>NC_083318.1:117805712-119005712 GCF_963455315.2 Globicephala melas | reverse complement strand
TTTTCAAGATTCTAAAAACTACTCAATGGTTATAACCACCAGATCTTATTCTAAAATAGCATGATGGTCATGTTGACACTGCTGTCTTTCTGAACACATGTATTTGACATGTACATTTTATGTCAAGAGAGCACTTTAGCATTCATGAAATCCGCTCTATTAAAGCCCAAAATGTTAGAAGCAATAATGTGAAATATGCTGTAACATATAAATTTCAATATCGGACAGTATTCGATATTCAGACAGAAAGGTGTTGAAAGTCGCCAAGGAAGCCTCCGGTAGACTGAACATCCACAATTGTCTTGGATTTTCCAACTCCCTGGTATAGTGACAATGAAGTAATAAAAATGACATAAGCATCCAAAAACAAAGAGCGTGGGGGATGGAAATAGCCATCCAGGGTGTCAACAAAATTCTGGAAGATGAAAATCAGATGGCTGAGTGGTGAACGACTGAGCTGTTTAGGGAAAGCTACATCTAATCCGGCAGTGGGGGAAGCCAGAAATAAAGCAAGATGGGTCAAGTTAAAGGATGCTGTACAATCTCAGGAGTCAGAAGCACCTCTGAATGCCAGGGGGGGAGGCGTGGGGTGCACACAAAAGGAAAACTGGCTAAAGTTCTGTTTCATGAAGAGGTGGACCAGATACACAACCCCAGACTGGAAGGAGTCGGGAGAGGTGAAGCCACAAAGCTCTGGAATCCTGCATCCCAGCCCTGGCTGAGGGTGGGCTGAGGAGCCATACAAAACAGGGAACTTAAGTGAAAGTCTACAAAGTATTTACTGAGATACCCCTCGCCATCACCGCCACCTGCCGATTCCCTTCCTCTGCTCAGCTCCTGAAAGCCGGCCTCTAGATTTACAACTCTCCATAACGAGGTTGAGGGAGTCTTTTCTGACTGGCCCTGGGGGGAAAATCTGTAGACGCTGGCCCAGTGAAGTGGCTGGGTTCTAGCTCAATCCCCCTACAGTGAGGCTCCGCATTTGACAAGCCCTATCTAAGCGCACAGAGCAACTAGTTAGCTTTACCGTGCCTCACCCTTTAACTAAACAAACGTGAGAAAAGCTTTCAATGTGAAAGAAAGAAAATTAAAATGAGCATACGGAAAAATGGTGCTTAGGAGAAACAGAGACAAAGCAGGGAGTACAAGAAAACTTAAGTTTTAAAATGATAATTAATAGCTTTAGATCGAAAAAGGGTAAATCAGAGAACAAGGAAGAACTTATGGAAATTAAAAATGTGATAAATAAAATAAAATGTTTAATTTTAGAGTTGGAGCATAAAGTTAAGAAGATCTCACGGAATGTAGAACGGAAGGACCGAGATATGGAAAACTGAAAAGATACGAAAATTAGAGAACAATCCAGGAGGTCTGATCCATGATGAATAAAAGTTCCAGAAAGTTAAAAAAAAGAGAAAAGGGAAGGGAGAAATGATCAGAAAATAATACAAGAACATATCTTAAGGACACAGTTCCAAATTAAAAAAAAAAAGGTCATAGTACCAGACATAGTGAATGGAAAAGGGCTATATTAAAGCATATCATCAAGAAATTTTAGGGATAAAAGAAGATGTGAAAAGCTCTCAGAGGGAAAAAACAGGTTACACACATAGAGTAGGAGATCCAAATGTCACTGGACTTAGCAGTATGAAGGCCACAGGATGGTGAAGAAATGCCTTTACAATTTGGACGGAATATGTTTTCTTGACTATAATTCTACATCTGGCAAACTATGAGTCAAATGTTAGGATAAAGACATTTTCAAAAATCATTTTCATAAAAACAGTCTCCTGTGCACCATTTCTTAAGAAGCTCTGAGGATGTGCTCCACTAATTTAAGGGACTAAGCTGAGAAAGAAGAGGAGGAGGGATCAAGAAAAACAGATAATGCAACACAGAAGGGGGTGAAATATTCCAAGAATGATGGTGAAGGGCAGTTGTATGACTTCAGTTAAGCGGCAGACCAAGAAAATGTAGGACAGAAGAATATTGGCACAAAAGCATATAAGCCTTCAGGAGAGACACCGAAGGAAAGAGAGTGAGAGAGAGAGAGAGAGAGAAGGAGAAAGAGAGAGGGAAGCAGGAGGTGGGAGGAGAGGGAGGGAAGGAGAGAAAGAGGGAGAAAGAGAAAAAAAGAAAATAATAAAAAATAGAATATTTGATGTACTTGATCATAGTGAAAGTTGTAAACGGTCAGAAGGGTTGAGGATAGACTGAAAGTAGGTACAGAGATAACACCAATTAAAAAAAGAGGCAGTTAGGGCTTCCCTGGTGGCACAGTGGTTGAGAGTCCGCCTGCTGAGGCATGGGGACATGGGTTCATGCCCCGGTCCGGGAAGATCCCACATGCCGCGGAGCGGCTGGGCCCGTGAGTCATGGCCCCTGGGCCTGCGCATCTGGAGCCTGTGCTCTGCAACGGGAGAGGCCACAACAGTGAGTGGCCCGCGTACCGCCAAAAAAAAAAAAAAAAAAAGAGGCAGTTATAAATTCCAGGGAAAACAGAAGGTTATACAAGAAAGGAAATATAACCATAGTATACTACGTAGCTAAACTGTGAGGCACTACGCAAAAGTCAGCCATGTAAATATGCAATACCTTCAAAATCATAATTTGTGATATATTGAGTTCTACTGAGAGTATGCGAAGAGAAAAAGAGAGGCGGTGTGTGGAGGGGGGTGTTTGTGAGAGGCAGTGTAAGTGAGTTAAATCCTCGTCTTTTATAGAATCGAACAATTGAAATACTGAGGAACAGCAGCTTATGGAGATAAATAAGAGAAAACAACTTCATGAACTGAAGCAACTGCCTTTGGGAAGCAGAAATTAGAATGGAGGGGAGGAAGCGGGGGGCTGCTGCTTCCCATGATAAGCCTTACAGTACTATTTGATTTTCTGAACTAGGTCGTGTATTATTTGGATAAAACAAACAATACAGAATTTACAAAAACTAAGCAAAGAGGCACCAAGTTTTTAAGGTTAAGAAAAATGTATCTTCAAAGAGATTTCCATGATGTCTGTGAATATTGGAGCTCTGGTCCTTCCCTGGAGATTTTTATGGCTCCAAAGCTTATAATATACCTCACAGGAGACCCAAGAGATTTTGGTCAAATAAAATTGAAAGGGGAAAACATTCTGTAAAATATAAGCACATAGGGACTCATTATGATAGACCCAGCCACACACAGAAAACACACATATGAAGAATAAAGTAGCAAAGTGTCTATGATTTATCTAGTCCTATGATTGCAACTAGTAAAAATTAACATCACATTTTGGAAATCATTCACTTTCCACTCTTCCCCATAGGAATTATTCTTGGGCTCTGGGTATCCCTGTACCCTTCCTTGACCAGAAAGTAGTTATTTGCTTTTGCTTTACTTCTTTCATAGTTGCTCCATTGTTTTTTCACTTGTGGGACACAGAGACAGAGTTTGCCATCCCAGCAATCTCATTGTTGTTCCACTGGTTCAAGATAACCACCTACTATCAAAGGATTGTTTTTAGACTTGCCTTTCCAGTTCTTCTATTTGATCTCAATGGCAGCTCTGTGTTATCTGTGCTAACGCTCTCCCCATTGGAGCTGATAATCAACTGTGAGCATATTTTTGGTCCAAACTTTGATCATTGCCGTCAAATGAAACATCCTTATGTTTAAGACACGGCGTTCTGTACTATACAAAAATTAGTAAAAACAGAGAGAGAGAGAGAGACAGACAGACAGACAGACAGACAGACAGAGGGAGAGAGGTCCTGTCTTTGAGAAACAAGATCAGGAAAAGATAATAGACACAAACCAAAGTAAGTTCTGGTTGTTTCACCACAGAAACACATATTTTAAAAATTAGAGAGCAATTCAGAAGGTCCAATACATGATGAAGAGAAGTTCTAGAAAGTGGAAAACGAGAAAAGGGAAGGGAGAAATGATCAAAGAAATAATAACAAGAGCATAACTCAGAGAAGAGTTGAAAGCTTATAATGGTGGAAATTTTATTAATATTTTCATTGTCACTATTTTAGCTGATTTTCATATGAATTAAGAGAAGATTGTAAGGAACGACAGGCGATGTGGAGAGAGAAAGGAAAAGAGAGTGAAGTGTGGGGAGAAGGGGTTTGAACTATCTTCTAGAGCAGGGATTCACAACTCATATATGTAAATGAATAGAAAGTAATGATGTCACCTCCATCCTACTGGCAAATTGGATAACTAAGGATTTTTTGAAAAGAAATCAGCAGAATGTAAACATTTAAAATATAGGGTATCTTCCTTCCTTAAAAACATTTTTTTCCTAGTGGTAGAATTAAACATACATGTATGATGAAACATTAAAAAACTAAGTGAAGTATAAAGAGGATTGCTCAAAAAGATACATGTACCACAATGTTCACTGCAGCACTATTTACAACAGCCAGGACACGGAAGCTACCTAAATGCCCATCAACAGATGAATGGATAAATAATATGTGGCACATATATACAGTGGAATACTACTCAGCCATAAAAAGGAACGAAACTGGGTTATTTGTAATGAGGTGGATGGACCTAGAGTCTGTCATACAGAGTGAAGTGAGTCAGAAAGAGAAAAACAAATAGCGTATGCTAAAGCATATATATAGAATCTAAAAAACCGGCACTGATGAACCTAGTGGCAGGACAGGAATAAAGATGCAGACATAGAGAAGGGACTTGGGGACACAGAGCAGGGAAAGAGAAGCTGGGACGAAGTGAGAGAGTAGCACTGACAGATATACACCACCAAATGTAAAATAGGTAGCTAGTGGGAAGCAGCCGCATAGCACAGGGAGATCAGCTGGGCACTTTGCGACCACCCTGAGGGGTGGGATAGGGAGGGTGGGAGGGAGGCTCAAGAGGGAGGGGATATGGGAATATACGTATACATATAGCTGATTCACTTTGTTGTACAGCAGAAACTAACACAACATTGTAAATTAATTATACTCCAATAAAGATGAAAAGAAAAACACAATAAATACTCAAATAAATGAAAGAAAAGTATAAAAAGGAAAACAATAATCGCTCATAATTTTACCATTCTTAATACCATTAATACCATTAATACTTCTCTCTTAATACTTAATACCAGAAACACCATTCTTAATATTTTAGCTATTCAGTATTTTTCTATACCTATTAAAAAACATAATTTGGATTGTGACATACAAGCTGTTATTTGATCTGCTCTTTTCACTCATACTTTGTGCATTTCCATGTGATTAATCATTCATTAATAGCATGATTTTCATGTACATTATTCATTTTTCCAAAATGCTTATTTTGGTCCTAATTTTCACAATCATAAGTAAAACCATGAGCATAACCTTTGTACATAAATCTTTGTTCAATTCTCTAATTATAAGGAATAATATGTAAATTCTGAGAAGTGGAACTATCAGATAAAACATATTCAAAATTTTGAAATAAGTTGGTTTTTTTTTTCTCTCTATTTTTGGCTCCCTCTTTCTCAAAACCTCCAGGAACAGAGTGAATTTCTATCTGTTCCCGAGAGAAATGGCTTTTGCTGCAAATGTCCCAAATAAGTAAACATCTGTATAAGAAAATTATCTTGAAATAAATGTTCTAGTGTTATTGGCTTCAGTGCTCAAGTTACTCATTAAAACTAAGTGTTCATCATGGTCCTTGTGGCCAAGAAAGAGTAAAGTGAATTTTCACTAGCAACAGCAGAAAACAAATTCGAACTATACCTATGTATAATTATACTTTATATCTTGCCTGTAATTCACGCTTGTATTTGTGCAATGTACTCCCGTAGAGTGTAATTAACTATTCCAAGAGCTGTGTCAATACTTCTCCACAATCAGATAAAAGCATGAAATAAATGGTATGTTTGCAAAAAGATAGTCACATGTTTATATATGTATGTCAAAGCCTGTTTCAAACAGTGGTGAGTTAATATTTCATTAAAAAGCATGCTTTGCTTGATGGTCCTTTATGAGGTTAAGAAATGATTATTCTAATAAGGAAGATTCTGTCCATACTGAAAGCACCTCGTGAGATGGAAGGAGGAAAGGAGGAGCTCACAGGTTTAATCTAGAAAACCATCACTTTTGTTTCTTCATCACTTGACTGAGCCCTTTCTCAACATGACCTCTGCAGCTCAAGGCTTTGGTTACTCATAGCCAGGCAAGCATAAGGACCTGAAACAAGCACCTTCAAAATTCATGTTCCAGCAAAGACAGGAGCTTCGTCCCAAGCTGGCAAATTTCAAAAGACATTTAAGTGAGGGTGGGGAGTGAGGCTGGCTTACGTTGCACCCACATGTCTGCAGAGTTGGAACCACTGGTCTGGTTTGGAGGAAGGACTCTACCGTAGCTGGTGTGAAAAACAGCAGATGTAGAAGCACGAGATGCCTTAAGATTAAGAGCAGACCATTCTGACAGCCTGCCATCTCATAAACCTCTGGGCTACAACAAACATCCTTGTGTATTGCCTATATTCTTGCCTGCTTCAGAACTTAATATTGAAATGTGTAAAATGCTGCCTTTTTCCAATGGTATATAGGGTTTCAATGAAGCCAAGATAAGACATACAAGTTCCCATTTCCATGATGTTTTTCTACCAGCGACTGATTGCCGTTGATGTCAACCAAGCTATAGTTTTATTTCTCCAGGCAGAATTTCTCTAGAGCTGGTCAGCATGTGCAGACAAGAAACCACTATGAGGTTCTGGGGTTGGAAGGGCTGTGAAGGACAAGCATCAAGCCACAGAGCTCAGGCCTGTCTCTGCAGGCCAGCACCGCCTCCAGCCCTGCAGCCTCCCTCAGGCTTGGGGAGGTGGGGTGGGGGGCTGGGGGAGGGCGCACACAGGGAGACGCAGATGCAAACAGTGCCTGGTGATGCAAGATCTGCCTGCCTTTCTTCCCAGCGCTCCCAGTGCATCCCCCTGTGGGTGCATATCCAAGCACTAGTCTGGACCCGTTTGCACAAGGGCCCCTAAAGCAAAGACTTTCCTGCAAAGTCTCCAACTGCAATGCAAATGTGGGCGTCCAGGGAGGACTGAGGCGCAGAATTGTGCCTACACAACTGACAGCAGTTGGCAATAAAACGATGGCTCATGAATTCACCCATGTCGGGGTAAGATCAGTAGAACCGCGGATCTCCCTTCGCGCCCTGCCAGGTAGATGACGTGCTAAATTAAAGGAGGGTTGGCTGCTTGCTACACTGGTTAGGGTGAGGAGAGCCGATGCTTGTCAATGGGAGTCCACTCCCCAATGGTTGCCACTCATTTTTACCATGGATCCCTGAGAGCTCTACACCCCGATACCAGGGTGTCATGAAGAAAGTGGGAAAGAGGAGACCTAATAGAGCACTAAGAGACGGTCATCATCAAATTCTCCCGAATCAGAGCTGAACGAATTGGAGAGGTTTTACTAAACTCTCAAGTCACGAGGTTGAAACAGCTTCTAATGGTGCTAGTACATTAACAAATGTTAAAACGTTACACGGTCCTACAAAAATCTATCCTCCACTTCCCTTTGCAAACACAGAAAACTCTCCCACCTTTGAACGTCAAGAATCCAAATTTCCATGATTCATAATTCAGTGAGACAGGCCAAGGTCATTCAGAACCTTCTCAGACGGTTGTAGAGATCCCTAAACGCTCTGGCCTTCCCGCCATCCCCAGTCCTGGACCGCATGACCCGGGAGAGAAGCTACAGGAGGAGAACCACGTTCTGTCATGGGACCTCGACAGCCTGCTTCCTTCCTAGTGAGCACGTTATGTCATTTTCGCTTTCTTATCTGCTCTCCAGAATAAAAGTTGTTCTATTCCCAGGCATTCAAATACAGGCAAGCATCCTGTGCCGCCTTTCCCCATCTCTTAGGAAAAAGAGGAAAAAACCGCTCAAACAAATGTGCTAACTACATGAGGCGATGTAGGAAGGATTTCCACAGGCGATTAACCCCCTACCACTGAAGCACGGGGAGCATCGCACGTTGACGGTCTGCAACGCACGCCGAGAGCACCCCCAAGCGCGTCCCACTTTCACACTTACCTGACCGTGGGATGGAAGCGCCGGGTAAGCCATGGGCTGATTCATCACTCCCTTCTGCTTGATGAGAAGCATGCGTTTCTGGTCCTCACTCAGGTGTGCCCTGGGGGCCTGGAGCTGCGGCTGCGGCTGCGGGGGCTGCTGCTGGATGTAGGGCATCAGGGGGTTTTTGCCGGGGCTGGCCATCGGGGGCGTCATCCTCTGACTCAAATCTGCATTAAAATGGGTCAGAGGCTTAGTGTTGCCGTAAGTAAGAATACTGTGCTGTTTGTTTGAGGAGTTTGTACCCAGGTTATTTGGCTGTTGATTGATCATATTCATGTGATTCTGAGGGAGGTAGTTATTCATGGTCGTCTTCTGCAGGTTGTTGGCCATCGGAGGCACTATAGGATTTTGGTTGTTAAAGGCTTGGGGGTACATCATTGGGCTATTTGGTTTTTCCGCAGTGAAAGCTGCCCCGTAGGGACTGGATGGAGGCCCTAAAGGAGACCAACTTGCAGTCTGATTTGCGTGTTGCTGCTGCTTCTGCTGCATGAGTTTGGCCCTTTGCTGTTGCTGGGCCGCCATCTGCTTGAGCTGCTCAGCCGGAGACAGCTCAGAGCCGGGCACAGCCCCAGGCCCCGACCCTGAACCAGCCACTGGCACGGCGGCCGCATTAAGGAGATAACCATTCCCAGGCCGAGGGGGAGCCTGGCCTGGAGTGTGGGCTTGGTTTGGAGTTTGAGGGGACTGGACAGCACAGTTTGCTGGGGAGCCGGCAGGGTTGGGGGCCGCGGGAGTGCTGGCCACGGAAGGTAAACTGGTGGCCGTGGAGACAGTAGAAAAGGGAGGGCCAGAAGAAGAAGGCCGGGCCTGGGGAGAGCCCATGGAGACGTGTGCAAAAGGAGAGTGAGATGATGGGTCACTCTTCGCGCTGGAGCTCTCCTGGGAGACGGGGGTCTCCGTGGCCGGCTGCGAGAACTCTGGTTCCTTCTTCTCTTCAAAGTCTTCATTGAACAGGTCCTGTATGTCATCTTCAGGAACTGTGTTGGCCAGTTCATCTATTAATTCTTGCCACTCCTGATCATTCAGGTTAATGTCTGAGAACAGCTTGTTCTGATTCGAAAGAGACGTTTCTGATGTGTCTATGCAAGTAGGGTCATCTAGAGGTTCTTGTTTGAGGTCCTTGCTCTGCAAGATGGTGAAGCTGTCCTCCAGGTCACTGCAACCATTCACAGGAATTTTAAGTTCTGGGAGTCTCCCATTCTTACTCAGATCTTCCAGAAGCCCAGGAGTGTGAGTCCCACTGTTCTGCAAGGGCAAAGAAGGCTTCAGGTCAAGTTGGTGAAGAGGAGAAGCCGAAGACAGTGGCATGTTGTTGGGCAAATTGTTGATGGCTTCCATCCCTGTAGGAATGTCCTTTCGTATTCGCTTGCTAGTTGGAGAAAAACTCCCGTCACAAGCACCATTCTGCTGGTCTCCATTAAGGGGTGATCGGGCTCCTTCCAACTTCCTTTTCACAGTCTCTTGGAGCTGGAAAAGAAACAGGAAAGAGAATGACTAAATCTCCAAGTCATGGTTTACTTACTCATTAAGCATGGTGGTATGCATTGCGACGAACTCATTTTTAAATGGTTTAGAACACATCAGAAAGATGTTATACTTCTAATTTCAAAATTGGCCAGGCTTCAATTCAAATTCTACGGGAAAAGGTTTTGCCCAAAAGCAGCACTCACACGGCTAAGAGATAGAAAGCAAACTAAAGACTGGAGGGTGGAACAAAAGGAAAGAAAGAGTTAAGGCAATAACTCTCCTATTGGGAAGCATCGTCATATTATTATTTTTCAAATGAATGCTACGTGTGAGACTTGGACCAAAATGTGTCATGCTCTAGAAAGGTGCTAAAACCTATCTTAAGTTCTTGTCGCATCTGACTTGAGAACGTTAAGGAATTAAATCAACAATACTTTAAAGAACACTGAAAATCCTCTAAGATTACGGAATTTAACACATTTACTGAATAACACAGAAATGAAGATTAATGGTTAACATAACCAGAAACTTCGTTTTGGTTCTTATTTTACTTGACCTCCCAGCACTTTGTGACACAGTAGCCTGCTCTGTTCTAAAAGTGTGCTTCCATGGGTTTCCACGATACCACACTTTTCTGGATCTCCTTCGTTCTTTCCATCTGTGCTTTCTCAGTCTCTTATGTATTCTTCTTTCGTTCTCCTAAGTGCTGGGATTCTTCATTGTTTGGTCTTAAGCTTCCTTCTGCTTCCAAGGCACAGTACATGTTGTTTTCTTTTCTTGGAACATACTTCTCCCCTTCCCCTGGTAACAGCCACTCATCTTCCAGGTTGTAGCTTAGACTTCACTTCCTCTAGGAAATCTTCTCTCACATCCCTTCACCCCAACTACAATAGGTACCTCCTTTGACCCACCTGCACTGGGTTGGAAATCCTGGAATACGTTTTTCCAAGCAACCTCTACTTCCCCATCATAGCTTCTACCATACTTTGGGGCAATTGCTTAAGTGTCTGTTTAGTGAGCTCCAAGAAGGACTACGGCTGACTTGCTTACTGTGTATCTGTGGGGCTGCAGGTAGTGTTCAGTTCAAGTTCATAGCAGTGGTTAATAGTGGCAAAAATGAATGATTCTATTGTTTAATTCACAGGGGCTGAAGGAGGTGAGCTTGGATCAGAGCAGGAGGCAACTCCATTGACATTAAAGAATGCTTGACTTTGAGCTTCTACATTCCTGGTAATGGAATCTCTCACCCCGGAGAGTGCTGTGTCCATTTAACTGGACTCCTTTGAAAAGCCCGGGGGAAACGCTTGGTGGATGACGACAAAGGGAAGGCAAACTGGGTTAGACAGAGGTTTCAGTAACTTTGCAGAGCTGAAGGTACAAGGCAGAGTGACCTGGGGAAGGAGGGAAGAGGCAGAAGAGCCCCCCTTGGGCACTCTCCTATCCTTGCCAGAGGGGTTGCGTATCACAGGAGCAAGGGGGGAGAGGGGCAGGCTCCCCTCTGGCGCTGCACTCACACATGGAACTGGGAAGGCTCCCCAGGCGCCACCTGTAGAATAAAACCCTTCCGGAGACAATCTGGGGGATTCTAAGAAGTGCTACTGTAAAATGGAATAGAGAATTCCATTTTAAAAGGAAACAAAAGAGGTTCTTAAGTAAAAATCCAGTGGAACCCTTGCTCCTAAACTTGCTATTTTTAATCACCAAACATTCTGTAGTTGCTTGGTAGGTGTTCCTGAATTTCCGAAAACAAGGCCCCAACTGGGACACACTGGGATTTGACTTCAAACAAGATCTGGCTCAATCCATCATCTTAGGTAGAACCTGCTAGAAAATTACGTTATTCATTATTATTATTATTTTTGAAAATTACGTTATTTATTGAACAAACCAGGAAACCGTGGTTCTGATCGTAGATATGGCAGATACTTGAATGTAGCTCCAACACACAGTGGCAAGTTCAGATATGACAGCTTCAGGGTCTAAAGGAAGTAAAGCTCGGGGCCCTCGGCACCTCCTGCAGGGATATTAACCTTAAAAAAACAGGCACTTGTCTTAAAAATGAACCTGACTTTATTTTTAAAACTACAGGTCCACGATTCTGTTCTAGGCCATGAAATGGACGGGGCAGGATGGAGAAATAAAGGCAAATGCTCTGTTTGTTCCGCTGGAAAACAGTGGTGGCCGAGACCATGGAGACAGACAGGTCTGGCTGGGAACACCAAGCCTCACCTCTTATCAGCAGAGCAGGCCTAGGTGGGTGAGTCACAATAGGGCAGTAGCACAGGGAGATCAGCTCGGTGCTCTGTGACCACCTAGAGGGGTGGGATAGGGAGGGTGGGAGGGAGACGCAAGAGGGAGGAGATATGGGATATATGTATATGTATAGCTGATTCACTTTGTTATACAGCAGAAACTAACACACCATTGTAAAGCAATTATACTCCAATAAAGATGTTAAAAAAAAAAAAGGAATAGTAACACAGAACAGTAATAGTAACAGTAACACAGAAACAGCCCTACTGGCCCTGGAGTTAGAAAGCCTGGCTTCAAACCCAAGAACCCCTACCTAAGAGTTAATACATATAAGTATTTTCTGGTACTTCATAAATGTTAGCTACGATACCCTCCATTAGAAAGTGAGTTACATGAAGGTAGGGATTTTTCTGCGTTACTCCACTACTGGGCCCCTAGTAGCTCAAAGTAGATAATAAATACATGTTGAATGAATGAATCCTGGAAAACTTATTTAAACTCTCCTAAGCTTTGGATGCCTTATCTGTAAAAGGGTTAATAATATCTAGCTCCTATAGTTACTGTGAGGATGAACTTAAATGAAGTAATATGGAAAGCACTTAGCTTCATGTCTGGTATCGTGTAAGCACCCACTAAGCCTCAGCTATTACTATTTTAAAAACACAATTAAAATTTTTTAAAATGCAGTGATATCAATAGTCACAACTGTAGCTGAGATAGATTAGTTTCTGGATCTCTAAAAACAAATAGGTAAAATGATAATACTTCTGTTCCCTAGCTTGCAAAAGCCTAACGTTTTCCAAGCACCTTGTATAGCTTTTTAAATATGAACAACAAAAGATCAAATTTGCAATTCAAGCCTGAGTCCAAGTGCTAATGTATTTGTGTCCTAGACTGTGGAACAGCACTGGATGGTTGAGGTTCAAATCAAATACATTTCCAGGATGCAACCTGAATGGAGCTACTGAGTATTTCCTTTTCCTTCAGGGCCTAGAGTTCTCCATTGCTGGCCCCTTTAACCCAAATCTTGACATATATTTCCTGTACCAGCGTTGGAAATATAAGAAAGACATCATGGAAGATACACTGAAACCATGTTATAGTTTTTAGTTGTATCCAAAATAGCTGAGCCATCTAAGCATCCCTCCTGTGTCTCATCATCCTTTGCTAGTCTAACTCTCTCCTGATCCTCTCTTGGGAGATAGACGGAGAGTGGGCAGGAGGAGATAGGACCTGCGGGCTGAGGAACTTGCAAGCACTGTGCTCAGTGAGCATGAGAACGGGGCAATGTCCTGGGGACGCCCCATCCCCGCAAGGATTCAGGTCAGGGTCTCATTCCGAAGAGCCTTATCTCAGGAAGTCCCTGGCCCTTCTGCCTCCCAAAGCTGGAAGCCTCCTTAGTACAATCTGTGCTCTTGTGGAAGGATCACAGGAACTCTTGACCGACTTCAGCTTCCTTGTGCCGGTATTCTTGTATTATTACATACACATGTTTTCTCCCATTAAGGGAGGCTGTGGTGCCAGGAGCTGAAGTTGCTGTTCATCCCCTGCCTAGTACAATGGGGGCCGCTCTCATGTGTCAGTTACTCTAAGGGAAACCATTCCTCCTCCACAGTGGCTCCACCACGAGTCTCTTGCCTATAGTGTGGCTTGATGGCTTGTGTTTCTGTCAAACTGTGTGTGTGTGTGTGTGTGTGTGTGTGTCTGTGTGTGTGAGAGAGAGAGAGAGAGAGACAGAGAGAGACAGAGAGAGAGAGACAGAGAGAGAGACTTAGAGGCAGGGAGATACAGAATGGGTTTGGGAGTGGTGATATGACACCCAGACCAGTAGTAATAAGAACAGCTGTGCCTTTGGGGTTCTAAAGCACTTTTACATAGGATCGTATATTATCCTCATAGCAGATCTTTGGGGCAGGTCATGTGCTGGTCTGATGGTTCAACAGAGAAAAGGGCAGTGTTTCGGAGGAGGTGGAATGGGGAGGGTGGATGACACCCAGAACGAGGAGGCACATGGCTAAGATAGCTAGGCCTCTGCAGACATTCCCAGCAGATTCTAACGGGTCCCCTGGGCCAGTGTGTCCATGATGAAGATATTCTTTCTTCCTTTAGACTCTTAGCAGTGCTAGTAAGTTAAAAAAAAAAACAACAACAACAAAACTCTCATTGACTTGTCCCAGACTTTGAATGAAATTGGGGAGAATCACGGAGCTTGGGAAGAAAAATGATGGTCCTACTATTAAAATAATGAAGATTTTAGGATAGACGATATTGGGGCTAACTATCAGATTCCTGTCTCTTACTCCTAATGATTCTAAAAGGTGGGTAGGATTTATTAGAACCACTTACAGAGGATAAATTTTAGGTACAGTGAGATTAAGCACTGTGTCCCAGATTACAGAGCTGCGGGTTGGGGGGAAGGGCGGGCGCTCAACCCGGATTCAAATTCAGACTCAGGTGTGACTGCATGGCCCACACTCCTGATTCATGCGGGCGGTGAAGCACAGTCATGCCTTCATCAATGGCCCTGGGCTCCCATGCTAATCGTGATAAAGTTCTTTCAGACTGTTTTCAGGACTCATCCTTACTTGATTCCACCCTCTCCCCACCATCCCAAACCAGTTACACTTTGAGGACTATCTGTTCTTATCCTTAACGATTTTTATTCTCATTTTCCACCCCCGACACCCCTACCTTGGTTCAGATCATCAACACTGCTCTCATGATTTCTGTAGCAGCTCTTGACTAGCCTCTCTGCTCCAGTCTTGCCTCTTCTCTAACCGATTCTCTGTGTTGTGGCTGTGATTTTCTTTATAAAATGTGGACCCAGGGCTTCCCCGGTGGTGAAGTGGTCGAGAGTCCGCCTGCCGATGCAGGGGACACTGGTTCGTGACCCAGTCCGGGAAGATCCCACATGCCGCGGAGCGGCTGGGCCCGTGAGCCATGGCCGCTGAGCCTGCACGTCCGGAACCTGTGCTCCGCAACGGGAGAGGCCCCAACAGTGAGAGGCCCGCGTACCGCAAAAAAAAAAAAAATGTGGACCCATTCTTCACTTGCAGCTCCTCTGGAGCTGTCTGCTGTCGTCAGCATCATCTAAGGCTCACACACCAACCCTCCACAACTTAATCCTCACTCCCTGCTTGGCTCTCCAGTCTCAGCTGTCACCTCCAACCTTCTTCCCCTCCACTGGCCCTCCAACATCAAGCAACTCTAAACCTTCAGTTACACTTAATGATTTGCCATAGTCGGGATGCATGGCATTTGTTCTCTGTCTCTCCGAGTCTTTGTATATGTTATACTCTCACCCAACTTCTTCACCCGACCAATTCTATTCGTCCATCACCATTCAGTTTAGACATTACATTCTATACAGTCTCTCTTGACAGCCCCTCCCCACACCTTCAAATCTTGGAGACCCTCTATGTGCTCCCAAGGCATCCTCGTACACATCATACCATAACGGCTTGCCTTTTCCTTCATAAGATTGTACGAATGAATGAAAACTAAAAAGATTTCTCAAACAACCACACTCAGTTTGTGTAACAAGATCCCTAAAGCAGGCATTTGAAAATGTTGGCCTGTATGGTGTTTAATGACAACTGAATAAATGTACAATTTATTTTGGTTATTTTAAAATGCTGGAGATGGCTCATAGACTGTCCCTTCCATAAGATTTTTGAGGACTCTAAGGGTCCAGGAAACCTATGCTGAGACCAACTCAAGAGCACATGAAGAGCATCGTGGAAAGGAAAAGTGAACCTGAAACCCAGAGACTTTATATAACATTACCAAGGTCAAGTGTTTTGACATGGATGTGAACTCAAAATGCTGGATGTTTTCATAGTTGAATTGTAAATTTCCTTACAAAGGTTTCAAGTGGTTTTCACCTGCCAAAGCACCCCCTCCAACCAAAAGTGTGAGTGAACTTCCTTCACCAAATATTAGAGACTCAAGTATTTCCCAAGAATTAAAGATCCATTGGAATCTCAGCCTGCAGATGCTATAACTAATTTAGAGGCTCCAAGAGAACATTCTGGTCATTCTGATCTGCTCTGGTCAAACCAGAAGATGATTTGGTTTAACGATATAAATTTTCATATGGTTATTTTCTTCTCATTCGACCAGCAGATAATAAGCATATGAAGACACAGATAATTTTTTCTTAACATCTTTATTGGAGTATAATTGCTTTACAATGGTGTGTTAGTTTCTGCTTTACAACAAAATGAATCAGTTGTATATATACATATCTTCCCATATCTCCTCCCTCCCACCCTCCCTATCCCACCCCTCCAGGCGGTCACAAAGCACCGAGCTGATCTCCCTGTGCTATGCGGCTGCTTCCCACTAGCTATCTACCTTACATTTGGTAGTGTATATATGTCCATGCCTCTCCCTTGCTTTGTCACACCTTCCCCTTCCCCCTCCCCATATCTTCAAGTCCATTCTCTAGAAGGTCTGTGTCTTTATTCCTGTCTTACCCCTAGGTTCTTCATGACATTTTTTTTCTTAAATTCCATATATATGTGTTAGCATACGGTATTTGTCTCTCTCTTTCTGACTTACTTCACTCGGTATGACAGACTCTAGGTCCATCCACCTCACTACAAATAACTCAGTTTTGTTTCTTTTATGGCTGAGTAATATTCCATTGTATATATGTGCCACATCTTCTTTATCCATTCATCCGATGATGGACACTTAGGTTGTTTCCATCTCCGGGCTATTGTAAATAGAGCTGCAATGAACATTTTGGTAAATGACTCTTTTTGAATTATGGTTTTCTCAGGGTACATGCCCAGTAGTGGGATTGCTGGGTCATATGGTAGTTCTATTTGTAGCTTTTTAAGGAACCTCCATACTGTTCTCCACAGTGGCTGTATCAATTTACATTCCTACAAACAGTGCAAGAGGGTTCCCTTTTCTCCACACCCTCTCCAGCATTTATTGTTTGTAGATTTTTTGATGATGGCCATTCTGACTGGTGTGAGATGATATCTCATTGTAGTTTTGATTTGCATTTCTCTAATGATTAGTGATGTTGAGCATTCTTTCATGTGTTTGTTGGCAGTCTGTATATCTTCTTCCGAGAAATGTCTATTTAGGTCTTCTGCTCATTTCTGGATTGGGTTGTTTGTTTTTTTGTTATTAAGCTGCATGAGCTGCTTATAAATTTTGGAGATTAATCCTTTGTCAGTTGCTTCATTTGCAAATATTTTCTCCCATTCTGAGGGTTGTCTTTTGGCCTTGTTTATGGTTTCCTCTGCTGTGCAAAAGCTTTGACGTTTCATTAGGTCCCATTTGTTTATTTTTGTTTTTATTTCCATTTCCTTAGGAGGTGGGTCAAAAAGGATCTTGCTGTGATTTATGTTATAGAGTGTCCTGTCTATATTTTCCTCTAAGAGTTTGAGAGTTTCTGGCCTTACATTTAGGTTTTTAATCCATTTTGAGCTTATTTTTGTGTATGGTGTTAGGGAGTGATCTAATCTCACACTTTTACATGTAGCTGTCCAGTTTTCCCAGCACCACTTATTGAAGAGGCTGTCCTTTCTCCACTGTACATTCCTGCCTCCTTTATCAAAGATAAGGTGACCATATGTGCGTGGGTTTATCTCTGGGCTTTCTATCCTGTTCCATTGATCTATCTTTCTCTTTTTGTGCCAGTACCATACTGTCTTGATTACTGTAGCTTTGTCTGAAGTCAGGAAGCCTGATTCCTCCAGCTTCGTTTTTTGTTCTCAAGATTGCTTTGGCTATTCGGGGTCTTTTGTGTTTCCATACAAATTGTGAAATTTTTTGTTCTACTTCTGTGAAAAATACCAGTGGTAGTTTGATAGGGATTGCATTGAATCTGTAGATTGCTTTGGGTAGTAGAGTCATTTTCACAATGTTGATTCTTCCAATCCAAGAACATGGTATATCTCTCCATCTATTTGTATCATCTTTAATTTCTATAGTGTCTTATAATTTTCTGCATACAGGTCTTTTGTCTCCTTAGGTAGGTTTATTCCTAGATATTTTATTCTTTTTGTTGCAATGGTAAATGGGAGTGTTTTCTTGATTTCATTTTCAGATTTTTCATCATTAGTGTATAGGAATGCCAGAGATTTCTGTGCATTAATTTTGTATCCTGCTACTTTACCAAATTCATTGATTAGCTCTAGTAGTTTTCTGGTAGCATCTTTAGGATTCTCTATGTATAGTATCATGTCATCTGCAAACAGTGACAGCTTTACTTCTTCTTTTCCGATTTGGATTCCTTTTACTTCCTTTTCTTCTCTGATTGCTGTAGCTAAAACTTCCAAAATTATGTTGAATAAGAGTGGTGAGAGTGGGCAACCTTGCCTTGTTCCTGATCTTAGTGGAAATGCTTTCAGTTTTTCACCATTGAGGACGATGGTGGCTGTGGGTTTGTCATATATGGCCTTGACTATGTTGAGGAAAGTTCCCTCTATGCCTACTTTCTGGAGGGTTTTTATCATAAATGGGTGTTGAATTTTGTTGAAAGCTTTCTCTGCATCTATTGAGATGATCATATGGTTTTTCTCCTTCAATTTGTTAATATGGTGTATCACGTTGATTGATTTGCATATATTGAAGAATCCTTGCATTCCTGGAATAAACCCCACTTGATCATGGTGTATGATCCGTTTAATGTGCTGTTGGATTCTGTTTGCTAGTATTTTGTTGAGGATTTTTACATCTATGTTCATCAGTGATATTGGCCTGTAGTTTTCTTTCTTTGTGACATCCTTGTCTGGTTTTGGTATCAGGGTGATGGTGGCCTCAAAGAATCAGTTTGGGAGTGTTCCTCCCTCTGCTATATTTTGGAAGAGTTTGAGAAGGATAGGTGTTAGCTCTTCTCTAAATGTTTGATAGAATTCGCCTGTGAAGCCATCTGGTCCTGGGCTTTTCTTTGTTGGAAGATTTTTAATCACAGTTTCAATTTCAGTGCTTGTGATTGGTCTGTTCATATTTTCTATTTCTTCCTCATTCAGTCTTGGCAGGTTGTGCATTTCTAAGAATTTGTCCATTTCTTCCAGATTGTCCATTTTAGTGGCACAGAGTTGCTTGTAGTAATCTCTCATGATCTTTTGTATTTCTGCAGTGTCAGTTGTTACTTCTCCTTTTTCATTTCTAATTCCATTGAATTGAGTCTTCTCCCTTTTTTTCTTGATGAGTCTGGCTAATGGTTTATCAATTTTGTTTATCTTCTCAAAGAATCAGCTTTTAGTTTTATTGATCTTTGCTATCATTTCCTTCATTTCTTTTTCATTTATTTCTGATCTGATCTTTACGATTTCTTTCCTTCTGCTAACTTTGGGTTCTTTTTGTTCTTCTTTCTCTAATTGCTTTAGGTGCAAGGTTAGGTTGTTTATTTGAGATGTTTCCTGTTTCTTAAGGTAGGATTGTATTGCTATAAACTTCCTCTTAGAACTGCTTTTGCTGCATCCCATAGATTTTGGGTCGTCGTGTCTCCATTGTCATTTGTTTCTAGGTATTTTTTGATTTCCTCTTTGATTTTTTTCAGTGATCACTTCGTTATTAAGCAGTGTATTGTTTAGCCTCCATGTGTTTGTATTTTTTACAGATCTTTTCCTGTAATTGATATCTAGTCTCATAGCGCTGTGGTCGGAAAAGATATTTGATACAATTTCAATTTTCTTAAATTTACTGAGGCTTGATTTGTGACCCAAGATGTGATCTATCCTGGAGAATGTTCCATGAGCACTTGAGAAGAATGTGTATTCTGTTGTTTTTGGATGGAATGTCCTATAAATATCAATTAAGTCCATCTTGTTTAATGTATCATTTAAAGCTTGTGTTTCCTTATTTATTTTCATTTTGGATCATCTGTCCATTGGTGAAAGTGGGGTGTTAAAGTCCCCTACTATGAATGTGTTACGGTTGACTTCCCCTTGTATGGCTGTTAGTATTTGCCTTATGTACTGAGGTGCTCCTATGTTGTGTGCATAAATATTTACAATTGTTATATCTTCTTCTTGGATCGATCCCTTGATCATTATGTAGTGTCCTTCTTTGTCTCTTCTAATAGTCTTTATTTTAAAGTCTATTTTGTCTGATATGAGAATTGCCACTCCAGCTTTCTTTTGGTTTCCATTTGCATGAAATGTCTTTTTCCATCCCCTCACTTTCAGTCTGTATGTGTCCCTAGGTCTGAAGTGGGTCTCTTGTAGACAGCAAATATATGGGTCTTGTTTTTGTATCCATTCAGCCAATCTGTGTCTTTTGGTGGGAGCATTTAGTCCATTTACATTTAAGATAATTATCAATATGTATGTTCCTATTCCCATTTTCTTAATTGCTTTGGGTTCGTTATTGTAGGTCTTTTCCTTCTCTTGTGTTTCTTGCCTAGAGAAGTTCCTTTAGCAGTTGTTGTAGAGCTGGTTTGGTGGTGCTGAACTCTCTCAGCTTTTGCTTGTCTGGAAAGGTTTTAATTTCTCCATCAAATCTGAATGAGATCCTTGCTGGGTAGAGTAATCTTGGTTGTAGGATTTTCTCCTTCATCACTTTAAATATGTCCTGCCACTCCCTTCTGGCTTGCAGAGTTTCTGCTGAAAGATCAGCTGTTAACCTCATGGGGGTTCCCTTGTGTGTTATTTGTTGTTTTTCCCTTGCTGCTTTTAATATGTTTTCTTTGTATTTAATTTTTGACAGTTTGATTAGTATGTGTCTTGGCGTGTTTCTACTTGGATTTATCCTGTATGGGACTCTCTGTGCTTCCTGGACTTGATTAACTATTTCCTTTCCCATATTAGGGAAGTTTTCAACTAGAATCTCTTCAAATATTTTCTCAGTCCCTTTCTTTTTCTCTTCTTCTTCTGGAACCCCTATAATTTGAACGTTGGTGCGTTTAATGTTGTCCCAATGTCTCTGAGACTGTCCTCAGTTCTTTTCATTCTTTTTTCTTTATTCTGCTCTGCAGTAGTTATTTCCATTATTTTATCTTCCAGGTCACTTATCCGTTCTTCTGCCTCACTTATTCTGCTATTGATCCCATCTAGAGTATTTTTAATTTCATTTATTGTGTTGTTCATCGTTGTTTGTTTCATCTTTAGTTCTTCTAGGTCCTTGTTAAATGTTTCTTGCATTTTGTCTATTCTATTTCCAAGATTTTGGATCATCTTTACTATCATTATTCTAAATTCTTTTTCAGGTAGACTGCCTATTTCTTCTTCATTTGTTAGGTCTGGTGGCTTTTTATCTTGCTCCTTCATCTGCTGTGTGTTTTTCTGTCTTCTCATTTTGCTTATCTTACTGTGTTTGGGGTCTCTTTTTTTCAGGCTGCAGGTTCGTAGTTCCCGTTGTTTTTGGTGTCTGTCCCCAGTGGCTAAGGTTGGTTCAGTGGGTTCTGTAGGCTTCCTGGTGGAGGGGACTAGTGCCTGTGTTCTGGTGGATGAGGCTAGATCTTGTCTTGCTGGTGGGCAGGTCCACGTCTGGTGGTGTGTTTTGGGGTGTCTGTGGACTTATGATTTTAGGCAGCCTCTCTGCTAACGGGTGGCGTTGTGTTCCTGTCTTGCTAGTTGTTTGGCGTAGGATGTCCAGCACTGTAGCTTGCTGGTCGTTGAGTGAAGCTGGGTGCTGGTGTTGAGATGGAGATCTCTGGGAGATTTTCGCCGTTTGATATTATGTGGAGCTGGGAGGTCTCTTGTGGACCAGTGTCCTGAAGTTGGCTCTCCCTCCACAGAGGCACAGCACTGACTCCTGGCTGCAGCACCAAGAGCCTTTCATCCACACTCCTTAATCTGGGATGATTGGTTGTCTATTCATGTATTCCACAGATGCAGGGTACACCAAGTTGTTTGTGGAGCTTTAATCCACTGCTTCTGAGGCTGCTGGGAGAGATTTCCCTTTCTCTTCTTTGTTCTCACAGCCCTCAGGGTTCAGGTTTGGATTTGGATCTGCCTCTGCGAGTAGGTCGCCGGAGGGCGTCTGTTCTTCGCTCAGACAGGACGGGGTTAAAGGAGCCGCTGATTTGGCGGCTCTGGCTCACTCAAGCCGGGGTGGGGTGGGGGGGCACGGAGTGCGGGGGGGGGGGGCACGGAGTGCGGGGCAGGCCTGCGGCGGCCGAGGCCTCCATGACGTTGCACCGGCCTGAGGCGCGCCGTGCGTTCTCCCGGGGGAGTTGTCCCTGGATCCCGGGACCCTGGCAGTGGCGGGCTGCACAGGCTCCCCGGAAGGGGGGTGTGGATAGTGACCTGTACTCGCACACAGGCCCCTTGGTGGCGGCAGCAGCAGCCTTAGCGTCTTATGCCCTTCTCTGGGGTCAGCGCTGTTAGCCGCAGCTCGCGCCCGTCTGTGGAGTTCCTTTAAGCGGCGCTCTTAATCCCCTCTCCTCGCCCACCACGAAACAAAGAGGGAAGAAAATGTCTCTTGCCTCTTCGGCAGGTCCAGACTTTTCCCCGGACTCCCTCCCGGCTAGCCGTGGCGCACTAACCCCCTGCAGGCTGTGTTCACGCCGCAAACCCCAGTCCTCTCCCGGCGCTCCTACCGAAGCCCGAGCCTCAGCTCCCAGCCCCGCCCGCCCCGGCGGGTGAGCAGACAAGCCTGTCGGCCTGGTGAGTGTCGGTCGGCTCTGAACCTCTGTGCGGGAATCTCTTCCCGCTTTGCCCTCCGCACCCCTGTTGCTGTGCTCTCCTCCGCGGCTCCGAAGCTTCCCCCCTCCGCCACCCGCAGTCTCCGCCCGCGAAGGGGCTTCCTAGCGTGTTGAAACCTTTCCTCCTTCCCAGCTCCCTCCCACTAGAGCCGGTCCCGTCCCTATCCTTTTGTCTCTGTTTATTCTTTTTTCTTTTGCCCTACCCAGGTATGTGGGGGGTTTCTTGCCTTTTGGGAGGTCTGAGGTCTTCTGCCAGCGTTCAGTGGGTGCTCTGCAGGAGTTGCTCCACGTGTAGATGTATTTCTGGTGTATCTGTGGGGAGGAAGGCGATCTCCGCGTCCTACTCCTCCGCCATCTTCCCGGAAGCCCCTCCTCCACACAGATAAATTTGATTTGCTTATTTAATGCATTTGATGAGTGACCCAGAATACTCATGTGTTAGATATTTTAATTAGTAGAATATGAATAGTGTGCGAAACAGTTCCCGAAGTGTCTTCTAGATTTAAGTGTTCTTATAAAGGATCTTTGGAGGTTTATTTAGAGGTTCAATCTTCTAGACCAGTGATTATCCGACTTTAAAGTGACTTGAGAGGCTGTTAAAAATGCAGGTTTCTTGGTGCCACTTTCTCAGTTTGATTTAGTTGCCCAAGGTAGGGCCCAGATTGGGACACACGCTGGCAGCACAGGCATCTAAAGAAATATAATAAAACCCTCTGATTTCCCTAAGGTAGTTGGTCTAGCATCCCCAGTTTTTAGAAATTCTGATCTAGAAGAACAATTCTGTCGGAGTCCTGAAATTCTGAAGTTGTTTGTTTGATTAAAAAAATATACACACACACAAACCCAATGTCAATATCAAATGTTCCTGAGTTGATTGGTGATACTCTGGGACAGCTCATCAACAGGACTAAGAAACAAAGCTCTAGATTTCAAAGCGCAGAGGATCTTGAATACTGCAGGAGCTCGCTGGATTTCTACAAGACTTTGCATGAAAACGTTTATTTTTTATCTTTTCATTCCTCATGAACTGAGGGTGTGCTGTATGCCTGTGTGCCAGGTGCAAAGGAATGGATTCATTCCCCAAAACAGAGACCACATCAGAAAGTGAACACATGTCAGCTATATATTGACAAAAGTTGAGTATGTTTGTTTAAAGGGGATCTACATGAAGGGTAGCACAACACACACAAAAAAGAGATCTCTTATCACAAATCCTGAAATACACCTTGTCAGCCTTATATACTCCTAAGATCATTTTAGAGAGAAAACAAATTTATTACATAATAAAAGTCATATGAATTTAAATACACACACACACACACACACACACACACACACAATTTCCCTGAGAGCCAAGAGTTTAAAACCTCTGCTTGTGACCATCCCAGGATAGATACAGCTTCTCTGGACCTAGTCAGTAGGAAATGACGGGTCTCCGGAGCGGATGTCAGTTAAAAACCTCTGTTCTTGGGACTTCCCTGGTTGTCCAGTGGTTAGGACTCAGCGCTTTCACAGCCGTGTCCCCAGGTTCAATCCCTGGTCAGGGAACTAAGATACCACAAGCCTCGCGGCAGGGCCAAAACAAAATAAAACAAACAAACAAAAAACAACAACAACAAAACTCTCTTCTGAAATGCTCCAGGAAGAAAAGGATCATCGCAGAAGGGGCCTCGCCCTCCTGGAAAGCATCTGAACCCTCAACTACAGAGGCCCAAGGGAATGCTGGGGTACTGCTGAACCCCCAGCCCAAGGGGAACAGGACCTTGAGTTTATTTTTATAAATGACCATGATCGTTTTCCTTTTTGCTATGAGCCAGATTTAAAACTCTATTCCTAAGAAGTTTTAGGTATGTACACACAAGAGTGGTCATACCTCTTTTCAGTGTTTGGAACATGGATGCCCACCCAATTCCAGCTGCGAGCTGCCAAGATAAGAGACTCTTTAAAAGCATTTTAAATCTTTTGTGTGTGGCTGAATTTTTAGGGACGCTTTTATCCTTCAGTTATGCCTAAATTGAACCAACTTTATCCACAACGAGACATTGAGAATGGATCATAAAACAACAGCAGCAGTGGCAATCAAGGTCCTTGACACTGAGAAACACTTAAGTCCCAAGATCTCCTCAAATCTCCATATTTCCAAATACATGAATGTTCATAGAGGCTCTTGGCTTTCTCTCAGTTGAATGAATAAAGTATATGTTCATTACAAGTCACATGAATTCTGTGTACTCTTTATATCTGAACTAATGAGGTTTTTCACATGCTCCATACATGTAGTCCAAACTGGTGTTTCAATGAATTTATTAGCTACTCATTAAAACCGGGACTGTTATCCCTGCAAATGCCAAGGTTATATGACTTTCAAATCTCCGCACATAGTTATCAGTAGAAAGCTCTAAACTTCGAAGTTTTTACTAGAGACTTTGGTTCACTGCTTACTAAATATTTCAAGATTGGCATTTAATATTGTAATTGGCTGAGAACTTCTAAAGTACCAGACATCAAGCTAAATGCTTTACCTGTATTACCTTGGTTAATCCTCACAATACCCCTATGACGAATGAGGAATGGGCTCAGAGAGGATGGTCATTTGTCCCAGGACACACAGCAGAGGCTTACTTGGTTCCATCTACCTCTCACATCTGCGTTCTCACCTACTGGGCTGTTCTGCATCTGATGACACCTGTTCTGATCAAACACGAGCAAACCTTGCTTAGAAATTCTGGGAAAGTGTTTTAGACACCTGTGTCGTGACGGCCCTTAGGAGGATGTGTTCATGTTTTTGAGTCAGAGCTGCCCGATTCACAGAAAAGTGTTGTGTCCCTCTACACAGAAGGATGTTGCTCTGTAAATTTAGCATGTGTTTGAGAAGTGATGATAGCTGAAAACTTCAGGAGGGAGCAGATGTGTGTATCCCGGTGGCAGCTCCCTTTATTCAGTAGCTTTCGGTAGGAAAAACTCCGCTGAGATCTGCAGTTGCCAGTCGCTATCAGAATACAACAATCTGACACTGAACTGCTCTGTCTTTTCAGATACATAAACACACGCACACGCACACACATTACACTACATTTATTTTTAAGGACAAGAAACAATTTCCTTAGGAATATCTCCTACTAGAAGTCACGCATACTTTATCTACTCAAACACGCCTGTATGCGTGACCTTGTATTACAACCTGAAATTCCTAATGGCATTTTATTTAGAGCTGTAAAGAAATGACAGCGAAGGAGGTCAGGGAAGAAGAAGGGAAAAACCATAGGGAGGAAGAGGGCAAATGAAAAGATCAGATCTTATCTACATCCTTCACAGCTGGAGACTTACACCGACAGCTCAGACCAAAGAACAGGCATATTGGGACGAAGCATGAGGTTTCAATCTGTTTATTTTCTGGGAGGAGGGAGGCGGGAGGAGAAATACTTCAGGAAGGCCGAGTACTTTTCTCTCCCTTGGGTAGGAATCAAGAATATTTTTATTTCAGTGTTTACTCAACATGTCCCTTCTTTTTCAACGAGAAATTCTCCTTTTTGTTTTTAGCCCTTTCCAGGAGTGCCTCCATGGCACTGAAGCCCCACACCAGTTCAGGGGATGCAAATAGCCCACTGTGCCTGGTCCTAACACAGCTGTTGAATAAAATCCCAGCACTTGCTATCTCCCTTTGGAAACAAAAGTATCGAAATAACATCTCCTAGTCTATAAAAAGCCTCTTGTTTCCCTCAAAGAGGCAGGCGCTGCGCTTCCTCGGGCAGTTGAAGCTTTCACAGAAAGCAAAGGTAAGAGCTACCCTCCTGGAAGAGAATTCTCCATCTCTCTCTCCCTTTCACACAGGCGCAAACACATGCAGGCGCGGACACATGCACGCACACACACACACACCATCTTAATGAGCAAACAGGACATTTTTCTTATTTCTGGATGGCATCTGACTCCCATACCTCCATTTCTTAGCAGGTTTTTACCCCAAAGCTGAAAGCTAAGGGACTTGCCTTCATTTGCCAGCAAAGGGATCGCCGTTATTTACATCTTTGGAGTAACTTTGTTCACAAATAGGAAACAAGGCTGGAGGAGAGGATTTTTGTCTCTAGGATGAATCCTCCGTGGGTGACGAGGCCCACGTGTAGAGAGGCGCTTTCTCACATTCAGGCAAACACGGGTATGATTTAACTGGCTCTGAGAATGTTCCAGTGGGCAGAGGCAGGCAGGGCACCACGCACTCAACCCATAAACAGCTGGGCTCCTAAGACTGTCGGCCGAGCTTTCATCTGTGGGGAGAAGCTGCTTGGCTTCATCCCACCAGCTGAAATTCATCTTTCAAAAGAAATTAGACGGAGGTACTGTTGTTATAGCAACAGTCAAAGTCACTTACACAGCCTCTTCCCCACAGCCTCACTATGGCCAGTGATTTCAGTTACGCACAGGGAGTGACCGAGGCTGAGCCCGGGTGGACCCTTTCTTTGCCCTTTAAAGAGTGGAAGCCTAGATCTCCTATGTCCAATCTGAAGCTAGAAGACCAGATTCTTATGGTCCACAGAGTTCTCCCAGTCCTGAAAGTCGACGAGCAGAGAAGCTCAGAGAAAAACCTTTGCATCTGATGTTTTCATCTCTTGGGTAGGAACTGGACACATGACCACTGAATTTCCTGGGGTTAACCACGTACTAGTGGTTTCAGAATGGGAATTTCCAGTGAGTTTGGTAATGTTGGCCATCACCACCACATTCTCAACTTTCGTCCTCCAGGAGTTTATTCTTGGGGGTGTGGAACTCCCAAAATAATAGCCTAGTCCAAGCCCCAGAAACAACAGTCAATTCCAAAATGCCCCTTTCTTGACAAAAATATACACCTATTACCCAACCTTTCTAGCAAATAACCTTCCCAGGCAGATGGCAACAGTCCACATTCACCCCAGAGGTACCCCAAGGTGGTAAAAATCTATGAAGCCAGTGCTCACGATGAACGTGAACTGTGTCCTCCCCAAATTTGTATGTTAAAGCTCTGACCCCCAACAGCTCAGAACATGAGGGCGTCTGGAGATAGGATCTTTAATGAGGTCCTATGGGGGGCCCTTATCCAGTCTGATGGGTGTCCTTATAAAAAGAGGAAATTAGGACACAGATACCCACAGAAAGAAGACCATATGAAGATACAGGGAGAAGACGGCCATGGACAAGCCAAAGAGAGAGTTCTCAGAAGAAACCAACCCTGCCGACACCTTGATCTTGGACTTCTATTCTCCGACCTGTAAAGAAATGCATTCCTGAAGTTTCAGCCACCTAGCCTGTGTGCTACTCTGTTATGGCAAGCCCAACTAGTAATCTGATTTAGACATATCTCTGTCTTCTCAGTATCTTACACAGGTTAAGCACTCCATAACTATTTTAAAGGAAAATCTTGCACGGAAGTGTTCACGCTGTGATTCAACTAACGGTACACCTACTGTGTGCCAAGTTCTAGATCAGGCACTAGGGTCTCGAGAGTGAACAAGATTCAGTCTCTGACCTCAGGAGCCTTCAGAGTGGAGGGGAAAGAAGCGGATGAACAAGGACAAGATAATTGGACATAGATGCCTGTGCTGTGGAAGCCCAAAAGAAGGGCGTGTTACTCAGTCCAGATGAGGTAAGGCTTCCTGGGGGGACTGGTATGTAAGCTGAGACTTGGAGGATTCAGAGTGAGGAGAAGAAAGCATGGCCTCTAAGTGAAACTCAAGTGGTAGCGTCTGGCTTGAGCCAGAGTGCAAGGGGGAGGCTGGAGAAAGGAGAGCTATACAGATCATGGAGGGCTTGTCTGCCATGTTAAGAAGTTTGGACTTTATCCAGATGCTCTGAGAGACACTGGAGGAAAAGGGGTCACTTGCAATGCTAACTTCTGATTTCATAGTGAGAGACACTGGTTGCGAAAGGTAAGGCATTTGAAGTGATCTGTATTAGTTTGCTAGGGCTGTCATAACAAAATACCACAGACTGGGAGGCTTAAACAACAGAAATGTTATTTTCTCACAGTTCTGGAGGTGGAGGTCCAAGATCAAGGAGTTGGCGAGTTGGGTTTCTCCTGAGGCCTCTCTCCTGGGCTTGCAGACAGCCACCTTCTCACTGTGTCCTCACATGGCCTTTCCTCCTGTGGGTGTGCATCCCTGATGTCCTTTTATGTGTCCAAATTTTCTCTTCTCAGAAGGACACCAGTCAGATTGGATGAAGGCCTACCCTAACAGCCTCATTTTAACTTCATCACCTCTTAAAAGGCCCTATCTCCAGATACAGTCCCATTCTGAGGGCTTCAACATATGAATTTTGGGAGAAGACACTATTTCAGCCCATAACATGATCCAACATCATTCCCTGCATGGCTGATTAAGCCAATGGCTAAAGTCATCCTTTTTTAAAAAAAAATTTACTTATTTTATTTATTTATTTTTGGCTGCGTTGGGTCTTTGTTGCTGCGCGCGAGCTTTCTCTAGTTGCGGCGAGCGGGGGCTACTATTTGTTGCAGTGCGTGGGCTTCTCACTGCGGTGGCTTCTCTTGTTGCAGAGCACAGGCTCTAGGTGCGCAGGCTACAGTAGTTGTGGCTCGCGGGCTCTAGAGCGCGGGCTCTAGAGCGCAGGCTCAGTAGTTGTGGCGCACGGGCTTAGTTGCTCCGCGGCATGTGGGATCTTCCCGGACCAGGGCTCGAACCTATGTCCCCTGCACTGGCAGGCGGATTCTCAACCACTGCGCCACCAGGGAAGTCCCTAAAGTCATCCTTAACTTATAAATCAATACAGCACACACTTGGTCTTGAAGCAAGTAGCTCAACAAATGCTATTCGGTACAGAGCTTAACAACATATTTTTTAAAAAAGTGTTTGTCTCCCAATTTTAAACCCAAATTCAAAAGACGCTTCATATCTGCCCCTGAACTATTAGCGAAGAAGTGTAGTCAGAGATGACTCCAGGCAAAGCCTCAGAAGTAGCCCGTCATGATTTAGAAGGCTCTGAAAAATGACCAGCTGTTCCCTTAAGTTTAGTAAATATTACTTTACACTGATAATTCATGTGACCTCAGAGAGACACAGAGGGAAAACCGAGGCACCGAGAGACTAGGGCTACAACCTAACTCAGAAAGCACAAGGAATGATAGAATTTCCTGCTCCAGCCCGATGCCCCGTGCAATAAATCACTTTGCCTGGAACGGATTCAGAGTTTGTCGACTTTCTGTTCAAATTGTGGTGCACTGTGAATGTACTGTAACCGTGTAGAGTCGCAAGTGTGTATTTCAGTGGTTTTATCTCTTACCTAGCCATCCACATATTATTTATGCGGTTTCCATCATAACGCTACAGTGAAGTTTGCATAATATTTTCTGTAACCACCTACTTTTGCATGGTTATGGCTCTCTAAAGTCCCCTGGGACAGATTTGTTTTCACCTCGGTCTCAGTTCTGAAGTAAATTTTTTTTGGTAACAACAAATGATGACTTTGGGGATATTTTGAAGTTATGTGACTGTAAAAAAAAAAAGAAAGGAGGATTTTTTTACTTCAATGAATATTTTGTTACCTCTTGTCCAATCGAACAGCACAAATCAAAAAGAGCTGAACATAATAAAGGCATCAAGGAAGGCAGTGTAATAGATTTCACTGAAGACTGCCCACACTGCCAGATTTAACTAAATGAGGTTTGCATTCACATGCTTATCAGTATTTAAAAAAAACCCTGAGTGCACACAACCGAAAACGTCAGGAAGTTGAAAAGCAAAACTGTGCATGTGGTGTTTTCCAGCTCTCACTGAAGCACGGCAATTAAACAAACTTAATTATGTGATCCGGCAGCAGTGCCTTAACCTCTCTGGACCTCCGTTTCCTCAATTGTAAAAGGAGAGGGCTGGACTACCAGATCGCCAAGGCTTGCTCCAGCTCTATTTAGACTCTGGATTCAAATCAGTGACTCACTTTCAGAATCACCCTGGAAGGCACTGTGAACTCAGAAGTGCAGCTGTATTTGGCAGGTAGTTACTGAGTAACTAAGAGCCTCATTTTAAGTCAGAGAGCAAGAATCCATTACACCCTTCTGCAAATGTTTCCTGGCTTTCGTAAATTAGAAACAAAAATTACACTAAATATTAAATCAGAGATCTTTTAAAAAACCAGAAACCCAAGGGTGTAAATCACATGGTTCATTTAAAAGAATTTCTCACTTTATGATGGTCTGCTTGGTATCAGGTACTGAGCTGGGTGCAGAAACAGGAAAGATGCAGAGGATCCTTGCTTTTAAAGAAATTCAGAGCCTGCTGCCATCTTCCTTTTGCTCCTAAGTATCTATTGGATACTTTCAGGAAATGCTCCTGTTGTGCTCGGTCGTTTGTCCGGACATAGACAAGAGTGATGTTTCCATTCTGGTGACCAAAACTTGGTTAACTTTGCTAATTTACAGGATAATGCAAAGCTGCTTCTTCATTTCCACCATGAGTGATTTTTGAATAAATGATCTTAAATTACATGAAGAGTCAGTGGGTAACTGGTTACTGCACCAGGTTACAGGGAGAAGCTGTCCACATTTTCTGGGCATGGATCATCGTGTATTTCACCTAGAAGATGCAGATGGGTGTGGGTCTAATCATAGGCTTAGAGTCACGGGCCCTGGGTCCTAGAATCACTTCTCTCATGACCAAGCTGTGTGTTCTGTGGAAATCAGGTGACTATTCTCCACCTCCATTCTCTCCTGGACAAAATACTCTCTAAAAATCCCCTATAGATCTAACAGCCTAGAATTTTAATCTTTCTAGGTCAATTTGGATATAGTTGGAAGATGAGCCAACTGACATTTTAGGTTTCTTTTTAACCTTGTGGTTCTTTTCTAAAATATGTAACTAATTCCTAGATTTGAAAGAATGAAAAAGTTTGTGACTATCGCCGTTTCTAAATACATTGTGTAGTAAAACCTAATTCAATTCCTGCTAACTTTGCCTTTAGCTGTAACTTGGCTAAGGGCCAACCTGATATTTATCCTTATGTAAAAAAAAAAAGAGCTCACTATATAAAAGAATAGGTATAATAAAGATTATAAGGGGAATGCTTAAGCTACTTAAGACAGAAATGGGTTTCATGGACTCAAGGACTCAGGAGACTCAAATTTAAATAAACGATGGATACAGGTATTATGATTCCTTTTCATATATTAATTAAAGTAATTCCCGAGGATACTTGTTTACTAACAGTTTGATGGTCTAGTTTGAATTGCAGCTGTTACTTTTAAATATATCACAGGTAGTATATATTTACTACTATACTTCAGTTCTTCTCAATTTGGGCAACAGTTTGCCCAAATTAGTTTAAATTAGGGAGAGTCGACTGTATTCATAAACTCCTCATCTAAATGGCAGAAATGATGACTATAAAATTCATCTTAGCTTTGTTGGAATTCTGAAGCTTACCATTTAGTCGGAGACTCGTAAAGAATGAACACGGAATGATTAATGGCCATTGTTGAGTTCTTACAGCTGTAACTTATCAGAATATGTATACTCTAACACTGTACCCATGGTAATTATCTCATTACTATGAAGTGTCACAGAAATGCATTATGCGAAGTACACGGTGAATCCCATTTAGCAATTTCTTTCTATGTTTAAAACCCCGAAGCTTAGTGTTCGCTAATAGTTGGAGCTTTGTATGCAAGTTGCGGGCTTATGCAAGAGAGTTGGGGGCTTTGCAGGGAATTGGGGGCTTAGCACGGGAGTCACGCACGTGAGCTGCAGATCCCAGGCAGGACCATCACCAGCTCTGTGCCTCTGGTCTCTCTTTGAAACTTTTCTGCACCTTAATTTCTCATTTGAAAATGGGCATATTCGTGCATGACCCCTACTATACCTCATGGAAAGGATTAAGCAGATTAAGTCTATAAAACAGTGGGTCACTAGGAGGAAAGGCATTAACGAAATTACTCAGCACACTGCAGTGGTGACTTCTCCAACTGCATGAATATTTAATAAGCAGGTACACATAACACTTGACATTTCTGTGGAGCTTTTCATGCAAGCATCTTAACATCACTTAAGGAAAAAGAAATGCATGGCAACAATGATCAGAGATCTGAGAAGTGTCAGCTCATTGGCCAGAGAGGGTAGAGACACAGAAGCTTTGTTTCTAACACCAGAGTGTTCAAAAGGAGTAGGGCATCGAGATCCAGTTGTTATCACATAAACCTGAAGATAGGGCCTTAGAAATAAGGCGGTGTTTATTTGAGTCACCCATCCATACATCTGAGGTGGCCTGAACAACGTGAGAGCAAAAATTCCCAAAGAAAGTGAACACGTGGTTGGAGATGGGCCCTCTTTTTAAAATTAATTAATTTATTTATTTTTTGGCTTTGTTGGGTCTTTGTTGCTGAGTGTGGGCTTTTCTCTGGTTGCGGCGAGCGGGGGCTACTCTTCGTTGTGGCACGCGGGCTTCTCACTGTGGTGGCTTCTCGTTGCGGAGCATGGGCTCTAGGCACACGGGCTTCAGTAGTTGTAGCACGTGGGCTCAGTAGCTGTGGCTCACAGGCTCTAGAGCGCAGGCTCAGTAGTTGTGGCACACGGGCTTAGTTGCTCCGCGGCACATGGGATCTTCCCGGACCAGGGCTTGAACCTGTGTCCCCTGCATTGGCAGGCGGATTCTTAACAGTGCGCCTCCAGGGAAGCCCCGGGCCCTCTTAATTAGATGAGAGCAGTCAGCAAAGAGACAAAGAAACAGTATCAGTGAGAGATTAAAATAAAACATCAGGAAAGTAGGACAGAGCAAAGAAGAACAATTTGTGGTCAGATTTGTCACACCAGTTGCAGCTTTGAAATGAGACCTAAGAGACCATTAAATTAGTACCAGAGTAATTCAGTGGGAATCTAAGAAAGGGTTCCTCCAGGACACCCAGCAGCATCAGTATCACCAGGGAACTTGAGGGAGATGCAAATTCTCGGCTAGTTCCCCAGACTTCTGATCAGAAACTCGGAAGGCGGGGCCCAGAGTCTGTTTCAATCAGCCCTCCAAGTGATTCTCCTGGGCTGAGAATCCTTGTTCAAGAACAGTGCAGCCTGTCCAGCAGAACTTGCTGAGAGGATGGAGATGTTCCGTATCTACGTTATCCAATACATTAGTCTCAAGCTGCATGTGGCTGTTGTGTACTTGAAATGTGGCTAGTGCTACTGAGGAACCAGTTTTTAAATTTTGTTCATTTTAATTAAATTTAAAAGAGCTGGGCTTCCCTGGTGGCACAGTGGTTGAGAATCTGCCTGCCGATGCAGGGGACATGGGTTCGAGCCCTGGTCCGGGAAGATCCCACATGCCACAGAGCAACTAAACCCAGGCGTCACAACTACTGAGCTTGTGCTCTAGAGCCCGCGAGCCACAACTACTGAGCCCGTGAGCCACAACTACTGAAGCCCATGTGCCTAGAGCCCGTGCTCCGCAGCAAGAGAAGCCACTGCGGTGAGAAGCCTGCACGCCGCAACGAAGAGTAGCCCCCTCTTGCCACAACTAGAGAAAGCCCACGTGTAGCAACAAAGACCCAACGCAGCCAAAAAAAAATTAATTAATTAATTAAAAAAAAAAAGAGCTGCATGCAACTAGGGGCTACTTTATTGGATAGCAAAGTTCTAGAATGCTGCTGTGAATGAATGCCAGGTTTTTGGTCAGTAAGAGAAGCAAATGGTGAAGAATGGAGATGCTGTCTGTGACCCTTCTACAGAAGAAATCTCATTTGGAAAAGTTGGAGGGAAAGAGGCATCATGGCTTTTATGTCAGGAGGTGAAGTCAAGGTTTTTCAGGAAAAGGAAATCCTGAGTGGGTTCAAAGGTGAAGAAAATCAGAGGGCAGGAGAGGTGGACATTAAGAAAGGAGGGACACATGAAAAATTGTGTTGCAAATGTCTAATTGTGCTAAAATACCCATAATACAAAATTTACCATCTTAACCATTTTTAAGGGTACAGTTGAGTGGTATTAAGTCCTTTTACACTGTTGTACAACCATCTCCACCATCCGTCTCCAGAACTCTTTTCTCTTGCAAAACTGAAACTCTATACCCATTAAACAATACCTCCTTATACCCCCTCCTCAGGCCCTGGCAACCAGCATTCTGCTTTCTGTCTCTATGAATGCAACTACTCTAGATAGCTCATAAAAGTAGAATCATAGAGTATTGTCTTTTTGTGACTGGACTATTTCATTTAGTATAATATTCTCAACGTTCATCCATGTTGTAGCATGTGTCAGAATTTCCTTCCTTTTTAAGGCTGAATAATATTCATTACATGTATATACTTATCTGTCCATAGACGTTTGGGGTGCTTCCACCTTTGGCTGTTGTGAATAGTGCCTCTATGGAGATGGGTTCATAAGTATCTCGAGACCTTGCTTTCAATTCCTTTGGGTAAGTACCCAGAAATGGAATTGTTGGATCATATGGTAGTTCTATTTTTAATTTTTTTGAGGAACCACCATATTGTTTCCCATAGAGCTATACTATTTTACATTCCCATCGAGATATTTGCTTTTGAACCAATGAAGAATGGCACATCGGAGCCATCAAAAGACGGCTCTAAAGTCAAGCGTGGGGAAGAGGTATGTTGAGATGGAAGTGTTGGGGGGGAGGGGCGTGTGGACAAGGCTGCTCGGCTCTAATGGTTTCAATTTTTTCACTGAAGTTGATGCAAGGACCTCACCTCCAAGGAAGAACACTGCTAAGGAAAAACCAAGGGCTTGAGGAAAGAAGTGAATGAAGGTGTGTAAAGTTAGCCCTTCATAAGAGAATAACAGGATGAATGGATAAAGAAGATGTTGTATGTGTGTGTATGTATATATATATACATACACACACATACATACATGACAGAATACTACTCAGCCATAAAAGATAATAAAAGAACGCCATTTGCAGCAACATGGATGAACCTAGAGATGATCATACTAAGTGAAGTAAGTCAGACAGAGAAAGACAAATATCATGTGATATCACTTATATGTGGAATCTAAAAACTGATACAAATGAACTTACTTACAAAACAGAAACGGACTCATAGACATAGAAAACAAACTAATGGTTACCAAAGGGGAAGGGCGGGTAGGGATAAATTAGGAATTTGGGATTAACAGATACAAACTACTATACATAAAATAGATAAACAACAAGGACTTACTGTATAGCACAAGGAATTACATTCAGTACCTTGTAATAACCTATAATGGAAAAGAATCTGAAAAAGAATATGTGTGTGTATATATATATATATATATATATATATAACTGAATCACTTTGCTGTACACCTGAAACATTATAAATCAACTAAACTTCAATAAAAAAAATTAAAAAGAGCGGAACAGGGAAACTTTCCCAGGGCTCTGAAGCAGAGGTATAGCCAGGACTGTTACAGGACTGAATTGTGCTTCCAACCAAAAGATATGTTGAAGTCCTACCCACAGGAGCTCAGAATGTGACTTTATTTGGAAACAGAGTCACTGCAGATGTAATTGTTAAGATGAGGTCATACTGGAGTAGACTGGTTCCTCATCCAACATGAGTGGTATCATTCTTATAAGAAGATGACAATGTGAAGGCGTGGAGACACACAGGGAGAATGCGACGTGATGGCAGACGCAGAGGTTGGAATTATGTCGCGGCAAGCCAAGGAATGCCAAAGAATGCTAGCAAACCATGAGAAGCTAGGAAGAGGCAGGGAAAGATTCCATGCAGAGTCTCAGAGGGCCTGCTGACACCTTGATTCTGGACTTCCAGGCTCCAGGGCTGTGAGACAATAAATCTCTGGTGCTTTCAGCCACCTAGTCTGTAGTGCTTCATCATGGCAGCCCTAGGAACTAATACAGCTGCAGAGTATGAATCTGCAATAGGCCAAGGTCATCCCATGCCAAGGTCAAAATGAGTACCTCCAAATTACTTTGCGTCCCACCTACCAGCAATATGCTTTCTGATATACTGCAGTAATACAGGTCATCAGTCAATGTAACATATATTTTGAATCACAGTTCTCGCTAAAAGATTTTCTTTCTGTCAGGAACAAATGGTGCCTGCAGATAAATTGTATGCTTCTAAGAACCAAGGGAGGAAAGAAATCCCAGAATCTTAGGGGAGGAGCGCGTGGAGTAGATGTGTACAAGCAGTACCTCGGGGCTGTCATTACCTGGAATTCTTCTTGAATTAATTCATTCAGACAAGCTTGTTAAAACAATTAGAGGCTTGCAAACTTTACGGGGAGGTGGGGAGATAAGGAAAGCATCCTTATCTCTTGCTCAGTGGTACATACCATTACAGCCAGCAATGGCCGCATCAGCACAGCACACGCATGGGCTTTGGGTTTAGACTAACAGCTGTCCTTCCAGCTCCGTCACTAACTGTCCAACTTTGCACAAATCACTGAATCTCAGTGAGCTTGTCTCCTTATATAAAATGTAGATAACACATGGGACTGCTTTGAGATCATGTCTTTGAAAGTACCTAACAAAGTGCCTGGCCCCCTAATAATAGGTTCTCATTCCCTTGCTGTCCCTAGATATGCTGTCCAAGAAGGCAGCCCTGAGACACCTGTGGTTACTGAGCACTTGAAATGCAGCTACTGCAAGGATGAAATTGAAATTTTAATTAAATTTAATTTTAATTAATTTAGATTTAAATGTAAAAACTGAAGCAGTGTAAAATTTTTCTGGTAAATACAACTTTAGCATAATGGTAGGAATACACTTCACTTGGATTACGGCATCGCATAAGATACAGTATTACTATTATGTGTGTGTATCAGGCACCAGCATCATTTCTAATGCTGCACATAAACGCTGTCACTGATCCAGCCAGTGGACATCCTGATTCATTTCCCCTGAATTTTTTTTCTGGGCTATAAGTCTTAGTATGGCTCTTGCTTCATCTGTAAAAATCAAAGACTTTTCTAATTTTTTAAAATTCTTAAGTTTGTCTGCTTTTGCTGACTTTGGTCTTTAAATGCCAATGATTTGGGGAAAACAGTAGTACAATTATTTTCCTACTTTTACACTCGAGTTTTATGGCAAAAGTCAGCATTAAGGTGACCAGTGCCTAGAGATTAAGCCATTTAAGAAAAAGTTGCCTGATATATCCAGACAAAACTATAATTCAAAAAGATACATGCACCCCTATGTTCATAGCACTACTATTCACAATAGCCAAGACATGGAAACAACCTAAATGTCCATTGACAGATGAATGGATAAAGAAGATGTGGTATACATACACAATGAAATACTACTCAGCCATAAAAAAGAATGAAATACTGCCATTTGCAGCAACATGGATGCAACTAGAATATTATCATACTAAGTGAAGTAAGTCAGAAAGAGAAAGACAAACACTATATGATATCATTTATATGTGGAATCTAAAATATGACACAAATGAACCTATCTACAAAGCAGAAACAGACTCACAGACATAGAGAACAGACTTGTGGTTGCCAAGGAGGAGGTGGGTGGGGAGGGATGGCGTGGGAGTTTGGGGTTAGTGGATGTAAGCTATTATATACAGCATGGATAAACGAGGTCCTACTGTATAGCACAGGGAACTCTCTATTCAATATCCTGTAATAAACCATAATGGAAAAGAATATTTAAAAAAAAGAATATAGGGCTTCCCTGGTGGCGCAGTGGTTGAGAGTCCGCCTCCCGATGCAGGGGACACGGGTTCGTGCCCCGGTCCGGGAAGATCCCACATGCCGCGGAGCGGCTGGGCCCGTGAGCCATGGCCGCTGAGCCTGCGCGCCCGGAGCCTGTGCTCCGCAACGGGAGAAGCCACAACAGTGAGAGGCCCGCGTACCGAAAAAAAAAAAGAATATATATATGTATAACTGAATCACTTTGCTGTACAGCAGAAATTAGTACAACATTGTAAATCAACTATACTTCAATTCAAAAAAAAAAAAACTGCTTTATTATGAATCCTGGGTGAGTCTATGCCAGAGGCAGATGTACAGTGGTTGTGAGAGCTGACGGGTGTAGGGTCAGCACTGCCACTGACTGCAGCACAAGACAAGGGTTGAAATCCTTCAAATGTCCTACCAGAAGAGTCTGTCTGGCGCACCTTGTAAGGGGAGCTCAGCCATGGCTGATGTGGAAGCGATGTGAGTTATTTGGTTGAGTAGGATAACCTTGAGTGTTTGCCAAGTCAAGACACAAGTCCTAAAAACAAAGTCTTTCCCTTGCTGCCTACTTGTCCTCCTCCCTTGAAAACATACCTCTTGCTTTTGTTAAAATTCACCTACATCCTAGTAAAAGATGAGCTATGAACTGCAGTTATAAAGAAAAAAAATCCAGAAACATCTCAAGTTTTAAATTTCTTGACAAGAAATGTATCCAGTTAACAAACTCCCTCCTGTCTTGGCTCCCTTCCACAGCCCCTCACATTAAGAAAAAAAAAAAAAAAAGCAATTAGACTCTGGCTTGTGGTGAAATGCACACAGTAAAAGTATCACTGTTCCAAAATTCCAAAGCAATTTCACAATCCTAATGAAATGAGGGAGGAAATGGTTTTTTCTTGAAGTGTTGAAAACAATCACCCCGTTGCTATGTGGAGTATCTTTATAAACTGTAAAGGGATTTGCAAAAATTAGGTTGTTCCTTCAACACACACTCACTGAGCATCATTTATGCACCAGGCGCCACATGAGAAGCTGGGGATACAAAGATGAATAGGACGTGAGCGGTCTGGAAGAGCTGACAGCAGAGGGAGAGAGTCATGATTATTACCCATTATAACGTGGCCAGGCTTCCCATGCCCTCTTCCTACCTCTAGCTCCAGGAACCTTGATTTTAATTCACAAAGAACCATACTGTGGAGAGAGGGGAAAAAAGAAAAAGAAAATGACCACAGTAATGCCTGTAAAGGTGGCAGGTCTCTCTAGAAATATAGCTACTCTGTGAGTTTAGACCTCCTTTAAACGAAGGGTGAGGAAAGAACACAGCAAAACGCCTAAGCAAACTGTACCAGGCCCAACCACAACAGACACCTAGGGCTAGACGAGAGGAATTCAAAACAAATTGGGAAAGAAAATCATATACTGTGTAAAAATCAGTTAAAAAGGAAAACGAAACAACCCGGAATAGAGTGAAAAACATCTTTCTCTCCTTGTCCTTTGCAAAATTGCCCCAGAGTCACATCCGATGAAAGACATTACCTTCAGCTCCACTGGAAACGTGAGGTTTCACAAAGTAATCCAAGTTTGGAATTGATAACCCAATTTCTACATATTTTGGTTTTAACTCAGATTAAACAACTCAAATATCCAAACTCAGGTTTTCCTGATGTGATTTTATGCCTGCTTAGAATCAGAGGCTATGGAGAAAAGTATATACACAATAAATCTAAAATCATTCAATTACCTTAAGTCAATTGGGAGGCTTATATTTACTGAGAATAGGCATTTGACTCCCACAGTACAAAGACAAGCAAATGGCTCCCATGTTGCAAAATCATTCTAAGTAGGTTATTACTCTGTGCTCGGTTGTTCAAGGGGCAAGGAGAAAGGCTTGGGAGCTTGATCAGGAAAATGCTACATCTGTCAGCTGGCAGCAACAGCGCGCCGACACAGCCTCTTGAATGGACTGCCGAGTGAGCATCAGCTCACAGGAAGGGAAGAATTCAGCCCCTCTTGGGAAACAGATTCATGCTGCAAAATGAGTCAAGTTAATTTCCTTCAGTTAATTAAGCCGGTTTCCTTATTAGCAAAGGGAGATGACCAAGTCTAGTTCACATCTAATGACTCACAGAATGATGAGGTTAGCTAGCCCCATCTCTATATTTAAACTTGACTTTTAGATAGCGTCTCAGAGAACTTCCATAAGCAGTACTAGCCCTACCCAGTATTTAGTTCTGCTTTTACTACTGTGGAACCAAGGATGTGCTCAGAAATGTCCACGTGAACTAACACGGAGGTCTGCTAACTGCGAAAATTCACATACTGCTTCATCTCAGAGATGTGTATGTGTGTGCGTGCGCGCACGTGTGCGTGTGCACACCCAAGGTACCACGACATCCGGTATCCTTGAGAGGCTGGGGACTAAGTAGTATTGGGGTGTCCTCTAAACGCCCCTGTGACATGACACCTCACGTGGAGGATGGGTCTATGGTGAACACTTCCTCTTTATCTTAAGCAAAATTTTGACAGTGATGAGGGGTGGGTACAGGGACAGGAATTCCTCTGGAATGGCTCAGGGATCCAGGTCCAAACCAGGGTAAGCCTGATGGTATTGCTGAACCAAATCTACTGTTACCCAGACGGGCCCCAACAATTTAAGCCCTCCTCCAAGTCACCAGCAAGTAGCAAACATTCATCGTGTATCCATTCTATGCCAGCCAAATCCCAAATCTTTTCTCTCAATTCCCACATCGACCCTGCAAGGTAATAAACATCATTTACACAAATGAGGAAACTAGGGCTCCCGGAGATGAAACAGACCGCCCAGGGTCACACAGCTCATGTGAGGGAGCTGAGACTTGAATTCCAAAGCCTATGCTTTCCGTTAGTTACATGCCTCTGCGCTTGTGAATAGAATGTGTTTCTTATTTCCAAACTATTCTGAAATGAGTGTGGCTCTCAAATGAAATAGGGAAGGAGGGGAGGCATCTTCAGAACTGCTCTTTCTATGCAGTGGGCGGCTGGCACATAAGGAAGTACTATCTGAAAGGGGATTTCCTGTAAGGGCTGCAGTTCTTTCAGATGTTCTCAGAACAGTTCTGCAGCTGTCTGAGTTACTCAGGTAGAGATACATACTGGCCACTAACCCAACCCCAGTCTGATCCTAAAGAGCATGGCATGCCGCCCATGTAGGCCACGGGAATGGCCAATCACATTGACGACCGCCCTCCAGGGACATCTCTACAAAGGCACCAACACAAGGACGCATTTCCCAGGAAACCAAACTTGCTCATCCACCATGGTTCATCTCTGGAGCTGTAAAAACTCACACTATACTGGCACTGACTTCACCTGGATCTCTGTAATTCTATGTTTCTTTACTAATATCCTTCACTTCAATTTCACTTTCCTCATAGACAGGGCTAATATTCTGTAGTTCAGAAGACGACTGTATACACTAAATGAGGTAACACAAGCAACGTATCCAACAATGCCACGTGACTTCCTGTAACTCTCCTCTTCCATTAATGGTTCCGTAGTGACCTGTAGGGATTTCCAAGTGGGTGTTCCTCACCCCCCTGTTCAATATTGTTATCAAGTATAAAGATAATGCAAATATACAGTTTTCGATGATGGATCCAGGGTTCCACAACATGAATACTGCTGATTTTTTTTTTTTTTTTTTTTTGCCGTACGCGGGCCTCTCACTGCTGTGGCCTCTCCCGCCACGGAGCACAGGCTCCAGAGGCGCAGGCTCAGCGGCCATGGCTCACGGGCCCAGCCGCTCCGCGGCATGTGGGATCTTCCCGGACCGGGGCACGAACCGGCGTCCCCTGCATCGGGAGGCGGACTCTCAACCACTGCGCCACCAGGGAAGCCCAATACTGCTGATTTTTTAACTTGAGGTCTACATAAAAATGGATTTTAGGATCTCTAAGAATCTCCAAGAATTGTATGCAGAATTTTGTGGTTATATGCCCCTTTTTTCAGGAGAGAGGATCTAAAGCTTTCATCAGATTCTCAGTGTGGTTCGTGATCCTCCAAAAGTGTAACAACAGGCTGGCGCGGGCCGCCATGTTGCAGCAGGACAGTAATGATGACATTGAAGATGTTTCACTGTTTGATGCAGAAGAGGAGACAACTAGTAGACCAGAAAAATCCAAAATCAGTCACCCAGTGGCATCATTTCTCCATTTATTCTTTCGAGTCAGTGCAATTATAGTCTATGTTCCCTGTGAATGGTTCAGCACCAGCTTTATTGCCTGTATGGTGACAGTTATCTTGTTGTTGTCATGTGACTTCTGGGCAGTCAAGAATGTCACAGGTAGACTAATGGTTGGCCTGCACTGGTGGAATCACACTGATGGAGATGGAAAAAGCCATTGGGTGTCTGAGTCCAGGAAGGCCTTTCCTCAAGACAGTAAAACTGTTTCAGAGGCTGAATCAAGAATCTCCTGGTTAGGACTCATCGCCTGTCTGGTGCTGTGGGTAATATTTGCCTTTAGTGCCCTCTTCTCCTTCAGAGTGAAGTGACTAGCGGTGGTTATCATGGGTGTGGTGCTGCAAGGGGCCAACCTGTATGGCTACATCAGGTGCAAAGTGGGCAGCAGGAAGAATTTAACCAGCATGGCTACATCGTACCTCGGAAAGCAGTTTTGAAGACAAACCACTGGAGACGATCAGACCTCCTGAAGACAGTGAGGGAGCCTGCGTGCTCTTTCCATTGGGAACAACTGAAGGGGGTCTGGACTCTGAACCTTTAGAACTCAGTACCTATTGCAAAGAGGAGTGTTGGGTTTGGTTTTCCATTTTAAAGTTTACTTTTAAAAAAAAAAGGAAAACTAGTTTTCATATTAAGTTTTTACTTTCTAGCATATGGGGCTTGAAGGTGTGGTGTAGCTAGAAACATTGTTAACATTTGGTTCACGGTGTACATATGTGTATGCACATAGTCGTGTAAGATCCGTGTGTTAAATTAACACAAGTGTTTGTGTTCATGCCCATATGGAATGGAGACCTTTGCATTTTGATCCACAGAACAAGAAGGATGTTCCTAGTCTATCTCAAAACTCTCTGTGTTTACATACTATTTCTGTAGATTATTTTAGGTTTTGCTTCCATGGTAAGAGTGAGCACTTTGGCTTATATATAGACTTAGAAATAATTGTTAATTTTACACTTAATATATACTTCATGATGAAACTTCTTATCCTAGGCATTTACAGGCAGGTAAAAACCAAATTTGGGCTATTGGTGTTAACTAGTTTCTAAAATTTTGTTTATTTTTATTTGTAATGAGTCACGTACTTAAGGCCCAGTTAATATAAAAGGAATTTTCATAGTTTATGTTCATGGGATACGTAGGCATTGCTGCTGTTCTATTTATTTGGGGGGAAAGATAGCCAGATTTTACTTTGGAACCTTCCAGAAGCTCTTCAGTGGTCCTTGGCCTAATAAAGTCTATCTTTTACCACTAAAAGAGTATTATTCTTATGTCACAGTGAGAATAATCGTTTCAATACTTGGCATTGTAAATGCCTAAAAGACGTTTTATTTTGCCAATCTATTTTTTTTCTTGCTATAATGGGGATATTGTAAATCATGTATTTGTATTAATGGTATTTCTTAAAACAATATATGTAACAATCTGCAAACTATTGTAGGCATCTGTAAATTCTGTTGCAGGTACTGTAAATTTTGTTTTAATCGGCAGATTGATTATTTCGTGATTGTATTTTTACACTGTTAAAAAATTTTTGAAGATGTTTTGTCTAATTGAATGTATCTTATTGGCATGATAGCTTTAAAGGTGCATAACTTTATATTTGTATAAAACTCTACCGCTTACAAAGCAAAAAAAAAAGTGTAACAACAGCTCTCCTACTGGTTAGCAGGAACAGATCAGGTTGGGTGGAACCTGTTTTATAAGCAGCCCTGATTTCCTCAGAGTTCAAAGCCATGTGTTCTTGTAATTCCAGGTTACAGTAATGAATGTACATTCTCCAGATCTGGGGGACTGTGTAGGTTCTACACTCATGGCAGCTGGAAGGCTGGGCTTGGTTCTATGTCTTCATTCTCATCAGGCAGCAAGAGGGTATAACCAGGGCACAGAAGACCCCAGAAACCATATCACGTGAGAAACAGATGAAGAAGCCAAGTATGTTTTGCTGGAGAAAGAGAAGAACTGGGGAGTAGGAATGCCAGAGCTCGTCTTTAAATAGCTGACCATTGCTATGTAGGAAATGGATTAGATTTAATCTAATGTAGCTCCAGAATATGGAACTAAGATCAAGGGTTGGAAATTATGGGGGGAAATTTTCCAGCCTCTCTATAAGGAGGAACTTTTGAAAATACAAAGGGCTTCACTGTGAGGCTATTGAGCTTCCTGTCCCTTGAGTTTTCATACCAAGCTGCATGTTCATCTACCGGGGATTTGTAAAAGGGATTCTTTATTGGGTGGAGGTAGGGGAAAATGACCTCTACGATTCCTTCGCATTCCATGATCTGTCTATTAAGATTTTATATCTCTTATTAAAAGTTATAGTCAAAGACACATACACACGTTCCTTCCCTTACTTCATGTAATAGATCCTTGTGGTGAATCATTTCATAAAGGGGATAATTACTTCTTTAAAACTTTTGATTTCTATGGATTCTGTTGCCTTAAAATGGAGCAAACCTATGCCTGGATGCAGCGTCTGTGCTTTCAGCACACCCTCCGCCCATCTACCTCCTTGTCTGAGTCTCCCCCGCCCCCAACAGCCTTCACCCCACCCTCGCCTCTCCCCGGGCCTCTTGTGCTCTCCACCTAACCAGTTAACATTGCTTCTCATCCTACGGTCTCTCCAATCTATTCTCCACGAGCAACCAGAGGAATCGCTTAAAACCATTCATCAGAGCATGTCTTGCTGCCTAAGGTCCTTCTATAGATTCCCATTCTCTTAAAGTCACCCTCATGGCCTGGAATCGCTGGATGACATGGTGTCTCCAAGCCCATGTCAGGCCAGGCTCCCTCCTCCACCGTGCTCTGGCCACCTGGGCCTCTCCTCCTGCCTCTGCACCTGCTTCCCCTCTGCCTTGAACCTGCCCCTCCTACCTCCTGGTCATCCTTCAGGTTTCAACGCAAGTATCAACTTCCTGGCCATGCTGTCTCAGTTAGCCTCACCCCACCCATGCTCGAGCACATCGCTGTTTTATTTCCCTCACGCTCCTTATCACAATTTATAACCATTATGCTTCTTACTTTTGACTTGGTATTCTTCCCCCATCCAAGTGTAGCTCACTGGTGATAAGGACCTAGTCCACGTTGTTGACTGATGTGTCGGTGCCCAGTGTCTAGCACAGGGACTGGCCCATGGTTGAGGTCAGTAGGTATTTCCCGAATGAAAGAATGAATGAGCGAGTGAGTGAGTGCATGAACAAGTCTGTCCAGTACAGATGGTCAGCTCTGCGGCTGTGCGTGACCTTGTTCTCCTCTTAGACTGAAATGAATACACTTCCTTGCTACCCGTCGTCCTCTTATCTAGGACAGGGCCGTGTAAACAGCAGGCCCTCTAGAGGATTTTCCATGGGCCCCCAAGAAGCTCACTAATATAAAGCTAAAGATTAGAGAAAAACAACCTTTGTTACTGAAGAAAGACATTAGCCATGCCTCGGAGTGTCCACTGAGGGGTAAAATCCTAGAGAGGACTAGCCCAAGTCCCTAAACCTGGGACAGCGTGTCTCTTCTTCCTCCGAGGGCTCTCAGAAAACAAGTGTTCTGGCTGAGAGGAACAGGAGATGCTGGAATGGGTTGCTGAGGAGGTGGTAGGATCTCCCTTTCTGGAGATCTTTAAAAATAGAACAGCCATCTGGGATGATGTAGATATGGTCTCCATTGAGGAAGGGGGATGAAAAGGGAAGGAAACATCTCTTTAGGTTCCATCTCATCCTTGATTTTCTGATATTTCACTTTAAGTTTTGATTCATGGCAGAAGCCTGAAAGGAGCTAGGAATTCACTTTTTCTTTTTAATGGAAATGGAAGTCCCATTTTACTCTGAACTGTAATTCTGCTGCATGACTCTCCTTCTCGCCTCAAATGGGCAATTTGGATGTCATGATTTTTTGGTTAGGTAGAAAGTTTGGATGACACTTAACTTCCATTCTCTCTCCTAGAAAGGAAAGCAGAAGAATCGAAGATGGAAAAGCTCAGATGCTGGGAAATGACAGGGTGAAGAACACAAATCCGTGAGGGTCCTGCTCAGGCCACTGAAAAGGACTGAGGGACAGAGCAGCCCAGGAAAAACAGGCAAATTTTTTTAAGTGTTTAATACTTATTCTACCTTTTTTTAAATTTATTTTTTTCATGGAAAGGCATTTTATTTCAAATATAGCCGTGTGTACATGTCAATCCCAAACTCCCAGTCTATCCCTCCCCCCTCCCCCCCACAAGGTAACCATCAGTTCATTCTCTAAGTCTGTGAGTCTAAAACAGGCAAGATCTTGTGGGATGTCATACATCCCACAATAGGGACCTGCCGTGGTTACATACAGAAGTTAAGTCTAGAAGTGGTCTACTGTTTGTAACAATTCTTCATTTTTTGTCCTGCTTTGTTTTTTAATGGAATCAAGCTTGGGAAAGTCAACATGTAAACAGCATAAGGCATATTTTTTCTTATATATGGCTATGAAAGTATGGCAATTGAACTATTTCCTAGCTCTGTTCTTATGACTCTTGCTTGATTTGTCAAAGCTGCAGAGTCGAAAGAATAGTAGATTTTAATATACAGAGCTTGGATTTGACTATTTTGACTATAGAGGCCACACTGTAAAAAACCTTGTTTAATGTTCCTCAGAAGTATTTGTAGCCATAACTGTATTTCTAACCTAAGTAAACCTGGTTGTGATGATCAAATACATTTATCTTTAGATGTTCATTACAGGCACCGTTGTACATAACAAGCTACTGGCCAACGGGACTCTAGTTTTGTTTTTTCTTTTTTCCAAAAGGAATACAAATGGCTTTCAGTGATGAAATTAACTCTTTTGCCTTCCTGTAAGTTAATGGATAATCCATATTTTTATGGAATATTGTGTTAAGTCAGAACGAAGTGTGACCATAAAGGTCTTCACAAACCATACTTGAAAGACGGCCCTGTCACTTCACAGGACATCCATCAAAGCTACGTCCTCCTTCATCTGCCCACTGCTTCCAGAACGTGGGCTGAATGTCCATGGGCGACGTCCCTGTGGACCTCTGGGTGTGTCCGTGTCCACTTATGCTAGAAACAGAACCCGAATGCTGGACGTTCACAGAAAGAAAATTCTAAGGTAGAAATAAGAACAAAACAAACAAAACGAAAAGGCAGAAATGGGATATTCTCAAAGGGCTGGAACATGAATTACCTTAAGGGGCCTTCATGATATAAAATCCACACACCATTGTGTTTTGGTCCATTCTGTTGTGTAACTCTTTGCTAGAGTGGCTACCACCCACCTTTCGCTTCTGGATAGAGGACACATAAGGGTTCAGGGCAGAGAGAAACACCTGATCCTTTAACAGAGCAGGATTAAGTGTCTGCAGGAAAGTTGTAGTTTCTACAGAACATGGCTCCAACTTTTCCTCCCATGAGGACGCTGTCTCAGTGCTGGAGCCCCTGGGGTTACTGCCGGGCGTGAGTGAGTGAGGCGCTGGGTCCAGCTCCGGCCAGAGCTACAGAGCTACGGCACTCGGGGATTTAATCCCTGGGGTGAAGCCTGGAAGGGTTTGGGCCCAGCCAGGTCGGATCTGAAGAAAGCAAAACCTCCTCTTCCCGCACCGCCCCCCGTCCCCCACATGCACACACAGAACCTTCTATCTGCTTTATCACCTTCCCTTTGCTCCACCCACACTAATAAGGGCAGGTGGCAGCAGCTGAGAATACAGCCTCCCACATCCCACAGGCTGAATCCCCCTTCCCTCTTTTCTTCTCGTTAGTCCTCATTTGTCTCCTCTCTGCCTTATGCTAGCTTGGTTGATCCCGGGGAGCCCTGGGCAAACTCAGGGGACAAGTGCCACACTCTCTGGGTCGCCTGAGTCTAAACCTGGAGCATGTCTATCTACCACTGCACACACCCAGGCTCCAGGATGGCTCATGCTTCAGACCCACTGTCTCCCTTTCCTGGCTTCCGGTCAACGCTCCTCCCTCTGCATCACTTGCCGGCACCTTGGAAAGCTGGTCACTTCGTTATTTACAAACTCTACAGTTTTCCGTCTCAGTTCACTGTACTGCATTGGTCCCTATCGCTCCTTAGGGGTTTGCTCGCAGCCTTCCCTCACAAATTCAACACCACCACTCCCTCGGTGCAAAGCAAGTGTGTGGAGCTTGCTGGGACTTGCAAAAAAAGGGGGGGGGGCGGTCAGTGCTGCTTTCCCACAGCTCTTCCTCTGGCACCGCAAATGTTAACGCCTGTCTGCGGGGAGATTGCAGTTCTAACATAATGAGGTATTAATGAGCTTTGCACATGTCCCCAGCCACATTTCCCTCCCCCCTCCGACCCCGCACCCTCCTCTTCCGCAGAGAATCTGCTCCTTTTCTGACACTGCAATTCCTCCGCCTCCCCTCCCCGCCTGCCCTCTCCCGCTCCAGCGGCCCGGCTGCCCTGTGCACCTCAAGCTGCCAGTACTACAGAGCACCAAATGGGCTGGCACCGCCTTGTTTCCTGGCCTAATGGATGCTTGTTTAAACACTGGGGCTGTTTGCATTGCTGCGGCTCACTGCATGTTAAACACAGTCCTCTGAAACCCTATGCCAATCCAATAAAGGTATCAGCAGTTCAGTGCGGGGAGGCAATTACTAGATGGTCCCAAGTGTGCCTTCGAAGCTCTAGGAAGGAAAATTTGATCGAACAACTAAAAGGAAAATCTGATTCGGCTCAGCATCACGTGGAGGACACAAGGCTTAACTGCAGCCAGGTCTTTGGAGGGCAGAGGGAAATCAATGAGGGGCCGGAGGAGCACGTACGCAACGTTACAGGGCCGTGAGCCAGCCTGTTAGGAACCCCGGCTCCTGCCTCCGCCGAGAGACACCTGCCTGTCCTCCCACTTGGGTTCCCTTTATCTTCCTTTCTTCTTTTTCTATTCCACGGGGTATACTTATTTATTTTTTAATGAGAAACTGCTATCCTTCTTAACACCCTCCACCTCTCACTCACCTTTAATTCCTTAAGCACTCATATTAAGGAAAAAAAAGGCTTTTCTTGTGCAAGAGCATTACCATATCAAAGGCAATAGAGAGCACGAGCGCAAAAATGATAGAGGGGTAATATAGCAGCAGAGAGAAGGCAGGCCTGCTTCAGAGACGACGGTGGGTCCCTAACCTCAGGCTAGCGATCCCAGTCGATAAGGCAATGGATTGGTTTTCTGCCTCAGCTAAGTCGGAAAGATCAGGGGAATCACACACAAGATTTAAATTTATTTCTCACTCAAGAAGCAAAAGTTTTGGGAAACCCTCTATTTTTAAGTTCTGGGCTTCGGTTTCTTTTACTTTTCTCTGTTTTTCACTTTAAAATCTGCCCCGCAATGGCCCTTGTTTCCCGAGGTAGCGGGAGAAGGCAGCGGTGGATGTCTGGCAACGCTAAGAAACGCTACGCACGGCGCTCACTGGGGCGCCGTCCATTTGCCAGGAGTTTTGCCAAATCCCTGTCTCTTCCCCGAGGTTCCTGGCACAAGGGATACAGCCAAGATGGAGCAGAGCTGCTGTCAGCGTTAGACTGCAGCAGCCCCCCGATCCAGTGGGCGTAAGGAAAAAGCTCTCTCTTCAAGGAGGATGGCGCTGGAGTGCGAAGGCGGTCTGCGGCCCGTGTGAGCTCTGCCCACGATAGGGTTCCAGAAAGGTAATTAACACGCTGAAAAGTAGTCAGTCTGCAAGCATGTTTGTGGAGCCTCCAGACCAGCATACACTGAGTCCCCAGAACAACAGAGGACCTGGCCTTGCACCCCTGACTTGCCTTTTTGTTACTCGCTGCACCTGCTGTAGAAAAAACTCCGGCTCCCACACCCCAGGCACCAGGTGGTGGGGAACCGGACAGTGAAGCCCCACCGGGCCAGCAGCGTGGCTGCACGGCCCCGCCTGCAGGGAGGCACGCACTCCTGTACCTCCGCCTGTCTGGGAACAGTCATGGCAACTCACGAGGACAGTAGCTTTCAGGGTCCATAACTGCTGACGTCAGGTCAAGTACTACTGTTTACATAAGCAAGGAATGGTGTATTTGGTTCATTTGTGTTCTCCGTGGTTTCCTGACTTAACATTCACGGAATTGCCTCATCGTCTCAGGCCTGGAAATACCGGTGAGTGCACTATGGTAAAACCCTTCTGAAAATTATAGTAAGTGCCTTGCTTATCCTGCACTTCGGGGAATGAAGTATTTCATTTAAGATACACACACGCACACTGAGGCTACATCTTTTGAGTGCCAAAATAATTTTTAAAGATTTGAAACATTTATGATGAAAAGCTTTCTAAAACTATTTAGATGCTTCCCTAGTTTATTAAAACGTAGGTAATTTTTTTTAAACTCATAGGGTCCTAAGTTACTGACCCTGTTGTTGGTTATAGGTCAGCTGCTTAGTTACTTTGGCATGGTAGTTGATTACTACCTCCCTTTATTAGGAAAGAAGAGCCCTGCAAAAGATGATAGACCAATATATTTAGGAGACTCGCTTATAACCCTGTCTTGAGACACCACATTGCTATATTTCCAGAATCTAATGTCTCTAGGAATGCTAGATCTGTTTCTCAACAAGACATGAACTCTCTCCCATCCCCACTCAGCAGAAACATTACATTTTAATTTATTTTTTCTTCTTAGTGTTTGAATATCACCATGGAATCAAAAAAACGTGATACCGACCCCAGACGACTTCAACTTACTCTCTTTATCTCTCCCCAGACACAGAAACTCACAAAATCTCTGGGCTCCCATAATGTCACTCTCATCCAGAGATAGCAGCGGAATTATACTAAAATCTCAGAAAGAAATTCTACTGCAAAGATGGAGAAGTAGGGTACAAGAGAACATGCTGTTAATAGCAAGTTTGAGATGATCAAAGTAGACGCAACAGTCACAGGTGGACAGATATTCCTCTTCTTTTGATTACTTCTTTGTGTGCACATAAAGAGGCTATTTTAACTTAAAATACATAAAGATCCATCTCTGAGATCTCTACTTTTATGTTATTTACAGCAAAATGTTTTCACTTTTTTTTCTAATTTGTAACACATACAATTTTCTCTCCATGTAAGCATCTTGAATTCTGTTATCCTGAACCAAGAAATGGCATTCCTTCTCACCACCATGAAATAAAAATCATACCCTATTGTAAAATTTTTAGATGACTATGAAAATCACTGAAGTCAGTTATCGCAAAGTATACTTTCATCATCTGGCAGGTTTCACTCCCAAATACTACTTCTCTCAAAGAGGTGTGGCTTTCACGCTTTGGTATCCTACTTGGATACAGATGTGAAAATCTCTCTTACCCTAAGGAAATGAGCATCTTATTCATCTCATTTCAGTATCCATTTAGATCATCACTTTCCGATGACCAAAAATTGCTGGAATGCTTTGTTAGGAATAAAACCTGGGATTCCTAAACCTGAATTACTGATGATGGAAAAACCCAGATTAGCAACTGGAAGAACTCTGGTTTGGTGACCTTTCATTACCCTTTTTCCTTCAGGGTTTAGTCACACAATCAGCAAAACACGATTTCAGCTTCTGTTAGAAGGATCAGACTTTAGAGCAAAAAATGTCTTTAAGATTAGAGTAAAAACATAAATTAAATTTGGGCCCCTAAGCAAACGTTTAAAGAGGTCCCTCTTTCATTAGGCACCACAGAAATGACCTCAATCTGCATTGTGCAAAGGGGTGGGAGAGTGGACTTCGGGGAACCCTCACTGGAGCAGTTGTTCCTACTGATAAGATAAAGTGGCCAAGAAACAAGGCATTGTCCCTAAACTATGAGTATAAAAATAAGTATGAATGAAGTGTAAGAACTGGGGCCAGAGCTGTCACCTTCACCCTCAGCATGCGGAATACAGACCATTGATGACCCTTGGAAATGGTACCTGTCTGGTGACGAACAAGTTCACAAAGGGTTTATTATAGTCTCTCTATTTTTCTGTATGTTTGAACATTTCCAAAATAAAACGTTTTGAAAAAAAAGTATGTCGACTGGTTCACTGGAAAAGGAGAAGGCACAGAGGGCAAAGGAGGTGAATACTGTACCAGTCCAGTCATCTTAGGACTGGCGCCATCTTGAGCACTCCACCAAGTCCCGATGCAAGAAGACACAGGAGGATGGAAAAAAGCACAGGAACAAAGATGGCAGCCTCTGCTCTTGCTAAAGAACTTCCCAGGGAAGGTCCAGGCAAAGGAGAAAATGCTGCTGTTTGCATCACGTTGTCAGAAGAGATTTCAGACAGAGCCCCGGTCAGCTAGGAAACCCAAACATCCACATACAGGGATGGCATATGTTCTGTAGTTTCTGACCAGAAGGAAAGAGCTTTTGTGCACAGGCTGTTAGACCCACATATCTAGAAACAAGTGGAAACAAGAGATGTAAGACATGGAAAAGAATGATGACTAGAAAGAATACAAAGGATGTTTGACTGCTGAACTTCCTTTAAAGGTAGTTTGGATCCTCTCTGGATTAAAGAAATGTTTACAGTATTAATCACTAATAGCCTTCCTTTAAAAAGTTTTTTTTTTTAATTTTGAACTATTTTTTGACCTACAGAAAAGTTGCAAAAATAGTACAAAGCCCTTCGTATCCTTTACGTTGCTCTCCTGCAATGTTCATGTCTTACTTAACCATAGTAGAATGATCAGGAACAGGAAATTAACATCCATACCATATTGCTAATTAAACTACAGACCTTATTAGAATTTCACCATTTCTTACACTAATATCCTTTTGCCATTGCAGGATCCTATCCAAGATGATCCCGCATTGCATCCAGTTGTTATCTCTCCTTAGTCTTTTCCAGTTTGTAACAATTCCTCCATCTTCCCATGTCTTTCTTGGTCTTGACACTTTTGAAGAGTACTGAACAGTTATTCTGTGGAAGGTCCCTCAGTTTGGGTTTGCCTAATGTATTGTCATGACTCGAATGAACTTATGCCTTTTTAGCAAGCATACTACAAAAATGACTTTGTGTTCTTCTCAGTGCATCGTATCAAGGGGGTCATTATGATGTCATCATGGCTTATCACTGGTGGTATTTGCCTTGATCACTTGGTTAGAACAGTGCCTGCTTGTTTTTCCACTGTAAAGTTTCACTATCTTTCCCTGTGTAGTAACAAAGTATCTTGAGGGGGATATGCTGACACTATACGAATCCTGTTTCTCCTCAAATGTTACCCACTAATTTTAGCATCCATCTGTGGTTCCTGCCTGAAATAATCGTTACTGTGGTGTTTGCCTAAGGGTGATTCTGTTTCCCAATTTCCTTCCACATTTATTATCTGGAATTCTACTTAAGGAAGAGCTGTCACTTCTCCCATGTTTTTTGTTTTTTGTTTTTTAATCAGTATGGACTCCTGGATATTTATTTTATTCTACGGGTTAAAATTCAGTACTGTCTTTAGTTTTTTGCCCAAGCTGTACCAGCTTTGGTCACTAGGAACACATTTACATCGACTCCTGTGTTCTTTTGACAAGCCCTTGTCTTTTGAGGGGAGTGTTTCCTTATTTGCTGGCACTGTTAAGATGTTCCAGGTTCATTTTGTATTTCCCCTGCCTGAGGCCTGAAAAACAACTGCTTCTGCAAGGAGGCTTGGTTCCTTTTATTGGAGAATGGTGTTTAGAAACAAGATATGGGTGCTGAGTGAGCTTCTTGTTTCTCAGCAGATAGAGCTAGGTAATATATGTATGCATATTAACCCATTTATATACATATATGTATATTTCTGTATCTCTCTGTGTACATAGAGAGTAGTTTATGCTACTACTCTGATCCTGACCCAACACCATAGGGTTCATTTTAGCCTTCCTCTCTCCTTATTGATACCTTTTTTCTCCATCAGTGTGATGCCCATAATAACTTTCTTTTAACTTAAAACATAGTTTCACTTAATAATCAACTCCAAAGCCATTCGTTGATTAGACTGGAAATGGAGTTATTGATTTAGCAAATATTCATTGACAAGTACCGTATTTGTTTAAGGCCCCATACAAAGCTCTCTGGATGGAACAGGGATGACTCTTAGACCCTGCCTTCAGGTAGTTTATGGGCTACTAGGAAATATATAAAAATAATACAGAAAGTAAGGAGTGTTAGGAGAAACAAATAAATGGTGATGGGCGTGAAGAGGAAGGAGAAATGCATTCCTGCTAGAGGGATAAGGGAAGGCTTCCTGAAGAAGCTATGGACCTTTAAGGATGGGCAGGGTGGGATCTGTAAAGATTAGGGGGAAGCACTCCAGGAAGAGGAAACAGCTTGAACGAAAGCACTGGACGGAGGCTGTGGAGGCAAGGCGTAGAAAAAGAACAGCCGTGTCACCAGGGCACCAGGCCAGTGAAGGCAGCATGGCGGCTGGAGCTGGATCACAGAGCACCATCGACAACTGGCTATGGTGGAACCTGGGCTCTGTCCGTGGGCAATGGAGAGCTCCTGAGACTTTGCGAGCAAGCAGTGACCAGCTAGGAGTGACATAGTGGGACTCAGAAGGGAGGGGGGAATCTGTGGACCAGAGAAGATCAATGCAGGAGAGAAAGCAGTTTGGAGGCTACTGATATAGGTTAGGGGACCAGGGATGGTCTGAACTGCAGCAAGAATGGCAGGTACGGAGAAGAGGCAACGTATGTGAGGACACAATCAACAACACCTGACAACAGATTAGATGAGGAGAGTAAGGAAAGAGTCAAAGGTAACTTCCGGATTTCAAGGAGGTATATTAAAAAACTATTCGAGTTAGAGACTACAACATAAGCAAGATAATGGGAAACTGTCCAACAGCCCCCAAAATGCAGGGTTGAGGTAGATCACTTCCCATGTGATCATTTTGGTGCTTTGTTATGAGTGGACAGGAAAGGAGAGAAAAATCAAATGTTATATCAAGCAGTGTTGCTCCTTTCTAGCAGCAATGCTAAAGATCCAGTACAGTAAAAAAAACTGCATTAAAAAGCAAGATGAAATTTCTAGATGATAATGAAATTTCATTTGCCCATAATGCTGGTTAGCCATTGGCATTGCTAATCACCACAAAGGGATATTTTCTTTGAAGTTGGATAGTTAGCACTCTCTAGACCAGAAATTGCCCACATTTTATCCATCATGATTTGGAGGCTAGTAAAACAGAGCCATTATAACTCTAGTCACCAGGGAGTTCTAGAACACTGAAGTTAGAATGAAACCATCACAGCTCCTCTATTAATGTTGTATCACTATTCAGATGTGATAGTTTATCTCAGGGAACAGCTGAAACTCAAATACACTAGCATCTATACAACCATGACAGCACTTATTAGTACATAATATACAGGCATAGGCTGTGTTTGCTGGAGTATATTTGGCTTTCAGGCACAAGAAGCAACTACAAGTCAACTGTTGTTATGCCACAGTCTCGGTTGATTGTGTTCTTTTTAAGGAAGAAAGGAAAGAGCTACATTTGTTCATTTGTTTTGCAAGATGCTAGACACTTAATCATGCTATAGGGCAACAGAGAAGACAGAAGTGGAGGAAGACAGCATGTACTTTTTCTGCTATTAGATCTGATGAAGTTTGGAACTGCAGACCCATTGGCTGTAGGGAAGTCTGGCGTGGATGCCCAGCCTGGCCCCAGCCAGGTGACCACGTGGGGATGGGCCAGCATCCACTGTCCACTATCGCCTGCCCCTCCTTCCCCTGGCTGTAGAGGTGAAAGATCTTCAAGCCTTGTCTTAGACAAGGTGTCTCTCCTACACTAACGGCTCTCACAGAGTAAAGCTGCTGGAATGGTTTCTACAACAGACATTCTTCCGGTAGAAATGGAGATCCTTGTAATCAGGTGGAAGACAGAGGCCTACTATTCTTCTTAAGTGGAATCAAAGGAGTCACACTGAAGGAGAGAAGTCCATGTTGTCCCGTCCCATGAAAAGCTCTGTGACCAAAAGAGTTGTCCCACCAGAACACATTTCCAGGCAGAGTCTGTGAACCCGAATTCATACCCTGAGTTGACAGAGGGGTTGAGGAAGATCCTGCGCTGGACCTTCACTAGTACAAAGACGGACTGAGGACGCAAGGGAGGAGAGGCCAGTCTCGCCATTTTGAAGATATGCAACAGCCATTCCCGCAGGGATTAAGCTCCCTCCTTACGAAATTGCCATATTAAAAGACATCGTTATCAATTAAGGCAAGCAGGGCTGGCAGGACTGGAGGGTCAATTACAAGTACTCAAACACAGCAGCAAGGAAAAGTTAAAGGCAAAAATTGCAATGCAGTGGAGACACGTCATTGTGCGCTGTCCCCGTCCCCCCACCATAACCTCCTCCCCTTCATGTCACTTTCCCTTTTCTCTGTCCTTCTAAGTCCCTTTTTCTGCTTAAATGGGGAGTAATGGGACACTAGACCTTTACACTGTTCATTGATTAACCACACATTAGTATGTTCATTGCTTAGGTTATCATATTACTAATTGATTCCATGATTTTTTTTTTATTTCTAATTATGAAATTGAAGGCTTTGTCAGTGCTGTAGGAATTTTCAAGGCTTGCCCAGTTGTAGGCTGTGTGAACGGAGCAGTCAGAAGGGCAACTACGGTCCCATTTTTAGATCTCTAAAGAAGAAGTGAGGTGGCAGAGTTGGAAGATGAGTCCATGCTTCCTTTGTTATCCTGGAATCACTTAGGTTATGGTTCTTGTGTCCCAAGATGCTGTGAAGGAGCGTCCAATTCCAGTGAGACCAACTCTGTCACTTGTAGGACCCAGTGCTAAATGAAAATGCAGGACCCCTTGATTCAAAAATGAAGACTCTCAAGCTGGTGACAGCAGAGCATTAACCCAGATGCCCCAAGTTCCAGGAGCCATGAAGCCCGGCTGTTCTGCCTTCATGTGCCTCTTCCCTGAGCAAGCCTGTCGTTCTTGGCACTAAAATTCACCAACAGGCTAAGACACTGCTTGATCGTGACTGGGTTTCATCTGCCGTTTCTTCTTTGGACCTTGTACCACCTAGAACTGCAGAGACATATTAAAATGTTTTCCACTTCGTGTTTTGCTATTTTATGCGCTATTTAATTACATTATCACTTTGAATGCGATGTTCTGAGCACGTCCCCACCTGCTCTAATTATTTTGTAGGTCAATGGAAGGCATTCTCTTCATCAGGGGCCTTTATCTTCCTCCTGCTTAAACATCTTCACAGTGTCAACAACCCTCCCATGTCATCTCCTTCAGTAATCCCTGTTTCTGGAATCACTTTCTGAAGAGTGAAAAGAACTTTAAAAAAGTACTTTAGAAACAATTTCCTGATTTGCTTAATTCTTTGAATAGTGCTTTTTTGACTGCCTTCCTTTGACCAAACTTAAGAAAAGTAGCTTGTAAATAAAAGGCATTCTGTTCTTATTTCTCCGATCAGGACACTAATTTTCTCTTATGCTTGAATTTTTTTGTTTGATTAAAAAAATTTTTTTTTTAATTTTATCTTTTTAGAGCAGTTTAAGGTTCAGAGCAAAATTGAGGGGGGAGGTACAGAGATTTCCCATATACCCTCTGTCCCTAGAGTTAAATTGTCATTGCTTAATTTATACAGTCATCCCTCGATATTCACAGGGGATTTGTCCAGAACTCCTGTGGATACCAAAATCCACAGATGCTCAAGTCCCTTAAATAAAATGGTGTAGTATTTGCATATAACTTACATACATCCACCTGTATGCTTTTTTTTTAAATTTATTTATTTTTGGCTGCGTTGGTTCTTTGTTGCTGTGCGCGGGCTTTCTCTAGTTGCGGTGAGCAGGGGCTACTCTTCATTGTGGCGCGCAGGCTTCTCATTGTGGTGGCTTCTCTTGTTGCAGAGCACGGGCTCTAGGGCGCGAGGGCTTCAGTAGTTGTGGTGCACGGGCTTAGCTGCTCCACAGCATGTGGGATCCTCCCGGACCAGGGCTCGAACCTGTGTCCCCTGAATTGGCAGGCAGATTCTTAACCACTGTGTCACCAGATAAGTCCCTGCTGTATGCTTTAAGTCACCTCTAGATTACTTATAATACCTAATAGGTAAGTGCTATGGAAATACAGTAGACCCTTGAACAATGGGTTTGGACTGCTGAACCGCAGGGGTCCACTTATATGTGGATTTTTTTCAATAAGTACTACAGGACTACAGGATCCACTGTTGATTGAATCTGCGGACGCTGAACCACAGATATGGAGGGCCGAGACACTATTTTCCAAACAAGTCTCTGCTAGGCCAAGGAAATGTCAACCAAAAAGCTAAAATCACCACAAATTCCAAGTAAGTATCGTCAACTAATAATCTTTATTTCTAGAAAAATGTTACCCAAAGTCCCTCTAAAAGTAGGTTTGCATGAGAGACAAACCATTGGAAAAGATACTGTGATACTCATAGACCTAATCTATTGATAGTTTCAAATACTTTCACCAGCAGTGTTGATCTCCCATATCTCCATTTTAAATGAAGCGACCAAATTCTACCAGAATTTGTAGCTTCATTGGTCATAGCTGATGGAACCAAGGAGGAACGCCTGATCCAAGGAAAGCCTGCTGTCTCTGTATGACACGGTCTGGCTTGAAAGATGAACTTGCTCCATCAGCTTCTGACTCTGGGAGATATATCGGGGAATGTAGAGAAAGAGATGCAGTTAGCAGTGCAGTTTAGCGGAACCAAAAGGATAGCAACACAGAGAGAGGCCAGGAGCTGGGGTGAGCCGCGTGGGAAGATGGGGTTGCAAAGAAATTACTTTGAGGAAATAGAGAGGTTGAGAGAGGAAAGAAGGAAAGAAGGGAGGGAGGGAGGAAAACAAATGAGAGAAAGAGATACGTATACAGACAGGACAGATGACAGACCACGTGACCCTTGAGGGCGTGGTTTGCCCCTAGAGATTTCCTTGTTGGCTTTTTCCACTCAGGCGCAGCCCATAAGCCTCCGTAGAGGAGCCTCTTTATCTTCTGAGGTAAAATGAATCTATCACTGTTCCTTATTCTGTAGCTTGCCGCCAGAGATTAACCAACACATGCCAAAACATCTTCCTAAAACGAGCAAAGTAAGGGGCCCTGGGGTGTGTGTTTGTGGCGGGGGTGCAGGATGGAGAGACATCCAACACAGAATACATTTTACACTGAAGAGCCTTCCTTCTTATAAATGTGAATTTTGGGAAAATTTTTATTGTATATTGGAGTATAGTTGATTAACAATGTTGTGTTAGCTCCAGGTGTACAGCAAAGTGATTCAGTTATACATATACATGTATCTATTCTTTTTCAAATTCTTTTCTCATTTAGGTTATTACAGAATACGTCATTATCTGTACAGAACCACAAAGGGCTCTTTCTCTGGGATGGTAAAGGCCTGGGTCCTGCCTGTAAAAGCCAGCAGTAGCTGCTGTACTGTCGGGCCTGATGCCAGGGCCGTTGGTGGAGTCTGTCACAGTCCTTTGATGTTCCCAGACAGGACAGCTTCTGCCTGCTAAATATTTATTTAATTCAATTTGGCCAATCAAACTTCAGGTCTAATAAACAATTACAGTAACAGGCAACTCTTAACCCAGAGTCCTTCTACTTCCTGAGGTCAGCCTGGGGCTTTGTTCAAAAACCAGGAGCTAGCAAAGCAGGGAGGGGGAAACCCAGAGAGAGAAAGTGAGAGAGAGAGTGTGTTGTGAACATGTTTGTGAGTGTGTGTGTGCGTGTGAATGTGTTGAGCGGGGGAGGGAGAAGGAAGGGAAGAAATGGAGAAAAACCACGAAAGGAAATGGGAGGCTGTGTGAAAAGGCATGTAGAAATCCTCCTCTCTCAACTGAACATACAGATTAACATGTAAAAAAGCCAGCCGTGGACTGGGTGTTCAGCCTCCCTTAATCAGAAGGCAGACGCCCCTCACCTTCCTCCTCCGGGCCCATCATCCTCTCGGAAAGAGTGGGGAGGAGGTCAGCGGGGGCTCTTCGGCTCCTATTTCTACCTCCATCCAAAGGCAAGTATGAACCACGTGGCTCTCCCTACCCCTCACTTAAGAGCATGTGGAGAGAAGGGACCTCACCTTCCAAAGGGCTGGGGAAAACACCCAACTCAACTCTTACCGCGTGCTTTCCTCTGTGGCGAGGAAATCTGGTGGGCTGCCACCGTTGTCTTTCTAAACCTCTTTTCCCTAACACCACTTTGGAACATAACATGGAGTGCAAGATTCTTTATCTGCAGAGAGAAGATAAACCCTGAGGCCTACAGCAATTTTCTGCTTGTTGAATCTTGTGCCTGGTTCGTTTCAACAAAGCCCGGTTTCGTTAGCATCGCCTGGTTCACTATAGAACGGGCACTTCCATGCGGGTGTAACCGTGTTCAGCAAAAGCTCTCCGCTTTGCCAGACACTTAATGTCCTGGTCAATGTACTGCTGCCAATATCCACTCAATTAGAAGGTATTCATCATCCATTTTACTGCTCTCCCTACTGCCCATCACCCCCCTTCCTCAGCAAGACATGGGGCCCAGCAGTCCTCTCCTGTCATCCAGCCTTCCCGGCAGATGCAGTTACATGGCAACCATACAGACACTTCTTTTTTTTTTTTTTTTTTTCCACGACTGATATTCTATGAATCCTTACAAATTTATTAGTTCTGACTCATAACAATCCATCAGCCATAAGTGCAATAAATGATGCTTGTAAGTTAATACCCACATTTCAGCAGAGGAGGTTTTACATATTAAATTATCTTTAAAGTTATAAATAAGTAACCTACGTGAAATAGATTGAAGCAACAGACATATCTCCACAAACAATACTCAGGAAGCTTCCTTTTCACCAAGCAAAAGCGATTTCAGCAATGTCTTGTTAATAGACGCCCCCTCTCCACATTCCCTGCCTTTCCTCTCTTCTCCTGTAACATCATAGATCCATCACATCCAATACCGGGGTTGTTCCTTTCGTAGGAAGAAGGGTGCTTCCTTTATCTAACACTCATTCTCAATGCTCCGGCTGGCTTACTGTTTTAAAAGAATAATTTAGAGAATTTCCAAGATATATTTACTTCCACGGCCTCCTGTTTACCTGTGCCCCCATCCCCCCAACAATGCCACTTGAATAGCCTTTTTAAAATCGCTGTCTTCATTTTTATATAACACTTTTATTACATGTGTATAGATCTATAAAAAACATGGTGTTCAGGTTTTTTCCTGTCCTTTATAATCAGTGTGTTGCAGGTAAGTAATAGTACACCAGATTTTATCTTTACTAAGTAATGAAGTTATGGCATTTGTGGTAATGAAGTATCGAGTCATGGAACACAGTTTCATTCAATAAATTGTTTTGTGTAAACATTTAGGTTCTTAGAGTTGAATGTTGGGTTTTGGATATGACCTGAAAAGACTATCCCAGAAGGATCCTTAAGACCTCATTCCCTACTGAAAATTCTCCTTCAAGTATCTGTTTCAGCATTTAGATTGGGCTTTACCACTGACCTATAGGCTTCTTCTACCTTAAGAACAGACATACTGAATTTGAAAGTACCTTGTCTCTTTCCCTATGTATCTATAAAGTTTTGCTTATCTTTGCAATTTATCAAAAGAGTATCATACTTTAAGTAGGGGGTTGATTTTTTTCACTCAATATTGTATTTCTAAGATTGAATAGCTTTGGGCTTCCCTGGTGGCACAGTGGCTGAGAGTCTGCCTGCCGATGCAGGGGGCACGGGTTCGTGCCCCGGTCCGGGAAGATCCCACATGCCGCGGGAGCGGCTGGGCCCGTGAGCCATGGCCGCTGAGCCTGCGCGTCCGGAGCCTGTGCTCCGCAACGGGAGAGGCCACAACAGTGAGAGGCCCGCATACCGCAAAAAAAAAAAAAAAAAAGATATAGATGATGTATTTTATATATATCAAAGATATACTTATTGTATCTATATTAAGTAATATATCTGTGTATATATGAATATATTCTAAAGGTATATATGTGTATAGCATGTATTGTAATTTAAAAAGTGAGACTAATTTTTTTTAATTAACTTATTTATTTTTGGCTGCATTGGGTCTTCGTTGCTGCGCGCAGGCTTTCTCTAGTTGCGGTGAGCGGGGGCTGCTCTTCATTGCAGTGCGCGGGCTTCTCATTGCGGTGGCTTCTCTTGCTGCGGAGCACGGGCTCTAGACGCGTGGGCTTCAGCAATTGTGGCTCGCAGGCTCAGTAGTTGTGGCTCGTGGGCTCTACAGCACAGGCTCAGTAGTTGTGGCTCACGGGCTTAGTTGCTTGGCGGCATGTGGGATCTTCCCGGACCAGGGCTCGAACCTGTGTCCCCTGCATTGGCAGGCGGATTCTTAACCGCTACGCCACCAGGGAAGTCCTGAGATTAATTTTAATGTATGGCCAATGGTACTCACAGTGCAATCCAGTCCACAAACACTTTCGGATATACACAAACCCAATTACTATAACGTGTGGTACAGCTATTGTCTTTGCCAGACACAATATTCCTAGTCATCTTTTCTAACCTTGATGTACATATGACTAAAGAAGAGTCTGTCACTAGTAGTGCTTCCCGCACTGCAAACCATGAAGGCTGGCTTCTAATTTAAGTCTCTGTTCCATGAACAGCTTTACTTCCTCTACCTCCTGGAACACAGGATATCTTTACTCAGAAAGACGCATGGCCACATCACTGATTCTTTGCTACTCTTCATTCTTCACATTCTGATGCTACCTCTTCAATGACTGTCTCTTGTATGTGTTTCTTCCTCTTTCACTGCCACAGACTTGGTTGAGGTTCCCTTACCTTTTATATAAACTATTCCTGTAAAAGTCTTGATTCTATCCTCATTTCTCTTCATTCTTGACAGAGGCATCAGAATGACCAGCCTAAAGCACAACTCCAGACATCATTCAGTTACTCAGAAATCTTCCATGGCTCCCTACGGCTGAGTGAAGTCCAAACTTCTTGGCATGACCTCCCAGATGCTCCCAAAGATGGCTCAGTCTGGCTTACGACACTGACTCAATCCTCTAGGCATCTCCTGGTATTCCTATCAAGTTCCTACTGACCTCTGTTTGGAATGCCCTTTTCCCACACTTTTATCCCCACCCCAGGCTCTGTCACCACCAGCCAGAGCACTGTGTATCCTTCAAGGCCCATACTCAACAAATCCTTTCCCAAATCTCTCAGTTACAGTTTAGTCTCTTCTCTCCTGGGCTTCCACAGCACTCTGTTAATATCTCTAATGGTAGCTCTTAATACATTATTATATGTCTTTTTTCTCCATTCAACTATACATTTCCTGAGGGCTTTGCTACCTCCTATATGTCTGAACAAGGCACCAGTACAGAGCCTTCTGCACAGTACTTGAATTTGAATGTACCTCTACACGCCGAATCATTTGTTAGTGCTGTACTTTTCCGACCCGCTCTACCTCTTCTGCATTGTTTAACATTGTTTTTTAGGTGTACCTTTACACTTTCCCTTCCTCGCCCTTCCACTGCCCCAACCACTAATACTTCATTTAATCTGCCAGCAACCCCCTTCACTTGTATTTAGCAAACTTATTTTCTCCACATTTATTCCAATTAATCTAAGTCATATCGGCACAATATCTGTCTTAGTCCATTTGGGCTGCTGTAACAAAAATATCATAGACTGGGTGGCTTATAGACAACAGAAATTTATTTGTCACTGTCCTGGAGGTTGGAAGTCTGATATCAGGGTGCCAGAATGGTCAGGTGAGAACCCTCTTCCAGGTCAAAGACTTCTCCTTGTGTCCTCACATGGTGGAAGGGGCAAGGGAGCTTTCTTGGCCACTTTTACAAGGGCATTAATCCCACCTAATCATCTCCCAAAGGTCCCACCTCCTACTACCATCACCTTGGGGGTTAGGTTTCAACATATGAATTTGGGGGACACAAACATGCAGCCTACAGAAATATCTCAAGGTTTACTAGGGCATCTAAAGCAAAGGATGATAGGAATCTGCACCCCTTACTTCCTGTCTATATGACTTCAAGCAAAGTACTTAACTGCTCTGAGCCTTGGTTTCCTCACCTGTAGAAAAGGATGGCAATTCTTCAACTCCATGAGGACTACTGCAGTAGTAATATAGGGAAATCACCTGGCATAGAGGAGGCATCCAATAAATAGTATGTGGTAGAGTTTAGACCTGGCCAAAGAAAGTCGGCTGAGAAAGGAAGCAAATTGTTCCCCTAAGCCTGAGTTAGCTGCCTCAAGAATGAACCCCAAACTTGGCTCCCTCCTTGGGGGCCCACTTGGCTTCTCTCCAGCACAGTGGCTTTCTGAAGTCGCTCACGTGGATGCCATTACTTATCTCTCTTCACGTGTACAACACGATGCAATGCCCAGCACACGTCACCCTTCACTTTAAGAGCACAGTAGAGCTCAGTCTCCATTTCTGCCGTGTCCCGGTACACAGAGATATAACACCAGGGGACTGATGTTCATTAAGATTTACTTACGTAACTCAGGAGTTGGCTCAGTTCTCAGACTTTGTTATTAATGATATTGTCCGGTGATCTATGTTAAATATAGATCATGAGCGACGCTGATGAATGAGTTGGATGTCACATTTGTGTTAGTTCAGTTACAATCATACGTTAAAATGCTCTCCACCTCTACTATGGGGATTTGGTCTAGGGTTTCATTATGATGACATAATATTCCTTTCATTTTCATAAAGACATTTTTATTTTGTTTTCTCTTTCTAGATTTAGCTGTACATTATTGGCAACTTATGCTGCCCACATTACAGAATTTGGTAATAACTTATACTATCTTTGAAAATTCTTTTCAGGGTATAAGATATTCTAGTCTGGGGCTTCCCTGGTGGCACAGTGGTTGAGAGTCCGCCTGCCGATGCAGGGGATACGGGTTCGTGCCCCGGTCCGGGAAGATCCCACATGCCGCGGAGCGGCTGGGCCCGTGAACCATGGCCGCTTGGCCTGCGCGTCTGGAGCCTGTGCTCCGCAACGGGAGAGGCCACAACAGTGAGAGGCCCGCGTACAGCAAAAAAAAAAAAGATATTCTAGTCTAAATTGTTCTATGTGTTTAATATTTGGTTTTCCTACCATATTGTAGATTCTGCGAAATAATCCATGGACTCGTGAATTTATCACTGTAAGTTTCTAAAACAAAGCCATCAACACACAGAGGTAGGTCGATGAATCAGGTCTAAAACTTTCAACCTGTACTATATTAAGAAGTTTTCTCCCCAAGTGTCATGCTGTAGCCTTCTTCCAATGCACAAAACTAGGGTAATCCTAATTTGCCATCACTGCTGATGGTGGTACTGGAGTCCTTCTTTCAGGGTTGGGGGAGAATTCTGGAGGCAGAAAGAATGATAATAATGACCAGACATCAACAAGGCATGTGCATATATGTGTGATAATGTGCATGTAGGTGTGTCAGCACGTGTTGTGTGCATGTGTGTATGTTTACAGAGTTGAGATACACGCTAAACCTCACTAGTTGCAGGATATGGAGAGAAAGTTAGCTTCTGGGCCCTTTGATCTAACATGCTCTCATATTTCAGGATGAAACATACACCTGAGTGAATTACTCAATCTCTTTTACTTCCCATTAGAAACCTTTAACACCAAACAAAGAGGCATAGCATCAAGGAGGACACAACCCAGAGGATTCCATTACCTTCCTTAATAGCCAAGCTAAGAGATTCAGGAGTCCATGCCCACTTAACCGTGGGCTGATGAACACAAACACAGGGCTGCAGCTTTGTTCCTTCCCACCCTCTGCCCTGCTACAAACAAGTTGTGGCCTGGAACACCGTGTGATTACTGAAGTCAGTTCTCTGTGATGAATCTGGTCATGACACTGACTGGAAGAAATGAACCAGACATCTCATCTGAGAGCCACTACTTTATGACCATGACATGAGGCCCTTGGGCCCCCATCGCCTTAGGTTGTATCTTATTTAAATCACTCATCAGAAAGATGATTTAAAGCAAACTTCAAGAAGGTACAATTTCATGACTCTTTTTTCTTACTGAGGTATGCCCCCTGTTGTATATATTCCTACCATTGAGGAGAAAAAACTCAGGTTTCTGGTTCTCGCATGTAAAAAAGACACATAGTATATGTGTCTTAGAAACACATGTTGGAGTAGTTACATTAGAAAACTGACTTGTGATTTGGTTATTTTATTCCTCAGAGCTAAATAAAGCAGCTATCTATGAAGTTACAGTGAGGCAAAGCATTTTCAGCTTGACAGGTTAGTTTGGGCAACTTTTTTTGCTCTGCTATATTAGAATAACGACCATGATAATTCAGAACAACTGATACTAAGTTTTCGCCAAGGTAAAATGTTTATATAAACATGTTTGTATTTTGATCTTTTTCTTCAACGAAACATATAATTTCATAACAAAAATATAAAATCAAAATTTATTTTACTGATACCTATGAAATGGGGTGCTGACAAAAATAAAAAAAGAATGTTTCGGGCTTCCCTGGTGGAGCAGCGGTTGAGAATCTGCCTGCTAATGCAGGGGACACGGGTTCGAGCCCTGGTCTGGGAGGATCCCACATGCCGCGGAGCGACTAGACCCGTGAGCCACAACTACTGAGCCTGCGCGTCTGGAGCCTGTGCTCCGCAACAAGAGGCCGCGATAGTGAGAGGCCCACACACTGCGATGAAGAGTGGCCCCCGCTTGCCACAACTAGAGAAAGCCCTCGCACAGAAACGAAGATGCAACACAGCAAAAATTAATTAATAAACTCCTACCCCCAACATCTAAAAAAAAAGAATGTTTCACTTAAATAAAAAGATTCTTCCAAAATGAAACACTTAAAATATAAGATTGTTTTGAATAGCACCTTGTCCCTCCAATCATATAATATCAAAGAATAGAAAGCTTCTTCTATTAGAGGAAAAAAGTTTAGAATCTTTACAGCATATGGAGGTAAAAGGAGATACTGGAGAAACCAGGCATGATTGACAGGAAAAGAATAAAGAGGACCCACAATTGACGGGGCCTGGAAGGGCTCTAGAGAGGTCACAGATTGCCAGGGGCTGGGAAAGTAAAGTGGCCCTGCTTTGAAAATAGAGAAAAGAAGTAGAGAAGAAACAAACTGAACATTAGAGAAGAAGAAAAGGAATCCAGTGGAACTTGAGCCCCGGGGTGGGAGGTGGGCTACGGGGGAATGGGCACAGGAGGATGTTTACGGTTTATTTAAGGAGATAAGCCCATTGCAGCAATCCTGGAATTCTAGGGAATGATCAGCTGTGGATCCACGTGATTATGTAGAGTATCATTTGGGCTAAAATGCAAATAGAAAGAACCGGGACCAAGCATGGATGTGTATCGAGTTAGATTTAATACCTACACTGAAGGTATGTGATTTACTTGTTTAGAATACGTTCAATGGAGATCTTCTTGCAGTAGCAGATTTTATATGCTAAATAGCTCCCTTCTGTTGATTATCCACAATCTGTGGATTATTCACTACAAAAAGTCTGAAATACAACATGGTACTAAATGTTAGGTTGCAGTCCAAAGGCAAAAGTTTAAAAAAATGGAGGATTCCCTCACCCCAAGTCCTAGGAAAGGATAAAGGCAAGTTCCAGGAACTTCTGATTTGAGGTCGTCTCTGCGCAGTTTCATTCACTCTCCCAGGCTTCCCTTTTTCCTTATTTCCCTGGGCCATTAAGGGGAGTTTTGCTTCTCTGCTTTTTAAATTTCCATTTCTCAATTAAGACTAAATTATTCCAAGGCAAGTAACTCTTCCTATAGGGCACAGCATGGTGACTAAAGTTAATAATAGTCTATTGCATATCTGAAAGTGGCTAGGAGAGTAGACCTTAAAAATTCTCATCACAAGAAAAAGAAACTGTAATGTGTGGCAACGGATGTTAGTTAGACTTATTGTGGAGATCATTTCACAATATATACAAGTATCAAATCATTATGTTGCACATCTGAAATTAATATAATGTATGTCAATTTTACCTCAATAAAAACATCTTAAATAAGTATTTGCATATCGTATCCTGAATTTATCAGAAGAATTTTTTTAAAGTTAAGCAAAAAATCATTTAATCTTAAATTTGAATTTAAAATATCAGTCTAAGTCCATGACAGTTTTTCTTAAAAAAAACACACACACAGTTCCTAGCTCTGTCAACTGAAAGGCCTAAGAGCAATGACAATGCTGTAGCAAGGAGCGCCCCTAGGGCCCAGTTTGTGGCCTCCAAAGACTATCTTCCACTAAAATGAAGAAGGGGTCCTTGGAAGAATGGCTGATTCCAGATTTTTTTTTAAAGACTGAATTATTCCAAAGCAAAGAACTCTTTCTATTCCTGCAGATTATTTGAATTATCATTTTACTTGCTTCTGAAGAATTCAGATGTTTGAATGACTTCCAGCAATACACTGATGTGACTTTGTCAAAAACCTTGTAAAGAAACACTTAAAAAAAGATGTATCCTTGGGCTTCCCTGGTGGCGCAGTGGTTGAGAGTCCGCCTGTCGATGCAGGGGATGCGGGTTCGTGCCCCGGTCCAGGAAGATCCCACATGTCGCGGAGTGGCTGGGCCCGTGAGCCATGGCCGCTGAGCCTGCGCGTCCGGAGCCTGTGCTCCGCAATGCGAGAGGCCACAGCAGTGAGAGGCCCGCGTACCGCAAAAAAAAAAAAAAAAAAAAAAAAAAACAACCCTGATATATCCTCAAGCCCGGAAGTTTCATACTTGGTATCATGGATTGATGATTGCTGGATGCCAATTTCATCTTTTTTAATAGTCAAACATTTATCCTTAATACTAAAACTAAACCACAGACAAGACAGCATTTTCCACAACACTCTTTCGGATACAATTTGAAGTCAAAGTTTTAACTGCATGGAGGTATTTAAAGGTTAACAAATCATCATGTTAACTTTAGCTTCACCAACTTTGTTTCACTGAGTTTAGATAGCCTGATACTAGATAGATATTTAATAAATGTTTGTCCTAGGCAGATTTTCCCATACATTTTCTAAAACTAAATCAAAATTTTATTTCAATTGTTAGAATGTTTCAATTCCTCTAGGTCATGGTTTTACCAGCACAGCTTCATCTACCTACCCATGTACATCATACCAAAGCATTTAAGCAGGCAGTGGTTTTTAATAAGCCACTGTATGAAACAAACAAAAAAAGGGGGGGAAGGTGTTGCCTGGGAGCTAACAGCTGTAATGAGGAGCCAGCGGATTGCTCCCTGATAAGTTTATGCACTGCACATCTCCTCAGTCCTGATTGACTACATTCTATTTTAGCATCAGATATCTTTTTTTTTTTTTAAGATGCTGGGGGTAGGAGTTTATTAACTTATTTATTTATTTTTGCTTTGTTGGGTCTTCGTTCCGGTGCGAGGGCTTTCTCTCGTTGTGGCAAGCGGGGGCCACACTTCATCGCGGTGCGCGGGCGTCTCACTATCGCGGCCTCTCGTTGCGGAGCACAGGCTCCAGACGCGCAGGCTCAGTAGCTGTGGCTCACGGGCCTAGTCGCTCCGCGGCATGTGGGATCCTCCCAGACCAGGGCTCGAACCCGTGTCCTCTGCATTAGCAGGCAGATTCTCAACCGCTGCGCCAGCGGGGAAGCCCTCAGACATCTTCTAATGAGAAAATGTTAAGTTTCCCCAAATGGTATGATGGTAGAATCAGAATGGAAATTACCAATAAAACTTTGTGAACACTATATACCCCCCAGATGTGGGCTGGTTTCATCCTTCTTAATTCCATCTTGATGTCTTTTGAATTAATCATTCAATATACACAATAGTGAAAACTTAAGTATGTGCAAAGTGTGACAAAATCTTAATGTTCAGAAGCTATAGATAATATATGTACCAGACTCACACTAAAGTCTTTAAAGGCAAGGTGGTATTTATTATTCTTCTAGATAAACCATCCAGGCTGATTCTTTCAGACTCAGGGAATGTGGGTTTCAGCAAATTTTCATGGTTGATAGGAAGGACTTGTGGCCAGAATCAAGTACTTTTCAGTCTGTGAAATGAGCCTGACAATGTGAATAATCTCAATGCAGTAATTTTTTTTTTTGATGCTAAACACACAGGTATGTACAAACACAGAAAGGTAATTCCTGAATAGTCAAGAAATAACTAGACCAAACACATAGCTGCTAATTCTGGGGATAATATGATGAATAATTACAATTTTTTTTTTAAATGTAAGTTTCCGTGCTGGAAAAAATTTATTTCCAGTAGAATAATTAGTGCATTACTTAAGTAAAAATCAAAATGAAAGCCTTCCAAATAGCCTAAGTTGACATCCCTGGTTTTATTCAAGTAAACAAATATTAAGTACTATGGTAAGAGCTACAAAAAGAGGAATAAAACATGCTTCCTGCCCTCAGGGAGCTTATCAATTCACTGAGAGTCAAGAAATAGCATATTTCTTAAAATACCATATATCGACTCCTACTGATGCTTAAAGGAAAACAAAAAAGCACCTGAACTTCTCCAGACACACATACACACACACACACACACACACACTCCCTTTACAAAGGCAAAGGTTGCAACATGCTATAATTAAGCTCACATCCTGGCAGTAAAAAACACAAAGTTTCATTCTAACTATAGAGGAAGACTCTCCACATTGCACAACCTCTCTGACTGTTGTTGTAAAACTTTCATCATTGACATGTCAGCATCACCGCTGCATAAAAGAATCACTCTTTCTGAAAATACACAGACAGTACACATGAAAATTGGACCACGTTAAATTTTCACTTGCAGTGGAGATTTTCTTAACATCTCGGGTAAATTTGATTCCTTCCTTGTCCCTCCTCTAGCTTTAAACTGCTATTTAAATGGCATTTTTCTTCTTGCTCCCAAGGTAGTGAAGTGCTGTTTGCCAAATGGACATGAGAGCTAGCCACAGCCCAAGGCTTAGGTCTCAGTCCCCAGATCTCCTCCAGGGATGAAACTGGTCCACAGCAGAGAACCTACACACACAGGCCGGCTGTCAGGTACCCAGGGAAAGTCCTGCTCAGTGAAACACCAACAACACTAGCGTGAAAATGACCACTTCCTAACACACCAGATTGGACTCAGTACTATTTAATAAAACAATTACAAACCTGAGAGCAGCTGAGCGCACACCTTGCAAAACACCCCCAAGCCCCTAGCGGAAGGTAGGGCTGATGTGAATTTATGGAACTTAAAGAACATTAGAGGATTGTGGTAAGTGTTTGAATTTACGGAACTTAAAGAACATTAGAGGATTGTGGTAAGCGTTTGAGCTTTTGTATTCCTGCCACCTGGAATTCAGCTACCCATGGTGAACCTGGAGCAAGGTAACCCCTCTAAGGGTTACCCCTTAGAGTAACCGCCCCGTTCCTTCAATGGAAAATAGTGATAATAATGGTACCTTCTTTGTTGGATTATTGTGAAGATTACATGTGATGATACATATAAAGCCTTCAGTATGGTGCTTGACGCACAGAAAATCTTAATAAAAGGTAACTAGTATTAGTTTGTAGGACAATAAAAGCCACTGCTCTACACCAAAAAGTTATACGTGGAAGTATACAAAACAAAACCCATGTTGAAAACCCAACAGTTTACAGAGATAAATTAGATGTATAGGAAGGAAACACACTCCCAAGTGCTGCTTCTACTCTGTGCTACACTTGGGAGTCTAAGAACAACTGACAGGCCTTTCGGGGAAAATATTTCAGCTTTCAAATAACTGCTTGGAAAAGGACTAAAACTATATTTAACTGCCTCTCGGGCAATTAGACCGTGGCCATTGCCACATCTGCTATTTGCTCATCAGGAAACTGCTTCCAAGACATTTAACATTCATAGCTGTATTAGCTCATTATTAATACCCCGGAAATTCGCCATGACACTATTAACTTCAGCGCAGAATTGGATACAAGGAGGCTCCACCTTGGTTTCAACTCACCTAAGGGGATTATGAGCGGAATTCCCTAAAGGACAACACCAGAAAGTAGTCTCAAACATGGACTGAATTAGAGCAAAGTTCTAATGCTTACTCTACTTCTAAAAACTTTTCTTCAACCATCTCCATCTTCTACTCAGACTTTATCTCTTCATATTCCCAGGAAGTAATCATTATAAGAGCAAACATTTATGCATCACTATGTGTCTGTAAGTGCAGACACTTACATATGTTAATACATTTAATCATCACAAGAGCCCTAAGAGGTAGAAACTATTAGTATCATCCCCATTATACATAGGAGGCAACTGAGGCACAGGTGGGTTAAACAACACACCAGTAGTGCCTGAGCTGGGATCTGAACCTGGGCAGTTTCATCGCAGGGTTCGCACTCTCCCCTCTAGCGATGCAGCCTCTGTGCCTTATCGACACGCTTCTCAACGTACAGAAGTGGTGGTAGAAATTACTCTCAGGCTCTAATCATAAGACAGAGGCGGGATCAGGAATTGAGCTCTCACTTTTTCAGTGCTCTGCGTTAGCCCATGTGCTATTCCTCTGACATCAAGGTAAAAAGAACTCTTTCCAATGAATGCCCATTAAGATCAGAGATTACACCAAGTATAATTTGTCACAAGGAGACCAGCAAGCACGTCAATGAGACAGCCTGACCTACAACATGTTTTACTCTAAAGAAATTTCTATCATTTGACATATCCTCTGAATATAACGTCCCACTCCCAATGTACAAATTCTCCATGTGATGGCTAATTTTATGTGTCAACTTGACTAGGCTATGGTGCCCAGTTCTTTGGTTAAACACCAGTCTAGATGGCGCTGCGAAGGTTGTTTCTTTAGATGTGATTAACATTTAAATCAGTAGACTTTGAGTAAAGCATTTCCCTCCTTAATGTGAGTGGGTATTATATATACATCCCTATATATGTATATGTACATATATACCCACACATTGTTGACATATAGGATATATGTGATATATATAATATATATGATGTATATGTGTGTACATATATCTATCTCATATGTAAGGTATATATATATATATCTATCTATCTTATCTTCATCTATATATATATTTACACACACACCCCTATTGGCATATATACCCTATTGGATACGTAGATATATGTATCTATATATCCTCAAATGCATATCATAGACATATATTTGTCCTCTTGGTTCTTTTTCTCTGGGGAACTGACTTATCCACCCCAGAACCCAGCCTCTATCACTTTTACATACAAGGCTCTCAATGTACAGTCACGAATTGTTCTAGGTAGAGCCTCCTTCCTGATTTCCCGTTGTAGTCCTTACAAGAAAAGATGAAGCTGGCTATCTTAAGCACAAGCACACAGACTAACAAACTTTCTGCAGCTGGGTAACACACTCTTCCTGGTTTGACCATGGAAGATTCTAATCCACACGCCCTCTGTGAATGGTTGTGGTTTGACAGGCTACAAAGACACACACCCTGGCCTGTGGAAGTCCCCAGACAGGGCCCCAGAGACCCGCTGCTGCCCAGCTCAGAATCCCGCCAAGTCCCGCCCCATGGGAAGGGCACCACCCACCATCGTGGCTTTGGGTGCCACCGTGGGCCAGCCTTGAAGAGGTGATTTGGTTGACAATGGTATTTTGGTAACCATTTCCTCCCAAGATCTGGCGAACTCCCTCAGGACTCCAATGGCTCCCAACTTCTATCTGCACGTGGGTTCGGTTGTCATCCTCTTACTTTGCTGGCTGGCAGTCCTCCCATTCATTCCAGCTGTCCGAATTCCTCTCCTGTCCCAGCTCCCGAAGAAAGGACCCCATAGAAAACCAATATTTACTTCCTTAAGAAAAGATCTCAAAAGACCGATCTCCTTCTTTTTCCCCCTCCTTCTGTCTTTCTCCCCATGCCACCCAAACCACAGAGCCCTGGACTTGGTAAAGGGCCAGCGCTGGGAGCCGGGAATAAGTCACACCGAGAACATCCGCAGTTGCCCAGAGCTGTTTTCCTTGTGGCTTCTTCAGTAGCAGGCACGCTGCCTTCAGTGTTTACAGTCAGCAATTTCGAATGTGCTGACATGGAGAACCGTGACCACAGAGGCCACGCAGACCAGCAAGGAAGAGAAAACCCAGGCGGAAATGCCCAGGGGGACGCGAGGCCTCTTTCCTCCCCTGCCTGCCGCAGCTCCACCGGTGAGGCCACCGGTTCATAGAGGCCGGGCTGGATGGTAGGGAAAAGATGCGGCTCACCTCCTTCTGCTTTTTCCTTCCATCACTGCTTCATCTCAAAGCTTCTATTCTGGGGGCTGACGCAGGCAGAGCTGTGGAGGAGGGAGCCATCCTCCACCACTGACAGGAGGTGGCGGGAGGGAGGTTAGGCTGCGATGTTCCCAGCAGCTTCAGAACTTCTCCCTCTCCAACATTTAACTTACAAAAGTTCTTTATGTTGCTGATTTGTTTTTGCTCATTTTTTTCCCCTCTAGTAGCAAAGAAAGTTTTGTAAGTAAAAAAAAAATTGAAAATTGCTGTGTAGCAAGCCTAGCAAGAGAGGAGGGCGTGGGGAGGGAACATTAAATTAAATCTTGAAAAGGACAATAAGAATATTGCTAGAATGTTTTATAGGTAGACTGGGATTTGGGGTTGCTGGAATCCCTCTATTCTTGGCTCTATCTGGGTTAGATAATAGGGAAATCATTTAGTTTCAGGAGGTCAAATAGTGTTCAGCTGGGCAATGGATTTCCCTGTTCACAGACAGATGCAATGGGGCGGTTCTGGGACCTGGGCTCACGTACTAGCGGGGGCAAAAGCTGAACTTGATCTTTGGCTTCCTTTATAAAGTGGTCATTCTCAAACTCTCACAGGTCACATCTGTGGTATAAAAATCCCTTACCAACCTCCCTACTGTTCTCCCATATGCCAAGAGTCAAAAACCCCACTCACTGTAATTACAAAAAAAGCCAGGTACATTTGGGGATGAAAACTATGGCAGAATGACTAGCTGTCCACCCAAGATGTGTGCCCCCCTTCACCTGTATGGATTGGATACTGGTGATTGGTTGCCCAGTAAAGAACTACATTTCCCAGCTCTCCTTGCAGCTAGACGGAGATATTCGATTTAGTTCTTGCCAAAGGACTATGGGCAGAAATGATGTGTGCCATTTCCAGGGGTGACCCATAAAAACCTCCAGCAAGAGTCCCCATGATCTTCTAGGCTCTCTCTTTTCCCCATCAGCTGGAAGCAAAAGGTTCCAAAACCCATGGACATACTTCAAGATGGAAGGAGCTGGTTGCTTGTCCACTGAATGCCCACATTGGCCTGTTGCACATGACACAAATGAACTTTTAGTGGCAAGCCACTGGGGATTTTAGCGTTCTCTATTACAAAAGCTACAGCACAAAATCAGTGCGTCATCAGAGGAAAAGTATCAATTTAATTAGACACAGTGACATAGATGTTAAACATGGATACCATTTGGGTTAAAAAAAAATATTCGCTCACATATGCATATATATGCTTTGGATGTCACTAGAAGGAAACATAAGAAAATGGTAACAGTGGTTGCTTTTAGGAAACAGAACTGGGAGACAGGAAAACAAGGGGTGGAAAAGAGATTTATCTTCCACAATATACTGTTCTGAACATTTTGAATTTTGTGCTTTGTGCATTTATTACCCAGTCAAAAGTTACATTTAAAAAACACAAATTCTGAAAGCACCCCATTTTCTGACCACCTGGAGAATGCTTACAGACACGACTATTAGTCCCAAGGGCCTTTTTTGAAAACCAGTGGTATGAAGTGTTGACATTTAAAAATACATAAAACTGTACTTTTCTTGAAAATTCCAGGGATGGGAAGAAGTAGCTGCTATTCCCACAGTGCATCTGAATTCTTGGGGTAAATTTCCTCATCCTCTTAGAGACTTTCCTTTCCTTCCAGTGGTGACAGGATGCTGAAACGAGAGAGGAGTTGTCCCTTCTGCTGGATCAGGTTACTGCTGTGTGTCGCACAAGTTATTCATAGTGCTTGGTAAAAAGAAGGATTCCTGGACCTCTTTCCTGAAAATTTGGATTCAGTAGTTCTGAGGTGCAGCCTGGGAACCATATTGTTAACAAGTGTCAGTGGACTCCCATGCCCAGGCACACTTGGGAAACCCCATTCTCATCTGTGTGTCCTGCCTGTCACCTCGGATGAGTTGCTTCATTTTCACATTTTATCTCCCTGGAATACAGAGAATGAAATTTCTGACCTATGAAACTCAAAAGTGTCTGTTGAGACTAAGGTGATGCCTGTGAAAAAGGCTGAACTCCCCACGTCATGAGATTTACATACAAATGCCAATGATGATGATAATTACTGTTGGCATGTGTGTTTTGGATTCCTATTTTATGTTTTAAAATCCACTTTATCAAAAAAATACTTCATTTTGGGGCTTCCCTGGTGGCGCAGTGGTTGGGGGTCCGCCTGCCGATGCAGGGGACATGGGTTCGTGCCCTGGTCCGGGAAGATCCCACATGCTGCGGAGCGGCTGGATCCGTGAGCCATGGCCGCTGAGCCTGCGCGTCCGGAGCCTGTGCTCCGCAACGGGAGAGGCCACAACAGTGAGAGGCCCGCGTACCGCCAAAAAATATATATATATTCATTTTGAAAGAGAAGGGTGGGGGTGAAAAACATGTCTCTGTTTCTGTGGAAAAGCTTTTCTAAGAATTTCTGCTGTGCTGATAGGTGTTCAGTAGGGAGCTCACACTGGGCCGATCCTCCAGCCATGACAAGTACGGCTGCTTCCAGAATGCAGAGAGCAGGGTAGGAGCCACAGGGAAGCTCCGTAGGTGAGTCCACTGGCTGGAGGCGAGGGCAGTTCAAACACAAGGATATTCAGGCAGCAACTGGTTCTGTGGCAGATTACCATATGGAACGGGGATGGATGCAAGAGATTCACTTTGCATGAGAACAATCTCACGGAGTCCAGCTGGCCCCGGACCATTTTATTTCCTGTTCAGCTCACAGGTCCCATCCTTATCTCTGAATATTCTAAAATCTTTCACACCAAAAGGCCATCCACAGCCACGCCCTCTATGCAGCTCAGAGTCGAGCTGGTTCATGTCCCTGATTGCAATTTTCCTGTACATCAATTATCCAAACATAGAGAGGACAAACCATGGAGATGCTTATTTCCTGGGAAATAACCTGAGTGGTTAATAAAACTTGTTTGGAATGACACGATGCGTTTTCTAAAATATCTTAAGAGTAAACCTTGATATTTCCTAAGGAATAACTTGAAGAGTTTTTTTAAATTTAAAAGTTTCTCTATAGAACAGAGGGGAGAGGAGGGAGAGAATCCGTACATTTAGATCACAAGTTTTCTGTTTACTTTTTGGAGAACATTCTAATTTTTAAACTATCAGGTCCAAAAAGAGAACAATATTCACCAAAAAAAAAAAAAGAAGAAGAAGAAGAGATAAAGATGTGAAGTGATGGACATTAATTAACTAGATGGGGGGAATCCTTTCACAATGTATATGTATATCAAATCCTTTCACAATGTATACATATATCAAATACCTTACAATTTTATTTGTCACTTATACCTCAATAAGGCTAAAATTTAAAACAAACACAAAGGGAAATGTTAACATGACCTATTGTGAATACAAATTATTTCCCTTTTCTTTTTGGCAACTACCTCATACATCAGGTGCTGTTTAAATTGGTTTTATCTCTTTCCATTCTTCTCAAACAAATGAAAAAAAGTCCCTGTTACAATATTTATTATAAAGCATCCTTAATTCCAAAAGGGCTCCCTGTACTGCAGAGTGTCTTTAAATGGACCACCTAAAATCCTGCAGTAGAGACTTCCGGGCCTCATCAGAGCTGGCTGTCCTCCTTTTCTGAGTGTATGGGAGGATTTCCCAGGCTCCCATGTGGTTAATCTGGGGCCATGCAGCTAGTCTGGCCAATAGGCTATGAGCAGAGAAAGAGCCCCCGTGAATTCTCCACCTTTTCTTCTGCTGCTGCAGCAAACCTTGAGGTCACATATCGAGATGGCAGTGCCCAGAGATGGTGGAGCCTCTGTCAGCCTGGATCCCTGAGTGGCCAGGTGGAGCAGAGCCTCCGCACCCTTCTCCCACGAACATCGAGTTGGAAATGTGGCAGGAGCGACATTTGTTGTGTTAAGCCAGTGGGATGAGGGGGGCAGGTACAACTGGTTACTGCAAGATAATCTTGCCTTTTCTGATTCACCAAAGCTACTGGTCTAAAATCTCTGAGTCCCAGTCAGGACACTGGACTTCCCATCAACGTAATTAGTAGACAAGTCACCTAATCTTTCTGATCTTAGGGTTTTTTGTTTATTGTTTGCTTTGTTTCGGTTTTTTAACTGTACAATGGGAATAACATATTCTGGCATGTTCACCAGCCAGGGATATGTGAGCATCAAATGAATTTTTCTGAAAGCATTTTGAAATCTGTAAATCACAACCCTGGATGTGAAGTGCTAGCCTTGCTGTGGTGGGTATATCTGGAGAACTAAAGGGGCTAAATTTGACTGCTTTTGGGGGGATCAGTTATTAGAATTCACGGCTTCATCATTCTTAAAAAGCCAAGCAATTCATTCCACTTATAGATCAGGATCATGAAAAGTCACATTCTGATACCACTTGGAGAATAATTTGTTATCTTAAAAATGTCAGGGCTAGCTGAATGGTTTCAGAAGCCTCACTTCCAGCAAAAGCAAACTCAACTATTTTGCCTTTGGCATAAAAAGAAAGGAAAAATAGAGGCCCCAAGTGAAAGGTTTGGCACAAAGCCCTTCATTCCTCCCACAGCCTGTCAGAGGGGAGGAGGGAGGGAGAACACAGGGGAGGAACAGAGAGCTTGGGCATTCCAGACTCCACCCCTGCACAGAGAGGCAGGGAGAGCCATGTATATGCAGGAGGGGTAGTACAAATCTATGCTTGTGTTACTCTCACAAAGAAGACAGATTTCTCCGTAGAGGAGAGGGGAAACGGGGGAGATGGGCTCCACACAGAGAAGATCTAGAAGCAGGGCCAGCGTCTGCGTGCCCTGCTGTCCCTGACAAAGGGCCGAGGCACTCTGCTTATAACCCAGGAGAAGGGCTTCCTGACCCTGACAGCAGATGACACCGATCCACAAACAGATCTGCGGAGGGCTGTTGTCACCCAGCTGCTTGGATTCTCAGATAATAACAGCTGCCTTTTTTTGAGCGCTTAATAAATGCCAAGCACTGACATTTTAAATACCGAGAAACTGAGTCACAGCAAGGCTAAGTAACTTGTCTGAGGTCACAGAACTGGGATATGGCAGAACCAGGACATGTACACACTGCTATATGTAAAATGGATAACCAACAAGGACCTACTGTATAGCACAGGGAACTCTGCTCAATATTCTGTAACAACCTAATTGAGAAGAGAATATGAAAAAGAATAGACACATGTATATGTATAACTGAATCACTTTGTTGTACACCTGAAACTAACACAACATTGTCAATCAACTGTACTCCAATACAAAATAAGAAGTTAAAAAATAAAATAAAATAGATAACCAAAAAAAAAACCCACAAAAAACAACCACCCAGACAGTCTAGCTCTAGATTCTGCAGTCTTAACCACCACATTTATCACGGAGGGATAGAAAAAGGGAGGGAAAACAGGGGCAATCCTATCACCTGCTACGTGCCTTGCAACGGGCTTCAGCCACTTTAACTCCCTTCATTTTCATATCTTTTCTAACAACTGATATTCTTTCCCCATTTACAGGTGAAGAAACAGAGGCTCAGAGAGGTCAATTAAGTTGCCTAAAGTCACAGAGCCAAAAAGTGAAACGTCAGGAATCGAGTCCAACCTGACTATGCCAGATTAAAGGTTTCTGGCTGAAGAATATGCCAGAGTTTGGGGAAGAAATCAAATACAATAATAAGGCAGAGAAAAGAAAGACTATGGAAGGTAGGTAGAAGCTGGTACTTCTGGGTTCTGAGAAATAAAACAGATCTAAATATAGGATAAAACCTATTGATAGAGTTCCCTTTACCACAGAGCCTTTTTGTCCTTAGGGTAAAAAAGACGGTGCATTGACTGTTTGGACCAAAGAAAGATAGTCCTGCACATCAAGCAAACCTTTTTTTTAACTCAGCAAATGGAGTTACTACGAAAGTAGCTGGTCCCTTTTTTGGGGGGTGGGGGGGGCTGTCTTTACATCTACTCACACTAAATTGTTATGATCATATACTTCCACATTCCCTAAACTTATGAATCACTGAATAATTTTTAGTTGTTTTGTTGTTATTTTGCATCATTTGCATAACCCACAGCTAAAATGTTCTCCCAACCTCAAGCTAGAGAGGCGCAATGCAATTATGACACAGGAGCAAAAGCAGCTCATTAACATACCCATGACTGACACGGAAGATCATTAATTAGGCATTCTGAGCATAAGTATATATGTATAAATTAGCATCTATTCACCATTTAAACTGTAAGAGATTTTTCATATCTGAATATTAACTATGTTGGAAAATTACGAAGTTTTCCTGAGTGAATTCCACAAACAATACCCAACCCGGATCCCAGAAACAAAATGAAGAGAAAAGCTTCTGTGAGCAGACCAGACACAGTGGAAGGAGTCAAATGATGTTACGACTCTTCATCTGTCAGTGTCTTCATGTGTCTGTTTCCTCTCGTTTGTAGCTGTGCCTGTGGACCCTTTTCTGTCGACAGAGCTTAGATATGGCTCTACCACTGATAGTCTAGAGATGCTCTGCCTATTTCTGTATTCTGTCATTGCTCAACCATTCATTCTTTCACTACATATTTATTGGGTGTGATCTCTGTACCAAAGACAATGTGGAGAATACATACATGCATATGGCAGCATTTCTACTCTCAGGGACTTTATAGCATAGCAGGAAAGGTGAGACATAAAGTGTACACACAGCTAAAATGTTAAGGGAGGGAATTACACTGCCAAAGAGTACCAACCTGACTCAAAGGAAGAGCAGACTCCTTCAAGCAGGGGGAGGACTGAGGAGTACTTTGTGGAAGAGACAGCACGTAAGCAGGACAAACAGGAAGAGTAGAGGAAGTGGGTCTGACCAAGTTTGGGCCATGTCAAGAGAGTCACCGGATGGCAGAACCATAGGTGAGTCAATGTCTATCATCACACTCAGGTCTGTGCTAGGTTTGTAGCCAGCAGGGCTCCTTCTCCATTTTTCCAACGTGGCAAAAGTACCTATCCCCTTGGGGCTCTGGAAAACTATTAGTATCAGGAGCACAGTGATAATAACACTCTGTTGTCCTTCACGTATATGACAATGATACTAATTACTTTGTAGAGCTGTGCTTGCATTGTTTGTCTTGCAGTAGTGTTGGAGTCATGCCAGCACATCCATCATCCTCTATTGATTTCTCCTGGGACAGTGGCACACTTTTGTAAGATGGCTATCCTGCATGGGAGCTGGAATTCACAGTTCTTAGGCCATTTTTCTCCCTAGGTGGAGCTAACAAGTCTCTGTGGGGACTGAACGAAAGAGCTTGGTCTTTTGGGCACCAGACAATAACCATCTGAGCGCACCAACCACATGTGTTTCACTGGTATGTCTTTTCCAGCAGAACGAAAGCATTTTAACAAAATCGTCAATATGAAGCGAGGCAGCCAACTGGGTAGACTGTAAATAGGGTAAAATCTCAGAGTCTCCCCAGGTTTTGACATCTACCAGTACAAACCAGGTAGCCCAAAGATCGATGATGCCCAGAGCGTGGGCCTTTCCTAGCCCTCTTGAGACTGCATCCAAGGGGATTCAGGTTGTGGGGCTGCTGCTTTCAGGCTGAAATCCTTCTTCTGAGGCCTCCATAGCAGGAATAGGATTCAAGACGTATCTCCTTCATATTGGGTACCACTCTACAGCAGAAAGGAAGGTGGCCATCATCAAGGTCGGAGTTCAAGTGTGCTCATGGAATTAAACAACTAAGTGGCCAGCAGTAGTTTTCACGATTGTCTGAGCCTTTTTGGCCTCAGCTATTGGCAGGTATTGAAGTTTCTGAGGCATTCTGGGTCCTGAAGGGAATGAACAGTTACTTGTAATGGACTCATCTGGCAAAACATTGACTGTCATTGAAGAAAAAACTAGGATGATGACTGCTGATTTCTTCCATGCTCCTAGGTAAATAGAAATCTATCTTCTGTTTGTAGGGCAGATATATGTACAGAAAGTATAAATATTCCATCTTTCTAATGGAAGAACTTTTTAAGGCCATTAGTACCCCTGATTAAAATGCTAAGAACATCTTGACTCTTAGATCATTATAGTGGGTAATAATTACTTAATTGAAGCATCATTCACTGAGATGGTGTTATATATCTCACCCCACACCTGACAGGTAATGGACACATACAAAACGGAAAACAGAGACTATCATTTAGTTGGAGGGAACCACAGAGATCCGAGTTATGCTTGTCCTAGAAATTCAGAGGAAAAGAAAGCTCACAGTGGTCTGAGGTCACTTCAGGAGGCCTACGTGAGGGAAGGAAGATAAGGGGTTGGGTCCCACAGAAAATGAGAGTTACATGATCTTCTTGGTCAGAGTCACAGCTCTAATCTTGGAAGTACACGCACAAAGCATCTGAGTCAGACGATGGCAGTAAAAATTTTCTCAAATTTCCTCATGTCAAAGAAGGAATATAAACATGTTGTCCTGGGGGCATCTGTTGAAATGCATCTGTTTTAAGAGATGACCGGCTGTAGCCAATGGGTATATTTACCCTCCTCGCCCACTACCTTCTAGAACTGGACAAAGCTCTTCCCAAGGTGGTCATCTGACAAAGACTGAATCCTGGATTTTTATGCTGAAATTCCTCTGCTATATCAAGGGTAGTTTGTTAAGGCTTCACAGAAAGAGATGCTCTGAGCCCAGCCTACGGAGACGTGTTCCAATTTAGGCTGTGGAATGAAAATTACAGGGCAGTCACAGAGGCAAGTTTAAAATTAGGACAGACTTCACTTTGGGCCTCTTCAGCCTCAAAGAGGTAGTAGAAGAGGCAAAGGAAAATGAAAAAAAAAAAGAAAAAATTAACAGTAGGAACTTGAAAAGCCGAATCCTCAGCCGTCTGCCCCTTCCTATGGTCCTCCTGACACGCTAAGCTTTTGCACATGTGAACATCGGCGCAAGCAGCTTGCTTAGTCCCTCAGCAGCTTCACGGGAGCCACGGCCTCTCAGGGCCTGTGAGGCAATGCTGGAGGCAAACAGATCAGGAAATCCTGGCTGGGGAAGAAGGAAGAGGAAAAGAAATGGGGGAGATATCCCCCCAGCCCAAACCCTTTTACTCAAGTCCCCGCGGCTCAGTCCACCAGTTACCTAGGAGTCACCCAGGAGACAGGTCTGTTGCAGACATGGAGCCTTCTTAGAGAGCGGCTAAGTCACTAAGCACAGTCCAGCAACAGAGCTGGAGTTGCAAGGTAACAGACAGAAACTGTCACCTCTTCGTTGCCCTGCACCCTAACAATGGCCGTCCTCCCGAAAAGGGTCGTCTCTGGGAAAGTGACTGGGGGCCGCTAAGCTGGGTTTACTTCTTAGTCTGCAGTTTCATGCCTCTGTTTCTGAAAGTTAAGAAAACAACACTACCTACCTTTACCTTCTTTTGAGAATTTTGGCTGGGTCCTTTGTTGGTAAAGAGTTTGAATTCCTCTGAGGAATTCAATGATTACCAAATGGGAGAGGAATTATTTTTATTATTCCACAAAAAGCGTTCTTTTCACTGGAACTCGATTTTCAGAAAGCTCAAGGGTATACATACTTAGCAACCAACAGACAACCCTCCATTGGATTGTCCTGAAGCAGGTACTGAGTATTTGAACAGGGTGGGGAGGAACCAGTCAGATGTGATTGTCTTTGCAAGGTCCCCAGATGGGCCCATCCTGGGACCCCCTTTTTCAAAATCATTTGTTAGATTCACTTCCTGGTCTGGCTTCCTGGAAGTAGACTGTCTTTTTGGCTGCACTACATGGCTTGTGGGATCTTAGTTCCCTGACCAGGGATCGAACCCGGGCCCTCAGCAGTGAAAGCATGGATTCCTAACCACTGGACTGACAGGGAATTCCCTAGACTGTCTTATATGTGCCTTAATTTCTGGTTCTACATTCCTAAGAACCAGAAAGTAGAAGTCAATAAAATGTGGAAGAATGGTTGCTGTCATGTTTGACTCTTACTGATGGTCTGAAATATACTAACCAAGTCTGTTAAAGGAAATGCCCATTTTTGCTGTCTCTTTGGGAAAAAGTTCTCAATAAATGGGAAACAGAATGAGTCTCCAAAGAAAGTGTAGATACACTCCTGACCTAATTCATCAAACTAAGAAGTCAGACATAGTAGAGAGTTGGTTATTGCTCATCTAAGGCAGCCATGTTAAACCTAAAACTTTCTTAGTTCAGAGTATTAATAACTCAAATCATCATAACAGAGGGCCTCTTCCAACAGCTGTTGCCTCTTAGGCTGCAAAGCTTACTTTGTCAGAGGGATTTCAGCTCGAGTTAGAGCACAACTAGTTATACAACTTGATCTCATTGAAATATTGGTGCCTGCTGATATGTTCAAACAAATTCACCAGATCTTGATTATGTTCTGGCAATTAAAGCTATTAAGTCAGTAGATAGACAGCAGGTTATTTCATTGCTGGTGGAAAAAGCCAGCTTTCTTTTCTCCCCTTTTTATGTGACAGCACTGTAATTAGCCTTAATCAAATACTATTTGTGTTAGGTGCTGCAACTTTGCTTCCTTAGCCAGGAAACTCTGCCAATCAGGGAGAAGTAAATACAACTCTGGTCAAAAATCAAGAGAGATGGATAAGCATGAGGTAAATGGGAACTCTCTGTTCTATCTTTGCAACTTTTCTGTAAGTCTGAAACTGTTCTAAAATAAAGGCTTTAATTTAAAAAATTAAGAGAGAGGGAAGAAGAAGGAATGAGAAAGAGAACTGCTATTTAATGTGAGCCTTCAACTTTAGCAGGTTACCATGTAAAATCAAGGTTTAGAAATAAATAGTCCAAAAAATATGGTTCCCTTTGGAAATTCCAGGTTATTCTCTCCCTACACTGGGGATACGGCTGTGCTTCTTTTTTTTTTTTTAACCTCTGCAAATAAGTTTGTAATGGGAGACTAGAGGCAGGTGAAGGGAAAGACAATACCATGAATAAAACTGATTCTTCGGCCATTTATCCAAACTTCCAGTTTGTTTCTCTCTGTGTCTTAAACCTACCATTTCTTTCAAAGAGCAAAGAGCGCCTCAGAGAGTGAACAGATGAGGCAGCGTGTCCTAAAGTTTATGTTCATACAAATCACCTGGGGGTCTTGCACATCACATTCTGATTCGGTAGGTCTAGAATGGCCCCCAAGATTCTGCGTGTGTAGCAAGCTCCTGATTGGTGCCAAAGCTGCTGGTCCACGGACCATACTTTGAGTAGCAAGGGTGTAAGGAATAGTACTTGGGTGAGTAACTGCTCCCGGCCAGAAGCAATACCACAATATCTTGACTACACGACTGACAACGAGAAGTCTGCATGAAGCAGTTGCCAGCAAAACAGATACACGTTTTCTATTTTCCTTGGCCAATCATCCCTTGTGTTGAAAATTTGAAATACCTCAGTAGAATGGCATTATACCAGGGGTCAGACTGTCCATTAGCTCAGAGAATCCCAATAATAGAAGTAACTCTTTATTCTTGTTCAAAGTGCCCCAGCATCAGGGAACATGGGCAAGTGGCGGGGTGGAGGGGTGGTGTGCAGGGATCTGATTTTTATTATTTTGACTCAATGTCTCCTCACACTTCACATTCTACAATATATTTATAAGATACTAGCTATTAGAGCTATTAATATTTTGAGGTTAAGGAAAAAATGTCATGTAACTCTTCGAGCTTCCCCAGAAGCATCATATTATTTTCAGAGCTGGATCTTAGCTCTCTTCCACAAGGGGGGCTGTTGCAAGAGGAAGGACCCCCTGTCCTGTGGCTGATATTCACTTGATGAAGATATGATTCATGTTATTCCATCCAAAATGGTAAGACGAGGCCAGCAGCTACTTTGAATAACAGAAAAACATATTTCTTACAACTTGTGGAAAATATTGTGGTAACTGCCACAAATGCCACATTTCTGGTTCTCCTCCACTAGGCTGTTTACCCCTTTAATACATTTTTGAATTGCAAACCATGGTTCTACTTCTTTTGGATTTCTCCCATAACTTGATTTATGCAACTCAGGCTTTACATCCAGTGATATGCTGATAAATATTTAATAACCAGCTCTCCAGGGAAAAAAAAAAAAGCCCTGGTATGTAGCTTTTGCCAATGTTTATGGTGTAAATACAGCCACTGTGGCCGATTTCAAGTACCAACCTGACTTTACTGAACCAAAAAACTAGAAAGAATTGTGCAAAGTCACAAACCTATATGAATCAGCTCTGGTACACAATAACAAGTGACCCTGAAGACATAAAACACTGTTGTTTTCATAATTAAACTGTAATAATCTAAAAAGGACTAAAAATATTCCATCATTCCAAAATAGCTTGTTTCTTAAAGTGTTTTTACTTTGTTACTGAAGAAGTCCATAAGCCCTTGTGTCTCTATAAACCAAAAATAACTCCCTGCTAGTTTGTTTTTTTTTAAATGACAATCTCGCAATCTGTATGATCACCACAAAATCTTACAAAGTAAGCCATTTGGATTTTAATGACACAAACATGCTAAAAGTTCAGAATTCTTCTATATGACCTCGTGAGTTTTTGTTTTAGGCTCATTCTAAGCTCCTCCTTTCATGAACTCTAAGGCACAGCTCAGTCGGCCTCTGTGGCCTAGGGATCTGCAGAAAAGGCTGAAATCACCATCACTGTGGTTTTTATTGTTCCCTACAGCTACTTCTGAGACTAAAGGCAGCTTAGTGTCTTTATTTCCTCCCCTATATCCGAAATGATTTGCTTCAAATTAAAAAACTATTTTATATTAAAAGGATACTGGAATGAGAAAACTGCACGTAAACAAAAAGTTATAACATAGGTGTGTTTTTTACATATTTAACGTATATAACTCTTTCTAACATATCATTCCTTCATTCCACCTTTAATCTACCTGAGATTCTTTATTTAACTATTTCATATTTTTACCCATGTACACCTGCTTATTGCCAGTGAGCTTCTTAGAAGAGCACAAAAGCAAAGAAGGCTTCAGCTCACAGGATGGGGGAAGGGAGGATACTGGCGAAAAATATCTGGCCAAGTAATGTCATTAAGTTGAAGAAAAACATTTGCATCAGGACTACACTCATGTCTTTTTGCATCAGCAAAAGCCCAAACCAAGCAAACAAAAAGCCACCACCACTCGCCCACCACCCCGAGTGCAAATGATTTTGTCAGAGCAGCCGACATGAAAAAATACTGCTTGAAACAAATCAGCGGAAAAACACTGCTTCAGATCAAGTCTTCCTGCTTGCTCCCATCCTGCTCACTTCGTGTCTTTGGAATTGTGTACCCTGTGCACCTATTAACTCTTCGAAAATACATGTTGTCGAGTCTTCCTAATTCTTGAACTTTTAAAATTCTCTTTTTACTGAGTACCCCGTTTAGGATGAACGCACTAGGTTATAACGCATGCAAAACACAGCACAGTATACTCCCTGCCGTTTGCCAGATGTTAGCAACTACAAACATGCAAGGATTTTTCATGTTAGAAAAATGGTGGAAGTCAGCCCATCAAAGGTAAAACAGGCAGACTCTGTCCCTGCCTCTCCTTTTCCTAAGATGCGTTTAAATTCACTAGGTTTGTCTCTAGTTTGACAGGATTATTAATGGGATGGGCTTACCACTCCTGTGGATGAATCTGTTAGCCATAGGAAAGCCTTTTACTATCCTGGATGTTTCTTACCAGTGCCTGATGACTGCCAGCAATTCTTCACATTAACTAGAGATTTCTGGCTGGTGATCAGTTTCTAACAGAGTCAGATGGGTAACCTTATTATCACTAAATTGGAGCCCGTTTTTTTTTTTTTAAACAGACATTTTTACATTAACCAGAAGACTGGCTAAGGCTTTAACAGTGACAAAATTATTCATCATGAAAGACAAAGTATTCACAATATTCAGTTTTCTTGAAAGATTTTGACAGAGACCTCTTGACTCGCCACTCATCAAGTGCACTAGCTCTGCTGCATGAAGACATTAAAAAAGAGACGTGAAGAATACAAGTTCTATCTGAGGGCTATGTATAGAATGAACATGGACATGGAAATAGATGTAGACATAGATCTATCTGGTAAACAAATGACTATTCATGCCATTTTTAACAACTGGGAATAATTATACTTAATTTAAGAGCAAAACCAAAAAAAAAATCCTTATATTTTCCGTCAGAAAAAAAAACACACAAAATAGACAAAAATATACAGCAGCAATGGAAAAGAACTCTATTAGGGAAACTTCACAGATATTTGGGGATTCTTCTAGTGAGTAAGAGGTGAAGGGGAGAAGGAGATGGACAGGAGACACTTAGAGGTCTCAGTGAAAGCAGTCACCCCTGTTAAATACACAGTTCTTTCCCTGAGGTCACCTCTCTGTCTCTGTGTTTGTGCCCTTCCTGTTGGTAGCATTTGGGAAACAAAAGAAGGAAAAGGGATTGAGAAGTAAACTGGCATTTAAATAGTACAATCTTACTCTATCTTCCTGCAGAGCCTAGAGTACATGCCTCTTTAAACATAACATGAAAAAATATCAAGTTGGTTTCCTATGTAAGGGACACACACATGCGCGCGCACCCGCGCACACACACACACACACGGGCAATTCGTCATCCCCAGCAGTTTCCCGAATGAAATCTGCTGTCCTGAGGTTGCTTGCAGAAGACAGCAAGAGAGAGGCTGTCCCTGCCAGGTCTGAAGAGTTCTGGAGGGCACCTAAAACTGAAAGCTTTTAGCAAAACACAGATGCAAGCAAATGGCAAAATCACAGTGCTTGCAGGACTGAATTCTGGTCGGCACAGGTCTGGATATGATTTTTTCAAACACCTGGGCAAAGGGGAATGGAGCCTCCCTGCCTCTTGGCCGGCCCTGAACTGCATTCAGGGTTCACTGCTCTATTTATTTTCTTGCTATACTGTCATCTAAACTCAACTTCTCTTTCCCAACGGACACAACCCCACGGCTCCATCTGATTTTAGAGTCACATTAGGGTGTCTATGTTGCCTTAAGAATATGCAGAGGGTGGGCAGAGGCCCATGACAAGTTTATATGCATTTTAAGTCAAGCAATACTACGTACTCCACCTGACCTCCGTTAGCTAGCTGCCTCCGCCCACTGCCTCAGTCTCCTCTGGTCAAGAAGGCAGCTAATCCCTCTTAATAATTCATTTCAATTAGCATAAACTGAATTCTTGAGCAGCAGAAAAAACCATTCTTACAGTAACAGTAGCTTGATATTTATATAGAGTTGATTATGGGCTAGACATTCTTCTAAGTGCTATATCTATGTTAACTTGCTTAATCCTCACAAATTCCCTATGAAGTGGGTTTTATTACCCCCATTTCACAGATGAGGACACTGAGGCACATAGAGGTCAAAGACCTGCCCCCCTGAGAGATAAAGGGGCTTGAAATCCTACAGTGCCACTTCAGAGGCCGGTGCTTAACTACTACCTCTTGTAGGAATTTTTCCACCAAAGATGACTGTTTAAATGCGCTCATTTTCAAATACCTTAGTGGTTGTGGGGATTACAGAAAACAAACCCTTTCTGTTGAAGAGTGGAGAACAAGAAGGCTACTGATGCTTTCATTTACCAGCATTTTCCTGTTCTGGGGAAGCAAGCCGACCAGTGTGTAGCCCCAGACCTGCCCAGTAGCATTCAGACAAGTGACTATAAACCAGACCAGATGGCAAGAGAAACAGGTAAAGGATGCTGGGTGGCCCGAGCCAGGGTGAGGAGGGAGAAGGAGGGAGCAGGGCCAGACAGCTGGTAAATGGAAGACCTCAGGTGAAAACCCATGAACCTGCAGCACGGATCATGATAACATGGTAAAGGACTCGGATCCTTCCCTGACCAGCAGGGGAAGCTTGCAGAGTGTTAAGGGAGGGATGGTCTGCAATCCCCTTCCTCTTTCCAGACCTCCCACTGCGTTGGTAATGCTGGGTCGACCAGAAACGTGTACATAATTCCCACAGCACAGTTTAGATAGATAGATGGATAGATAGACAGACAGATAGATGAGAGAGATTGGTTTAAAATATCAAAGACTAAGGCAGTCACCCCTCACTTCACCTCTACTCCCTTCTGCTGTCCCACATTTTTGCACCAGAAAATTATACTTGGAAAAATGAACACACACACACATACACACAGTATCTCCTTTCAGCACATTCTTTTGTCAAGGACCTTTATAAGGATGAAGAATTTCCACATTTCATAATTTATAACAAACTTTTCATTTGAGTATTAAAATGTAGACATCTGAAAAGCTCCCTGACACCACTTCTCCCTACAATGGTAACATATTTATGTAAAAGAATTCACAATACAGATTTTATGTTAATATTCCTTAATCTTTACTTCTGGCATTTCAACTTAACTGCCCTCATAGGAAAGAGCTTTCAGACTCCCCTTCAAATACTCATAGGGCGTACAGTAGATGGGGAAATTATGCTCAACAGAAACACATCCATCCCGACTAACCCTCAACCGGGCTGCCCCTGAAATTTCAGGAGCCATGACAACACTGGAGATTCTGCACCACGGACTCACAAAGAAGTTTCTGCAAGATGAAGCAACTGATGGAGTGGATACATGCTAGGTAATGTCTTGGAGTTCCTAAAATCTTGATAGAGATCAGATGAACCAGGTTTTTAGACTTGGATCTTCCACTTAACATCTGACCTTGGGCAATATTCAACAGCACTGGATGAGGGTTTATTTATTAACTCTGGGCTCTGAGGTCAACGGGTTAGGAGGGATGCAGTCCCTGCCAAAGTCTTCCAGAGATTTAGAATTTAATGAAAGACCTAGAACTATCAACGCTAAGCATAATCAAAGCAGAATGCGACCGTTGTCCCAGAAGTCTGCAAATGGGCATCGTGGAGACGCAAAGAATCAATAATTAAATTGAACTGGGAGAATCAGAGCAGGCTTCTTGGACCAGGTAGCATTTGAGCTGAGCTTTGAATGCATGCATTGTTTTTGATAGGTGGAAAGAAGCTGGGCAAGAAAGAACATGAGCAAAAGCTGGAAGCAGGAAACGCTGGCTGCGCGCTAAGGCAGGAGAGTGAGCGGGGGGTACTGGAGCTCAGTTCGTGGAGGAGCGTAGTGGGAAGAAAGGAAATCGTGGCTCTGAATCATGGCAGGGACTCTGGACTTACTCTGCAGGCAATAAAGATCCCCTCAGAGTTTTAAAAGGAAGACGGAGCAGTGGTTTTAAGAATGGACCAGAGAATCAAGAGATTAGTAAGCAGAAGGGAGATTAGGATGCCCAAGTAGTTTAGATGACGAGGAAAGTCATTTAATTGCTCAGGGCCTTAGTATCATTTTTTTTCCGCCAAATGAGGGGAAAAGGTCCATCATGGGATAGATGAATCTAAGTATCAATATCTTGCGGTAGACTCATGGGCTTTTTCTCCCGGGTTCTAAGTGTGCCTGGTACCTATCTTCATGACAGCAAATTTCATGGAATTCTCGTGGTTCACATTCATGTCTGTCTTCTCACTATTAGAAGTGCCTTATGAGCAGAGCCTATGCCTTTTCATTCTATTTCCAGAGACCTAGAAGGGTACCTCGCACATAGTAGGCAGTCCAACATCTGAATTACTCTATTATTTCCAGTTCCCAGATAAAGACGTGGAATTTCCCATGATCATCGAGAACATAAGAATCTACATCTCGGGTTTACACTATTCACTAGAAACTGTTATACTAATGCTACGGCAGCCTTAGAATCTCTATTTATGTTTTAAAGACCTTGGGGTTAGTTTGCAATCTCTTCATATCCCAGTTTTCCTCTCTAGTTCGCAAAACGACAGCCATCAGCCTCCACCCCCTTTGAATGATCTCCCCCTTTGAAGGATCTCCACCATCCTCTGAGCGATTTAAATGGCACTGCAGCTCCAACTCACCACAGCCTACCGGGCCTCTGTCGATCAACTACCAATCCAGTGACTGTACACTAATCTACTGAAAGTACCCAAAGGACTCTCTTCATCCCTAGTGCAACAGATTCTATTTCAAATGTCAACTTCCCCCATATTCTTGGATACACCAGATATAGCTATATTTAACGATGCTGGTATCTAAACTAACACAACAGAGCCTACAGAAGAAAGCCTCAATCTTTATGAATCGCCGAATTCAGAAATACAATAGCATATAATTTGCCTTGCACTTCATACTAATATAAATATGACTGAAAATGTAAGGGGTCTCTTCGATCCCTATTGACTTGTTTCTCTCTTAAGGAATTATTTTTTGCATTAGCCCAATTGTTCTCTGAAATTATTTAATTTTTTTTTCATAGAGTAAATTCATTAATGGCCGTCAACACCTCCATTCTACTGGTTAAGAAAAATTACTTTCTAGCCCTCTTCACTTCCATCTCCAATACTACTTTTAACTTTTTTTGGGGAGCTGTTTATCACAAAGACACCATGCTTCTATCACTCTATGAAAATTCCCTCATTCAGACTTGGAAGAGATCTTTACAATGGTCAGTGTTTTGCAGCTGGGGTGACTTGCAGGGGGCTTGGCTCACCCACTAGTGAACACACTTACTCTTGTACCCATCCAGCTCATAAAGTCGAGACTCAGACTTGTGCCTTGGCAGAATTACAAATTTCTTCCCGTCTCAGATCTTTTGGCTTTTTCAAAGTACACAAAATGTTCAGGCTATAAATACCAGGGGCCTATTAAGGAACCAAATAAGTGTTGTTCTTCATAGTAGTGGCCACACTGGGAGACAATACCAGGGTTTATTACACAATATATCCAATCCATTGCTCAAAATGTTTGTGGAGCTCAACTTTGAGACTGTCAGAACCAGTTTACAAGCCACATCAGAAAACAGATGCCATGATTTTATAGTCACATCTTGTTGATCTCCAGCCACTCAGCCACTGGACTTAGTTCCCTACGTTTTTCAATTCCTGCAGAAGTCAAATCCACTAAAGTAGTTATCACCAAACAAAAGTAATCGTCAAAAACGTGCTAAAATGAGAGAACTTTGGGGAAAGGTTAAAATGTTCTATATCATAATCGTGGTGGCAGTTACACAAATATATACATTATCTAAACTCATAGAAATGTACACTAAAGAGTCATGCATTTTATTTTATGTAAATGATGTCTCGATTCCAAAAATGGACACAAGTATGAACTCTAAGGAAAATTTCCAAAGAGGAATGGTCCATGTCCTAAGTATGGAAATAAATGGATGAAGCGTTTTACAACTCTAAAGGAACAACATTCAATTAGAGCACTTAGAGAACTATAAACACCCAAGGAGTTACCACAGAGGATATCTTCCCTATAATATGCACAAAAGTACCAGATATTTAATTTCATCTTCCACATGAACACATATCTGGATTCTTTTTCAGTAAGACTATTTCTGATGCGTTCATCGAACCATTTACAATTTATCTTGGACTTGTGACCACCGATACTCATCTGTTAGACGGCTCCTTAGAGTAAGGGTCCGTTGGGCAGCCATCACTCAAGCTGCTTGGCTCGATCAGGAATCTCCTCCTTCCTCTTAGCATTACTGTCATCAACGATATGCTCAGCTAAGTTAACTGACCTAGTCGTAAAGTCGGACCATGGGTCACTAATACCGGGCTTTAAAAGCCAGAAGGATTTCTCCACAAGGTATTTCAAACCTCAGGAGCTTTACTCTGGCTGCCATGCCTGAAAAGCAATGGCAAATTGAGTTCGCTTTCCATACTTTTTCCAGTTGTTTTTATCATACGTAGGCCAAACTCAAAACAGTGCTGAATTTACTGGCAAAAACTGAAACGCTGGAAAATCATTATTGATTTGTGTGGGTGGGTCTAAAGGTTAAGTGTAAAGAGTCTATGTTCTGGACAACAGACTCTCGGAAACCACTTTGTTTTGTTGTGTACTTATTACTGGAACAGCATCTTAGCATCACCCCCACGTTGGTGCTGTGTTTTCAAGAAAACCCTATGCTTCACAAGGACATCTCTGGGTCACAGGATGAATTAGGTCTCCTGAAATAGTCCTGATAGGCCGTCAACATCTGTACACATCGAGCGATCGTGTCTGCCATCAAAACCAATAATTCTCCAAAGAAACAGCTCAGAGGATGGGACTCAGCCATGACTGGTCTTTCCCTTTTGGACAAAGAATGATTAAAAAAATTTCAATTTCAATCCAAATTGCTTTGATAAATCTTATTGAAATATTGAAAATAGCTATATCATGTAGGGATGATAGAATTACCTTTTAGCATTTCATCAGAACAAATACCTACATGAAAGGCAACATGTTTCATTCTTTCATCTAACCACGTTCACAAGCAAGTCCCTAAAATCCAAAGCCAAATCACACACAAGTATTTTACTTGGCTTTCTGCATCAGAATATCTGTGAATTCAAGATGTGGCCGATGCAGTAACAGGCTATAGTGTTCCTTTAAAAACAAACAGACAAACCAAAAAAATCAATTTACTTTTACATTTAACTGAGCTTAAAAAGCATCTGTTACATAAGTACTACGTTAGCTACTACTACAGGGGACTTTGGAGAAGTACAAGGCATGGTATCACACATTAATGAGCTTATAACGTCATTACGAAAGGCTATTTACTACTCATTAACCACTAGCTAAGTGGATCTGAGTAATGTCCTAAACTCTGCTGAGCCTCAGTTTCATTTGGAAGGTGGAGTCAGAACAGATGATTCCTGAGGCCCTTCCAGGTCTCAAATTCCACAGACCTTTTGGTATGATACCCATGAGACCTGCTTCCAAAACAGGGCAAGACGGTATATGATCAAGTCCAAATGCATGTTTTACATAATCAATAAATATGATAAAAGCAGAGAGAAATCAATGTTGGGTACACAGGTTTTCTGGAAAAGCAGAACTTTCACCTTGAACTTGAAGGGTGGGTAGAATCTGAAGGGGATGGGGATTGTTCTTTTTACTGAGAGGGCAGAGGGCTTTTGCAGGACGAGTGGGAAAATTCTTGAGTAGGGGCCAAGAGGATGAGGTGATGTGGATAACGGGATTATATGCTGTCAAGTGGTGGGTTTAAGCAGGGGAAGTAATGACTTGAGGATATGATCCTATTAACCTGTAAGTCAGATCACACTACTTCTCAGGACCATCCAACAGCATCCCATCCCTCCAGATAAAGGCTGAAGTCCTTGCAATGCTCCTCAAGGCCCTGAATCATCTGTTCCTCCCCAGCCCCATTGACCCTCTCACCTGACCTCCACCTTCTCAGACCTTTCCTCAAACACCTGACATGCTTCAAGATTTTACAAATGCTTTTCCTCTGCCTGGACTGCTCTTTCCCTGGGGATCTACATGTTTGGCTACCTCTTCATGTATTTGCCTAAAAGTCACTTTCTCGGTGAAGCCTTCCCTGTCACCATATTTTAAATCAAGCCCACTCTTTCCCTACACACACACACACACACACACACACACACACACACACACACACACACACACACCACTCCCTATTTCCCTTCTCCACTTTGTTTATCCATAGTATTTACCATATTCTACCCTACTCTATCATTTATTCATTTTGTAAAATGTCTGTCCATATACAACCCTCCCCCACTTGCCCTGAATGGAATGTAAACTCCATGAGGGCAGGGATTTTTTCTTTTTTTTTTTTGCGGTACGCGGGCCTCTCACTGTTGTGGCCTCTCCCGTTGCGGAGCACAGGCTCCGGACGCGCAGGCTTAGCGGCCATGGCTCACGGGCCCAGCCGCTCCGCGGCATGTGGGATCTTCCCGGACCGGGGCACGAACCCGTGTCCCCTGCATCGGCGGGCGGACTCTCAACCACTGCACCACCAGGGAAGCCCGAGGGCAGGGATCTTTGTCTGCTTTATTCATGGCTGTATTTCCAGAGCCTAGAATGATGTCTGGCCCACGTGAATAAATGCACGAATATAATGAAAAAGGCTTGAAGCCAATGAATCTCACAAGTTGAACTGCAAGGGGGAGAGCCTCGAGGTTATTACCATCAGGGGAGTGTGAGGTTATGAAAGCTTGAGCTAAAGAAGGGCCATGGGAAGAGGGAAAGGGCTGACTTAGAGATCACATCAAGAAGTAAGAACCAAAAAGGACTGTTCATGAATTCAACATCCAGGCATGGATTAAAGGAAAGATATTCACCATGGGAGTTAGGAGAATGTTCAAGGGCAAAAGAGGAACTGGAAATGCACTGAAAATAAAATGGGGCATAGTTTTATAAACAAATGTCAGTTGGATTTAACTTCAGTTGTTTCTCAACATAATTGATTGCAATTTTCTTCCTGCTTACATTTCTGAGAATGGCTGAAAGGAAACTAAAAGAAAAGGAAGGGGGAAATATACAGCATGCCATGTTTTCCTTTTAAGGCAACTTCAGCCTGAATGACAGGGCAAACCTCACCCCCATTTCACAATTTCTTCTCCAGCAGCTCTTAGGAACACAAAACAGAATGCAGGAAGGACAGATCTGGTTCTTCTGGGGCTTGGTTCTTTCCCTTTCTTCTCTTCATTGGGTTTTCTCCTCGCATAATATAGTAATCAATGCAGATGATAATAAATCTTTCGAACATCAGTTTTGGTTTAATTAAACATATTGGAACTGGAAAAAGCAAGAGAGTTTGTGACACAGTCTATCAGTATTTGCAGGCTGGAAGATTTGACTAGAGTCACAGCAAGAAAATACTATATATGTGAGGGTGATGTCTTATTCATGCATTTCTTAAGAAATGATTAAAACATGGTATGTTAACATTCAGTCATCCCATATTATTTGGAATCATATGTGATATCTTCAGAAGGAAAAAAGGTGGATGGTCCTCTTTCTTTTAATGATATCTCAAGTGCAACTGAGAAGGTACAGACGGTGGTATATATGTAGGAAAGGAGCTTTAAAAGAGAGTCCTACACTTCTGCTAACTCAGATTTTACTACTACCTCTTGAGAAATTCAGTATTTTTTCCCAGAGGCACACGCATAATTAAGTTTGCTTCTATATTTATTTTTCTGCCTTTCAAATACATACAACACATCAGCCTTCAATCAGTGGTTCTCAGTTGGGGGTGATTCCTCCCCCACCCCGGGGCCACATTTGGCAATGTTTAAAGACATGTTAGCTGTCACAAGTGCGGGAGGGTAGGGGCTGCTACTCGCATCTAGTAGACGGAGTCCAGGGATGCCGCTAACCATCTACAAACACACAGGACAAACACAACAAAGAATTATCTGACTCCAATGTCAACAGTGCTGAGAGTGAGAAACCCTACCCTAAATCATCTCTGACAGAGATCACCAAATTATGAAAGAGTAACAACCTTTTTCGTCTAAGTGTGTCTTTCACATAAGACTAAGTAGAAAAAGTCGAAACTCACAACTTGCATTGTTTAAAACTGCAGTCCGGCTCTGCTTTGGAATGTTCTGTCCCTATTGGTAATGCTAATTAAGAACATGTAGATTAAATCTCCAGATAAGCATTAAAAGGATATTCTATGCTCTCTTCTGTTCTTACACGGAAATTCAGGGAAATGGAATCGGGAGACACCAAAACTGAAAGGGCCGTTAGAGGTTATCAGGCGAACCCTCTCATCTTACTATGGGGGTAGGAGGCGGGGCGGTGAGCAATGCCCAGCGAGCTCAGGGCGCTTGCTTCCCGACCCACGGCTGGTTAGTTTTACAGTTGGGACTGGAACTCACCTCATCCCCCATGTCTGTGCTCCTCCTACTTGAATGAGAAGCAGATGTGAAAAATGGAGCCCAAGGAGATCACAAAGAAATCCTTGGACCACAGTCCACCTCTAGACACCAGCCTCTGAGGCAATAAGCTACTAGAGAGCCGCAAGGCCTGCCGGGCTCTCCGTCCCTGGGAGTGGCGAGCTGCCTGAGCAGAGGAGGATTCAGCACCACGTCTGGCTGCAGACCTCTCCCCAGGCCCAGCTAGCACTAGCCGGGACCTCTAGAGGGGGCTTGTTCACGTGAGGACAGAACAAGTCCAACAGGTGGCAAGGGCGGCATCTCAGGTACCACGTCTCTCTGACGGGAGAGTCCTACCAAAACGGGAAGATCTGGAAACACTTTAAAAACGAGCAGCCTCGGATGGCCTCTCCACTCTTTCTCTTCCCGGATCAGGGGCAGAGGCACCCCCACCACACCCTCCAGGTGCTCCCCTTGACTTCCCAGCACAGCTGCATCCTAAGACGGGGAGAAGACACAAGCGCACTGGGCAGCTGCGACACCGTCTCTCTCAGGTCTCCAACCCCGGCCCTGGGGGGTTGGTTGTCAAAGAACCCGGGGTCCTCTCTGCCTCTCCACCCCCCATCTGCTCTCCGTGGCTCTTCCACCCTCCCACGGATGACACGCCTCCCACAGACCTGGCAGGTCAGCCTGCCCCTTTCCAGCTGCCACCACCTGGCCTTTCCCTGCAGAACTGGCTGTAGAACAGGAAGCAGATTTGTCACTTCTCCATCTCCAGATGGCACTGAAACAAAGACACATTCTCCTTTCCCTTTCAAAGGGCTTTATAACTAGTTACTTTTAGAGAAACTGACAGAAACAAAAGCCACAAGCCTTCCTGTGTGGTATCAGTAAATCATAAGCTCAGCCACTGTTTATTAGGCCTCTTGTATGTGTCTGGCCCTGTGTTAGGAGTCATTCCGACATTATCTCCATACCTTTCAATAACCCTGTAACGCAGGTATTTTTACTTTCATTTTAAAGGTGAAGGAACTAAGGTTAGAATGATGTAAGATCACAGCGCCAGTAAATAAAATTTCAAAACATTTTAGTCTAAGCTGCCTTTTGCTTCAACATGATGTAAACAAGTCTAGACTTGCCTGGCTCATAGCTCCCTCCTTAAATCTTTTTCTTTTTAATTTTTTTTGGCTGCGTTGGGTCTTCGTTGCTGCGTGCAGACTTTCTCTAGTTGCCGCGAGCGGGGGCTGCTCTTCGTTGCAGTGAGCGGGCTTCTCCTTGTGGTGGCTTCTCTTGTTGCAGGGCACGGGCTCTAGGTGCACGGGCTTCAGTAGCTGGTGGCATGTGAGCTCAGTAGTTGTGGCGCATGGGCTTAGTTGCTCCACAGCATGTGGGATCTTCCCGGACCAGGGCTTGAACCCGTGTCCCCTGCACTGGCAGGCGAATTCTCAACCACTGCGCCACCAGGGAATCCCTCTCCTTAAATCTTTTTCATTGTGTTCACTTAAACCTGCCTTCTGACGTCTTGTGCCTAGAGGTCAAGCTCTTCCATCCTCCCCTCTGTGGAGACCAGCATCTTCACCCAGCTGTCTGCCCCATCTGCCGGGCCCTTTCCACACTGCCCACAATGGTGTCCTCCATCTGCTGTCTCAGCTCTACCCAGGACCAGCTGCTAACAGCTGGACTATCCACCATTAGCACATGGGGTCTGAGACTATCCTATTGTCCCACGCAGGGTCTAGGTGGGTATGGACAGAGTCTCAGGGCCTGACTGAGCATTGAGCTGTCTCCCTGGACCATCCTGCTACCTGCTTGGCTGGCCTGCCACAGAGCTTCTGACATATGGTTCCCCACCCATTCAGTTTCCTGCAGAGACTAAGCCCAGCCCTGGACCTAGCTAGCTGTCTGGAGGCTCTCATTCCTACCAGTCTCTTTATCCTAGCATGGGAGCTTCATCTTGAAGGGCCTCTTTGGCTTTCAACACGTCTACACATAGATGACAAAGCCTGTGTCTGCCCTTAGCATCAGATGCCACCCTCCATCCTGCTCCCTTTGAGACTCCCTCTCCCCTGCCCACATACACACCTCCCCTGGCTATTACCACTGCCTTATTTTGACTTGATTCTGTCCCAGTCTCTGAGGCTTGATGAGGGCCTCTGGGAAGTCAGTATGCCCTGCCCTCCATTCCTGGTTCAGACTCAGGCTGCTTCTCAGACGGGAGAACATTTCAAAAATCAAATACCTTGGGCCACACGGTTTAGAGTCTGCCCACCCTCTAGATCCCAGCAACTTAGAAAGATGCATAGAAGTGCTTCTAGTCTAATAACAGAAGTGAGTAAGTGGTCCACATCAAGAGTTCCCCTACTCCAGGGGGATTCATTATCCATTCAGCAAATAATTATGGAGTGTCGACTAGGCAGCCAGCACGGGTCCTGGTGTTTGGTGCTGGGGATTCAGCTGTGAAGGAGACAGCGAAGGTTCCTCCTCTCAAGGAAGCCATATTCTACTGCAGGAAGACTAGTGATAAATGAATTAACAAATGAGAAAAATAACCGTTGGTGGTAAGCTCCATGAGGGGAAGTAAAATAGGGTAATGTGATGGTGTGGTCAGAGAAGGCTCCTCTGTGGGTGGTCTTGAGCGGAGATCCGAATGAACAAGAAAATCCAGGCAAAGGTCCTGCGTTGGGTCTAGAAAGAATGCCAGTGTTTTTTAAAAAATAAATGTATTGACTTATTTATTTATTTTTGGCCGCTTTTGGTTCTTCGTTGCCGTGCGCAGCTTTTCTCTAGTTGCGGCGAGCGGGGGCTACTCTTCATTGCGGGGCGCAGGCTTCTCATTGCGGTGGCTTCTCTTGTTGTGGAGCACGGGCTCCAGCCGCGAGGGCTTCAGTAGTTGTGGCTCTCGGGCTCTAGAGTGCAGGCTCAGTAGTTGTGGCGCGCGATCTTAGTTGCTCTGAGGCATGTGGGATCTTCCCAGACCAGGGCTCGAACCCGTGTTCCCTGCATTGGCAGGCAGATTCTTAACCACTGTGCCACCAGGGAAGCCCCAGTGTTTTTTAAAATAACCTTTAATTTAGAATAGTGTACTAGTTTGCTAGGGCTGCTCTAACAAAATACCACAGCCTGAGTGGCTTAAACAACAGAAATTTTCTTCCAGGTCTAGAGGCTGGAGGTCCAAGATCAAGGTGTCAGCACTTGGGTTCTTCTGAAGCCTCTCTCCTTTGGCTTGCAGATGGCCATCCTCTTACAGTCTTTTCATACAGTCATCCCTTTATGCATGTGTACCCCTGGGTAGCTCTTCCTTTTCGTAGAAGGGCACCAGTCATACTAGGTTAGGGCCCCACCCTAATGGCCTCATTTTAACTCAGTCACTTCTTTAAAGACCTTGTCTCCAAATATGGTTATATTCTGAGGTACTGGGGGTTGGGACTTCGGCACATGAATTTAGGGTGGAGAGGGACACAATTTAGCCCATAACAAAGAGTTTTAAATTTATAGGATAGTTGCGAAGATAGTATAGAGAATTCCCATATACTCTATCCCCTATTATTAACATATTAGTATGGTATATCTGTCACAACTAATGAACCCACACTGACCCATTATCATTAACTGAAGTTCATACTTTATTCAAATTTCCTTAGTTTCTACCTAATGTCACTTTTCTGTTCCAGGAGCCCATCCAGGACACTACAGTATTTCTAGTCATTATGTCTTCTCAAGCTCCTTCTGGCTTGACTTGGGGATCATTTCTCAGACTTTCCTCGTTTTTGATAACCAGTTTGGAGAGGACTAATCCGCAATTTGGGATCTGTCTGCTGCTTTTCTCATGGCTACACGGGTGTTACAAGTTTTTGGGAGGGAGGCCACAGAGGTGCCATTTTCATCACATCTCATCAAGGGTGCATGATATCAACATGACTTACCACTGTCGATGTGAATCTTCATCATCTGGCTGGGACAGTGTTTGCCAGATTTCCTCACTGGAAAGTCACTCTTTTTTCCCTCTTTCTTCTTCAGGGGGAGGTCACTGTGTGACTCTGTGACCGCTTCAGGGGGAGTGGGAAATTATGTTCCACCTCCTTGTCAGTGGACTAGTTCCATAAATGATTTGGAATACTTCTGTGCAGGGGATCTGTCTTTCTCCCCATTTATTTCCTTATTCAATCATTTATTTATATCAGTATGAACTCATGAATGTTTATTTTATACTTTGGGTTATAATCCAATGCTATTTTATTTATTTCCTTGCTCTGATGGTTCCAGCGTTTACCACCGGGAGCTCTTTCAGTTGGCTCCTGTGTCCCTTTGGCATACCCCCATTATTGTGGGGGGTTCTTTAAAACACTTCCTTACTTCTTGACCTTACAAGATCTTCCAGGCTCATCTTCCTGCTCCAGCCCTACAATCAGCCATTTCTTCAGGAAGTCCTGGTTCCTTTTACTGGAGAATGGTATTAGAAACCAAGATCTGGGCACTAGATGGGTTTGTTGTTACAAGGGTGGAGCAAAGGAATGTATGTGTGTATAGTAACGTGTATATACACACATCTACAAATGTTTCTATTTGTATGCAAATGTACCTATATTAAGCCAAACACGAAATCATACTAATGTCTCCAACTCTATTTATGAATCATTCTAGCCTCCTCTGCTTGCTTTGCTGTAACCCTCCACCTCAACAGTGAGACCCCCTGCCTCCCACAATCCACCATTCATTTACTTAATTGTTCAATTCCAACATGCATTACAGTTGTTTCAGAACTATTCACCTATACTTCCTATAGGGAAAAGCTATCAATTAGAGTACAGTGCTCATGTATAGCTCCTTTTGCCTTTAGTTTTGCGGGCTTCACTCATTTCTAAAGCTACTTAGGTCAGCACCTTTATCCTCCATTCCCTTCAGTGAAGTTATATCATATATATAGATTTTTTTGTCACACTCTACATTCTATCCTGGGATCCTCTGACTCCCTAAATATATATCTGTATATTTAATTTGTATACATTTGGCTTCACTTTTTGTGCTGAAAAGTTCAGTGGGTCTTCACAAAGTCAGTGTCATGTATTCATCATTACAGTATCAGACAAAGAATAGTTCAGCACCCTAAAAACATCCCCTGTGCCTCACCTAATCAACCGTCCCTTCCCCTCAAATTCTTGCCAGCTGCTATTCTGTTTATCTCTGTCGTTTTGCTTTTACAGAACTGTCATAAAAATAAAATCATACAGCATGCAGCCTTTTCAATCCAGTTTGAACACCAATGTTTTTATAGCGGGGTGATGGTTAAGTGTGTTAACTGTTGCTGAGTGGTAAATAAGTACAGAAGAGTGACAAGTATTAGCATAGCACAGGCTTGATCTAGAAGTTCCCAGCAACAGAGCTGAAATTACTGATTGCTATTTTAGTTCTCAGTGTCAGTGACTCAAGAATGAGAGGACGACTGTAACATCAGACTCCAGAGAAGGGAAATCTTGCCATGGAGCAGAGCTGTGGAGAAGGAAAGATCAAATCTCAAAGATCCTCAAATCATCAAGGATCAATACATCACATGTTAGATAATAAGCAGAAGATGAGCCAATACTTTGCAATAACTGAAGTCTCGTAGCGACAATAAAATGTCAGCGCTTTTAGATGTGTTTCATCTATTTATTTGAGCTAAAATGAATTGTGACCAACAGTGAAACATGCCTGTCTAACCTGGGAATTACTTAAACCAGCTGTCCATGTCACTTAGCTAAGAGGCCCCGAATGAGGAATGACTATGTACAAGGATTAAGATCCTGTCCTCTCTAGAAATGACCGTGTGTAGGTAGGTGTCCTAAAAAGCGTCATCCAGGAACACTGCATGCACAGATTCGCCCTAGCTTGTGGGGAATTAGCCAGAATTCCACTGTGTGCTACAGATACCAAGGAGTGTTAAAAAAAACAAACAAAAAACACCAAAAGAGGCAACAAAGATCTCCACTGAGATCCTTACAACCGTTTCTATAAATCATAGAATACCAGCTCTTGAAGGGTCGCTATGGAAATAGACTGGATCTCTTTGCTGTCTCTAAGGTGACACCTCCTCATGTTCTTTCCAATCTCATTCCTGATGGCCTCCCAAGTTCACTGGTGGACCTAGTAACACCTCTCATGTTGTTTCTTCCAGCTCGACTGAAAGCAGTGTGAAGATGAGCAGAGCAGACCAACGTGTGCTTTCTACCATCCGTGGCTCTCTTTTTTTTTTCCTGTAGGCTGCTGAGTATAAACTGTGCTTTTTCTGATTTTGGTCATAGACAGTATTATCACTTGTCATCAGAGTACCATCACACATAACAGTCATTTCTTTATTCTTCTCCTCCCAGCTGACCCCCTCCCCCTCCTACTGTGTTTCCTTGGGTTGAGTACCGAAGTTTCTTAGTATATATCAGGGACAGGCAGATTTGCCAAGATCCAAGGATACAGCATCTTGGAAGGAAGCCAAGAAAATGGTGTAGCCACTGAATTTCTACTTCTTTTTATAACTACTTTTAGTCATTATCACTGGATTAAACACATGTGCATGCACAAAACTGATTAGTTCTGGTTGTTATTCATTATTCTCCCACTTCTTGTTTCTAAAAAAATCTGCATTACAAACAACCCTCCAGGATCTTACTCCAATCAACCTATCTCCAGTCTTACAATTAATATTAATAATACAGCCACTATGCTGTTCGACTTTTTTTTTTTTTTTAAGCAACAAAACGGAGGCCAATGAATCACAAATCTCCATGAAAAGGAGGCCAGAGAGGTTAACCAGAGAGTAAACTTGACACTGCAGAGCAAGAACCACTCCCACCCCGCCCGTGTTTCCCTGCTCACTAAAGCTAGTGGTTTTGGTTAACACAGGAGACACAGTAAACACACAGTAAATTGTACACACAAAGCAGCCATCAGCAATTTGCCTGGTGGGGTCAGATAGCATGTGGCTGATAGGTCTCAGGAGATGAGGAACAAACAGCCATGATGTATTAACTGATTGCCATTGGCTGTGTGCTTGCCCTGCATTATTTCACCATGGACAGTAATCAATTGCTAGGAACCAGTCACGTTACCAATCAAACGCACTTAGCACTTCTGCACTATCAACCTGAGGGCTGCCGACCTGCCAGTCTGAAAAGGCTTAAGGCTGTGTGAGAAGTGATATGTTCGCCTTTAGAGCAGCAGAAAGCAGGCTTCTTTCCCTTCACGTTGGAAAGATAAACGGATAAATTAGCCACTCACCTGCCCTACATTAAGGTTTTGTTGAAAACTTGCACTATTCTCCCTTTCTCTCTCTCTCTCTCTCAAGGGGATGACTGTTTATAAACATTTGGGCATAATTTGAGGTATCCTGGTCAGCAGTTTCATGTGAGCCAACAGCCTCAAAGAAAATGACTGCACAGGAGCTGTGGTCAAGCAAGAAAGACAGCCATCCTATTGCTTCTGGATCCCATCAGTCACCATAGAGCTCTGTGGCTATGATGCCACTCACTGTTCGTTCTGTGATGGAAACACTACGCAACATCACTGTATGCCCAGAAGGCTCCTTCTGTTCTCTATGTTGTCCATGAGAAGCTGAAAAGGAAGCCAGTCTCTCTGTGTTCCTAGCATGTCAAAATATAAGTCAGTTCCATCTCTTCCTGGGCTTGGGGATCTTTTTTTCTCCTTTCACGGTCATCTTCATTTACAATATGGGAGTTCTCCGGAAGAAACACAGAGTTGTAAGTTTACGGAGTCTTTCTTTTCCAACCCTCACCGGGCTTCTGGTGCCCCCTCTTCTGTGGCCTGTTTGTTTGGTGCCAGTCTTCTATGAAATAGTGGGCTGTCCCACAGTGACTACTTGGATGGACGTTTGGGCTTGACAACAGTCGTAACTAATCAAAAGGGCAGGGAGCCTCAGAAGAGGTGTCCCACACTTAATTCTTAAGGTTTATTTTTGCTGCGTTTTAACAGTTTTTCCAGACAAGGATAAATTCCCTTTTCATGAGCTGGAGAGAACAGCAAAGTCTAAGTCCATTAAAGGCTTCCAGTAAACTGCTGTTTACAAATCACTTCAGTTCTTTAGCTGTCCCGGCTGAAACTTACACAAAACAAGGATGGGAAGGGGCAAGACAGAGCATTTTAGGATGGTGGAAATGGTGTATATCTTCGGTACCGTGGTGGTTACATGAATGTATACATTTGTCAAAGCTCAAACTGTACACTTAAAATTGGTGCATTGGTTCTATGTAAATTTTATCTGAAGAAAATTGAGTTTAAAAACTCTGGATGGCCAAGCAACTCCCAACTAAGGAGTCAGATCCTCAGATGGGGAAGTGAGATAAACATGTCCTTGTCTTACCCCCTATTCAACAAGGGGTTATCATTTTCAAACACTGCACATTCCTTGGAGAATCACCCAGCCCTGCTCTGCCCTCAGAGCAGCAGTGCAGGATCCAAGCTCTCAGAGCAGCTGTGCAGGGTCCAAGGCAGCGCTCACTGCTTGAACCTGCCCCTTCTCTGGCTGCCGGCAGCTGCTGGGTACAGATGTACTAAGTTGCAAGTCGCCTCCACTGGCAGAACTCCCTCTTCCCGGGCATTTATGAACTCTGTCTATCCAAGAGCACAGCCCAGAGGAGGGCTCTGGCAGGGAGGGAAACAAGAATCGTGGCCAAGGACACAAATCTCCCAGGACCACCAAAGACGTTGCCCTCCAACAAAAAAGAATGTTGGGAATGGATTCTTTGATATTCCATAACCAAGATTTTTCCTAATAGTATGCGCCACCTTACCTACGCCACAAGGGCACTGGGAGAATTAATGAAATAATGAACCCTCTGGAGCACTTTCCCAGAAAGAACGCCAGGAGAATCAGAACCATCAGCCTCCCACGAGCCAGCATTTAAGGACAAAATACTTTGATGGTTTTAACTGCCTTTTCCCTGTTCTTCGTCCCTATTATGGTAATTCTATGACGCAAACCTGGACAAAGATTTTGTTGAACTTGTCACTGAATGTGTATAACTTTTCAGCTGAACTTTCTCTGGTTTGGGATGTTATTACATGTCCATGAGTCATGGAGCTCACAGGACTCACTCTGAAACCCAGAGATTCTACCTACTTCCTATCCCACCAGCCTCACCAAATGATTTGTGCTAAGCTTCCTCCTGCTACAAAGGATACATAATCTGATTGTCTTTCCACCCAAATGCTTTGGTCACGCTACACTTTGTCTCTGAAAACTAGTGGCCCAAGGCCTTTAGAGGGCTGGATCACAGCAGGGAACATGTGAACACATTAATGCTATAACTGTGACCCTGGTGTTTTAATAATTTTGTTTATCTCGTTCCTGCACTTAGCATCACTGTTTCTGCCATGCGCACACACATACACACACACACAAAGTATTTACTTCGAGAATAATTTAACTACCCAAAGCAATCTACAGATTCAAAACAATCTCTTTCAAAATTCCAATGGCATCTTTTAGTGATATAGAATCCTAAAATTCTTATGGAACCACAACAGACGCTGAATAGCCATATCAATCTCTCTTTTTTTGCGATACGCAGGGTTCTCACTGTTGTGGCCTCTCCCATTGCAGAGTATAGGCTCTGGACGTGCAGGTTCAGCGGCCATGGCTCACGGGCCCAGTCACTCTGCGGCACGTGGGATCTTTCCGGACTGGGGCACGAACCCAAGTCCCTTGCATCGGCAAGCAGACTCTCAACCACTGCGCCACCAGGGAAGCCCCAGCCATATCAATCTTGAGAAAGAAGAACAAAACTGGAGGCATCATACTTCCTCATTTCCAAATATATTACAAAGCTACAGTAATCAAAACAGTATGGTACTGGCATAAAGACAGACATACAGACCGATGGACAGAAAGCCTAGAAATAAATTCATGCATATACGGTCAACAACTGGTATTCAACGAAGGTGCCAAGAATACACAATGGGAAAGGGATAGTCTCTTCCAACAAATGGTGTTGACAAAATTGGATATCCACGTGCAAAAGAATGGAATTGGGCCTTTCTCTTATACCATACACAAAAATCAACTCAAAATGGATTAAAGACTTAAAGCCCTGAAACTATAAAACTTGTAAAAGAAAACATAGGGGAAAATCTTCATGACATTGGTCTTGGTAATGATTTCATGGATCTGACACCAAAAGAACAGGCAATGAAAGCAAACATAGACAAGTGGGACTACATGAAACTAAAAACCTTCTGCACAGCAAAAGAAACAATAAACAGAGTAAAAAGGCAACCTACATATTATGAGAAAATATTTGCAAACCATATATCTCATAAGGGGTTAATTTGCAAAATATACAAGGAACTCCTACAACTCAATAGCAAAAATACTAATAATCCAATTAAAAAGTGGACCTGAACACCTGAACAGACATTTCTCCATAGAAAACATACAAATAGCCAACAGATACATAAAAAGATGCTCAACATCATTAATCATCTGGACAACACAAACTCAAACCACAGTTGAGATATCACCTGCCTCCCACCAGGATGCCTCTTAACAAAAAACAAAAGACAACAAGTGTTGGCAACGATACGGAGAAACTGGAAACTTTGCACACTGTTGGTGGGATTAAAAATGGTGCAGCTGCTATGGAAAACAGTATGGAAGTTCCTCAAAAAATAAAAAATGGAACTATTGTATGATCAGCAAGCCCACTTCTGGATATTTATCCAAAAGAACTGAAATTAGGATCTTGGAGAGATATTAGCACTTTCATGTTCATGGCAGTACTATTCACAACAGCCAGGATGTGGAAACAACCTAAAGGTCCATCAGTGGGTATGTATAAAGGAAATATGGTATATACGTACAATAGATTATTATTCAGCCTTTGAAAAGGAGGAAATTCTGCAATATGTGACAGTATGCATAAACCTTGAGGACCTTACGCTAAGTGAAGTAAGCCAGTCACAGAAGGACAAATACTTCATAATTTCACTTATATGAGGTACCTAAAATAGCCAGATTTATAGAATAAAGAGTAGAATGATGGTTGTTAGGAACTGGGAGTGGGGAGGGATAGGGGGAGTTACTAATTAAAAGGGGTAAAGCTTCGGTTAAATAAGACGAATAAGTTCTATAGATCTGCTATACAACATTGTACTTATGGTTAACAATACTGCATGGTACACTTAAAATTTTTTTAAGAGGGTAGATCTCATATTAAGTGTCCTTACCACAATAAAATAAAATTTTTTTAAAGTCATAATGGTGGTTACTTTTTTGGGGCATGTAGTAAGTACTGGAAGAGGGCATAAGGAGAGCTTTTGGGTTTCTTGATCTTGATGCTGGTAACAGTGATGTGTTCATTTTGTGAAAATTCATCAAGGTATAACTTAAGATCTGTGCACTTCTCTGTATGGATGCTTTGACAAAATGTTAAAAAACGAATAAATATTTTAAATACTAATTACTTTTAAAGTAAATTGGTAGGTAAAAGAAAAGAAAATCAGGACTGTAAGAAAATAAACAGGATAGAACTAGAAGATATTAATTATTTTGCTCTAACATGAAATAATTTAAAAATTTTTTCCCTTTTTTCAAACTTTTCAGAGTCTGATGTACTATTGATTACAACTTCTATAATTATATGAGTAACTAATCCCACCACCCAGAAATCTTAGTATTTACTTACCTGGACAGACCTAAAAATCACATGTAATAAAATAAAATCTGATCATGACACTACTTCTAATGATTATGAATCACATGTGCTAAAAAGATATGTGTATAGTAAGAATAATATTTACTAGCTTTAAATGGCAATATTAATATCAATTAATACATTTACAATGTAAATCTTGTCCTTGAAAATGGTATTACTGGAGGTTTACGATGTAAGCATTTATTTCTGGATTCTCAATTCTGTTCCATCTGCACCAATATTGCATTTTCTTGAGTATTCTGACTTTACAGTACATTTTGAAATACTATATGGAGTAGAGTAAGTCTTCCAGCTTTGCTCATCTTTTTCAAAACAGTTTTAGCTATTACAGGTCCATTACATTTCCCTATAAATTTGAGACCCAGCTTGTCAATTTCTACCAAAAAAAAAAAATCTAGCTGGGATTTTCATATAGGGGCTGCACTGAATTTATGGATCAATTTGGAAGAACTGCCATCTAGACAATATTTAGTCTCCCAGTGTATGAACTGGAATGTCTCTCCATTTATGAAGGTCTTTAATTTCTTTTAGGCATATTTTATAATTTTCAGTGTTTAAGTTTTATACTTCTATTAGCTGTATTTCTAAGACTTTCATTTTTCGATACTATTGAGAATGGTATCAATTAATTTAATTTTAAAATTGTTGCTTATAAGAGAAACTGAATGTTTTTTATATATGAATCTTGTATTCTGCAACCTTGTTAAACTCATTTATAAATTCTAATTGTTTTTGTGTGTGTGTGTGTGTGTGTATTCCTTGTATTTTTGTAGATTTTCTACATACAGGATCAAGCCATCTGCAAATAAACTTTCCATTCGTGATGCTTTTATTTTATTTTTGCCTTGTTGCATTGTCTAGAATTTCTAATATAATATTGAGTAGAAGTGTTAAGAGCAAACATCCTTGCCTTGTTCCCTATCTTAGTGGGAAAGCATCTCATCTTTCACTATTCTGTACGATGTTATTAGCTGTAGGGTTTTTGTAGGTGCCCTTCATCAGGTGAAGAAATTCTTTTCCATTCCTAGTTTGTTGAGAGTTCTTATCATGGCTGGGTTCTGGGTTTCGTTGCTTTTTCTACATCTATTGAGATGAAACGGTTTTTATCTTTTATTCTATTAATATGGTAATTACATTAATTAATTTTCAACTTTACATTAATGGAACACAATTTCTATGAACTGCTTTTATTCCTGAGTATAGGTCACACTCTCTTCTTTCTTTGCATATCCCACAATATTTTGTTGAAAATGGACATTAAAGATGGATATATTGTAGCAATTCTGGATTGTGATATTTTCCCCCTGAAGGTTTTTGTTTCTGTTTATTTCTTGAGTTGTTTAGTAATTTGCCTGGATTAATTCTGTGAAATCTATCACCTCTGTAGTGTGAGGTCACTGATGTCTCCTCTCTGTTTGGTTTTCTTTTTTAATCTTTGTTTTTATTTTTAATTCTTCTTTCCTAGTTGTCACCCCTGTGTCTGCATAGCTTAATGATGGGCCAATGATCTGACAGAACTGTGATCAAGCACCCTAAGCCAGTAAGACTTCCCATTCTCTGCTGATGGATCTGTCTGTAGATAGAGGAGCACCCTCAGAGTGCAGGCCACTTTCAAGCAGATCTCAGCTTTGGCTCTTCACCAAGCCCTTCCTCATTTCCTCTGTGTACGTGCTCAGCCTCAGGATTGGCCAGGAGTGCATGGATAGCTCGACCCTCTGTTGTCTGCTGCATATGTGGGCAGCCTCATCCAGAAATACGCTTACCCAGCCACATCTGCAACCCCAAGATAACAGAGCCACTGGTCCTCCCCAATGCCTAGCCACCATTCATTACGTCCACCTCTGGTCATGAGTGTTGCCCACCATTCCAAACCAAGTGAGTCCTCTTTGAGAGCAGCAGCAACCTGCCAGTCCTTGGGGACTGTGGTCTCCTCACCCCTACAACCTCCCCAGTGACTGGGGCAAAGGGATGGGTGCAGCCGCAGGCAAGAATTCCATGAACTCCCACTATTCTGAACAGAAGTTCGGCACTTGTTCTAGTATGAACATTTCTCAGATTGTTTTTGTGCCTTTATTCAATTGCCGGAGCACTGAAATGATTGTTTTTGTTCATTTTGTCCAATTTTATATTTGCCTTTTTAAAGAGAGGATTTGTTGACCTCCTTACGGAGCCAGAAGTCCCGCCCCAGGATTTATTTTTAAATGCTGTGGAGACTACATGGAAACTTGGTACTCCAAATTATTTATATCCCATCCAATATGATTTTTACAGTGTCAAATGTTATGTAGTTCTTTGTAGGTCTGATAAAACATTTATCTTTTCAAGTAAAGAAGGCCCGACTTGAAACTGTGGAATAAAAACACTATTGATAAATTAAAGATTTAAGTCAAACCATTTGGGGTCCCAGTTCTGGATACTCAGTAGAAACTCAGTAAATGACCCTTGCCTCATAGATGTGGATTACCACATATATTTTGAGAAGAAACGTGCTATTTCCCCCCATTTTTTTACAGTATTTCTGCCCACTATGTTTCATCAAGCATTTATGACATATGCCATATGAAGGATACAATTAAGGATTACTTAAAAAATACCTTCCCTAAAAACATCCAATCATAGCTACATTTTACTTTTTCATATGATCTTCCTCTTGCAAATCACAGTGGGTTTTCCATTTAATCTCAAGGAAGCATCTGATTGAGATGTTGTTAAACAGCAAAGCAGTTGATTAATGTATTAAAACTGTCAATAGTCATCTTCATTTACCTCAATAAAGAAGGTTCATTACTTTCAATGGTGCTTTATTGCTATAAGTCTGAAATTACGGGACAAAAAGAGCCAGCAAAGCAGCAGGAGATCCAGAACCTCTAGACCCTATCTCTGAAATTAAAAAACAACACAGCATTTCCCATGGCACGATTCAACCTGGGAATAAAAAGCGCTTTGCCAACATCAACTAAAACTCACCACAGCTGGTGAAGTTAAAATCAATACCAGCCCCTTTTAGGAACATAAACGTATCTGCCTGAGATCATGTAATAAATTGGTACAACAACCAGAAAAGTGGACCAGAATGCTTGTCCTTTCATCACCATATCCCAGTCTCCCTCTACTTACATCAAAACCAAACTATAGGACCAGTTACCCAAACCTTTATCCCAGCACCACTTCTGCTTGAGAGTTTTCCTAAACACAAAGAATGGTGGTGTGGAAGAGGACAGAGATTGGTTCAAGATCTGGTTCATGAATTGGTTCAAGAATCACTTAAAAAGCGTCTTAATGGCACCCTCAATAGAGAAAGAACCAAGAATTAAGAAAAGATGTGGTCTTCTTTCCCTTCAAATGGATTGCAAGTATGATCGCAAAACCAAATCTCAAATAAACTAACAATACACAGGTGGATTTTGCTGTTTCAGCTCAGAATGGAATAGATGTCTATTAAATTTGCAACATTCTTCTCTAGTTTTCCCCATGAGCAGCTGCAGTTTTAGCCACCATCAGTTTTTACCAGGTTAAAACACATTTTCAGAGCTTCTTCTCTATAATGAAACCACTTTGAAGGTTCCAAATTGCTTTCTCATGGGGGACATTATCCCATATATCCTGATTCCTGATAACTATTATAGTACTCATTTAAGAAAGATAGGGAGCAGGTATTATAATTCCAGTGAAAGGAAAGCCAAGAGCTTAAAAGATGCCATGAGGTCTCAGAGTTCATAAGTAGCAGAGTGACAAGTCAAAGTCGCTGAAGTTGGTACAGAGCTGTGTCTAAAAAACTGGGCTCACCCCTATCCTGAGTGCTTATAAGAAATGGGTCAAAATTACAGGTGGGGCTTCCCTGGTGGCGCAGTGGTTGAGAGTCCCCCTGCCAATGCAGGGGATGCGGGTTTGTGCCCCGGTCTGGGAAGATCCCACATGCCGCGGAGCGGCTGGGCCCGTGAGCCATGGCTGCTGAGCCTGCGCGTCCGGAGCCTGTGCTCCACAATGGGAGAGGCCACAACAGTGAAAGGGCCGCGTACCGCAAAAAAAAAAAAAAAAAAATTACAGGTGAATACAAAAGCCAGATGAATACTCTCACCTGTTTGCACATGCATACACATGTACACCTTGATTTATCAAAGGTATCATTCTGAGTATTAATTAACCCAACAGTGTTTCCCAATTTATCCAGATGACTCTACAAAAGCACAATGAGTCTTTCCCCATATACTATAACTTATTTGGATAATGAAATCAATGTTTGCCTCATAAAAGTTTATTACTATTTAATCACATCCCTGGCTTAACAGATACTGTCCATCGACACTGGGGGACAATTTTCCTTTTCAAAAAAACCCAGCAAACCCAGATTCACACCTGGACTACGATGCCTTTTTCACAGCAGCATGGAAAGATGAAAACCACTCAAATGAACACTATTGATTTTTCTCTACCTGAAATCTGTTCTGTTGAACTTCTAATTACATTTGGAATAAGTTAAAAAATCTGAAGTTATTCCAGTTGAGGCCCCAAATGGGAAAATTTACATAGAAGTAGAAGCAGAAAACACAAATTAGGATTTTTAATGTCACAGTGGGAAAGAGTAAGATTAGTCAGCTTCCTATCAAATTTATTTTCATGATACATTCGTAAATATTCAGAGGACAATACTGACTTCAAATTCCATCACACTAGGGGTGCTAAATACTAGACTTAAAATCAGAAGACCGGGAGCTTACTGTTATTACCATTAATCACTTATGAAGTAGCAGCCCAGCCCTAACGCTGTGTCATTACATGGCTGCCCATAGAGGCTTACACTTTGGTGTAGAATCAGAATATCCACACAACACAGAAAATAGAAATTACATGAACACTGCTTCCCCATCACTTGATTTGTTTACTAGATATACCCAAACCATTTGGCAGAGAAGAAACTTGTGTGTATTAGAATTCTTTTCCAATTACACAGCATCCCTTGCCATCCTCCTTCACCAGTAGCACCAGTCCCTTGAGCAAGCACTGGCAGACCCACGTGGAAATGCTCTGTGAAGGGCACCCGGAGAGCAGTGCGGGGACAAGGCACCCAGCTCCAGTGTGAGACTAAAGATCTGGGCGTCCAGGAACCTGAGCTTTTAATAACACAATCTGACTGGGTTGATGCTTCAGTTGACCAATTCTTTCCCAAAATTCCTCTCCGTAAATGTATATGAGGATTTAGGATTCTAGAGTCCACAGGAGTTAATACGTTTTCCTGAACTGGTACTAACCAGGACTTGATCTCCTGCCCCTGAGCCTGTCCTGTGTTGATCCTGCCACACCAGATTGGGGCACATTTGGAAATGATGCTAGCATTGCTTCTTGGGAACATGGGTTAGGCCTGGGTTACCTAAGAGAAAATTTTAGGAGGAGCTCTTGGACAGAGTTCCAGATATACTGGGAGGGAAGTACCTAGTGAAAGAAAAATGCAGGACACACGTTGGGTATAAGGAGAAAAGGCGCTAAGTGGTGTTGAGGGAGTGGATAGGTCAGGGAGAGGTGCAGGAAAGAAAGGCAGAAACAAGAGCTCTGGCATGGCTGGGGCCAAGGGTCTGGTACCTGTAAGGCCAACACGAATAATCTCAGATAGCTCAGGAGGGCTGTGAGAAACACAGGGTCCTATCTCACTGGCTTTGCCATAGAGGGCTAACACCAGGCAATGCTCTCGTTCTGTGTTTAGGGATAATAACATTTTGCCAATGACATCTTTCAAAGGGGACTGAGATATTAGCATGTGCCTCTGAAGGAGTCTTGAAAGAGCACCAGATTCAAGCCCTCGTGTGGCCGCACGTGGGCTCAGTGTCCTAGGAACCATCCTGAAGCATCCTCTAGGCTCGGTTTCCGTATCTCTAACAATGAGGCTCCTTGAATTAAGTGTGTCCCAGCTATATGATTTCTTCACATGGAGTGCTTGAAGTGCCCCCAAGGAAAGTTTCTGTGTCAATTACAAATGGCTTTCAGAGGCTTGTCAACCCCACCCTTCTCCCCTGCTGTCCTCCTCCTCAGCACAAGCAAGAGAATCACTTAAAAAGCATTGTAAGCTACAAGTAACGGGCAGAAGAGAAGAGAGACTGAAAATGAGCTCTTCAGAGTGAAGCTCCACTAAGCCATTATTAATGCCTTACGCCAGCCAGAATGCGGATGCACGTGTTTATTTCAGAAGCCGTTCTCAACACGTACCTGGCCATTTAAATTCACAAGGCATTTGTCATCACATTTCGTCTCTTGTTAACAATGGCACAGAAGCCAGGGCACACTGACAGTACTCTCCATACCCCCGGAATACTGGGGGAGGGGGTGTTCCTCAGCAGCATCCCCCTTTACCTATTATTGGTGTGCTACTTAAGGACGAGCCCCAGCCCCTCATTCACGTCCCGCCCCCCCCCCCCAGTATAGACTGTCACTATAAACTGTTACATCAAGAACATATAACTCCCAAATCCACACAGGCACACTGTCCATTTTAAAGGCATCACGTCTTGTGTCTTTGCTTCTTTGAAGCTCATTAGAAGCTGGACCTTTTGAGCATTTACTTCACTAAAATCCTCTCCGATCACTTGAATCACAGAACCAGTAAAGGGCGGGGGACGGGAACGGGGTGTAGTGGGAACAGAAAGAAAGAAAATGGGATGAACAGAGGCTGAGGGAGACTGGCTACGGAGTGGAGTGTGTGACACGAGCTACCCACCGCAGACAAAGAACACCAGGCGACGGAAGGGAGACAATGAAGGCTCAGAGCAAACGCAGAGCACGCGGGGCTGGCAGGGAAGCCCCCCAGCAGCCCCCTCCCCAAATCCATGCTCGCTTGGCGCCAGCTGACGGGCTCACAGCAGCTGCTCCACCGCGAGAGACTCACACAGTCTTTTCCTGGCTAAAAGTATTTCTACCGTTTTAATTAGGTTTGCTTTTTTTTTTTTTTTTAAGATAAGAAATAACACCTCCCCATCCCCACATTCCCCAAACACAGCTGTATTTTCAACCATCCAAAGAACAAACAATGATTTCAGTTTCTTGAAGAGTTGAGAATTGCTTGTGAAATAAATAATTAAGAGGAAAAAAGAAGTTCAGCAAAGTAGTTCAAATCGGCGCTGGTTTGAAAAACACTGGTAGAAAAATTGGGGTCCTAAATGGAATGGGGGTTGGGAGACAGGGGCTGTTAATGTCGGTAAGTTAACCTTAACCTGATGGTATCAGCGCCCTTTGTCCTGTTTAGCTGTAGTGATAAGGCAATGCAGAGGAGTCGAATTTTTAATGTTTCATCTCTCTTCTTTCCCCAGAAAGATCTAGAACAGGTTAATTCACTCGTGAATCCTCATCATCCTTGACAGAAAAAGAATTGGGGATTTCACAAGTAATATGTGTAAAATCTTCCTTAACCTAGAAAACATCAGGGGGAAAAAATCAACTCAGAAGTGAGATCTAAAACTAAAACATGGAAAAGAGGCAAACTAACAGTTGCAGGGGCTAAACAGCCACGCTAGGCTGCTGAAAACATGGTCACCACACAACTAGATCTTTTAAAAACCACCGTCTGTTTACAAACAAAGCACTTACTAAATACTACCCCAGGTAATAGATGATGACAGGAATAGGGTTTGCTCTTTCAAATAACAACAGACTGGAAAAAAATATTTCAATTCCATCAGACAACAAATTAAAATGAAACATCCCTTCTAAACTGGAAGAATGCAGATCTCGCTGGGAAAATTGATTTCCACCCACCCTCCATTCTCCCGAAAGGAGATTAGAAAGAGAAAAAACTGAAAAACATACGTCCTGGAGATGAATTTTGGTAACGAGCTCTATAAACATTCATAGGGAGATAGGTTCCTATTTCACAGGTCTTTGAAAAAAAATATTTCAACATGCACACATTAGTCTGCAGTAAAATGCATTTAATGTTTGATTGTTTTTATACCCTGCAAGAGGGAGTTAAAGTCTTGTCACTCACCTGAGGAAATCTGATCTCTCTCAAATCAACTCAGCGTAAGGTGTTAAAGATGTTACTGCTGTGACATAATTCAACCTCAAGACATCTTGTGGGAAACATGGGTCAGTTTTAAAGCACCAGGTGGGTAAACAGTCAGTATTTGAATATTCTCAGATTCAAGTATCCTGACCTTGAATTTTAGAGGTTGTATACTCATCTGTTGCTTAGGGGCTGCCACTTGACATCATGTGCCTTACAAGGGTTTTCCAAATTTAAGTGGGCTTTATAAAATAAGCTGATTCTTTTTTATCAGAACAAATGAGGCATCCAAAAAAAAAAAAAAAACTCTTCTGCCTTGTCCTTAACTCTAAGATGCCTTAGAGAGAAGGAGAATGGAAGGAGGAGGGACCTGCAGCCCTCCCCTCCCCAACTCATATTAGTGTGAACAAGACGTTAAGTTAGGGAACACTTCAAAAACCCTGAGCAAAATGGAGAAAAGGGTGGTTGGCATGTTTTCTCATTCAACGGAAGTAGTTCTGTTGACCTCTAATGGGCAAACCATTTCCGGGCCAACTTTGCATCCAACCATAGCTGACGATGAACTGAAATTGACACTCTATATTCTTCCATCAAATTAAAACAATAAAACAGGTAGTAATAATAACAGCAAATACTTACATATATCTTACCCTGTGTCAGACACTGTTCTAAGTGCTTTGCATGTATTAACTCATTTAAGCCTCCCAACAACCCCGAGGTAGGTACGGTATACACGTGAATATAAACTTGGTTATACCTGAGAAATAAAAAGCTTCATGATATTGGTGGTATAATGGGATACAGGTGGGTAATAATTTTGAAATCTCTGAAGACTACACATCCTATATCATAGGATATTGCCCTATATATTGCTGGGGGTAAATGTTACAAGAAGAAAACATATAGGGATCTCTTATTTGCATTTTGTTTAAATAGCTTTGCTCATAAATTTCCACTGAAGAGAAAACTAATCTCTGTCGAGAAAAAAGTAAGATTTTAAAAAGATTAGAAAAAGAAGAGGATACGTAATAAAGGGTGAAAAGACTTCAAAATAGCTAAAAAATCTACCGTCAACTTGAGGAAAATTGTCTACACTCATTTCAAGAGCAAAAGAAAATCTCAGAAGACTGGGCTGGTCCTTCTTAGAAATCATAATCAGCTTTTACTTCCTGGGATTCTTCCTAATACCAATTCCTAGCAGCTAAAATAACAATAAGGATATGGAAAATGAAGCAAAGGGAGAATAGGAAATGTTTCTGTATTCTATTACATTTGTGGGCAGAGCGGGGAAGCCTCAGAGATCTAGAAAGAAAGAGGAAAAAGAAATAATTGAAAAAGGATTCCTGTATCAGTTACTTTTGCCTTCTCACCCATTTTAAATTCAGCTCTTTGGAACAAAAAAAAGGGAAGGATGATCAGGTTATACTGCAAAGCCACCAGCCCAGGACAGCCTTGGAAGACCAGGTTGATCACACTCTTCCAACAACAGCTAACTGGGAAAGTTGGGGGAAAACACTAGTCTCACCAGACTCCAATTCTTGACCCTCTATCTTTCCCATACCACCCTGGAGAAGCCACCGGCTTCCATCCACTAACACTGCTTCCCTGCTCTTTGACTAAACTCTCTGGGAAAGCCTTTCGGTGACATGGCCCTTTAGGCCACATTAATCCAAGAACTCACAGTCATTCATTTGGCCCTACTGTCAAAGAGAATTTTTCATCAGTAAGAAATGGCATTGTTCGGTGTTGTTAAGTCACTCTCGACTGCTGAGAAAAGAGATTCCAATGTCTAGGATTAATATTTGTGATATTTACTCTAGAGTTAGAATATTTTTTAAATGTTTTCACATGGTGTTTACAGGTTGCTGACCTTTTAGAATCATATCACATGGTGAGGACCAAACATTTTCTGACCAAATATTTTCTCAAATAAAGTAGGTTTATTAGAAATACAGTTTACCACCTCTCATTCCCTTATGGCAGTGGTCCCTGAAGGAACTCCGAAGAGAAACTATGGGCCGATAAGAGATGAAAAAGCAAACGACAAATCTTACTCTTTTTTTTCCTCACAAGTTAAAAGCCTGCCTTTATATTGATTTTCAGATACTGAATATACATAGTTCATCTTTCAGATAATCTCAATGTGTCTTACTCTAATAAACAAATAAAATTTATGAGAATAAAAAAAGAGATGGATCTATATCTGTAAACAACTTTTATACACACACACACACACACACACACACACACACATTAACCTGATACGCAATTGACTCTTTGCCATAGAAACAAACTCTTTACCAATGGATTTGACAGAAAGGGGACAGTGAAGTTGCTCATAAATTATGATTTGTACATTTGGCTTAATCTTGAGTTCCTTGAATATCTAAAACGGTCATCTTTCCTGAAAATTCTAACACCTTCCAAACTGTGACTCGATGGTAGTTATTCCTGTGAGTTCGAGTTCTCACTATAATACCATGATCGATACCCAAAACACAGGCTGTGTAACACCACTGTACAGATATAGGCATCTCTCTGGTCAGGTCTGACAACAGCTAACCCTGGACAGAACGTCAGCCCGAGCCTGTTGTTAACATGTGATGTGCATTTCAGTCACTAGAATTTTGGTTTAGTAACTGGGAATTGCCAGGAAGAAACAGACAGGGGTCAAAGTCAGGAACCATCGAGCCCCTGGTTCCCAGGCCTCATTCTGCAGCTTGAGCTCTCTCACTTTTCTTAGAATAAGCTTTCCCTCAGCCCTCCCATCACACATGTTGCCGATCCTAACCCACTTCCCTAGTCCGGGCCACAGTTAAGTGCAGACAGAATGCATTCTCCCGGCCTCTTCCTCGGTCTCTTATTCTGGTTAACAAGACATCATTTCCTATAAAGTTTTTTGTCCTCAATCAACCATGCTGATCAATGTTTAAGAATCTTTACATGAGTGAATTCTCTTACTCAACTGTAACATGTATTATAATAATAATATATCTTAAACATCACTTCACTAAGAAGTTCTCCTTAAATCAAGGAAACCCGTGTCCCTTGTATCCGTAGGCGGACTCTCAACCGCTGCGCCACCAGGGAAGCCCAGGAGGAACAAATTTAAATCAGATGTTTTGACTGGGGTGATTGGAAATTTGTACCACTAAACACTTTATTCTGATGACTTTACAAAGCAGAGAAAGGATATTCATTAGTTATACTCCAAGGAGGGTTTTTTTCCCCTTTTTGGGTCACATACACTAAGGGCCCTAATGATTTTTCTTAGCGCTTAACATTTGGCTATATACATCTAACCTCTCGTCCATCGGTAGACTGGCAAGTTTCTACATATGTGGAGAAGAGATGCTTTCATTAGCATATTACTCACTTTTCCAAAGAGCTATAAACAATTTATTCTCTTAGTCAACCCATCTTAAACATTCTACCTCTGGAAAAAAAAAAAAAAAAAAAGGGAAAAGGGAGGAAAAGCTTTTTCATGGAGAATTACAATGAAAATTTCTTCTTGCCTAAATTATCGAAACTTCTGAATTAGTAAGCCTAAATTGATTTTTACATATATTAGAGAAGTAATATAAACCTCAAAAAAAAAAGTCTTACTGAGGTTTTACGCAGTCACCTATTATTTAATAACTCTTCAATCAGACAAGCTTTCTGGTAAGAAAGGGGCCTTAAAATGGAAAGTTTTGAAAAACAGAATTCCTGCAAGTTTGACAACCAAAACAAAATTTTACTTTGGAGCTAATTCAGTGAGGAAAAGAAGATGAAAGGAGTGCTGTTTAGATTCAAAAATGAGTTTTGCTTCTGAAATCTAAGCTTCCGTTTCCCTGATGTATGACAATCTATTATACTGTATTTGCCAGAAGACATAAACTGTGAGTGTTATAGGCTGTGGTGACAGACATACCTGGAAGGTCAATGTGATCTCCGTTGTCCCGCCTCACTCCCTCTTCCCAGCTTCCATCCAGCACATCAGCTCTTTCTTTGTGTTGCCTGCAGCTCTCAGTTTCCTTCTAGCTGCTGTACTCCCATCCAAAGTCAGCATTTATGACCTTATACCTATATTTCTGAATTTACCGCCAAGGGAGCTCTCTGCCTTCGTTCACCCATGCCTTTCACCACCAAAAAAATGTTCCTAAATTTCATCTGGGCACTTGTTTAACAGTCTTCCAAGAGACCTCTTTGATTAACAAATAAAATCCATACCTTTTTAACCAGCGAGTCAAGTCTCCCCAGGGTCTGGCTCTAACCTACCTCTCCGGCTCTGGGTTCTACTGCCATCCTTCATCCTTCACTGTCCAGTTACGTAGACACCCAATGAGACAGCTGCCCTGGCACCATCCCATAGGGGGCACTGAAACACCACTAATAAATCGGAAATCCAATGCCAGTTAACTTGGGTTTCTACCCTCAAACTCCTTACTCACTAGTGAAATGTAAACCAGACCCACTCCCATCAAAGCAAACAATGCCTCGAGCAAAGAGCCCACGTGTCTGTAACCACGTAGATTACCTCGATCCACGGGTGGGTACAACTAACTGTATCCAATTTTGAGTGATTAAAGAAAATTAAAATGAAAGACAAGTCCAAATAAGTTAAAGTATCATGCTGCATTCAGGGCATGTAATAGACATCTTAATTTTTTTTTAATTTTTATTTACTTAGTTATTTCTGCTGTGCCAGGTCTTAGCTGCGGCAGGCATGCGGATCAAGTTCCCCGAACAGGGATCGAACCCAGGGCCCCTGCATTGGGGAGCACAGAGTCTTACCCACTGGACCACCAGGGAAGTCCCTAGACATCTTATTTTGAACATATAGAAACAGGAAGAGAAAAGTATACTGATCTTATTGATAGAAAATCATTTCCCCCTTACTCTCCCACTAGGAAATGTTCAACAAATATTCAAGGGGCACCCACATAGCTCTTCACCCTTGCCACCTGGTCTACCTACAACCCCACGAACACACCTTGCCATTCTTCCTCTTCCCGGACTCATGTCTTCCCTTTCTCTGGAATACCTCTCATATTTTTTTCTCAGCCACCTACAGTTCCAACTGTCCTTTAAGACTCTACTTCCTTCTGTGGCATCTTCCTTAATCTCACTAGCCATACGCAATCCCTCTGCCCGCTGAAATTCTATATTATCTCTGACACAATGCCATACATCCTTCTGTGCCATTTTTCTTTTTTTAAGAAAAAATTTACACTTACCTCTTGCCAAGCTCTAAGAGTCTTAACATGCATTGTTTCTATTTATTTTTCAAAATAACCTTAAATAGTATCTTTATTCCATTTTACACATGAATAAACCGAGGTTTATTGAAGTTAGATAACCTTCTCAAAGCCATATATCCAGGAAGGGGCATGGCTTAAACCCAGATGTATCTAATTCTGCAGCCTGAGCTCTTACCACAGCACTTCAGTGTTGCCTCCCCAGCCATGGTTTAAGTTATTTGAGGGCAAGCATCATATTTTTGGTATCTATGTGCTTCTCCACAGTCCCCCAAAGAGATCCTTTCTTGACCATCAGGTATAGTCAATAAATATATGTAAACAATGATGCTGGGACTCCTTGCCTCTTCTGACAGAAGTGCTGTGCATATTCCACTACACCTTCAACTGTTCTGAAAACACTTCAGCATGTGAGGAGACTTCCTCTGGTCATATGGGCAAAGCCAGTCTCTGTAGGAGCAACACTGCAGAAGCTACACAATTTGCAACCACCTTTCCATGATCTTCTGCTAAATTAGTCTTACACGTTTTAGTTACAGGTTTTAAATCTTTCCTGGTCAACCTCTTTCTCAATTCTTCTAAAGAGCTCACCATCCAACACTGTTCTGACTTCCCAACACTGTAGTAGAACAGTGAAGTAATGCTATGTGCTCATTTGTTAAGAAGCTTGACATAAGTATCCAACCAAACAACCAGAGAGTGGAATCATTAAAATGACAAGACACTATGCGGGATGTCTAAAAGTCTAATGAAAACATAACGCAATTTGAAGTGAGATGGTTCATCAAAGCAGGAGGGAGTACAAAGATTTAGTTATATGTCTATCATTGCAAAAATTGGGAACAGCCTAAATGTCCAACATAAAGGGACTGCTTAAATAAACAATGGTGTATCCAAACAATGGAATACTACATAGCCATCAGAAATTATTCAGTCATTCAACAAATGCAAATGAATGCCTGATTTGAATGAGCTAAGTAAGAAAGAAATGACACCTGCCTTCATGGTGCTTAGAGTCTAGATGATGATATAGAAGAATATGTAAGGAAAAACATTTTTATATTGTTGAGTGACACAGTGGGTTACAATGGAATATAATTTATATGAATTAACTTTTTGTTGTTGCTTTTTTTTATAACTTGAAGATATACTTGTTCTGTGTTCATAGCCTGCCTTGAAGAAATAGACATCTTCATGAGTAGGTTTGGCAATATTTAATTTTATAGGATAAAGTAAAGCTGCACATTCTAAAACAAAATTTCAAGTGAAAAGGAGGCAAGTATAAATCAAATAAAGATTAATTTGAATCTCAACTGAAACTAATTTTAGGATAGCTTTTTGAAATATTTTTATATACTCATTATAAATATATATTATTTTAAAGTGTGAATTAAAAGGCTTCCATTAGTCAATTATGATGCAAAGGTATTGTCTATTGATGTGTTAAAAAAACAGAAAGAGAAAGGAATCAAAGTCAAATATAAAAAGCAAAAAGAAATTTTAAATCTCTTATGAAATGGCAATAAAAAGGACATCTACCTCTCTGGGTTGTCCTGTTTTGCGTTAGTCCTGAAGATATATCCAACTAGCAAGAATATAAACTCTATAAGAATATCTTAAGCTAAACAATAATAACCTATAAGATTTATAATATTCAAACCTCTTTACTCTTTCAAATTCTTAATTTTTAGGAATAGAGGGAAACTTCTCCAAATTGATAAAGAGCATCTATAAAATACCATATACTTAATGTTGAAAGACTGAGTACTTTCTCTCTTAAAATCAGGAACAAAGAAAGAATGTCTGCTCTCACCACTGTTAGTCAACAAAGTATTAGAAGTGCTGATCAGGGCAATAAGGCAGGAAAAAGAAATAGAAGGTATACAGATGAAAAAGGATCTGTTCCTGTTTGCAGAGGACATGATTGGCTAGGTAGAAAACTGTAAGGAAGGTGCAAAAAAAGTTCCTAGAACTTGTGAGACCAGCAAGGTAGCAAGATATAAGATTAACATACAAAAATACAGTTATATTTTTACATACCAGCAAAAAATGTGGGCACCAAAATTAAAACTATAATGCCATTTAGAATCACTAAAAATGAAAAAGATGTATATCTAACAAAACATGTAAGGACTTATATGCTGAAAACTAAAAACAATGATAAATGAAATCAATGAAGTTCTAAACAAATGGAGAAGCTTGCTGAATTCATGGACTGGAACATTCAACATAGTAAAAAATGTCAATTTCATCAAATTGATATAGAAGTTTAATACAATTTCTATCAAAATCTCAGCAAGATTTCTTGTAATTACAAGAATATTCTCAAATTTATATAAATACACAAAGAAACTGAAATAGCTAAAATTCTTTCTAAAAAGAAGAATAAAGTGGAAGGAATCAGTCTACCTAATTCCAAGACTTAACAGTAATCAAGACTGCAGTACCAGTATGAGAGATAGACAGTAGATCAATGGAACAGAACAAAAGACCCCCAAGTACATCCATACAACATAAACATGTTCAAATGATTTTTTACAAAGGTTCAAAAGCAATTTCATGGAGGAAGGATAACTTTTTCAACAAATGGGTTGGAGCAACTAAACATTCATATTTTGGGGGGGACAAAAAGAACTTTGAGCCAAACCTCACACCTTACACAAAAATTAACTCAAAATGAGTCACAGACTTCAATGTAAAATGTCAAACTAAATCTTAGAGCATAACGAATGAAAAAATCTTTGGGATCCAGAGCCAGACAGAAAGTTGTTAAACTTTCTACCAAAAGTAGAATGAGCAAAAGAAAAATGAATAAATCAGACTTCACCAAACAAAAAGCTTTTGCTCTGTGAAAGACTCTTAAAAGAGAGGTTGAAAAGACAAATTACAGATTGGGAGAAAATAATTGCAAACCACCTATCTGACAAAAGACTTGTATCTAGAATATATAAAAAATTCTCAAAACATAGCAGTAAGAATTCTCAAAACACAGCTAGCAAAGATACAGGAAAACTGGATCGATCGCACATTGCTGGTGGGGAGGTGAAGTAATACAGCTGCCACAGAAAATAGTTCGGCAGCTTCTTTTAAAAAACTAAACATGCAACTACCATACGATCAAGCGATTGTAATATCCTGGGCATTTATCCCAGAGAAATGAAAATTATGACAGCAGAAAAACCTGTACCTGATTGTTCATAGTACCTTTATTCACAATCTGGAAATAACTCAAATGTCCTTCAAGAAATAAGTGGTTAAAAAAAATCTGTGGTATTTCCATACCATGGAATACTACTCAGCCATAAAAAGGAATGAACTATTGATACATACAACAACTTGGACAAATCTCCAGAGATTTACACTGAGTAAAAAAAGCCAATCCCAAAAGGTTACAGAGTGCATGAGTCCATTTATATAACATTCTTGAAGTGACAATATTATAGAAGTGGGGAACAGGTCAGTGGTTGCCAGGGTTAAAAAAGGTGTAGCTATAAAAAGACAATGTGAGGGATGCTGGTGGTGATGGAAATGTTCCCTATCTTGACTGTATCAGTGTCAATATATTGGTTGTGATATTGTACTACAGGGCTACGGATAAATGGGATCTCTCTGAATCATGTCTTATAACTACATGTGAATCTACAATCATCTCAAAATTAAAAGTTTAATTTGAAAAATCAAAAGAGAAATGAAGATCAGTGCTAGTCAGGGTCAGCTAACATTCTACCAAATCTAAGAGGCTGTCTACACACAAGTGCTGGTATAGATATCCCAAGTTCAAGTAACCTAAAATTTTAATTTAAGAACTAACCCTGATTCTAATTTAAAACCTCTACATGTCCCTTTCCCCCATGTAGCCACTTCTGCTGATATATGTACTGAACGAAAACCAAACAAATGTGTAAGACACCATAAAAATTTAAAACTCTTCACACATAGTGTTAAAGTGGAAAATGAATTAATTCCACATATCTACTTGTGGAATATGATAAATAAGTCAAACAATATTGTTGTAGCAGTGACAGAGTAAATGTTCTAAATAAGGAAAACAATCTTGTTTCTCTTAATATATTAATTTCACTAAATGAAAAGGAATAGAAAAAAGCATAGGACAATTATTTGACCCTGAATTACTAATTTCAAATATTACATTCATCAAAATAGTTTTGTCCAATTTCATGCAATTCTTTTTCTGCAGTTAATTTTTTTTTGTGAAAGGGAATATCCAACAGCCTCTTGAGGCCATGTTTCCCCTTTCATTTGTTAATGTGTCCACAAGCATTTTTGAGAGTCCTTTATCACGTACTGAGGGCGGCAAGAAGATGAATTAGAAGTGGTCTCTGCTACTCATGTTTTAATAACTTTTAAAAATGGGTTGGAAAATGAATAACTCCTCAAACCTTTCTTATAATTTTTTCCTCATTGTAAATAGTGTTTTTGAGTTTGCTGCCAGTTTATGTAACTAATCCCCTAATGTTGGGCATTTATATGTTTTCTCAACTTTTCATGATTGTAATTAACAAAGAGCAGTAATAACTGACAATAAACTAAAAATTTTAAAAGACAAAAAAACTAAAAGATGAAAAATTATTTAAAGAAAGATGAAATCTTAACCTCTCAGCTTAAACTGTTAATATGGAAAATTATTAATTGGAGGATGATTTTTTTTTCTCTTCCAAATTGTTTAAACCTCAGCTTCTTGACCAACTTGGGTTCCAACTGGTTTCTGTTGACCCATTTTTAAGTTACCCTTGAACTCTATCCTCCAGCCATGCTGAACTACTTTCAGTTCCTCTAACCAGCTATGTTCTTTTCCAGGGATTTGGTGTGTTTTCTCAGTCTTGAAAACTACCCTACCCAACATTTTGATTATCTCCTACTAAATCTTTGGGTTTCAAAGACAATTTTTTTGTGAAATCTTCCCAGATCGCTCAGAAGGCTGGATGAAGCATACCTCATGTGTTCTGTAATTGTTTCACCATATTGTAATTACCCCTTTACTTGTCTGCCTGCCCCGATGGACCTAAAACTCTTTGAGGCAGGGATGATATTTTGTTCACTATTTTATCGCCAGCATTGAGAAAATGGCCTGATCCATAGCAGATGCTCAGTGAATAACTAAGAGTTATGAAAGAATGAGAATGAATGAATGAATGAACGAACGGTTTCTTAAACCTCTGGCATAGGAAAATGGACAACTCCTTGGTCACCCCGATAACTGATTCTCACTTATGAACATGGTCAACAGGATGAGCAAGCTCCCTGGAGATGCCCCAAATCTATCTTAGAGCTTCATCTTTCCATTGCTATACAATCAGAAGCTTAAGCATCTTTGCAGAAAACACCACCTATTCTAACAGGTGTCTCCAGTGAGCTACTCTTGGAAGTACCAAAGTCCTTTACAGCAAACACTTCAAGGTCCTCAAAAAGATACATCACGTAGCTTCAGTGCGCAATGGGCAGCTAGGAGTGTCCCCAGAGAAGCTGGCATAAAAGGCTGCCTGCAATGTAATATTTAGGTAGGTTAACCTGACTGCTTCATTTTCCTGGAGAAATATTAAGGACCCGGGTATTTTAAAGTGAGGATTTCCTGGTACTAAGAGTCTGCCACTAAGTTGCCATCTTTCTCAGTATTGAGACTGCCTTAAACAGCAGTTCTGAGAGAGCTCGGCAGTACTCCCAGGGACAAAGGCCTTAAGACACAGGATGTATGCCAGCCTCTTGTTTTCTCACCTATCATTTCAGAGAGTTCTTCCCACTGCAAACAGCAGTGCTATTTTTTTTCCTCCTGACCTTTGTCAACTGTGTTGCTGTACTGCATTTGGAAGTATTAACAATGGTCATTACCTGCCCTGTTTATTCAGTGTTAAGTATTAACAAGGCCTGTGCTATCTTAGCTGCTGCCATATTTCTCCAGGAAAGACGTGCCTATGTAAATGCCCTAATGCAAACAGGAGCCTTGTCTTTTGCTAGGTAGGGACAGGGAGGAGACGTGGAAACAACTGAAAGGCTAGAACAAAACAGTAGCCATGATAAAAACATCATTTTCAGATACACATAAAATAATTGCACCATGTGGGCTTCCCCGGTGGTGCAGTGGTTGAGAGTCCGCCTGCCAATGCAGGGGACACGGGTTCGTGCCCCGGTCTGGGAAGATCCCACATGACGCAGAGTGGCTGGGCTCGTGAGCCATGGCCGCTGAGCCTGCGCGTCCGGAGCCTGTGCTCCGCAACAGGAGAGGCCGCAACAGCGAGAGGCCCGTGTACCGCAAAAAGTAATAATAATAATAATTTCACCATGAAATCTTGTTCATGGCTGATTTTTGTCTGTGCATTTGGCCACTTGAGGTTTTTGCTAATATAGGAGATACAAAGCACCTATTTCTGGGTTTGCTTATAATGGCTTCAAACAGTTTGCTATTGAATAAACAGTGTATAAATATTTCACAGAATAGAGAGAAAAGAAATAAGCCTTGGCACTGGACTCTCTTTGCTTAGGATTTGCGTGCTTGGTTTCTTGTGTGGAACAGCTATGTGGGAGTGGGAGGGAGCCTGTTTCTGAGGGGATGGAAGAAAACTGATCATATTTACTTGAGCACTAAGAAGGGTGAAGGGTTTGATTAAAACTCCTATCAGCTACTGCTTGTTAGACAGTGAAATTGCAAAACTTGCAAACAAGAGGGCCAAACACCACACAGACAAGATGAAATACAAATAAAAAACTGACTTGGGGTGGGGGGGAACCTTTCACTGGAGTCAGCTTTTCTGTAAAAACTGGCTCACTCTCATTAATTTACCTAAGTTTATTAGGCTTGGGTCAGGTGACAGGGCAAAATTCCATCTTCGGAGAATTGCTGGGAACATAACTGCCAGTGAAACAAACTGAAGCCAGATACATATTTCCTGGACAAGATTTGATGCATGGAAAGCAAAGATGGGGGTCACCTTTTCATTTTTGAAGTGCCCAAGCAGTTACACAGAAATAAAACAGACAACGTATGGAAAACAGAATACTGTTTCTTTTCTGTGTGTAGAGCCTTAAGAAATGAAACAGTCATACTACTTCCCTTGGGATTTACAAATTTATGTGTTGTTTAAGAGCAAGAGCTTTGGAATTACACTTGCAAGCTTCGAATCCCAATTCAACCATTCTGTAGCTGTGATCTTGGACAAATTAACTTTTTGATTTTCTATTTTTCAAAAGTGAGCATGGATTACTAATATAAGAGAGATGAAATAGGGATGAAAAAATAAAGACTGATTGCCTGGAAGTACTTTAGCGACATAACCTTTACATGAGAATAATTGCTACTATTTATTGACCGTCTCCCATGAGCCAGGCATTTCAGACACATCATTCTAAACTTTATACAGTCCTGCCAGGTTAATACTATTATTCTCAGCTTATAAAATAAGAAAACTCATGTTCAGAGTAGCTAAGGAATTAGACTTGGTCTCAAAGCTGAAAAATGGCAAAACCATCTACCTACATCATTTTTTTTCTCATTTTTAAAAAATGACCCAAGAATTTTCCTTCCCTTTCTGAGTCCTTTTTTTCCTAATGCTATTCTAAGTCACAACTACTTTGAGAGTCTTTCTTCCTTCTTTCCCTTCTTTGGCCAGTTTCACTTTCCTAAAATCACGTACCTACTTCCTGGTACCACTGACCCTAGTACTTCTACTTAATTCGGTTTGGTTTGAGCCCCGTCCTCAACCCCACTACTCCTATTAGATCCATCTCCACCATTTGCACCATCATCATGATGATAGCAGACACTTATTTAGCACTTTTCTATGTACTGGATACCTTATGAGATAGTTACCTTACCATCATTGTCCCCATTTTAGAGATGTGGAAACTGAGTCACTGAAAAGGCAAGTAGCCTACCTATCAGGGGCCCAGACTTCAGCAATCTGGCTCCAGAGTTCTTCATCTAATCCTACACTACACTGCTTCCACGACCCTGGAGAAACCCGAAGTAAGTCACTGATTCCAGCAAGTAAGTCGGAGCAGGAGAGAGGAGTACCTGTTTAAAAAGTGTGTGAATACATTTTATGATGATTGAAATAAAATTGCTTCCTTTTTGTTGTAAATGTGCATTTTAAGAAATCACTATGGGGACTTCCCTGGTGGTCCAGTGGTAAAGAATCCGCCTTCCAACGCAGGGGACGCGGGTTCCAACTAAGCCCACGCGCCACAACTACTGAGTTCACGCACCTCAGTGAGAGAGCCCGCATGCTGCGAACTACAGAGCCCACGCGCCCTGGACCCCGTGCACCACAGTGAAGAGCCCACGCCACAAGGAGAGATCCCGTATGCCTCAACGAAGATCCTGCATACCGCAACTAAGACCCAACGCAGCCAAAAAAATAATAAACTAACTACATAAATAAATAGTTTTTAAAAAGGCAACAAGAAATTCTTGATAATTTTTTAAAAAGTCCCTATGGATAAAATTATTTTATACTGGGCTAGCCTAGGAACGTTGTTTTCATGGGAACATAAGTTCTGAGTTTTCAAAAAAGAAAAAATCAAAACAAAACCAAAAACTATTGGAACAGCCTGCTCATAAATTGAAGGCTTCCTTTATTTTCATTTGGGATAAAGTTAGGGAAACAGGAAAAAGAGGGGAAAGGAGACACTTCCAATTCCTTGTAGATATGATTCAGAATGCGATCTGGATTATACATCCCAGCTTTCTAAGTGCACTAAAAATAAACATAAATGGCTCGTTAGAGCTAATTTGGCAGCTAAAAGTGAATATTAATAACATAGAAGATCAATAAGATGCCTAGCAAAGAACAATGGATTCACTTGGTTCTAGAAATAGCAAAATTGGTGTAGGCCAGGGAGGAAGGCATGAGACAAGAGGCGGAGTCAGAAGAAAAATTCACCTCTTCCTGGTATGATTCAAGGAATTGAAAATAGACAATAAAATATGGCCATCTCTTCTTAGCTCTACCCACTAAATAAGCAGTTTAATCAATTTTTACCTTTCCTTCCCCATCTTCATCTGCCACCGCTAGCTCAATAGGAGAATGTATAACCCCTAGTTCAAATACAGGTCAGGATGACTATTATAAATACTACGAGCTTATGCTATTACTTTCTCCCTCTATTCTTGTGTTGTGTACTCTATTTAAGAAAAGGACTGCATGAGGGAGTTTTTATTAGCCAAAGCATATTCAGTACAATAGGGGTTCCATGTTCAAATAAATCTGAGAAATGCTGCATGATTACCCCCCTTTTAAGAGATTGAGGGCTCAGAGTCTTTCAGCAAAGACACTTGCTTAACATAGGTAACCTAGTGTTTCCCAGGCCTTTTGGCCATATCATCCTTTTTTCTTAACCCCTATAAACATCTCTGTGCAGAATGAAGGTGAGAACTCTGGACCAGGAGGAGGTCAAACTGAGTTCCCATCTTTCCTTCCTGTGAGACCTGAGTCACTTGACTTCCAGGACTTCAGTCTGTTTAGCCACGAGGTTCTAAGAGTATGTTCAACTCGTCAGCTTAAGTGGCCTTGGTCAGCAGCATGGCAGCCGGGCTCTGAGGAGGCACTGTGGACCAGCTAGCTCCTCCTTGCTGGGCCCACACCTCCGAGGTCCTCACATCACCCAGGAGCAGCCTAGACAATGGGTTCTTTTACACCCTTCACATTCGGCCCTTTATGCCCAGGCCTGAGCGCTAGTACTGCAAAGGCTGCTTTGGGGGGATAAGTGGCGGGAGGGAAATTTGTAGAGAATTGTTAAAACAAGCTTACGTTTGTTCTTTGAAACATTTGCTGGCATTCAGACATGACTGTTAAAATAGTTTCTTGTGCTTTTTCATTTAATTATGCAAGTTTAATAAACATTATTCATCCAAAACAGAGAAATGAGGCAAACTCTTACAACTGATTTTTAGGCCTACGTTCTTAGTCTCTATTCCAAGCTGATTTCACTTGAAATGCTGTTAACCCTGACATTTCAACTTTTCTGGGGAAAAAGTGATCACGATCCAGAGAATGGTTCCTGATACTGAAAACAGAACTTTTATACAGTTTCACAAATTATTCACCGTTTCCTTTTATTTACATGTTTTTCTTCTTCAAAACCATCTAAAGAAAACTAAGGGTTATCTATCTACAAGTTGAGGTTGATTGACTTTCTTGTTTTTACAACAAGGACATATTAATGCTATCACAGCAATAACTAACACATATAAGTGCCTAGTATGTGACACACTTTATTCTAAGCAATGTGTGCATGTGTGCCGTAATCTCAACAACAACCCTATAAGATGGGTACTGTTGTTATCCCAATTTTACAGATGTGGAAACTGAGGTGCCAAGAGGGTAAGTGATTTTCCAAAGCCACATACCTCTAGGAAGTGGCAGAGTTGAGATTTGAATCCAGCAATCTGTGTTCTTAATCGCCAGGCTATATGGATCTCTTGCTTAAATTTGTAAAACAATAGAACCATCACCATAAAAATAAATAAATCACTGAGGGACACAGGTGGGGTTACATGAACTCCATAATGTAACTGAAGACCCCTTGGTTCTACTGAAGTCAGATCAAGGGGGAAAGGCCTGACCTATATTAGGAAGGATACTTATTAGATATAAGAAAACACGTCTGTCTTTTCAATGATATGAGACTGGCTTAGCTAAGGAGGCTGAGAAATCTCTTCCCAAAATGCTTAACAATAAAAGTGAGAGAACCATCTGAAATATTCTGGCAAAATTCTCACAGAAACTGAAATGGGCCAAGTTAACTGTCCTCAACCTTGTTATTCCAAGTCCTTCCTGAGAGTACTCCATGATTATTTTTCCAAGTCATTAAAAGAATGTTCTTTAACATGTTAATGGGGATGGGAGGGTGACGAAGGAGGAGAGGAAGCAGGGACTGAGATTTAAAAGATTTAAGAGCCAGAACAACCAGTGTAATGTGTGGACTTTGTCTCCATCCTGATTGACATACACCAACTAGGAAAAGGCTATTTTGAGATAATCAAGAAAATCTCATTATGGACTGGGTATCAGGTGATACCAAGGAGTTACTGTTCATTTCATTAGGTCTGGTAAGAGCATTGTGGTTATCTGACAGATCTCCATAATTTGGAGAGGAGCATCCTGAAGTAAATAAGGGTGAAACAACACGACGGCTGAGATCTTTACTTTGACCAAAAAAAAAAAAAGAGGGGGCTGGATGTAGCAAGTGTGGCAAATCTTGGTAACTGTTGAACGTGTTGGCATACAAAGGGTCATCGTACTGTTCCTCTGCTTCTGCACGTTTGACAATTTTCAAGATAAAATATGTTGATAAAGAATATGGAAGGGTTTTTCCCTCCTGAGGGAAAATACTTTGAAAACAAATACACTGAAAACAAACTACTCTAGCAATGGCCAGATGTGTACCTAGGCCAGAAAAGGAAGTAAGAATGGAAGGGAAGAGCGTGGAGTGACTATGGAATAGAGAGAGACAGGAAGGAAAAAGCACAATTCCATCATTTCAGGGAGATTTTTGAGGACTAGCCTGATTCTAATAGCTTAGACTATTAGAATCTAATAGTCTAAGTCTAATAGCTAAGTCTAATAGCTTAAATCTAAGTCTAATAGCTTAGACTTCCTTTAGGAATGTGCTTCTCACCCAGTATTCTCAACTACTTGGAAAAACAGTAAATAAAATGAGCCTGGTATCCCTGTTCACCTTGGGTGGTTGGTGTTTATAATCTCACCCACCGACTGGCTCTCAGTCCTTAGGACCAACTGGCGTAATCATTGAGGGTAGGTGGGTGTTTGTGTGTGTGAGGAGCCTCTCCATTATCGTGTTGGTTATAATGTACATCCTTGTCTTTTACCCATTGAATTACAGCTTTATTATAAGACCAAGAGCCACGTTTCCATTTGGTATTCCAGGCGTGCTTACTAAACATCCATCTTCAGGAGAGCTGATACCTCTCAGTAGTTAGGAAGTAAGTCTTTTTTTCCCAAAGAAAAACCACACAGCTAAAACACTATACTTTCCCTAAGTACCTTTACTAGAGGCTCATCAAAACATATTAAAATACAAATAAAAACCTTTAGAGACAGGAATAAACACACGGAACAAATTAGTTGGTCAGACTCAACAAACACTACATTTTATAGCATCCTCTTCCCCCCTGACGAAAACAACCACTGATATATTTTGTTTCTAAGCACACACTAGCTTTTTGCTTTTAATTACACTCTATGGTAAATTTTCCATTCTAGTTTTCTCACCTAACATTAAAAGATGAATATTTTCCTCTTCTAATTCTTCATAAACACCCATGAGTGGCTGGAGAATATCCATATCCTCACAAGGGAAGACAGGAAACTTAAATTTTTCCCAACTACTGGATGTCAGGGGGTTGCCATTGGTTAATATTATAAATAATACTCTAATGAACATCTTTATGTGCAATACTTTCTTACATAATTATATGTATTTCCACAGAATTGATCCTCAGAGTAAAATTAAAACATGAAACGAAGAATAGTATCTAGTAATTTATCGTAACACAAGAAGGAAAAGAATAATTTAAAAAAAGGTCCCACTGAGAGGTGAGTTTGCACTAGACGAGCCCTGATGTCCTGACTCCAGAATCTGTGGCTCATACTGTGTGCCTGAAGAAGAATGTCGCTCTGTCTTGGTACTTCTTGGTTGCACACGGGGTTAACCTTGACCTAACCCTAGTCACTTCCCCTAAATGCTTCTTGCTCCCTTGTTTTTCTTACAGTGTAACAACATGAATCTGCAGTCCTGGCTGTTCTGTTTAGAGTTTCATCATCCTCCTTTGCTCCCACAGCAGTTTGCTCCACCTCCAATGTTGCACTTCCTTCATTCTACCTCATCCTGTAGTCCGTTGTTTTCATTATCTGTCTGGTGAGTCCCTTGAACTCATCCCTAAAGCTCCAACAGTGCCTGGGACTGTGCCCTGCAGAGTAAACACTGCCGGAACATTAGTTGATTTCAATCCAATTATTAGCATCATTCTGTTCCTGAGCATGTTGGTTCCCTTTTTACTGTCCTCAGCCCCACCCAGTGTTTAGAATTCCTCTCTACTTAGCTTCTTCTATAGGTTTAATGAATGGCTGTTTACATCCTTTCTCGGATAATTAATGAAGATGTTCAGTAAGATCTTGCTGAACATAGATTCCCACCTTCCCCTAGACTCGATGCATTGCCATTTATCATTACACTTTCAGTCCTTTAGGCAATTTTCAATCAATTTGACACCTTTGAGTCAATTTGAATTCATTTTCCCATCTAGATTTTATAACACCTGGTATCAACTCTTCCATTCACATCTGGATGTATGTAGAAATAATAATATATTCAGTGCATTCTTTTTTGTCCACTTGTTTTCAGATTTTCCAAAACAATAATCAGCTAAGTTGCTCTAACATAAAAAGCTTGATAAATCTATGCCAGTTGTGGCTCATGGCTCTAATATCCCCTAGATGTTCGTATATTTACCCATTCAAATACTCTATTTGTTAGCAATGTAGTTTTCCTAATTCATTTATTTATTCCACAAGTGCCTAGGAATACAGTTGACCCTTGACCCCTGAGCATCACGGGTTTGGACCGCATGGGTCCACTTACACATGGCAGATTTTCAATAAACGTACAGTACTACAGGATATGTGGTTGTGGAACTGCAGATACTGAGGGCCAACTATGGGACTTGAGCATCCACGGATTTTGGTGTCCCTGGCAGGTCCTGGAACCAATGCCCTGTGGATACTGAGGGATGACCGTACGTACCATGGGCAGGTACTGTGCTTGGAACAGGTTTAAAACTAATTCTATTTAGAAATGAATTATTCAGGGCCTCTTGTTCTGTGAAATATACAGGACAATGCTCTCTTAAACTGTTATTTTTACTATACATTAGCAACACTGTATCATAGATGGGGCAGGAAGAAGAGACAAAACTGAGTTTGGAGTCTTATTGGAAGGTATGATAAACAGGTTCCTGGGGTAAGAATTCTGAAAAAAAAGAAATAGGAAAAGAGAATGGATCTGTGCTTTACCTGTGCTATCTCTGCCAACAACTGAATATTCATTCTTGGACACTGGATAACCATGCAGTGTCAGTCTCTCTCTCTCTCTCTCTCTCTCTCTACCCCCCCACCCGCCATTATCCTTCGTGATTTCCAAAGAAGAGCAGCCATATTTTGATGAATTCATGATTACTTCCATTAACACTGGTTAACACATCATCTAAGACCTTGCCTATTCATTTGTTTTCTTCTTCTTTTTTTTCATGAAACAGGTCTTCATTGCTATTTAATTATCCTTATTTATCTTCTTAAAGGCCAGTCTTAAAAAGCAGTTCAGCAGCTCAGCCATTTTGCCATCAATAGCTCAGTCATTTGAGCATAATCATTATACTCATCTCCCTATTCATTTAACGTGAGGCCTCCTTTATCTCTGGCATGCCTTCCTTTCTCTTCTTTATTATGTTTGTATTATTACCCTTTGCACCACTGATTGCCATACATACTTCTTGGTTGTAACTCTGGAACCTCTTTGATGATTCATGCTCTCCTGTGAGAGTCCTACAGACAGACTTCATCTAGTTGCAGGTTTCTCCGTTTTCTTCCCCTATTTTTGCACAGTTGTCACTGTCACTTGGATATTTCTTCTGTTTTCCCAATGACCTCTGGCCTTTGTGGTGAAACCACTGACCCGAGTTGAAGCCCTGTCCCAATGTTACAGGGTGAGAAATGCCACAGAACCATGGGAGCAAGCTCACGGGTCAGAGGCCGCTTAGATACACACTCTCCTGCCCCCATGGGACAGATTCCATCTCCTCAGCAAAACCAAACTCCGCTCAGCACAGTGGAGCTGATTCAACTGCGGAAAAGGGAGATGATCCCTATTTGTGAATCTCCCACCTCAAAAGAGCAGACTGGGCCACTTCCAGCCACAGTCCCTTTCTTCAAAACTGGCACTGCCATTAGGACAATTAACTACCTTCCCTCATTTATCAATTATGCCTCAAAGACCACAAACTAAGAGAAATACTAAATTATCTTTCTTTTCTGGGTAATATCCATGCTTATATTTGACTTTAAATATTCACTCTCTTTTTTATCCCATTGTTATTCGCATGCTACCTGAATTTGTGACTGTTAATTGCTAGGCTAGGTTAATTTCCAACTGGCTTTCACCCTGTATTACAGCACAAAAAAGTATGTTTTTTAAAAATAGGAAAATTTTAAGAAAAAGATTCATTTTAAAGAGTCCAACTAGGAAGAAATCACAAGCTAAAGAAAAAGAGGGTCTATAACTATATTAGTAAGTATAATACTATTTGCAAATATTACATCTATCACTTCAATTATATGCTTCTTTTTAAAAGACTGAAATAAGATACCCCTAATGATTACATAAATGCCAGCTTAGCAAATGTGTGCTTTTTTGTTTCAAAACCGAAAAAAGTAAAGGTGTCAATTCATTATGTTCTTTAAAATTCACACCAAATTAATCAATCTAAATGTTTTGGTCCCAAACCTGTATTTTTAACTAAAGTTATCGTGGATAGTTTAAAGAGGGCTCTTTGCTTGGTTTGGCAAAATAAGACGATGGAGACAAAATGAGTTGATTTTTTTCCTCCTCTTTCTGAGCGACAGCTAGTCAAACATTCACACTCTTTTCATTTGGGAGTGCATATAGCATGTCCATGAGGAAGAAAAAATGAATAAAGTGAAGTACGGATCTTTTTTTCCCACCACATCTTTCTCTTTGCCCATCCTGGTTTCTCTGTGTCCATCTGGCTCCCAACTTACTTCCCCCACAATTCTTTTCTCCTCCTTTAATTCTGGCACTGATCCTGTCCACAGTTCACTCCACCCCTCCCCTCCCATTTTTAGGATAATTGCATTTTTCATCTTTAAATGCCACACCAAACACACAGCAGTAACCTTGTGGCAGCTTCTTTGGAAACAGCGGATTAAATTATTCTAAAATTACCACCATTTATTGATAAACTACCACACATAAGACGCTGGACAAAAAACACCAGCTTTGGCAACTGGTCCGCCCTAAATTGTCCACACACATGCGAGGGGAAAGACTGTCTCCGGGGGGTGAAGATATGACACAGGAAGGTAAAATCCGCTTTTCCTAACAGGTCCAATGAAAACAAGGGCCAGGCTCGGATCGGCTTATTCCAAGGTATGTCATCCTCATCCCATCCACCTCCTCCCATCCTTTCCTTTTCTTCTAATTTATTTTTCTTTCCTATCCATTTCTACTTCTGTATTTCCTTAAAGCCACAGGCTCCTTTACCGCATCGCAGCTTCTTCCCCTTCAACTCTCAGGCATCTAACCCCCCGCCAAGGCCCCCCTCCCGCCACTGCTGCTCCCCAATCCCTTGCTGGCTCTCCATCCTAGTCTCCCAGCTTGCTGAGACACAAATGCAGGCTTCCAACACTGCCAGCTAAGTGCTTCAGGAAGAGAGAGTTCTGAAGTTACCCGCTGCTACTGGGCCAGCCTCATAACAGAGAAGACAGTTTAAACCCCAGGGATGGTAAAAATCATCATCATTATTACGTCTCCAGGCACTGCAGCGCTAGACAGAGATTAAGGCTGCCACCTGTGATAATGAGAAACTCAAATTACATAGGTTGGTTACACAGCATCAGCATATAATACCATCTGAAAAACTCAAGCTCTAGTTATCTCACAATAGGCAACGACAGCAGAGATGAAAATCCAACCAGAAAACAGCTGCAGAATCTAACGATACTGAGCTTCTGCACTAAATTACCCTTTCCTTCAATAGTGCCACTAGTTGGGATTCTTCTCTCTGGTCTGTTACATTAGAAAATTTAAAAATTGGGCATTTAAAACAAACTGGAGCACAAATAGATTAACAAAAGAGAAAACTTGTCCACTATTCTTCCAAGGCTTATTCATTCTATGGTTTAAATATTTATTCCTCAAATATAGCCAGTGAGTGTCCATGTGAAATCATCAGAACACTGGACCTTCAGCTCTCCTCTGAGGGTCAAAGCTGAGGTCGTGTGTATGTAATATTATTATAGAAAGAATAAATATTTAACAGTGAACCAATCTTTTTTTCTTGTAGACTACCGTGGAGAACAAAAAGTTTCACGTTGGTTCAAACTCTGAGGAAGTTTGTGACTGTATGTGAGGAAACTGTAAAGTTCCTAGGGGATAGACAAGAAACCCGCTGAGCCTGTCACAATGCTTTCACTGAAATTTTGTTATGTTAAATTTTGATTCAAATAAGTAATCTATTGGCAAAGGCTTCACAATATTGGTTATACAAATATTCTCAACAAATGACAATGTTGAAGTGGAATTTAACTTGAATTTTATAATAATCCCGTAGTAGTGGCATGGAAACTTTTCTCCACAAATTTTAATCTTTCATAGAGTTAGTAAACATGATGTTTTGGAAATGACAAGATTCGTTGAAACGGCCTTCCGCCATCTTTACTTGCCAAGCTGTATCTGAAAAATTTCTCCTTTCATAAAGATTTTCCTTCTCTCCCAATAGGTGATCTCTCCAACCTCTGAACTACACTCAAATTCTCTTACGGGTCTATTTCCAGCCTCGCTTTATCCCCAAGCCTGAATGGAAGCGATTGTTGTATCAGTAACTGTAACTAACTCTGCAGCCTCTGCCTTGGCTGACCGGCCCGGTGTCTTCTGTAGCGAGTACTAAATAAATAAAAACTGTCCAGTGAAAATGTGGAATTTTGTATTCTAACCCTAGCTCGGTCTCAGATTTGCCTCAGCTTTTAACTAGACAGGTCTCATTTTCCCACCCACCCAACAGTACTCCCATAACTCCAGGAGTTTCCATATCGATTTGATCTATGGTTCTAATAGAATCATCAATGGAGATGGTTCTAGATATAATTTAGTTCAACCCACTCATTTTCAAAGATAAGGCAAGGGAAGCTCAAAGAGGTTAAGTGCCCCTTTTACCAGAGTTGGTGGTAAACTTCAGACAAAACTGAAAGGGTTGCCCTGCAGCAGATGACCTGGTCTTGGAACTGGTTAGACCTCTAGCACTGAATGCAGAGTGCGTTTAATCTGAATGAAAATTTCAGACTGGAAATTATTCTGTTCTCAAGGAGACCGAAATTGTTAATTAGATCTAGTTAAACCAGAGATTTAAAATCATCTCACTTCTCCATTCAGTTCCTCACCAAGCCTCAGCAGGCTCAAAGTCCTCTGAATATAAAAACTGTTAGTTATTTGAGAATAATGTCTATGGCACCTTACATAAAAGTAAGAGTACTGGACTCACACACACATTGCTGGTACAAGTAGGTAAATGGGCACAATCTTACTGAAGGGTATTTAGCCAGAGGTTATAAAAGATTTTACCATGTGAATCCTCTTCAACCTGTCAGTGTCACCTCTAAAAATTTATTTTAAGGAAAACTCACTAGAGATCTAGGAATATGATCAATTGTTCTTTTTCTTTCTTTGCACTTTTGGAGACATTCCAAGGTTTCTTACAATGAATTTGTCAGTTCTGCCACTGGAAAAAACAAAAAACAAAAACCCTCTCGTTGTAAAGAATGAGGGGATAGAACAGGTTGCTGACCCTCCAAGGTCCCTTTTAGCTCTCATGCTCTGCTTGATGTTTTCTTTTCTTCTGGTCAAAGGTTATAGAAAGGGAAAAACTGTGTTTTCTGGAAGAGGTCACCAACTTGTAACTGTGAGAACAGCTGTTCAGAACATTAGTTGGTGTCTGAATTTTTTTTTTTCTTTTTGGTACGCGGGCCTCTCACTGTTGTGGCCTCTCCCGTTGCAGAGCACAGGCTCCGGACGCGCAGGCTCAGCGGCCATGGCTCACGGGCCCAGCCCCTCCGCGGCATGTGGGTTCCTCCCAGACAGGGGCACGAACCCGTGTCCCCTGCATCGGCAGGTGGACTCTCCACCACTGCGCCACCAGGGAAGCCCTAGTCTGAAGTTTTGAAAAGCTACAGAAGAACAAGGATCCGGCTGAACCTCTTCTGTGCATATGGATTTCATATAATCAATAGACCTAAAAATACTCATTGAACACAGCCTATGACCGGCATGGCACTGAGAGCTCTGTAGAAACACATCTCAGCAGCATTTCCTCGCCCTTCATGACTATTTCTGCCCTGTAGCAATGACATAAGCCCGTGAAAAGATGACGGGGAATGAGAGGTATAATTAATTTCCAAATACAAAAGGTAGGCATTTAGAGAAGGGAGAAGCTCAGGCTTCATGATGCTGAAAGGCTTTGCAGAACAGGAAGGATTCAAGACTCGAAAAAGAGATGGAGGCAGAGTCTGGGAAAGGGTCGACCTGGGAAGGGCAGTGGAGTAAATAAAGGTGTACAGGAAACAAACATATGGGTACCAAAGGGGAGAGGGAGGGAAGGAGGGCCAAGTTAGGAATATGGGGTTAACAGATACACACTACTATACATAAAATAGATATGCAACAAGGATTTACTGTAGAACAGGGAATTATATTCCATATTTTATAATAACCTATAATGGAATATAATCTGAAAATATATATATATGACTGAATCACTTTGCTGTATGCCTGAAACCAACATGATATTGTAAATGACCTATACTTCAATTTAAAAAAAAAGGTCTGCAGGGCCTCATGTTCGTAAGACATTTCAAATGTTTCACCTACAGGATGAGGTTAAAACCGATGGCACACGGAGCCCTTCCCAATCTCACCCAGACCTCTAGCTTCAGTTCTCCCTGCTGTTCTGAACTACCTTCCAGCTCCTCATTCCTGGCCTTAGCATAGGCTGTTCCCTCTGTTCTTCCTTATTTCTTCACCTGAAAATTCCTTCATATTTTAAAGTCCAGCCCAAATGTCACCCGCCCCATGAAGCCTTCCCCTAAGTGTCCACACATTCTGTGACACCCTCATGCTTTGATTATTGCTTCTTTCTATAAAAAAACCATAATTACTCTGCTTATGATTCTGCCCCCCACCTTCTGACCATGAACTCCACAGGCACAGGGGCCATGTAGTACTTTGTTTTATTTCCCAGACTTTGTATTATTAATCGTGAGGAGTGCGTCAAAAGAATTGTTGCCAAAAGAATAAGTGAATGAATGAATGAAGTAAAAGTGAAAACTGGAGGACAGGGTGAAGAAAGGTTTTTCTGGTTTTGAGCGGGAGAATACTGAGAAACAAGTCAGAGGGAAAGGCTGACTGGGCCCAGCCTGAAGGGCACCTTGAGTCTCTAACGACATTTATTGTATTTTATTTTATTTTTATTTATTTATTTATTTATTTATTTTTTATGCGGGCCTCCCACTGTTGTGGCCTCTCCCGTTGCGGAGCACAGGCTCCGGACGCACAGGCTCAGCGGCCATGGCTCACGGGCCCAGCCGCTCCGTGGCATGTGGGATCTTCCCGGACCGGGGCACGAACCCGTGTCCCCTGCATCGGCAGGCGGATTCTCAACCACTGCGCCACCAGGAAAGCCCTAATTTCTTATTTTAAATTGGAGTATAGTTGATAAACAATGTTGTGTAAGTTTCAGGTGTACAACAAAGTGATTCAGTTATACATATACCTGTATCTATTGTTCTTCAAATTATTTTCCCCTTTAGGTTATTACAAAATATTGAGTAGAGATCCCTGTAATATACAGTAGGTCCTTGTTTGGTTATCCATTTTAAATATAGTAGTGTATACATGTCAATCCCAAACTCCCTAACTATCCCTCCCCCTCCGCCTTCCCCCCTGGTAACCATAAGTTCATTCTCTAAGTCTGTGAGTCTGTTTCTGTTTTGTAAATAAGTTCATTTGTATCATTTCTTTTAGATTCTGCATATAAGCGGTATCATACAATATTTGTCTTTCTCTGTCTGACTTACTTCATTCAGTATGACAATTTCTAGGTCCATCCATGTTGCTGCAAATGGCATTATTTCACTCTTTTTAATGGCTGAGTAATACCATTGTATATATGTACCACATCTTCTTTATCCATTCTTCTGTCAATAGACATTTAGGTTGCTAATGGCATTTGACCAAACACTCACTGGAGGTCTATTTTGGGCCAGATGCTACATGAGGCATACAGTGTAGTGGTGAAGAGCACTGAGTAGCTGGATTCAAAACAGCTCTGATGCTTACCAGCTCTGTGATCTTGGACCAGTCACCTCATCTCTCTAGGTCTCGGTTTCCAGGTGTGTAAAATGGGTATCAAGACAGCGCCCATCACACAGGGTTTTCAGGAGGATTCAATCATTTATTGGTGAGAACAGTGTAAATGGTGGCACACTGGCAAGGGACTGAGCATAAAATGGAATGACGTCTGCCTGCGTTAAGCAGCGGAATGAGACTTTGAAACTTTCTTCAATTCTTATTTTTAAATCATCATAAGATATATTAAATAATTTATCTGCTTTTGAAAATACAACTGCCTGAACATAAATGGTTTTTTTGTTGTTGTTGTTGTTGTTGTTGTTGTTGTTGTTTGTGGTACGCGGGCCTCTCACTGTTGTGACCTCTCCCATTGTGGAGCACAGGCTCCGGACGCGCAGGCTCAGCGGCCATGGCTCACGGGCCCAGCCGCTCCACGGCATGTGGGATCTTCCTGGACCGGGGCACGAACCCGTGTCCCCTGCATCGGCAGGGGGACTCTCAACCACTGCGCCACCAGGGAAGCCCATAAATTGTTTTTTGATGACTAATCATCTTGCAATGGGTCTCAGAGTCATCGTTACACACAGCTCTTCTCACAGTGTAGACTAATAATAATAACAATAATGACAACAACAACAACAGCTTTGTATAGCACCCAAGTGTTTACCAAAGGCTTCTATAGCTTTCACAAGAACCCTGTGAGGTAAGCCAGCCAAGTATCATGATGGAGGCCAAGCTAGGACCCAGAGTTTCCATGTACCTGGCAGGGGTCCTACTGCCTACCAAGTGACATCATGGAAGAGAGGGGGCTAAATACAACCTGATCCCTTGTCCCAACCTGAAAGTTGATTCCTTATAAATGAACATCTGAGGTGTGGTAATTTGGTTGTGATTTGACTTTGACAGAAATTTTTGACCAAAAAAAGGAAACCCTTAATAATTTGTTGAGGTTTTACTGTCCAGTGTTCATATATCTATAAATTCAACTATTCAGTAACTGAGCAGTAACTTGAAGGGGGGTAATAAAGAAGGCATTTCTATTATTTGATTGTATGTGACTCCCTGCTTGTCTAATTCCAGTAAATTCCACTTAATGATACATAACCAAATCAAATCATGCATTGGTGGGAGTTATATATGGGTAGAATCAGACAGAGTAACGTTTACAAACCCTACCGGAAGGCAATTTACCAGACGCAGGTCAAAATGTCTTTAGTTGTCCAACAATATGAGTCTAGGAAGACCTAAGGTTAAACCCTCAAAGATAGAATGTCCACGTTCCAAATGACTGAGATCAATACAGTCCTTTTCAGAACTGATGTTTGAACTTAAGACCAGGTTTTCCTCCCTGTTTTTATCCAATACCACAATCAATGGAATCATCACTTAATAAAATACAGGTTTTAAGAGACAAACCATGTCTTTACCTCTAGGGAAAATATGTAAGTCTTTCCCCTAAAATGTTCATAGAACAAAGTTTAACACCAAATTGCTCCATCTAAGGTTGAGGGGTAAAGCTTTAGTTTATTTCCTTTCAGAACTTACTGTTTACTTCCCCCCCACCATCCTCCCCGCTTTTATTTTTAAATTTTTTTTTTTTTTTGCTGTACGCAGGCCTCTCACTGTTGTGGCCTCTCCCGTTGCGGAGCACAGGCTCCGGACGCGCAGGCTTAGCGGCCATGGCTCACGGGCCCAACCGCTCCATGGCATGTGGGATCTTCCCCGACCGGGGCACGAACCTGTGTCCCCTGCATCGTCAGGCGGACTCTCAACCACTGCGCCACCAGGGAAACCCCTATTTTTAATTTTTAAAATTGAATTATAGTTGAACTGCAACGTTGTGTTAGTTTCAGGTGTACAGCTAAGTGATTCAGTTTTACATGTATATATATATTTTTTCTGACTCTTTTCCATTATAGGTTATTACAAGGTACTGAATATAGTTTCTTATGCTATACAGTAGGTCCCTGTTGTATCTATTTTATATGTAAAAGTGTGTATTTGTTAATCCCAAACTGCTAACTTATCCCTCCATCCCCTTCCCCTTTGGTAACCATAACTTCGTTTTCTATGTCTAAGTTGTTTACTTTTTTGTTAGAGGTTTTTCCCACTGTATTTCTTATTGAGGAGCTCACAGAAGATGAAGCAACAGAGCTGGGAATGGCCTAAGATGAACTCAAACCAGAAACAAAGCATATCTCCAACAGGGAATGGCTCGTACAGTAAAGTAAGGATCGGGACATATTTCTTCTCTAAATGGCTTGTCGTTGTATCACAGCCTTATGCTCTTCATAGTATTCCTGCTTACATACCCTGCCGGTCAAGGTTTTCTCTAAATACCAAGCATGTGTGTTTTTCTAATGCATCTGAGGCCCATTCTGACAAAGTATTGCTAATGTGAGGCAAGAGGAGAAGGTACCAATTGCCCAGGTTGCAGCCTGCACTGCCGCAGCTGGTGGATACGGCAGTCGGGGAGCGGGATGCAGAGACCTCAGTCACCCAACACGCAGGAACATGCGTGTTTACCGACTGCATCTGCATTGTCAGCAAGCGCTACACGGAGGATGAAAGAGCTACAGTCATCTCAAACCTACCCCTCTTGAAACGGCCATGCCACTGCTGTGCTGCACAACGACCCTTTCAAGTCGGCACCTTGGCCTCGAGCCCTCTCACTGCTCAGTGCAGACGGCATGGTGCGGCCACAGCTCCCTGCACAGCTACAGTAGCAGGATCTCCTTGGGCAGAAGGAACAGAGATGCTGAGAAGGAACAGGTCCCGTTTCCCGCCTCAAACACACTTCCAGTCTTCCTTTTCCCACTCCAAGGGAAATGTCCTTTCTTCCTCTTTCTACTTCATAGTCACACAAGGATAATTTACTTAAAAGTTGTTAGGTCACAAAAATAATCACGCTCTCTTTCATTTCTTTTCCCAGCAGTTGGTCCCCTAGAGCTGATTCCAAGCATCAAATTCTTGGTGTGTATTTTAGAACATCTTGAAATGGGGAGAGGAACATGGGGAAGGGCTGGTGAAAGGCTACAGAGTTTCAGGATGCAAGATAAGTAAGTTCTGGAGACTGTACAACGTGGGGCCTATAACGAACTTAATTGTATACTTAGGGAAATCTGCAAGAGGGTAGATCTTATGTTAAGTGTTCTTACCACAGAAGGAAAAAAACTTAATCTTCTAAAAAATAAAATAGAGGGGGCAGAAGGAAACTTTTGGAGGTGATGGCTATGTTTAAGGTCTTGATTGTGGTGATGGCCTCACGTCTATATTCTTATCTCCAAACTCAGCAAGTTGCATTATATTAAATATGGACAGCTTTCAGTATGTCAATCAGACCTCAATAAAGTGGTTTTAAAGAAAAAAAGCAGGGCTTCCCTGGTGGCGCAGTGGTTGAGAGTCCGCCTGCCGATGCAGGGGACACGGGTTCGTGCCCCGGTCCGGGAGGATCCCACATGCCGCGGAGCGGCTGGGCCCGTGAGCCATGGCCGCTGAGCCTGCGCCTCCGGACCCTGTGTTCCGCAACGGGAGAAGCCACAACAGTGAGAGGCCCGCCTACCGAAGGAAAAGAAAGAAAAAAAAAAAGCAAAGAAGAGCCCTTGAAGGTGACAAGGCTCAGGAGCACAACACGCTACACGCTGCGATCACAGCCCTTCTCCTGGGCTCCTACGTCTCCCTTGCCAACACGGACTGAAACAGCCTTCAGCCATAAGAATTTACGTCATACCAATACTGGCACAAGTTCCAAGGATCCCATGCATAAGCTGACATCACTGTGGCCCTGCTTGGGGGTGACAGAAGCGACGGAAGTAGAAGACATATTATTTCACTGGCATCTCTTACTCTGCTGCTGATTGTGTTACACAATTCAGTAGATTACCGGGAAAGTGAGGCACTAAGAACCCTGATTTTTCTTTCCCGGAATATCCCAAAAATTAAGGCTGTTTACAGTGAAGCACTATAAATGCCTTCTGACCCTCTGCTTAAAAAATAAAAATAAAAAAGACTAAGACGTGAACGAGAAGTTCCCTGACTTAGATTTTCACGTAAATCCTTACCACGTGAGGATCTTTCCACTCTAAAACAAGAGTTTGCACTTTAAACAGAGATTTCAATAAATTAATGCATTAGCTATGAAGAAATGGCCTCAACTGAAATGACTAAGCAAGTGACCTCAATATTATTTCCTCTCAACAGCCTAAGCAACATAAAAAGAAACTGAATCCAAAAAGGAATCTGAGTAATGCCCTATGTCTACAAGATTGCATCTGAGGAAGAGCGCGTCTCCGTGTGACATACTTGTGGGAGGGCTTCAGTTCTGCAGCTTCAGTTCTGAACAAACTGCTGTCTCTGTTTCACTCCGCACAAAGCTAACTAGGTATCCCAGCTATCCAGGTTTGAAACATAACCAGAAATGTCCCCTCCTCCTTCAGTAAGACAAGGCCCAGTGAGCTTAGGGGTGACCCAAGACACATGTATTTCAAGGCATGTCAAACTGTACTTTTCAGAAAACCATTTCCTTTAACAAACTCTTGGCAGGCACCCCGACTAGACATCATCTATAAGGGCCTTTTGTCTCAGGCGGTGCTGCTCTGCTGTATGGGACTCTCTTTGCAGGCATAATTGGTTTGGCTGTCCATTCTACCCATCAGGTGATAGAAAACTATCAATCAGGCTAAATGCAATTGAGAGAAGTCTCTTTAGCCAATTAGTCAGTAATGAGAACATTAGCCACGATATCTTCTGCAGAGGGCACCTTAGCCATTCCACTCGAGTCTGAGAAGAGGACAGTCTCTGTGTGATTAATAAAGATCACAGGCTGCTTCAGAATTTCTACATGGGGGAAGAAGAAAATCAGAGAGCGATGCAATCGGAAGCGCTAGATGTTTTCAGTGTCATGAGTGCTCTACACAAAAACACAAAAAACACAGAACCAGAAGACTTCAGAGCTGGAAGCAACCTTGAAGATAATTTGATCCAGCTCCTTCATTTTACAGATAAGGCAGGGAACAAAATGACTCGTCCAAGGTCACACAGCTGGCTGGCAGAGGTGCACCTCTCATTACTCGAAGTAAAAAATTTAAAGCTTGCAAGAGGGAAGAGATATGGGAACATATGTATATGTATAACTGATTCACTTTGTTATAAAGCAGAAACTAACATACCAAAAAAAAAAAAAATTTAAAGCTGTTGAAAACAAACAAAGAAACCAAAGGCAACACAGCCTATACAAGGCTTCTGATTTTTTTTTTTTTAATTTTAGCCGACCCTCCCCCAGGTCATACAGAGGTGCAGGTGTGTCGTCCTTGCTGTCCTCCCCATTCCATCTGGGTGATCCAGGTAGAGCGCACCTAGGTAAAGAAATACCCTCCCCACCACCACCAAACATCCTCCCCAGTGTCGTAGGATGTCCTACCCCAGACAACACTGATATTTTTAAATGCGTCTTTTGCCTCTTCTCAGGGCAAGGATCTTGCATCTTACTTCCCAGAATTCCCAAGGGAAGCACAATGACTGCATATGGTATCTTGAGGAAGCACTGTTTGTATTTAGAGCAATGACTTCTAAGCCGTACAGTCTGAGTCCATAATGCCAGTTCCGCCACTGACTAGATGTGTGGCCTCGAGCAAACAGTGCACTCCTTGTATCTCAGTTTTGCCGTCCATAAAATGGGGATAATAAGAATACCTACCCCTCGGGGTTGTTACCAGGATTAAAGGAATTCATCTACACCAAACACAAAGGACAGGAGCTGACACGTGCAAGCTCAGCTGTTATTCGGAAGGTGCTCTTGGGATGACAGCTGCAATGACAGGGCTACCTCTGTGTGTACAGGAATAACGCGGTGGTAAGTTAGGGCAAAGTAAACAAATTCCGTAACTTTCCTTAGGATGAGGTCTGAGGGGATGACGGAAAGAAGAGTTAAGTTTCAAAGGGAGAGGCCAAGGTGAGGCTGGTGTGGTAGAGACAGTTACCTGTGAAAGATATCACTGAAGCTTCGGATGATGATGTCATAGCATCCTCCTACCTGCCTGCTGGAAGGCTCCCCAGTAGGGTCACCTGGCCACAGGAGGGGGAAATCTGTGTGCCCACTCACTCCTGCAGCCCACCAGCCAAGGGGCCCTGCTTCAGGTGCCTTCGCTTGGCCACTCAGCCCGAGTGGTCTGAGAGCCCAACACACCTTGGTCAGAAACATCCCCATTCTTGGAGTCTCCTCATGTTACAGATCCAGGTGATGTCACCTCTTCCATAAGGCTTCCCTCACCTGTTCCTCCCATTGGCCCCTTGCCCAGTCACTGCTGGTTTACTTGTATGACTCCCCCACTCATTCCAGTTCTGAATTTCCTACTCCCCAGGAGTGCTTCCTGAACTCAAGGTCAGGCAAGAACTTGACAGAAGGGCCCCTTTGGTGGGCTGTCCCTGTGCCACACACACCGAACAACATAGAGCTACTCTGATATGGGGCGCTAACGCACTGGCAGAAGATGCCTCTGAGACTTTGCTCTTTTATCTTTTAAGAACAAATACACTCTTCTATCACCTCTAGCAACCATCCCCCCGCAAAGAAAAAGAAGACACACATGAGAGCAGAGGCAAACTCCTCTGCCCCTGCTGGGGCAGGGGGACAAACACACTCAAACACTCACAGAAGCTAAACAAGAGGACGTGGGAAAGGGAGCACAGGGAGACACGGGTGGACACACGCGTGAGACCACAAGGCACTTGAGATCTGAGCATTTAGTGTAGAAAAGGAAAAGGGGAGGGATGCTGCCTGACTTCCGGCTCTTTCCCTTTATATAGTATAAATATCGAGTCTCATATGAGAAAAACAGAGGGAGAGGGAGAGGAAGGGAGACGGGAGGGAGAGAGGGAAAGAGGGAGAGGAAAAGAGGAGGAGAGAGGGATGCCTTCTCATTCTCACTTCTGCTCCATCACAGTGTTGAGGGTGTCTCCAATCATCTGAATGAATGAACTGATATTTGGATAGGAGACGAAGAAATATATCTTGAACTTAGGAGACGCCTCTCAAAAGTTGTCAGAACTCCCAAGAGCAAGGTGCTCCTCGTGTGGTTCTCAACCACTATGTAGAATTCACAAAGGGAATTCATCTCTAGGCAGAAGACGATGAATGTGCACAATTAATGCGACCCTCTCTCTCCCATACAAGGTTAATACAGCTGCCATCCACTAATGTGTCCAACCTTCCTTCCTCTAACCCTTGGGTACCACATTACATCTAACATGATGTTAAACAGAAATTAGAAACTCCAATGCACACCACCTCAAAAAAAAAAAAATCAACAATACACAGGGTAAAGTGCTTAACAAAAAGACATCCTAATTTTGTGAAAAATGCAAATGTTAAATTACACACAGAGTAATTGCCATCTTTATGTCTTTCATGCTGACCTCATCTTGCCAAAGTATGGGAATCAGCGTCAGGAATGAACCTGTTACTGATTTCAATAGGATTCAAATGTATATATTATGCATAATAATAGTCTTTTTCCACTATTACATAAACATAAAATATTACCCTCCTTCCATTCTGGAGACTTTATGACAATCTGAGCTAATACGCTTAATTCAACTCAAGTTCCCGAGAGAACAGAACTACAGTTACTGTTCAGCCAAGTGCTGGATCCATTCTGCTTGTCTGTGAAATGCATTCTATGAAACTTGCGTGGAATCATTGTGTTGTATGACACACCGTGAATATATTTTAAACTTTTATAGTCCTGACATTTAAAATAAGACTTTGTTTTCTTTAGATAAGAGTTATTTAACGTCCAATAATATGCAAGCGTTTCTATACAGATGCATATTGAGCTATCTTAATTTTAGAGAGGCAAATTACACTGTTTTGGGAGAAAGTCTTGAAGCCCCAACTATGAATGAGCGTGGTATACACCACCGGCTGGATACTACACCCTCGCTAGCCCAGGCTCCGTGGAGTAGGGCAGAGGTAGGACGATGACAAAGAAAGGCAAGAAGAAAGAGAATAGAAGAAATAGAAGAGAAGAGGGGGCGAGGCAGAAGCATAACTACTCAAAACTGGGGAAAGAGAATTAATTCCATCCCCCCTGCCCTCCCCGCCAGCAAACAATCAAAGGCGTGAACTCACCTCCAGCACTGTTTAAGATGGGAGAACATTTTTTTTTTTGTAATGATTCAGACAAGGAGAGATGCAAAGAGAAACCAAACTAGGATTTAAAGGGAATGTTGCAATTCCATCATCCAGAGAGGGTGAGTATTTCACGAGAGACCTCTAACTAGAGGAGATCCTTGTGGGACTAGGTGGGTAGCCATCTCTCGTTCGTGAGATAGAATAGAACAGTTAACCTCTACTAAGGTCTTACTAAGTGTAAGGTGCTGTTCGGAGCACATATTAACTCACCGAATCCTCACAAAGCTCTGGGGAAGTGGGAACTATTATTATCCACGTTTTACTAGTAAAACGTAAGGAGTGCACCCAAATCACACAGCTGGGAAATGGCAGAGCTGGGGAGTCAAACCCAGCTGTCTGACTACAGACCCAGCACTATTAACCATTTCATTAGGGAGGGAGTGAGTGAATGAATGAATGAATGCAAAAGTTATGCTGATTGTTTCTAACTTGTGGCTTTAAAGGCTGCTGGCAGAGCTTGTCCCTACCACAAAGAATTGCCTTATAAACGTGGGTCACCAAAACCATGCCTCACGCACACCCCTATCCGCACTGCACCCTCATCCTGACCTGGTCCTCTCTTTTCAAAGGGGCAGAGTCAGAAGTAAGGCTGATGTCTCCTTTGTCTGACCCTGTCACATCGGGACCATGCAACAAGGCAGTGCTGCACACAAGAGTGACTGCGGGGCTTCCTCTGGGGCCCACGGCACTTCCTGCTGGAGGAGAGAGATGGGTCCTGGTGCCCTGGCAACGTTCCAAGGGGGCACACACTTTACATGAAGTTTGAAGTTTCAGTTAGTGGCAGGATCTCCACTTCCTGTTCCAAGCTGTTGAGTAACAGTCGTGCACCTCACAGCCCTGAGGTGTCTCTGCTTGCGTGGTGAAGACCTGAGAGGCTCATAGAGCAGGTCTCCCCTATGGGGCCAAAGAGATAAAGTCTTCAAATGCATCAGAACTGCCCCAAGATGCACCACAGCACTAAATGTGTGACAATTTGAACATGACATGCATGTTTTACAATGTATTTTCCCCTTCCCCTCTGCTTCTCACCCTTCTTCCCTTTATTTCTCGAGTCTTCACTTATGGAGGCAGAACAGGAGACATTTCCAGACTCATTTACCTCAAGTTCTGTTCCACTCTCAGATCCCAAACAGCATGCTTTTCCTCACCCAGCTTCGATTCTGTTTCCCTACCTTTGAGAAATGTGCTGTTTCAAAAGCCCTGATTTTTAGCTTATAAGAATGCGGAGGAAGGGGCCCCCCAGAAGGCAATACTGTAACATTTTCCAAGCAGTCATCTGGGGGATTCATGACCTTACAAAAAGTTCTGGTGGTTTTTGACATCCAACTTCCTTCCCTTCCCCAAACTCTCTCCCTCTCCCCACACGCTGCCACATGTTTTGGGGCAAGTATTTGGATGAGTGAAGAATTAAAAACTGAGAAAAGTGAAAACATCCAACAGTCACAATGATTTTTTTTCTTTTAAAATTGCAGCATTGTAGCTGGAGCGGTTTCACAAGTATGCACCATATATTTTAATCATATCAACTGTGCCCACCTAGATTCAGCTCTTGGGAAAATTCTAACAAAGACAACACTCTCCATCAGTTTTAAATAGTCTATTGTGACAGGAAAGTACCTTGAAAATTGGTGAAGACTCACACGTAGAACCAATTTCCCCTCTAGGGAAAATCAGTGACTATAAATTCATTAGGGCAGTTAATTCCACCACGTAAGCAGTTCCTGACATCACTGTTAATACTTGGAAAAATAAGCAGCCTCTTCAAATGAACAGATTGTAAACCCTAAAGTGAAGATGGCGGAGTCCTAATTATGCTCCCTTATAAAAAGGGAATCGTAATACATGTTCTTTTTCCAGGGGGATGTCTTAAGAATAAATAAGACAAACAGGTAAAAATATTGGATTGGCCCAAAAGGTCATTCGGGTTTTTCCGTAAGATGTTACAGAAAAACCCGAACGAACATATTGGCCAATCCAATACTTTTAGTTCTTGTGGGTAAGGCACTACCTAATCCCAAGATAGCTCTATAAGAAAAAAAAAAAGATTGGTGTGTTCTCTGAAGTTGTTCTCTGAAGTTTCGATGAGGGCTATGGGCCCAAAATGTTTTAAAAGCAGAAAACTGTTAACACTGGAGATACTGTCAAAATACATTTCCTTCTGGTTAAGAAAAGGAGGGAGGACTAAAAGGGTGGAGTGGAAAGGAATTGTCATCAAAGCATTGTTAATATGAACTGAATTATATTACAATGACGATACTTCAACATGGGGAATGAAAATTGTCCCGTATTATTGTGGATTGACAATATGACAATCGTTCATTGAGAGTGGATGACAGCTGTAGCATTAGAGCTCGGTGAACAACACAGGATGAATGAGTGTTACAAGTTCTTCCAGAATGGGCCCCTATTTCACAGGAGTTTGTATCAACCCAAAATAAATACATGCCAGTTTTTCACTATCTCAGCAAATTTAGCATCTCTTGACAAACCCCTACCAGCGGCCTCAAAGTGCCAGTGGCATGTCCCTGCTTAGTGGATTTGCAACAGCTGTGAAATGTCAAGTCAAAATGCCACGAAAGATCTATACAGCGCCTCAGCAAAAGAAAGGGCAAGAAATGGTAACATGCCTACGCCCGGACAAGTGTGAACTGACATCGAGCTGTCTCCTGATTCACGGGAACACTGCTTCTACACCTCTGCCTTGGCACCAGCTTTGTTCCACCAAGCAGGAGAGTCATTTGCGTGCCTCTTATTCATGTAAAAGAACGAACACCAGGTATGCTACTTGAAATTAACACAGACGCCAGAGATATTTACATTACCTCTTTATACTATACAAGTCATTCCTGCTTACTTAAGAAAAACAAGGGAAAAAGCACAAAAACCACTCATAATATTACCACAGAAAGATGAGCCCTGGTCATATTCACATTTTTCTTTCCAGTTATAATGCGTTTTTATATTCGTATTTTTCTTTCCAGTTATATGCATTTTTAAAAAGCAGAATCGGCTCTTTGTTCTGTTCTAGTGCCTGCTTTTAAAAAATTTAGCAATCAATATATTGTGAACATTTTCCCAATCTCATTAAATATTCCTCTAAAATATAATTCGAATGGCGACACATGCTCCATTTTCTACATATACCATAATTAACACAGTTAATCTGCTATCGTTGGACATTTAGGCTGTTTCCAACTTTTTTACTATGAAATATAATGCAGCCAGTATGTAACATGTGTATACTCTCTAATCTCTTGGAATAAATTTATAAAAACTCATACTGATTTTCTACGATCCTGACTGTGACAACACTAAGTGAACCTGGGAGGCAGTCCTTGGATAGGTGTCTAGAGCATAATTTACCCATCATAAGAGCCTCTGAAGTATTGGTGAGAGTAGTTGAAGAGGTATAAACAATGGGCAAGTTCTTCACTTCATACTTCGAGAAAACAGAACCACTTATCCCTTAATTGCCGAGGCCAAGCCTTCTAGAGCCAAGCAAAGTAATCTGTCTTGGTGGGTGAGGGAAAGAAGATGGTATGTAAAGGGAGAGGAATTATGTGAATATTCTCTACACTTCCAAGCTCAGTATTAAATAGAAACTTCCTCTAAAAGCCTCTGAGTGAATAATAAAATGTGGGAGTTATTTTATGCTATTTTCCAAATATTTCTAACTTGCTATCTTCCAGGCACACAGCAGAACTGCACTTCCTGGCCCTCCTGTGGTCAGATGGGATCATGTGACCAGTTCTGATGAATAAAGTGTGAGCAGAGTGCCAGGTACCATTTCTGGGCTGGAACATTAAATCGCTGACGTTAGACCCTCCTGAGAGCTCTCTTTCCTTTGGCTCAGCCACTGGTGTGAGATAGCGGCCAGTTTCATCAAGCGTGAGTCCCTGAGTGCTGATGATAAGCAGAGTCCCCCTTCCCCCTGGCCGACCCACAATAAACATGAGCAAGAATGAGAGTTTTGTTGCTTCAAACCACTAAGATTTGGGGGCTGTTGGTTACTATATCATCACCTACCCTCTCTTGATGGATAAATACGATAATATTTCACGGACCTTTGCTGTCTCATGATCTGATTAAAATATTTACATAAAAGTCCATCCTTCTCTACACATATAATTTGAAAACCTGGAGAGTTACAGACCTAATCTTTAAGGTCTCCTGGGCTTTATGATGTGATCATTCAATGGGTATTTCCAGTGCCTTCCGGGTGCCAGGAACTTGCGTTACATGCTTCGGGAAATATGGAGACACAGCTGCGGCCCCGAGAAGCTTAAAATAAAGTGGGGAGGATACAGTTTCAGAATTTCTATAAAGGAGGAATTTAGGGTTAGCAATTGGGATGCAAAGGGCACTTGGGAGACTATCTTGAAGCTGTGTTTGCACAGCAAGCGCAGTCGGTGTGTAATTATATATTTATTTGAAGTGGCTTTGCAGGGAGGCTGATGGGGAATATTGTAGTGTCGAATGCTCTCCTCTGAGCTGCCCTTAGCACCGCCAGGGATACAACAAATACAACTCAAAGCAGATTGCAGAGAGCTTCTAAAGAAAGAGGCTGTGGTGTTCAGAGGACTGGAAGACGCGGTCTGAGTGGGAGAGACTGAGAGAAAACGTTCACTGAGGAAACTGAATCTGAGATGGGATTTGGGGGGCCAGATTGCCACAGGGAGAGACTGGAGGAAGAGAAGCCATCTGGAAGGAAGGCCCAGTTTAAGCAAAGACACAGAGAAGAGAAAACAGAGGACATATCTAGAAAGGTATCCAGGGCAAAGGTATCCTAGACTAATGTCTAGGAAGTTCGTTAGACAAGTGCAAATTTGGGGAGAGAGTGCTGAGGGGCTTAGAGGGATTTGTGCTTGAATAGCTGAGTCATGGAATTCAGGGCAGCAGAGGGAGGCAGGATGCAGGGGTTTGAAGGAAGAGAATGGTCAACTCATTCTCTTCCTTCAGCAGGCAGAGCTGGTCCTGGCAGGTTGACGTGGCTGAAGCATGGCGCCTGTGTCGGAACAATGAAGGTGATAGAACCGAGAGGGCTGCAACCCAGAGAGGGAGGTACCAAGGCAGACCTGGCTTGCACTGTGTTTCTAGCTCAAAACTTTCAGCACAGGACTGAACATAAAATAGGCGAGTGGTAAATGAATAACTGCTAACAGTACTACCCCACTGACCGACTGAGGGGCAAGGCAGTTCTACAGGACCGGCTTGCCAGTCCCCTCACCTCCTTTTAGCTTCTTTGCCCACTTTCGGAGTTTTATTTTGTCATTGTGTCTCCCTTCCAAAAATGGGCACAGCAGAAGATGAAGGTATCACTCAGATCTGAGCAGTGGGCTACCTGCAAATAGTTCTGATTTAACCTGGAAGAGCCTGAAAGTGAGTGAAATGATGTCTGTAGATTATCTAGGAATTGTAGCTTTAAATGGTATATGTGAGAACTGTATTGCCTGGTTTTTACCTCATGATAATAAGAGAAAGATAAATTCTTAAAAAGGAAAACATTCCAGGTACTCAGCATCTGCGAAGGTTTTTCACTGGTAATTCCCTTTTGGTTAATCTGATCCCCCATGCTTCCCTTTATGAAACCATTTTAGCTTTGGTTCAAAAAAAAAAAAAAAAAAAGAAAGAAAGAAAGGATGACAAAAATTAGTCTAAAGGCTGGAAAAAAGCAGGTGGAGTGGGAGAATAATGATCACTTTTCTGTATGATACTGAGTAAGTAGATTGGACTTCTGGCCCAGGAGTACGATAGTATTTCAAGTATGAAAGGAACATTTCTTGAGGGAAATGGACAGTTTAACCACGAGTAGTGTCCTTTTGATATCCCACCAAAACACAGCAAATCCAAGAATAGGTTACAGGAAACCACAACTCTCTTGACTGAGAAGCAAACACAGGTTATTTTTTCCAAAGGCACATGAACGCCCAAATAATAAGCCACCTCCAGAAGGTCAGAAGAAATTTATTGGGAATCTATTGGACACAGAACCAAAGAAAACCTCCCTGTAATTGGACTTCACCTGGTTGCAAAAGCAGTGGATGCCTTTGCTACTTTTATGGCCAAAGATAGCAAACATTTTCCGTGGAGAACTTAAGTGGAATCTGTTTTGTTCTAAGGTCAGATCTACAAAGCCGTAATCACCCAGGTAACTTGGGTCTGATGCTGCCCAAAATATCCCGGTAATTATAGGAGAAAGGTCATTTTCTCTGTATAATCGCAACTATACCACTGGCTGTCTACACTGGCACTTATCCAGTTAAGAACTGCCTTTCATTTCACTTTGTGCTTGCACAGACCTTGCCAAAGACAATGACATTCTTAACAGGGGATTTTTTTTTAATTGCCTTTATAAATATTCCTCCTCTCTTGTTCGTCCCCTAGGATAACCTGATGACTTCCTCCACAGGACAAGATACAAAATATCCTCCGCTAATTTGTACGTTCTTTCCGGACTGGGAGAATACTGTGAGACAGAAAGGAAATGGAGACGTGAAGAGGAAGAATCAACAGAGGGTGCCAAGATCTGCAAAATTGGGGGGATGAAAAGATTCGTAGCTATGGAGAGAGAGAGAGAGAGAGAGAAAGAGAGGAGAAGGAAGCAAAGCAGATGTGCAGGTCGACAGACGTCTTATTCAGAGTTTGAGCAGTTTGGGGGCAGAAAGCAGCACTTGTGCCCGCCTGTGACTGCTCAAGAGAAGCGCCCATTCCTTTTCTTCACAAAGAAAAAATGGCATTTATCTCAAGTACAGCGAGGCGTACGAGGCTTCACCTCCCCCACCCTCTTTCTTCGCTCTTCCTCCTGCCGGCTCCCTCCCCGCCTCCCCTTCCTGTTGGAAAAGAAAAGGTGGGAGGGGAGAGGCGGGGGGAGGACCCACCGGCCACAGACAACGCGCGGTGGGAGTCTCTTTTCTTCGGCTTTTACCAGCCTATGGGGGTCAGGATGCGATTGGTTCAGCTTTATGTGTGATCTGGTGCCTCTCACTTAGCAACAGCGAGCAGGGAAGGCAGGAAGCGACGCCACCTGCCTCTGGCGAGGGTGCGGATGGCTTAAAACGCGCCACTCGCTCCGAGGGAGACAGAAGCGGGGCGGGGCGGGGCAGGGAGGGGCGGGGCGGGGCGGGGCCGGGGGGGGGGCAGTCTGAGCTTCGCGTATTGTATCGCTGAGAGCAGGGCTGAACCAGGGTGTTAACTACAACTAACCAGCAGGCTAGGGGAGGAAGAGCGGAGACTGGACAGGAGCTATTTTTAATGAGCATCTGGGTATAAATCATATACAGAAAGCCTTCATGTATTTCTTGTTTGTTTTGTTTAAAGGACAGACGACACCGTGCTGCCTGGGTGGTGCGTGGGGAGAGAGGTGGGTTCTCTAGGCAAAAAAATAAGAGAGAAGAGGAATCTGAAACTGTCCAGTGGGTTTACTCCGTTTTATTTTGTTTTCAAACCAGGGTGCTACTAGGAAAGGAAAAGTAAAAGTGGGTGTACTTGAAAAAGCAGTTGGCTGTGTAATCCCAGGATAGGATTTTTTTTTTTTTAATTAGTCAACACAGTAGCTGTTTCTAAATCCTGAGTTCCATTTTAGCGTTTGAGAATTAACTTTCTGGAGTGGAAAGTGGCAAAAGAGAAGTACATCTCTGCTAGAGAGAGATTTTTTAATTTCTGAGGAGGATGCCGACAGAAGTTCTGATAGCTCACACCGCCTGAATATAACAGGGCCCAGGGCCAATAACAACAAGGAAATGTATTCTGCTATTCCATCTTCTTTCATTTCTCTTAATAGAATTTTCCCTTCCCCTCCATCCCAGGTCCCCCACCAGACTTGAGAAGGATTATCTCACCTATTTACCCACCTCAACTCAACCCACCCCATCACATCAAACAGCCTAGTCTCAGACTCTAAACTATAGATGGGAGAGTATCTTTCTTCCCTTCTTAGAGAAAAAGGGTGCCTTTCAGCATGGACTGGAGTCTTTCATTGGTATCAACTGGGGCCCTAGAGACAAAGACAAGCAGCCCGGAGGGCACAGATGGACCTCTATCTGCCCAAATAAACCAGACCCAATTAACCCCTTCAACTCTGAGCAGTAAAAGCCACTGACTACAGTGACACCTACTGCCCGGGGCGCAGCTATACAATCTGGTATCATCTACCAGGTTCTCACAATTTGCTCCACTGGTGTGGGCTCCACTGAATACATTTCTCTCTACTAACAGCTGAATGAGGACACTTTTAGCCTCTGACTCTTGGGCCAGCCTCACCACCTGTAACTCAGGACCTCCTCAGGGGCCAGGGGTCCTCACCGCTGGGGGTACAAAAACTCCCATGTATTGAATATAAACTGACTCCCTCTGGCAGTGATTCTACACATGAGGGAGAGAAAACATAGTTTCATAAGAGCCCACACCCCGTTCAGAATCACTACTAAGGTGAAATCACTTTTATCAACAATCCTCTTTGACACCTGATTAAATTATCCTGATTAAACGTCCACGGAAGTTTCCAGTATCCACAGAATGGTACTCTGCAGGGAAAAATATGACAGTGAAGGGCTAGTACAATGGAGATATTTAGAAACTCCACTTCCATAGTTTATATAATAGCATGTTAATCAATCCACATTTCTTTTACTCTATGTGCTTAGTCAGATCCCAGAAATTCCCTCCCGTTGAAAAAAGAAAATCCATGTCATTATGAAAGTTAAAGTTATACTTTTCTGAAAGCACAGCAAAAATGCCATGTTAATGACAAAACTATCCACAAGTCTTATGATTCTTTTTTACAATAAGGACAAGAAACAATGTCGCTAACAGAATCCATGATTTCTCCCAAAATAGGCACTAAGTTTAAAACCATATTAAAGATGCCAGGATGATTATAAAAGTAATGGGTCAGGAGGTACAGCTTGATTCATTTTTGGCAAAAAATATCTAATGAGTCTTCACCAAGATAAGTACACATTGAACAGAACACTAGCAATGCTGGAAATTCAAACGTCACTCATCTTTAAGGATGCTCAAAAGTGCTCGTAGATATTCTGCTTTTTATTCCCAACCTCCCACTTGGAATGGTAAGTTGTGATACTCTCATTTCCCAACTGGCAAACAGAGGAGTCTTGCAGCTTACCCAAGGTCACAAAGCGAGTCAGTGGAGGTGCTGAAATCAGAACAGGCTTCCTGATTTCAAGCTCAGGGCCTAGCCTTTGGGCCGCTAGAACCAGGCCATTCTCTGAATCACAATGAGGTCTCCCTCATACCCTTACGGATACCTCGTCCCTGTGTGTTAAATTTCTGCTACTGTCTCAGGGTTGAGATGTCATTCTACTTACATTCTCCTTAATGTTTCTTATTTTGTGATGTCATTTATCAGGTGCTTTCACCAAATGGGTTATTAAGGAAAAAAATTAGTATGTGGGAGGCTTGAGTAAAACCTACAAAAAAACCCAGAAATGGCTCACACATGTCAAATGAAAGGCTAAATGTACCCACTTCCAACTACCTGTCTAGCATTTTAACATCAAAATGAGTATTAAGTGAGGATACTCTGAAAAGCAGTTGTAGGGACTCACCACTAAGATACAATCCACAAGGTGGAGCTGCTCTGGGGCATCCGGCTACATGGTCTAATTATAGCACAACAGGGAAACTTTCATTCTTTTTCACAGAAGTTCACACCGACAGAACATACCTGGAACACAAACCCATATTGTGTGTGCACAGTAAAGCTCTACCTACCACTATGCCACAAATCACACAACCCTCTGTGCAGAAATCTGGTCAGTGGGGTGAGGGTGGTAGAAATGGCATCCACAAATGTCCCTCAAAAATCGCACATACTTTTTTATAACGAGAGGCTCCTTCCCTCAAAATATTCTTAAACTTAAAACTATTTCCCCATAATAGGGAAATAAATGGTGATCCATCTGTCCCCATGATTCCTTTCCAGGCGCTGTTTTTTTTTTTTTTTGCGGTACGCGGGCCTCTCACTGTTGTGGCCTCTCCCGTTGCGGAGCACAGGCTCCGGACGCGCAGGCTCAGCGGCCATGGCTCACGGGCCCAGCCGCTCCGCGGCATGTGGGATCTTCCCGGACCGGGGCACGAATCCGTGTCCCCTGCATCGGAAGTAGGACTCTCAACCACTGTGCCACCAGGGAAGCCCCAGACGCTGTTTTAACATGAACCCAAACATCCAGCATTAACCTAATGGACATCACTTACGAGTTGTATACGAATAGCTATAAACAGGCACCGAGAACTCCCCTCATTCAAAATGTGAAAGTTGTATCTTTTCAAATCAATCGTGCAAGATGCAATCGCACAGTTTTGAGGGATTACACATTCTTCAGATGGTAACATGAACTGTCGGCACCAACAACCAGTGTTCCTGGTTAGAGTTGGATGGACCGCTTCAAAGTCAGCAAGTCTGATGCTTGCCTCTCCAAAAAGTCCCCTTCGGGGCTTCCCTGGTGGCGCAGTGGTTGAGAGTCCGCCTGCCCATGCAGGGGACACGGGTTCGTGCCCCGGTCCGGGAAGATCCCACATGCCACGGAGCGGCTGGGCCCGTGAGCCATGGCCGCTGAGCCTGCGCGTCCGGAGCGTGTGCTCCGCAACGGGAGAGGCCACAACAGTGAGAGGCCCGCGTACCGCAAAAAAAAGAAAAAAGTCCCCTTCAACAACATTCTTCACGTCTTCCACAGCACTAACCTGGAGGCGGGGGCACCTCTGACTGCTCCCCACCTCGTCTCCTTCAGTGACTTAACCCCTTGGACTATTCTTTTGGAACATCTCACATCTGGCTCCCATTCCCATCTGAATTCAGGTAACCCAGGTTGGGAGCACATCACTTTACACCTGTATCACTGCAGGGACCACACTCCCGGATCCTGGATCCTTGGGTTTCTCCTCTGGGCCATGTAGCTTCGAGACACTGTCTGCCCTTTGCCCTCACAACCAACAGTGGTTCTTATTTATTTAATTGTTTCAGATCTAAAGAGATTTGCTGTAAATGGCTCCTACATTTCCACTTTTATAAACAAAATAGAACACCATAAACATGCATGTGTGTGTATATCTATAAAATTTTTTTTGAAAGCATAGACCAGGGCCAGCAAAGGGCCACTTAGTAAACAGTTTAGGTTTGGAGAACCAAAAGGCAAAATTGAGGATTTTATGTAGATACGTAACGAGAGAGAAAAATTCCCACAAACTTCTTATTGACAAAATTCAATACTTTATTGGTGGACACAGTTGAATTTCATACAATTTTCACATCTCATGAAATATCCTTCTTGTGAATGCTTTTCAACCATTTAAATATGTAAAAATCATTCTTAGCCTGTGGGCCACCCGAAAACAGGTGGGGTGGGGACGTTTTGGCTCACGGGCCATAGTTTTGAAAGTCCTAGAATATACACCAAGTGGTGAAAACTGTGGTTAGGTTGAGGGAATGGGCAGGAAAGCAAAGAGATAAGTCCTTTTTTTCACTTTTTAATTAAGACATTTCTGTATTATTTACCTTTTCATTACAGGCATGGATTACTGTACTTTTATGATTTGAAAAACAGTCATGGAAGACGTGATGTGACTGATTAATTAAAGACTTCTTCAGAGCTTTCAAATTCCTCCATATCCTTCTTATTTAACTTAATTTCCATTACTATTCTCTGTGTCTCTTCATTATTTGCCTAAAACCCTATGCCCCCCTCTTGTTTTCACACCTTTGCTGCCTGGGAACATCGTAGTCGTATTTCAAGGCTTACTTCCTAGTCTTAAGTTCCTTAAGACTCCCATATACCCAAGAGAGTAAAGGGAAAGCTTCAGTTCTCTGATCACTTGTCAGTTAATTTAGCGTGTGTTTGTCTTGAGTTCCCCACAGGCAGGGACCACCTTGGAACCTTCGGCAGCACCAACCACTAAGAAATCTCCACTTAGGTGTTCGACAAACATTTGACAGCTTTTTGGTCACCCTATGCTAAAATACAATTGTAGAATAGCTAATAAATAGTCTAGGATCCGTGGATGGAAGTTAGAAGGATAGAAATGTTGGCTTGATATATGAAAATATTATTTTCTAACTTTCAAAACTGTCCAACAATGAAATACGCTGCCTCTTGAAATAACACATTTCCTGACACTAAAAAGTATTCAAAACACAAGTGGGTGACCATCTGTCAGGGATTCTATGGAAGGAATTCCTGTATTATTTAGGTCAGACCACATGGGCTCTCAAGTCCCTTCTCAATCAAGAATTTGTTATTCTTATCGATACTCTGCCCCTACCCCAAATATCTCATTTATTGTTAAAATTAAGTGATTTGAAGTAACAGGGGTGACACATTCACAACTCAGATCATCAAAAACTCTACTTTGCCATTTGTTGCAATTCTGTGGGTATGACAGGACGGTATTAATCAGCTTGCTCTAGGCAAGCTTAGTATATTTTTGATAAACCACCAATACTGCCGTGAAAGACCCCAGAGCCGTGAGGATTTTTGCCTCTTGTTTAGACAGCTCCCTGGGGATGGTTTTCTTATTGTTTTTGTTTATCCATTTGTTTGTTGGTTCTTTTTTTTTTTAAAGGTTCTTGGGTTGCTGTCACAATCAGCTGTCTGAATGACGACATGTAAATCATAACCACACCTATATTTTGCTTATCTTGCATCCAGCTTTCTAGAGCCTTTAGAACTCTGGGAAAACCTCAGGTTCAAAAGGAACTTAGACACACATACCCCACAACCTCTTTGGAGGTAAAAAAATATAACCTCTGAGCACTCTGTGACATGTAAACGAAGTTCCAAAATTACATGTCATGGGTTCTTTCATCATGTTGCTACTGAATACCCACCCTGGCCCAGGCAGTGCGCTAAGTACCGGGGACAGACCGTAACTCGAGGACTTACACTGTCACCTAGAAGGGCCAGTCGGTGTAAAAAAGGAAAGAAATACATCGACTGGCTTTCAGTGTCTATCAGAGACCAACCTTTTTATTGAAGAGCCTACAAATGGAGAGCTGGTAACAGGAGAGATAACAGGGGAGAAAGAAAGGCATAAAGGAGGAAAAAAAGGAAAAGAATGAGAATCAGTTGCAGCAACAAGGCCACGTGGCATTAGAAGTAAGGAGACGCTGATAGAGAGGAAAGGGGGCACCAGACGCTATTTAGAGCTTAATACTGAACCTTCCAGAAGTCACGGGGGCGCCTACTCCAGGTGTCCACAGCCTCCAATGCCACATGGTGCCTTCACTTTAGCAAACTAAGCGGTGTTCATAATCAGGAATCACTTCTCTATACCTGCATGTCCCAAGGACTCTCTAAGGGTGTCCTGACATAAGTTCTAAAAAGCCTGGAACACACAGTACACCTTCAGCTAATGTTGGTTTCCTTTTCAAAGTCTCCTTGGGTCATTAAGAAAAGATTCTATCATGTTCCAGCTGTAAAAACAAATCAGGGAGTAATATTAAGAGCTTCTAATTATCGAGTGCTGACTGTGTGCAGGCACTAAGCTAAGCGCTTTAAATGGATTTTCCCAGTAGCCCTATTACATAAGACCCATTTTTTGGACGTAGAAACTGAGGATTAGAGAAGTTAGAAGCTTGCCCAGCATCATAAGGGTAGTAAGTAACAGAGCCAGGACTTAAACCCAAGTGATCTAACTCGAAATCTAGGACTCTTAAGCACTGAGTTAGAATGCAGCAAAATGCCTGAAATACCACACTGACTTGCCTTTTCAACTTCAGAGCCCTTCTCACCTTCAGGCCATGCAGGAGCTGTTTAATGTTTGAACATCAGAGAATGAGACGGTAACAGTTTACTTGTTAATAAAAGTTTAAAAGTTCTTCTCTTTAGAAAAGAAACCACAATGAATAAAAACTATATCCTAGGAATCCAAAACAAAATTTGCCCCAAAAGACTGATCCAGACTCCAGGGAGTATTTGCCAGAAGCTATTTTTTTCTGAAATTATAGAAAGAGGAAAAATCAATGTATTGGCATTAAAACAAGAAGTCTAGGGAATTCCCTGGCGGTCCAGTGGTTAGGACTCCGCGCTCTCACTGCCGAGGGCCCAGGTTCAAACCCTGGTCAGGGAACTAAGATTCCGCAAGCCGCACGGCACAGCTAAAAACAACCGCAAAAAGTCTAAGGAACAGCCTCTTGGTCAGCGAAACAATGTTCTAAGGTGATGGCTAAGATAACACTTTATCTGGCTTTAAGAAAAATATGGCATTCCACATAGTTGAATTATCCAGAGAACAAAGTTTAGTCATTGAAGTAAAAAGCTATTTTGATGGAAATCTTTCTAAAACATGACATATTTATATTCATATATTCTTAAACAGAAACCATTTTCTCGATGATTTATTACAGGATCATCATTATGAATATTATTAGTAATAACAGGCTGCTATTCAATTACTTCTGGGGGGGGTGTTAAACCCAGTAGAGCTCTTTGCCCCTGCATTACATGACCTCACGACAGATGACCCCAAACTGCCATGCCTTCCAGGTCTCCAAGTCTGCCTTTTATATTTCTTTTTATCCTCCTCTCTGCACTTCTTCTTCTTTTTTTTTTTTTTGTGGGTTGTTTTTTTTTTTTTAATTTTATTTTATTTATTTTTTTTATACAGCAGGTTATTATTAGTCATCCATTTTATACACATCAGTGTATACATATCAATCCCAATCTCCCAATTCATCCCATCACCACCCCACCCCCCTGCGGCTTTCCCCCCTTGGTGTCCATACGTTTGTTCTCTACATCTGTGTCTCAATTTCTGCCCTGCAAACCAGTTCATCTGTACCATTTTTCTAGGTTCCACATATATGCGTTAATATACAATATTTGTTTTTCTCTTTCTGACTTAGTTCACTCTGTATGACAGTCTCTAGATCCATCCACATCTCAACAAATGACCCAATTTCGTTCCTTTTTATGGCTGAGTAATATTCCATTGTATATATGTACCACATCTTCTTCATCTATTTGTCTGTCGATGGGCATTTAGGTTGCTTCCATGACCTGGCTATTGTAAATAGAGCTGCAATGAACATTGTGGTACATGACTCTTTTTGAATTATGGTTTTCTCTGGGTATATGCCCAGTAGTGGGATTGCTGGGTGATATGGTAATTCTATTTTTAGTTTTTTAAGGAACCTCCATACTGTTCTCCATAGTGGCTGTGTCAATTTACATTCCCACCAACAGCTCTCTGCACTTCTTGCTTTCACGCTGCTTCTAGACTGCTTTCTTATTTTCCACATGGTTGGTTTGCTGAGGATCGCAGGGTGGCTCCGTACCCTCTCCAGGGTTAATTGTAAAAGGTTTCCCCCTGCTACCTCTCTCTGAGTTTTTTGTTTGTAATGTTTATTTTGGTTTTCTTTGAAACTCACTTCCCGGTTCCAGATGCTTGAGGTTGATGGAAGCCTAACCTCCAATCAAAGGTAGAATTACTCTAAATTTTTTCTTTAAAAAAAAAAAGTGTTTCTTCAAAACCAGAGTGTGGATTTCTGGAGAAGCTTTATTTTATTCATCTGAGAAATCAAGACCATACTCTTTTAAAATTAAATATCATCATACAATGGAACAGGAAGGGGAAAAAAGTGTGATTCTTTTAAAAAGTAAAATAGAATTTTGTTTTCCCTTAAACATTTCATTTGTTTTTGGTGATAGTCCTTCAAGTTTAGAGTATTTTTTTTAATTACGGATTTAAGTTACATTGGTGAGAAAAAGAAGCCAACATTTGATGTAATTCTTTCATTACATCATATATATAACCTTTCATATATATATGAAAGGTTATATATATATAACCTCTTTCATATATATAACCTTATATATATTATACATATACATATTTACAAACATATATATGGCATTATTGATACTATGTATGTTCACAGTATTTGTAGTCTGCCTGTCTCTGTTATGTTATTTCATGTTTCCATGTTTCAACAAAGTACCCAATCAGTATGTTATAGCTTTCTGAAATTCCTATTATTTTAGTTTCGCTATTCCCCTATTACTGAGCGTTTCATTTGTTTTTACAATTTTGTTGTTGTTTAAAAAAACATGACAATGAACGTTTTCATAGAAATTACTTGTTCCTCTGAATTAATCCTTTGGGTTTAAATATGGACCTTTGCTATTGACCCAGTAAAAAAAATCCAAGCACAGTTAGAAAAGAGAAACAGAAGAAAAAGCAAATGAGAACAGGTATGAGAGAAATGAAAGAAGAGTCTGGGGATGTGTTTTCTCCTGAGAAGGCTGCATCTTGTATGTAAAACGCTGGTTATATCATCTGTTCTACTGTGAATGCTGAACAACACTACAATTTGGGTGAAGATTGTTTTTCTCACTGTGATTTCACTTATGGCCTAGAAATTCTAAATGGAGAGCAGAAACAGGGTTCAGTGCTTTCTAGAACAACTGCCATTATTTCTACTTGAGGTTTACTTTCATTTGTAAAATTTGTCTAAATGGAGTTGGATACTACAAAGAAATAGTTATTTTATCAAAAGCTTTTAGGGTGACTTTAAGCTTGGAAGTGAAGAAAAACAACTTTCTTATTCGCTGTAGTATCCCTAGCACATTCACGGGAACACAGTAGGTAGCTGATAAGCACAGTCAAGGGAATAAAGTTAGGAGTGCAGTAAACACTTCCGGAGGGAATGACGGGTGGCAGGAAGTTGTTCCTTTCCCTGAAGGAAATCACTTTCCCCTACTCTACAGCATACTTATGGATGGAAAAGTCTTTAAAATCTGATCATGCATAGTTCCGAAGGAATGTGCTTTAGGAGCATTTGCTGACGGGGATGCAGGTCAAAGGAGAAAAGAAATGCTCTTACATTCTCATGATCTGGTTATTAAGGAAATAAAGTAAACCCTTATTATAGAATAAACACATAAAGAAATGGGGTGAATAATCAATACAGGGAATACTGCGTCTGAACCAGAAGACAGTCTGATACAGGTCAAATTTTATAAATTTGTGTTTGTATATTCCTCGCTGAAGGGAGTCAACTTTATAAAGAAGGCTGGGGTAAAAAACAGACCTTGGTGATTTTAAATATGTCTGTAAGAGTTAAAGATCAGGTTAAGAGATAGGAAAAAAATAAAAGGATTTGTTAGTTTTGCAGAAACTGTCAGGGTTTCTATGGCATTGCAATGGCAAAGTCAAATATACATCTTTTTCAAATAGAAAGGTAAGAGGCGTTTAAAACATAGGTAAAAATGCTTTTCTCTGACAAAATAGTTACTATATTTAGAACTCAAAAGAGCCTTAATTTTTGGTATATGATGTGATCTATGAAGCAATATCAATTTTTATTTATATTAATGAAATCTAGAAGAGTCTAGCTGGGATTTGCAAGGGTTTCAAAGAAAAGGGAAAGGGAAGCTATTAGAAGTCACAGACATGATTAGCACAAGCTTGAAATCAAAGTAAAAACTGTGAACCAAGATGCGCTAACTTAACCCTCAGACCCTGCCTCTGATACAGCTTAATAACACAGATCCTAGAAAACATTATAAAGATTTCTTTGGACAGTGCATTAGATCAGTGCTAACATGGCCAGTCACAGTAAATGCACAGAAAGCCATTTCAAAGCCAGATACTAAATTAAAAGGAAAATTAAAGTCTCATTTTATGGATTTCCCCTACAGAGAGTGTCAGATCCTACATTAATGTTATAAAACACTTTTAAATAGCCATTGCCTGACTATCACTGTTATAAATGATATTCTGATGTTCTTAAATATCTAGAATCTATTTAAATACAGGTACTGAATATTTTGTACTGTTCATAACAGAAGCAAAGGGTTTGACCTATTCCTAATTACAGTATTAATGCAACGATCTGTGTGATCACATATAAATAGAAATCTAACTACACATGCCACTGGATTTCAGCCAGAGGGTCCAGGTTCTAGCTGAAATTCAATGACATCAGCAGAGAATAATCCACTCAGCTAAACAAGCAGGGAGAATAAGCAACTGTGGTCGCAGAAATTTTTGTTTTTTATTCCAAGTTACCATCAAGAAATATGATGGCTCAGATTTTGTATCATCAGTAGTGACAATGAGGCATGCACATCTGATGTGGATTTCTACGTAGCACTCACATGCAGAGATGGATTTTTCAAAGCTCTACTCATCTCCCCCTTTCTCCCCTACTCCCTCAGCCATCAGCACCAAAGTCTAGAGCCATATTTCATTTCTCAGTGAACACCCTGGGAACAGCCATCACTTTTTCCCAGAACTGGACTCAAAAGAAAACACCATCCCTAAGTAAGTTAAACAGTTCAATGCACCAAGGAGATTTATCATAGAGAGAGATCTGCCTAATGAAAGTAATCCCCTAACCATGACACGGAAGACTGCTTTCTCTCTCTAGTTAAAAAACACACTGCCTCTGACAGAGAAGGAAGACAGCACTCAGGCACCTCTAATATTAGCAAGAAACAAAATGCTGCTCTTAGAAGGTCTGGCATTAGAAAATTCCGAACAATATCTGTAAATGGAAGAAAGATCAACGTACACGACGATGCAAGCGTTCCAATATATCAATTCAAGGAAAGTAACAAGACTAAGTTTATACCCAGTTACTGAAATGCAACCATGGCCAATAATAATTTTTGCTCATATAGATCTCTGTTCCTCCTACTTAATGAAAAATTTAAAAAATCCGAGGTTCAGAATGGAAACGGGCCTCAGGAGCAAAGTGGTTGCCTCTTTCACAAATGGTCACCTTAGTCCAAGACTTCTTACTTAGACTTTATTTGGTGTTGGCAGAAACTGCCACTAACTGGCAAAAGGAACTAAGAAGAGAATGACAATATGGTGCCTGTATATTGCAACTGCCACAGAGCCCAGTGTTTTGACATTGTTACTGAAACACACTCAACTATTTATGAGAGCTAAGTTGAATCAAACAGTTGGTGTGGCAGAAAAAACATCTGTGAAGTCTTTTTGTCTACAAAGTCACTAAGAAAAGGATGAGGAAACACAGCAATCACACAAACACAAATACCTCTAAAAATATCATAAATAGCACTGTGAAGCGGGAACAGATACCTCCTACCCCCAACATTGTAACAATCCCCTGCAGGCGTGGCCACCCAGGATTCTCAGGCAGTGCATCACTGTGGATGGCCAGCTCTTCTGGAGAGATGAAAGTTCCCTCTTTATCCACAAAAAGTACTTTTTAAAATTAATTATTTTGAATATAATATCTTTCTGACTTAGACCGTCTTGGGGCCAAGCGATCTGTGTTTTTAACAAGGTGAGTTTGACATAGGCTAGGGTTTAAGGACCAGTGTCATCCACTAAATGGCTCTGAATTTCTGTGCTCTTAAGAGTTTTCTGTCTGCTTTCATTGGGTTTTCCTTTTATTTGTTATCGAGTTATTTCTGCCCACCATGCATCTGCCTCTATATTGGTCCTTCTCCCTTCCAATTTGCTCCTTTCCAATTTGCATCTAATCTTTTACAGACTTAGAAATCAGTTTTCGCGGTAGTTAAAAATCATGTGTAAAATACAAATACATAGGATCAAATGAGTCAAGAACTGCATTCAAAACTGGGAAAGCACCCTTATGAGGGGAATGCGTGGTACTTGGACATAGATTTTTGAGGTCTATTTTGGCTATTTAGAGGCTTTTCTGCTTACTTCCTTAATTGTACAATATTTACTTGCTTTTATTCTGAGCAGTAGAGGAGGTTGCTGAATAACTGAGTCCCAGAAAATGAAATGTTTCTATGGTTTACGAGTGAGTCTCTGCAACGTTCATCTTAATATCTTTAACAGGACTGTAGTGACTACCATTCATTAAATATTTGCTATGTGCCAGACACTGTGCTATATGCATTTTATATACATTATTTAATCAGATCCTCACAACAAGAAGTAGGTTATTATTATCATTCTAGATGAGGAAACAAGAGGCACAGAGCCATTCAGGAACCTGCCTAAGATCACAGGGCTATTAAGAAAAATAACCCAAATTCAGGTTAGCTGGATTCTAAAGCCACCTATTTTCTTTTTTTTTTTTTTCTTCTCCTTCTTCCTTTCTTCTTCTCCTCCTTTTTTTAAAAAAAATATCACTGGCCTATGTAGCAAAGAAGCAGCCAGGTGGGAACTCAAAGCTTAGAAAAAGGGGGTGGGAGCAGGGATGAATCTCAAGAGTTGGAAAGGACTGTGGTGAGTGGCCAATATTCAGAAAAGGACACAGAAGATGTGTTCTTCCCAGGGAGAAATCAAGGAAGACAGAAGACTGAAGTCATGCCATCCTACCTAGAAGGTCAAAACCTGCCAGTGTCCACAATAAGAGAGTCTCCTGATCTGTTTTCCACAGGGCTCCATATCCCCTTTTATACTCTACTCCAGGGTCCTTACAGTTATTATTTAAGCTTGTTTGAAGCATACATGATCTTTACATTTGTAAACATCATGAGGTCAGAATCTTCTGCCACATGGCTGAGATACTATAACTGATAATAATTGACCATCCAGACTACTATAAATTGAAACATCCTCTTTACTTCTTACTTGGTTTGGAAAGGGAGTTCCAGTTCTCTTTCTCTTAGCCTACAATTTTGCTAAACACACAGTAGCACTATATGCTGTTCAGTACTCTCTAAAATATTTAATGTACAAACAGATGCTATGCGTGGGTAATGGTAGAATAACACACATTGGGCATGTTGAAAAGAGAGCTCGCTTAAGAATGTGTGTCATGACCAGTCAGAATGACCATTGTTAAAAATCCACAAACAGTAAATGCTGGAGAGGGTGTGGAGAAAAGGGAACCCTCCTACATTGTTGGTGGGAGTGTAAATTGGTGCAGCCACTATGGAGAACAGTATGGAGGTTCCTTGAAAAACTAAAAATACAGTTACCATATGATCCAGCAATCCTAGTCTTGGGCATATATCCAGACAAAACTATAATTCAAAAAGATACCTGCACCCCTATGTTCATAGCAGCACTATTCACAATAGCCAAGACATGGAAGCAACCTAAGTGTCCATCGACAGATGAATAAAGAACATGTGGTATATATACAATGCAATACTACTCATCCATAAAAAGAATGAAAAAACACAATTTGCAGCAACATAATGGACCTAGAGATTATGATACTAAGTGAAGTAAGTCAGAAAGAGAAAGACAAATATCATATGATATCCCTTACATGTGGAATCTAGAATATGACACAAATGAACTTATTTACAAAACAAACGCACAGACATAGGAAACAAACTTATGGTTACCAATGGGGGAAAGGTCAGGGAGAGACAAATTAGGAGTTTGGGATTAGCAGATACAAACTACTACATATAAAACAGATAAACAACAAGGTCCTCCTGTATAGCACAGGGGACTATATTCAATATCTTGTAATAACCTATAAAGAAAAAGAATATATATATAGGTATGTATAACTGAATCACTTTGCTGTACACCAGAAACTAATACGACATTGTGAATCAACTATGCTTCAATTAGAAAAAAATTTTTTTAAGAAAAAAAGAATGTGTGTCACACAGCATCAAGGCAGACCTTGTGCTCCCCTCTCCTCCCTCCTTAGAGCTGCTGGGAAGACTCCATTTCTATTAAAGAAATCAGAAACAAACTTCTTATTTCACCAACTGTATTAAAATCCATATTTAATCACATAAATGGGTCTCTGCTTTCTAAATTACAAACAATCCACTTTGATTTGATTCCTCAAAGGATCTGATCTTTAAGGAGGTATTTCAGGGAAAAAATGCAACCAATAAAGTACCTATGGGGTGACCAAATTGAGCGGGGAATACCTGATTGTTTCACTAAGCGAGATATCTTAGCATTCTGATTTAACACTCATGCCAGAGTAAACGGAAGAAACACATTATAAGCCTTTTGTGTTTTGATGAGGAAGACATTACATAAGACAAAAGGGGGAGCACAGTCTTACCCAAAGTTTACCAAATTGGTGCCATCTAAGTGCTCTATCATAGGCTTTTACTGAACTGTACGTGTTTCTGTTGTTGACGGTTGGGCTAGAGGTGGCTTTTTGCCATTTCACACTTCAAGCATTAGTTTGTCCGGCTGACTCCTCAGGCACAGGTGGAGGGTAGCCATCGAACTTGGGCCCTCTGGTTCCTGGAAGATCAATAACTGGAGCCCTTCTGACTCTGCTGTCATTTTTGGAAGCCAATATAGTAAGTCCCCTACATACGAACGAGTTCCGTTCCGAGAGCGTGTTTGTAAGTCCAATTTGTTCGTTAAGTCCAACAAAGTTAGCCTAGGTACCCAACTAACACAATATAGTACTGTACTGTAATAGGTTTATAATACTTTTCACACAAATAATACATTAAAAAATACAAAAAATAAAGAAAACATTTTTAATCTTACAGTACAGTACCTTGAAAAGTACAGTAGTACAGTACAACAGCTGGCATACAGGGGCACGTTCGCATCTCTGAAAGTTCGCAACTTGAAGGTTCATATGTAAGGGACTTACTGTATTTCACAGTATCTTGTACTGATCAGCTCAGACTATCCAATGAGACCCACACACCTTCCTTCCGGTCTCCCTATCACAAAAACCATCACTTCCTTTCTCTCATGACCTTCATCCCTCCTCACCTTACCCAAAACCAACAGAACAGCTATGCCCTAATTATTACAGTGGGACTCTTTGATCTTATTCTTTAAAGCTCTCTTCTAATTACCAGAAGGTTTTCTCAAGGCTCTTTTCAAATTGCTGAAAGGTTCCAATCACTCCAAACTTCCCATCTCCTTAAACTGAAATTTTTTTCACCATTCCCTCTGACTTGAGGTTGTCTTTATCTTTTGTTGACATGTAAAGTCACTTACAGGGCAGAACTCCTATCCACGAAGGCATCTCCACCATCAAATGCCAAGACTTCATAAGGAAGTAGAAGGAAAAACGTGTTTTTCTACAGAGGATTTACAGCAAAATCCAAAAGCCACTTTGTGATGGGTACGTGTATGGAAGTGAAAGTATGAACTGACATTAAATTCTCAGTTGTGGTTGGAGTTATGGTTTGCTTTGACTTTCCTTTGTAAAATCCCATTAAGGTAGAATCCCATCTCTCTTTTTAAGTTTTTTGTTTTCTGATACACGTTGCTAGTATTTATTTTATTGAAGCAGAAGGAAAATAAATATAATAACTGCTCATATCAGTTGTCTCTACTGATGGTGCTATTTCTCATATAAAATGCAGCTGATTCCTTCTGCCTCCGGAAATCAGAAGCAGCCTTTCACCCACAGAGCTGTAACTTTTCAGAATCAATGGTTTTACCATCTTTGAGACCTTCTGGATTAAACTCAGTCCACACAGTCTCTGCTGACCTTCACAAGTCATAAGCCTTGCAAAGCTAACAGAGTTTGCTGTGAGAGTGTGGGTCTTGACTCATCCACATTAAGATCTTTGAAACCTTTGGCAGAGCCCTGCCTTAATAGTCTCTGGTAGCCCACAGAGGCGTTGTAAGTTTCACTCCCTCTTTAAAAAGTAATCTAACATGTGAAAATCCAAAACTATAGATCAACTGGATCCCTGTGACTTTATCCTCATCATAAAACGGGCCCTCCTCTGCCCAGTCCCCTGGCACCATATTCCTGGCACCTCCACCAGACAGACGCTCCATGTGGAAGCGTGCCACAGCTCAGCTCCTGGCATGGAGAAGCTGCTCGATCAGTGAATGGCATCCTCACTTCACAGAAGGATTTACTCAAGATCTTCCTCGTTGTGAGAGCTTAAAAGTCAGGCCTCTTAGTTAGCACACACTGTTAGCAATGACTGATTTACCAGCAATTTTCCAGGACACACCCATGTGTCTCATGCACCAGGCAGTCCAAAAAAGATGGGTGAAGATACGTAAATCAGATGTACAAATCATCCCCGATTAGCCCTTTGCTCTTCAAGACTGGTGTGTTAGAATCAGAATCCTGAAAGGGCACAGATTTGAGCAGCAAACAGACCTGAGTCTGAATCACAGCTTTGTTATTGGGCAGAACTGTAACTACTCTGAGGCTTGATTTTCTAACAAGGGAAGTGGGCTTGCTACCTTTGAAGCTGCTGTGAGGAGTAAATGAACTATGAAAGTGCTAACACAGAAGACATGCAAGAAAGGCCAGCTCTTGACATGTCTGGTTCCCTGAATAAAGTCTGCACCTCTCTGCTTCCTATCCAAAACAGAGGTTTTAGGAAGTATCATCCTTACACTTACAGAGTTCTCTCTCAAATATACACCTCTCAGACCACATAGATCGGTGGCTGGCCCAATGTGACATGTATGTGGATAGATGTGCCCTGGAATTAATCTAAGAGGAAGGAGTTCCACTTGAGTTCAGGATACAAGTATATCCACAAGAACAGGAGCAGGGGGGAAAAATCACATTGCTGGAAATGACCAACATGAAGTTTGGGGATTCAAAGCTGAATAATTCCAAAATAATAAATGGTGTTAAGTGAATCCCAGCTGTATTCCCACTAAGGTCACCAGAGGCAGGGATTATATGTGACACCGGAGGCTTGCATAGGAGCTGCTGTAGAAAGCTACAGCCTGACCCGGTCTGGAATGGCCCAGCATTTGGCCAGCAGGGCCAGAACTGCCTCAGAGTCTCCCATCCTCCTAGCTGCCGCTTCCTTTCCTGGAGATCACATCCAATTTTTGATTAGTATCACTTTGAACCTAATAGCTTTAGATCCTTGTTGAGAGATGAACCACAAATCTTTTTATCAATCAATTATTCAGACACGGAAAGGGGTTTTATCCCACACAGGCTATTTTTAATCTCAAAGACTCCCAGTCTTTTATGTAAATGGGTTATAGGACCAGTATCCCTTCCACGAGCTGCTACAACAACGATGTGCACCAATGAATACCTGAGTGACCCTGAGAGGCATTTGGCATGCTTCTTCTCCAATCTCAAGGCTTTCTGGAATACTTTCGCTAGTTTGGAAGCAGGGAGAGGGACTCAGGATAGTAAAGGAGGAAATCATGAAATATTACAACCCCAGTGGATCACAGGAAGTGTGTGTGCATGGGAGAGATTGAGAGAGAGAGAAGAGAATCAGAAAAAGGAGAAGAAAAAAGAAAAGGAACAGAGGAAAGGAGACCCAAGGCTCTCAGAAAGGGTTCAATTCCCTCTACTGCTCAGGTACATGACTTGAGTCCAGTTATCGAAATGGCCAAAAGTTTGCAAATCTCGTCAGGGGAGGGAGAAAGCATAAGTGGCATTTACTACAAAACTTGCTAACCATTTCTCTATGTTATTAAATTATAATGCCCCAGAATATAAAAGTCATTGGAGTGGGGAGGGGTGTGGTTGAAAGTATTAAAGTCCTAAAACAGCACAGTTTTCTGTATTGTCTCTACTATTCTACAAAAAACATACTCAGCTACCAAGACCACGCAGCTATTCTATTCGTGATAATAAATGTAATACAACACTGAATTTTTCCCTGTATTTAAAATGTTTACTTCGGGTAATACGTAAATGTCAATCTTATCCTGATTTTATCTGCTTTTAGTGAACAGAAAAGGAAGGATAAACTGAGGAATAAAGATCATACAATAACTAGAGTAAATACTGGTAATTTTTAAATGACTACAGAAACCACTACGTTTGGAATTTATGCCATCTCTAAATTAAGTGACCACTGTTAACACTGCAATATATTCAGATCATAAGCTACGATCCTTTCCAAGAAAATCAGTAAAAAATCATTAAACCACACAATATTTGGTATTAAAACTTGATTCATTTTTAAATTCTGGAGGCGGAGCTGATTCCTGTAGTTATAATAGCCATTCCTAAATCTCAGTGGCTTAGAACCACCATTTTGTTTCAGTGAGTCAGGAACTTGGGAAGGGCTCATTGCATCGTCAGATGGCTATGACAGGCTGGCTACCCAACGTGGTCCATCCACACGGCAGGCAACCGACAGTAGCCGTTAGCTGGGAGTTCCACTGGAGCTGTCAAGCAGAGCATCTACCAGCGGCCTCTCCAGCGTGGCAGTGTCAGGGTAGTCGGACTTATGTTGCGCTGGCATCTAGAGCAGAGGTCTTGGGAAAACTGGGTGAAAGCTACCATGGCATTTTCTGGCCTAGACTTGGACATCTTGGAAATCACAAAGCATCACTTCCATGTATCGTATTGGTCCAAGAAGTCACCAGCCCACCCAGATGCAGACCTCACCTCTCAATGGGAAGAGTGTCAGAAAGTTTGGGCGTCAGGTTTTACAATTGTCACAATGGTTCTGTCAGTCTTTGCGTTCTCTGTCATTCTTTGCAGATCGCTGAATGTATGTCCATGAGCCTGAGCACACACAGGCTTTGTACGTAGCATGTGTTCGATAGATGTTTGAAAGGCATATCAAGAGTACTTTTCTTAGAGGGAAAAGTAGGTCATGGCCATGAACTTGAAGTCAACTCACAAAGGACTGTTCAAAAATCTGGGGTGTATCTGCGTGCTTAACCAAGGGTCTCTGCCTAGGCACTTTTCAGACTAATTGGGCCAGTTCTTAAATTTGTAAGAGAATGAAAACAAGCATGGTCAGTAAAGAGAACTCAACCGAGAGCTTACGCTGTCAGCTTTCAAGTGAGAAAAATGTGGCACTGAACCCTGACCCTGTCACTTACACACTGGACGTTAAAACGCACGACTTTACCCTTCTAAAACCTTTATCTCATTTTTCAAACAATAACAAATAATACCACCTATCTCATAGTGCTGTTGTGAGGATTAAATGTGTAAATATCTATAAAAGGCTAAAACTATGGCCAGACACATAGTTGGCACTCAAAAAGTACGTGTGGTTTTTGTATCCTTATTACTATTCAAAAGTTCTTAGGCCACTCCATAGTACATGGTAAGCACTCCTTAAACGTTAACTTTTAATATAATTATAACCTCTAACCCTCATCTTGTTCAGTTTCTATCCCCCTCTCTACCTTCCCCCTACACCCAAACATTGAAGGGGTTGCTGACAAAATTCACAATTTGACAGATCAGACTTTCAGAACTTCTTACACTCCTTATTTATGATCTGAAAAATGTGAAAAAGAACAATGGAAATGCCCAAAGATGGGCAACTTTAAGAAAGTTCAGGCTTTGTAGGTTCCTTGAATATTCGGATAATCAATATGTGATTTTATCAGCTTGGACTTGACCTATGGAAAAAAATTTCCCCTTGAATGCTGCAACTTCAGAACGTTATTATCCTGTAGAAGGTGAAGTGTGGAGTCTTCTTCTTTCCACAAGGTTCCACTATAGCGTGGCTGCCTCTTTCTTCAGTAGAGGAGAGAGGACAAAGCAGCAAAATTCAACTGCTAAGTCTAGAGGTATGATGCTAGGAAAAGAGGAGGAGGGATGACTTTTGTAGCAGAGGGCCTACAGATTAGAATATATAGTTAAATCATTCTATAGAGAAAGATCACACTAGGGTTGGGTTTTTTTCTGTTTTGTAAATAAGTTCACTTGTATCATTTTTTTTTTAGATTCCACATATAAATAATATCGTATGGTATTTGTCTTTCTCTGTCTGACTTAATTAACTTAGTATGATAACCTCTAGGTCCATCCATGTTGCCGCAAGTGGCATTATTTCATTCTTCTTTATGGCTAAGTAGTATTCCATTGTGTATATGTACCACATCATCTTTAACCATTTATCTGTTGATGGACATTTAGGTTGCTTCCATGTCTTGGCTATTGCAAATAGAGCTGCTAGTTTTTTGGGGGTTTTTTAATAGTAAACTAAAGACAAGATAGGCTCTTAAGTTCTGTGACGTCTGTCCAGTTCACTGTTGCATTTCTGAGACCCACTTCAGTATCTGGCACTAAGCAAAGGCTTCAGAAGTATTTGCTGAATGAGCTGCATAAATTCATGTTAAAATCAATGCCTGGGAAAGGACCCCTCTAGATGTTTTAACCTAAGTAAGTGCTTTGACTTGGAGGCCCACAGAGCATCTTATTTTAATCTGTTATAATCTTATTTTTCCATGATGAAAACATTTCTCCCTTTTGAAAGGGAGCTTACTTTTTCAGTGCACTGATGAAGATAATCAGAATAAAGTAGGACACACTCTGGAGGGGGGGGAAAGGCAAAAGCAACAAAAGTGAACGCAGCATCCCCCAAACAAGCAAACAAACTGCACAGCGGCTCTCAGTAGACACCCAGGAACCAAAATGAAATTGGCCTTTGCTTAGCAAAGCCTAAATTCGAATCTTGAAAAATAAATCCCTGAAATAAAAATGGCACCTCTGAGATGATGAACAACTTCTAAAGCCTCAACACAGAGGGGGCAAATGCCTTTAAACGAGCCCCTGGAGAGAGGAGGGCACCTACCGAAGGCAGTCAGGCTTTGACTCATTGTTATCTGTTTCTGCACTTGATTGAGCCTCGTTGGTACACAAATGATTTTTCCCCTTGCATCTGGTCAAGGTGGTCATCGTTTAAAATCGCTGGGAAGTAGAAATGCCCCCTTCCCTTTCCATGGGGGAACCTCCTTCATGCCAATAACCTCACAGCAGGGTCTGGCAGCCCAGCCTCCTTGCCAGCCCAGGGTCCTTGTGAGAACCGCCAAACTTCCCACAACAGACAAGAGTGTGCCGCGGAAACATGAGGGCGGCATTGTTCGGCCCCCAACTCCAGCTCCCGGGATCACTTGCTTAAGTCTCGTTTTCTGTAGCCTCCTTTGTCTCAGTTCCTGGGGGTTCGTACCATGCATTGTCATTGTTGGGGAGGACACATACAACCGGCGGTTTCTCAACAGCTGTCTGCAGGAGCTGCCGCAGAGGACACACATGTGCGCGGGCACACACACACACACACACACATCCCCTCCCTCCCTCAGAAACACCATCCACACAGGGTGCAGGCTGCCCTGAACTTGCCCCACCCAGTTGGCTCTGCCAGCCAGCCTTTTCCTGGACATACATTCCTGCGCCTCCAGGAAACCAGGTGGGAACCAACACTTGCTGGGCTTTCTCATTTTACAGCTTTTACACAGAGGTGAGACCCCCTCCCACATTCCCATTGCCCCCATGAGCTTTAAATGTTAACAACAGAGGGGTGAGGATGCCCACTTTTTGAACACTGAGAAATCCAAAGTGGCAGGCAATAAAGCTCAACACGTACACACTAGGCCAGGACTTTTTAAAAAATCACATCATTTCTTAGACTCACAGCCTCACAGTAATCATAATTAAAAAAAAAAACCGCAATGAAAATGGATCAGCAGACATCCTCTTTCAGATTCAATGATAGAAATTGTTACATTTATAATTTTACAAGGACTGGGATTAAAAAAAAAAAAAAAAAGAGCATCTGCCTTATGGTCTCAGTGACCAGCTGGACAGATGGTGAAGAATATCATTAGTTAAGAAAGCTCTCATTCATTATCTGCAAGTCCCTTGGGCAGGCCGGGGTGGGGGGCAAGAATGTCCCAGAATGTAATATTTGAAGAATGTGTGTGTGTCTGAGATATGAGGCCAGGCGGTGGACATGGGGTCGGAACACACCGCCCGTTGTGATCCAAACAGCAACCATGAACACCTCAGCAGCGGCGTGTCACACAGAGACTTCCAGCTTCCGTTCTACCCGCTCCCTCGACGGTATTAACAGTGAAGAAACCATTTAGAGGTCACCATAGCTGCCAACGATCCCTCCTTCTCTAGACGTAAGTACCTCTCCATCGGAAAAACTAAAGGGGCACAGAAGAGGAGATGCTGAAACTGTCACTTCTCTGGCAACTCTTCTGGGTTCACATGGAAAATGACAAAAGAAACAGGGGGTCTGGTGTGTTCATCTCAACCACAGGGATTCCAGGGTAAAACGCCTCTAAATTTAAGTCACCTCTCCACCTGGGTAACAGAAAGTGTGTGTGTGTGTGTGTGTGTGTGTGTGTGTGTGTGTGTGTGTGTGTGTTTGCCGGGTTGTGGGGGGGGGGGAGCGGGGGCAGAGGATAACAACAGGCCCCAGTGAAAGTGATGGAAGGACCAGAAATCAACAGATCTGTGACTGTCCGGTTTTCTGTACCAATTTATATCTACCTTTTCAGCTTAATCTCTTATAAACTTCCATCAGAGAGACTCTGGTACTGAAAGGATAGATGAGTTCCTTGGCCCTTTGGATCTGTCTTTCCACCGGGCACTGAACACCTACTGGGTATGAGGTGCTCTGCTGGGAACCCACAGGAATACAAGAGAAGCAGAGGTATGGGGATCCCCGGCCTGCCATTGTGGGGTAGAGGGTGCGTATGAGTGGCCATCAATCAAAACTCATAGCTTCTGAAGCTGGAAAAACTAGTCTTCAAAGTCACTCATATACTGATTTTTGCCAACAACTCACATTGGTACTTTGGAGAAATCTAAGAAATTGGTGAGAAACTTTAAGGGTTAGGTAGGAACCAGGATCACCGAAGCCAAATGGGAAGCCTGGTTCAAAGAAGGGAGCAAAGAAATCAGAAAAAGAAGGATGATTACGATGAAGGACAGGGTCACTATTCATCCCCAGCTGGCCCCAGCTTCTCTGTTTTCCTTCTATCTGCCAGCTCTCCCTGGTTCTTGGAAAACACCTCAGGCAGAATCCTCCGCTGCCACCACAATGACCTCTAAACTAATAGCAATGACAATAACAATCATTTTTTCCCATGTTGAGTGCCGACTGTAAGCTCAGCATCTGTTCAGTGCTTGAGATCTAGCACTTAATGCTCATAACGTCTCTCGGAGGTTGGTATTATTGCCACTGTACAGATGACAAAAACTGAGACTTGGAGAGGTTAAGTGATTTGCCCAAGGTCACACGGCTAGCAGGTGACAGTGGCAGGAACCAGACCCAGGTATGTCCCCTTCCAGTATCAAGGCTCCTAGCCACTTCACTATAGGGAGTCTTTCCTATACTCTGGCCAAGACATAGCTGGGATTTTCCAAAACTAACTTTACTGAAGAATTAAGAAAAAACTAAAATATAAATTCTTGGGGAAAAAAAAAAACCAAGTTAAAACGCAAGTCTCTTGGGCTCTTTTTGTTTTTTGGCTGTGCCGTGCAGCATGTGGGATCTCAGTTCCTCAACCAGGGATCGAACCCAGGCCCCCTGCACTGGGAGCACAGAGTCTTAACCACTGGACTAGCAGGGAAGTCCCAGCCTCTTGTGCTCTTAACATCAAAAGCTAAATGTTTGTCAGTGAATAAATTTACCAGCCAATTTTCCTCCCAGGATGTTAGGAAGAATATATAACACATGTATACTTTAAATAGTTTAAACACAATATAAAAGCTATTTATTATTCATTCTTCCTAGGAATATTCCTTCTCTATCCCCCAACTCAAGGTCTGTGAGGATTAAATGAGATATTATGACTGAGGATTCTGCTTTAGATCTTTATGCGCAATCGAAAAATAAGGATATTTAACATTTAAACTTTGTATCTTTAAAATGAAAATATAGGCCTATTGCATTTATAAAGCAAACAACAGAAATAATAAAGCAAACTAGACTCCTTGACTGGTGGAGATCTTAGGATGAAGGGTACACATGAAAATGGGACACATGAGATTTCTGTGCTCAGATTCAGAAAAGTCTCCAGTCACTTTGTCTTGACTTTGCAGTTTTCTTCTCTGCCTCTTCAAGGTCTCAGGCTCCAGGCCCCCGGCAGTCCTGCCTTCACCTCTACCCCACTTCTCTCGTTGCCCTTTGGTTCCTCCGACTTTGTTGAGGCTGTTTCAAAAGCTCTTTTCCTTTGCCCTTTATTCTGAGCTAGCATTTGGCCTCACTCGTGGCCTCTGCACGGGGTCATCTTGACCTGAAACCTGCCTGCATCTTTTCTGTCCCTTCCAACCATCCACTGCAGTTTGTTCTTCCTGAAGGTGAGCTGTCACACACAAGTTGCTACTCCCTGACTGGGGCATGGCTCCCGCTCATAGGCAGACACAGAGACCACAACTCATCCTCAGTAACTTCTTCAAGTACTTTCATTTGAAACATCCCAAAGAGCCTTCTGTTCATCTCTCCACGTCTAGAGCAGAAATCTTATCAATGTAGTTTTATAACACCAATGTTCCTAATTTACAGGCATCTGCCCAGTCGGTACTTCCCCGAAAGGTATTAGAACAGCATTAGAGGCTGTTCCCTCCACACCCAGCAAGATCTGGCGGCCCCATGTCAAAGGCAGCCCTGAAGCGTCTCTCCACTGTGGAGGCCAATGCTTTTAGGCATCGTAACACCCCTTCCCAATACGCTCCTGGGTTTTGGAGTCAAAGGGATTTGAATTCAAATTCCAAATCTCACAAAGCCCTGAGACATTAGGCAGGTCATTAAACACTCCGAGCCTCGGTTTACTCATCCTCAAAGTGGGGTTGATGGTAAATAGCTATCTTACGGTTGCCATGGTATTTACGAGGGATGATGCATATCAAATCTTTGCACAGAGGACTAGTAGTGTTTATCAAGGGAGGCACTATCTCCTTCTGAGCAAAGCAGAGTTAAAAACAAGTCAACTCCTTCTGTCCCCAAATACTTCTAGAAATGAATCAGTTGCAATCAACAGTCTTCTTTCCTAGAAGTGAGGGCTGTCCCTCCTTCCCTCTCACTCTTTCCAAGAGGCCTGAAAACAACAGGGATAAAGAATGTAGGCTAAGGACACGAAGGCACCACAGTGTCCACTGCAGCGCCAAGGAACAGAACTAGGATGATGGGTTTCATAAAATATCACCCACTCCCACACCAGTCATTTGCAGCTTGATCAAACTGCTACTGCGAGCCTCGGGACCCCTAGTTTAGTTTAGAAATGGCAGAAGGATCCTAGAGAAAATGAGAACTCTTTTAATCATTACCGCTTTTATTACATTTCTGTGCCTTGCACACAGTGCTCTGAGAAAACCTACAAGAGCTTGGGGCTGTTAATGGGACACCAGCTCTGCCATGGGGATGGGGGTGGCCACTTAGAACTTTACTTTTAGAAGAATCCCACACTCTGCTCCTGAAGCCTGCCTGGACTTGATGAGCCATTTAGAAGAAAAATTTAAAGATGGAAAGTGAAAGATTCAAGGAAAGAAGGGAGTAGGGCAAGAACAGACTAGAAGGGCATAAAAATGAAAAGGCAGCTATAGAGTCAAATACATTCAGCCTTGCCTCCAGCACCCACTGCCCAAAGACAGGAGCTGCTTCGTGCTGGGCTCAAGGGTAGGGAAGCTCCCAACTCGGCACAGGTTCACCAGAGCCCATCCTGAAGACTGGAAAGGAAAAGAAACAGAGGGGGGATCCCAGCCCCTAGGTCCTGAAGACCACTGTCACTAGAAGAAAGACAGGCAGGAGAGAGAGAGAAAAGTTTGGGTGGGTGCCGTTACCAAACCATGTCCACGAGGGCACGTGAAAAACCCCAAGGGCTCTCTGCTCATCCAGACATGGGAGCTCTGTCTTCTAAATCCCCTTCTGGGGTCACTAAGAGAACTGGGCAAAATCGGGACCAGGAGCTCAGGGCCCTCTCTTTTCTAGGGCTCACCACTGGCAAGGAAAGCCCTGCCTCACTTTGCAGAAAGGAGGGCAGCCTCTTCAGCAAAATGGGCTTTTTTTGGCAGCACCACAGGGCTTGTGGGATCTTAGTTCCCCGACCAGGGATTGAACCAGGGCCCTCGGCAATGAGAGGGCGGAGTCCTAACCACTGGACCGCCAGAGAACTCCCAGGATGGGTTTTTAAAATAGAACAAACTGGGGGAATTTGAATTCATGAGTGAATGCAGTTCATGTAAGAAGCAAATGGTAGTTCTACATATCTGTATTTTTACTCCTTTCACTGGGAAACTAAAGAGTAAACAACTCCCATCTCCAAAAGAAAGTTTCCTCTAAATCCTAAAAAATGTTTAGTCAAGGTTAAGCCATATGTAAGAGTAACTGACATTTCCCAGATGTCCCGCAACCAAATACTGACTCTGCATTACTAATCCCAGGACTTTCTTATTTGCCGCCCTGTTTATACGCATTCAAAGCCAAAGACATGAAGTTAGCAGAATATTCATTTTTTAATTGTTATGTAAAAGTCTCAGACTGACCTGTAAAATGTTTGGAATCACAGAAGGTGTAATTCACTCCGAAATACATGTTTACAAGATGCAAGAAGGTTGTTTGGATTTATTTCGAAAGTATTAAAGAAAAAAAAATACGCTACTCCCTTACACAAAGAATACCAGAGTGTGTGGTAGTTAATTCGGGGAAAAAGAAGTGCACGTAATCATGTAGATTTTTGAAGTAAAAGTTAATCTGCAGGAAGCAGGAAGTTAAGACGTGTAATTAACCCCAAGGTACACAATATAAAGAATGGACAGCGAAGACTAACAAAGGAGCTAGAATGAGCTAATACAGAAGTATGTGTAGAAATGACACACAGCTGAAATATCTCTTCTTTAGCTCTTTTCCTCCTTTAACCATCACAGACAGACGCTCTGGTCGTGGGTCAGAATGTGCCCGAAGACAGTGTTATTCAAAGTATGGTCTATGGACCCAGTACTCATTGCCAAACCGATAACGTTCCACACGCCCAAGATAAGTTCCAGCTTTGCGAGTGCGACATAGCAGCTGTCATAGAGATCTGTAACTGAAGGAACATTCCAAGCAGGTGATCGTTTTTCTAGCAATTCATTTTTACTGGGTTTTCTCAATGTATCGGTCCACCATGGATTGGAAATGGAAGGAGAAGAAACCGGTCTTTCACCAGAGGCAGTCTGCAGAGTGCTGCTAAAAACCTAAAACCTAAAATTGTAGATGGTAAGCTCTCAACATCGAGTTAAGAAAACACAAGAAATTTTCCATTGTTCAGTTTTGACCTTTGATTTATGTTTCCCCGATGCAGAAGGCTGCAGGGCTGGTGCAGAAAATGATGAGAGAAGCAAGATGTGATGGCTACTTTAGCTGAAGACGCTGATTCCCCTCAACCCCACCCCCGGTTTTAAGCTGTTGATCTAGTCCACATAAGGCAAAACCCCACATAATCTTTCTGTTTGTTTGTATGTAAAAAAGGATTCTGAATGGAACAGTCTACTCCAGAGGAAAAGGAATTAAGAGTTTTAATGCTTAAGCACAGCCAAATATTTATACATCATTAAACGCAAAATACATGAACGGCTAGATGGGTGCATTTCTCTCCCATGCCTTACTGTAAAGGAATGTGTTACAATACCTGGACCGCTTTACATTCTCGATCTCTTCTTTATTTTTTGTTTTACTCTCTGTAGTTATAGCAATACGATTTTTATCTTCTAAAAATATTTGAGGCTTCCTCTGCCTAGATATCTTTTTCCCCTAGCAATCGGTTTATGAGGAGGTGTGGGCATAAAAGATGTCCCTGTCATAACATTAAGCACATCAAAAAAACCAAAATATACATTCACATTTGTACATGAGCACAAGTGTAAACACACATCTACAACCCACTCCTGAAGTCCCAGCAGCACAATCTTCCCTGACTCACTGTCTCATCACTGAAAAGAAAAACAGTATGCCTGGGGACCACGCGAGACAACACTCCCATTATTTACCAACAGTGAGTGTTTACTGAAATAAAACCTTTCAGCTATTGCCTTGGTGACAGTAAGTCAAGTTCAAGTTCAATATGTAAATGCTAATTGCACTAAATATGCAGGCACTGGTTGGCTGAAGAAGACAGGGGCTCTGAGACTGGGTGAGCCGGGGAGAAGTAGATGGGGAGGTGAAAACAAGTCAACAGGGACTCAATTTGAGAAATCCTGTTAGTAAACACTCAAGTCTCACTGGCATGATCTTATGAACAGCTTTAATATTCAGCCGCTCCCACAGACGCGGGGGGTCATCTACGGGGAAGGTAAGAAACAGACTTCACGCCCTACACCACTGAGGATGTGAACGGTGCAGACCTGCCCCTAGATCTTCATAAACAGGCCCCTTTTCCCATCAAAGGCCTTTGCGGAATGGAGCTGGAGTTGTTTATCCTGCTTTCTTTTTCTATGAGGTTTACTTTCCCGATGTTAAACCCTGTCAACTTTACTGCCCAGAAACCTGTCTTCAGAATAGGACTTTCCGCTTTGAAGACTCCTTTTAAGAAATGTGAAGGGGCAGTAAACATAAAATAGGATCCACGGCCCCACCAACGACAACAAAAACCGGGCCCAAGCTAATCAGTCTCGTCCATAAAACACAGGCTCTATCTCTCTCTCTCTCACACACAGTAGCAGCCCAATAAGATCTGTTGAGTGAATGTAAGCAACAGAGTAGGAAGCAGCTGAAGAGAAAGAATTCCTGCTGTGTTTTCCCCTTGTGCCTCCTTCCCAGTCAAAAGCGTTCAAGAAAAGAATGTTTTATGGCATACTGCTGTTCACCACTAGCAGTGCAAGTTTATTCTGCCCGGGGGGCCCAAGTGGGATGAGTTTGGTCATCTCCATATGTTCTCAAAGTGAAATTCTTCCCTTTCTTCCCTTTCATTTTGCAGGCCTGGTCTAATTTAAAACAAGCTATACAGAGACACAACACACTCCATGGTAAAGCAGCGATGCTCACTCTGAGAGGAGAGTTAGGCCTGCAGGATGGAACGGCCGCAAGAGAATGTGAGGAAGGGTTTCTTTCCATTGGTATCTCACGGCCTCCCTCCTTACCTGTAGCCTCTTGGGCCTCACATAGGGCTCTGCCCACAGTCAGTGCCGTTACCATGGCCAAAAGCCTGCATCAATGGAAGACCATCGGAGTCCTCTGCACGTGACATCTAACGTCACAAGCTAAGTCCATCTCAGCGACGGACGTCGGGAGGTGAAGGTTCAAATGAGGCAGTCACTGAAGCACCCACCGGGCTGTCCCCAGATCAGAACTAAAACCACTTAGGGAGTTTTTCAAAAGAAACTGAACTGGGGACTTCTCAAAACTGCTACAAATATACCCTGAAGTTGGAGACCAGAGTGAGACTCTTGGGCCCCACTGGGACTCAGATCGTACCAACAGCCCTAAAATCAAAAGGAACCAGAAAAGGTTCTGTTTACAAGTCAGCTGTGCTCCTGAGGCTCCATCCAGCAGGAAATCTCCGAAAACAGGTGAGGCCAGCCAACAACTCCAGTAAAAGGCGTATGTTGTTATTATTACTTTTTTAATAACAATCCTCTGACATGTGCATATAGCGCTTAACAGTCTACTCTGCATTCTTTCTATGATCAGTTTCATTTCGTATTCACAACAAATCTAGCAGGGAGAAGGGTAGAACTGATTAGTCCCATCTTATGGAAAAGGAAACTAAGGCTCAGGATGGCAAAGTGATTTTCGCAAACAATCTGGGTAGTGAGTAAAAAAACTGAAAAAACCCCTCAGGTCTCAGCTCTTTCCCCTGCCTCACAGCTCACCTTCAGAAAAAAGCCTTGCCTTTTTAGAAGCAGTAAAGGATCTCTCTTATTCTTCCCCATATTGCCCGTTCTCCTTAGGTATGGGAAGAAAATACCTCCTACATTTATCCATACAGCTGATACTCAGCAAATCCTGTCTGAATCAATGGACACTCCCACCCCATCCCATTTCAATATACCTTCATCCTTCCTGCCCTGGGCCAGATTTAGAATATCTGTGTGCTGCATATGGAATCCTAATAGTCAGAAGCAAAAGAAGAAATCCAGATGAATATGCTCCTTGTTTGCACATAAAGGTCATCTGGAGTCCTCAGGCCTGACACTAAGACTTCCCTGAATCGTGTTCTTTTTCTCATATGCAGATCCATCTGGAAAAGTTATGCCACTAGGTCGCCATCCACCTCTCTGGAAACTCCAGTTATTCTTTAGTTTTACCAGAAGGTTCCCCTAAGTCTTCCCTGTTTTAACTAAGCCAAATGATGTATTGTTCATGGCAGAATTTGGGGGTTTGCTTTTGTTTTAAAATTATCTAGCCAGTCCCCGTCTGTCCCAAGCTGTTAACAGGCATTTGGTCCCCTCCAGACCCAATTTCTCTCCCACACACGGGCTCCTGCAGCCTTCAGAGGAGTCAACTGGCAAAAGAAAGACTCTAGGTTTTTTAAAAAACCAACCTGCTGACAGTGGACCTCAGCCCTAGGAATACCAGGTGCAATTCACTATTAACTCTGCTGCCAGCAGAGAATGGCCAAACCCATCTCATTTCTGCAGATATGTCGCCAACACTCAGCAATCAGTAAGAATGGATGGATGAATGAATGAATGACTGAATGACTACCATTATCCTGTAATATGCACTTAAGAGAAACTTTTCCAAACTCTTAGCGAAAATATAAATGACTGAACAAGCTAAGGATCAATGATCACTTAGATATTTATCCGTTAGCGGCATACACAACTTTAAAGCTCTGTTTGTCTTGTTACAATCATTTCAATGTTGTACTTGTTTACAGAACTTTTCTCAACTATTTTTGATGATTTGCTGTCATATGAGCAACGTGATATGCGTGTATACGCCAGTAAAGTGCGTAAAGTTGGCACTCTCTTGTTCTAAAGATCAGACTCCTCAAAGACAACTGAAATATTGTTGATCTCATTACACACTGTTACTGGTAGATCAGCCATTTTGAAGTTTATTTCTTCCTAAATCCTCCAGCTTCCTGTATCTGAGTGTTTATGTCTCAGATTTCCCCCATCACCTCATTTCCCATCACTTTATTCCTAATATTCTGCGTTTCACTTCAAGTTACTATGACCTCAAACCAGCATTTATTTCCTGACCTCCAAAATGAAAAAGACTCATAAAGAAGAAAAAAGAGGAACTTTTTTAGCAACAATTTTTGGACCCCATAAGCAAGTCTTATTTTTCCAGAGAGAGAGAATCCTTTAATCTACTTTGTGGACTAAATCATGCCTTGAACACATGAGGTTCAAGGTTTTATCAAAAATGGGGAAAATACAAAGGTCTAATATTTAAAATGCTAAGATTTTTTCCCTACAATTAACCACCTAGTCCAACAGTAACCTTAGAAAATATTATTTTTAAAAGGACAGTTCACACAGTTTGGTGTTGTATGATTGCTACCGTTTCTGGGGCCGCAGTTGCTGAGTGATAATTTGCCAATGCTCCCTTTTTAAGTCCTCTCTAAAGCTTTCCGCATCTGAGGATCTGCTCCCAGAACCACAACCAAGCTGTTAGCAGGATGTGAACAAGTTCACAAAATCGAGGATTTGTTTACATTCCAGCCATAGTATAGAGAAGCTGAAAGATCTAACTAGCTGCTGTCTAACCTGTTCTTGTCTTTGCTTATTTGTTCCCAAGCTCTTAACAAACAGGTAATGGGTAGTAGTTAAACATTTGGGACCAGTTATTCATCTTGCTTTGCAGATCACAGGGCTGGTCCCAGCAGAGCATCCAGTAACTTCAAAGGACACCCCTAGTTTGCATCAGTTTCACAGGGGACAGAGCCTGGGCCCAAGGGTGCCCTCCTAAAACTCAGAACCATTACTTCATTCCCCGCCCCTGGGGAATGAAGATGGGTCTCTGCCCTGGTCCCTCCCACTTCTTAATGACTCCCACTCTCTGTGCCCAGACACAAGCTACTTAGAAAAGTCGTGTTTTTAGAGCTACTTGGTCAAAGCAGGCGACACACTGTATGGAACTGGGAATTCTGAAAATACTTCCAATTTCTTTTCTTATCTCTCACCCAAGAGCATGCTTAGCCAACATGTACCTTGTAGTTTTAATTTACAGTACAGTTTCAAAATGAACAATGAGGCACCCAAGTTGTTTAGGAACACGCAAAATCCTACCTGTTGGGTAGAGCTACCTTCATTTAGAGTCACATTTTCCCAGAAACTCTAGCTCCAGGTGTACTGAAAACCATCATTTAAAATTATTTTACACCTGTGTCCATTTGTCCTACAGGCAGCTTCTTAGGCCTCTAATATTTTTGTCAATATTTATGCTTTCTCCTTTAACTACTACTGGTCTAAATTTACTTTACTAAAGGAAATTCTGGCCCTAACTAAACTCATATAAACTTTCCATTTCACCAGGATGCTTTCTCTTTTGGGATTCAGCATGTCTTTTCTGAATCTAAGTAACAGCTCTTAAAGGCCAGCCATGAATGTTTATTTTCCAATATAAGAGCACCTTTCTATACATACATAAAACATTAAAAGCTTCATGGAGGTGCCCAAAGTCGCTCTAAGTTGGGACTAGCTGATGTTCACAGAGGGTTCTAATGTCCCCATGTGGGCTCTGCCTCAGAAGTGTGGCCCTAAGACCTTCCCCTCAGTATCCACTGCAACTTTTCTTTCTTTAATTCCACTTTGGTAAACATACATTTTCAGACTCAAAACTCTCACCAGTTCATCTCTAGTATCCATTTCTTTTATCTTCTTTTGTCTCACAATAGAGTTAAATAATATACTATTTAATTGTCAAGATGCTTCAAGTGATGTTACCTGTTTTATTTCAATGGTCTTCTACATCAGTGTGAGACAGAGAAGATCAGGAAATTTAAAATATCAAAAATTATGTGACTAGCTCCAGGTCATTCAGGTATGACAGAATCATAGCTGAAGTACCAGCTTTCAGACTCTCACTGATAGGGTTAATTTGTCCTACTACTCTGTCTGGAGAATATATAGTAAATATAAATGGAACTTGAACCACTTAAAAAGGGGAAGGAGGAGAGAGAGAGAGAAAAGAAGGGGGGAGGAGACAAAGTAATGAACAGTAAACTACTTCACTAGAAATTTTCTTCCTGTTTTTTGACTATGCCCCCATTTGACTCAGGAAAAAAATGAAAACACAAAACGGACTCTTCTACCAATCCCTTCCCTGTATTACAAACTTCCATTTTTGTGTGTGACTAGATTCCTTTAGCAAGCATGCTCTCTGCCACTCAGCAGAGGGTCCATCTATCTTGTACATCTCGTCACTGAATATTATTTTAGATACTCATGCCTGTCATAGCATCCCATTCTAAGCCAAATAAAATATCCTATTAAGCAACATTTGCCTTGACATTCTGTTATTTGGAGATTTGTACTGTTTTTAGTTCTTCACGGTTGTAAATAATGCTGCCACAAGAAACTCCACGCTTTACAAGTATTTGGGGTTTTCTAGAAGGCTATGAAAAGTCACATTTTAGCTCTTTTTTACTTAAAGCAAGATTTTTCTCTGCATATAGCGTATTCATTTACAGAAATATCAACAAAGTGTAAGCAAAGATGGTTTCCCACATTTTGATCAACACTGGGTTTAAAACTTCTATTTACTTTTTCAGTCTTCTAGGCATGCAACTTCATCCTAAAGTTGTCTTAACATGTGTTCCTTTAACGCCTAACTAAGGGGTGCCCTTTTCAGAGTGATAATTTACAGTCTGTATTCCACCTATGTAAAAACTGTCTTCTTCACTACTCACACTGCCTGTTTTTAAGCAATGAATCATGCCATCAGTAGGAAAAGGGGTCAAAAATCATTGTCTGATCATAACTAACTATGCCATCAACTCTTGAGGACAAAAACCACAATTCTTAAGGAATTATGTTAAGGAAAATGGGAAATATTTAGTCTTCTAGAAATGAGTAACAGTCAATCATAAATACTTATTAACAGGTTGCCCCATATGCAAAATCATTCCCACAAAATTTTGTTGGCACAAAAGTGACCTAGGAACAAAGGGAGAAAGCCTTTTCGCTTCCCTGCCTTACTATTCTCCACCATCCACTTACCACCCACCCCCTTCTCCCAGACACCCTAATTTGTCCATCACATCAGGACGGCCCCTCCAGTCACCCAGGGCACAATCTCATAATCTTCTTTGAACGCTCCCTCTTTCAACCAGTTCTTCGACCTCCAAAACACCTTTTCCTTTCCAATCCCACTGCCCCAATGGGTTGACTTTCCTCACTTCTGTTCAGACCGATGCATTTCCCAGCAAGCTTGCTTCCCAGCTTCCAGTCTCTGGCTCTCCATCCATCCCATGAGCTGCTACCAGATAAATCTCCTATAGCACAGACCTGACCTGTCCGTCCCTGGCACAAAATTCTGGGGGGCTTTATGCATCACTAAAACACATCGCAACTGGTTCCCAACCAAGAAACCACATTTCCAATAGCACTCTATTTGTATCTCTCTTTGGTACTTGTAAGCTTCTTGAGGAAAGGGAGTTTGCATTATCACCTTTACTTCTTCATAGTGCTTAGCGAGATTTTGAGCGTATTCAAAAGAACTAATTTGAATTAGAGTTTCTCGTGTACCCAGTTCTTAGTACCGATTCAAATGTAAGCTTCTTAAAAAACAGTGTCTTAATTATATCTCCCGTGGTTCAGTTCTTCTATGTAGTAGAATTTCCACAAGTAATTGTTTAACAAATGAATTAAGGAACTGATAGCTCTTAATTCCAACCTGGATCCGCTAGCTGCATGCTCCAGAAAAAGCCACCTAGAAACATATTGGTATTAAAAGGTCAACTGAGAGGAAGATAGCAATATTCAGGATACTCCTATAAATTAGAACATGCTGTAAACATCAAATAAATAATAGGCCTTCAGGCTAAGCTCTATTACCAAATCATAATCAACATACTGATGTGCCACAGAAAGAAATGTGTTACTAAGAGACTAATCCATATACTTTCTAAAGAAATTACAACTCTTCGAAATCTACTTCTTCCAAAATTATCATAAATAAGGCTTACTTTGCTTGATCAGATCTTGACCAAAAATAAGAAGAAGAATGGATCTCCCCCCTGACATCAGCTACCCATTTTTCTTAATCCCAGCATGATTTAGCAGATGCTGCCTGGACTAATTGTAGGAAATTCCAAATTCATGCTCTTTCTTTAATTAGCTTCATGACCTTGGGCAAGTCACTTCACCCTAGGGGTCTGTTACTTCACCTGGGAAATAAGAGGGTTTGGCGCTGATCTTTAAGCTTGCATCCAGCTCTAAAATTCAATTCAATGATTTGTGAGTTAAAAATAAGCTTTTCGCTGATACCCACAACAGCATGAATGAATCTCAAATGCATTATGCTAAGTGAAGAAAGACTCAAAAGGCGACATACTCTATGATTACCTTCACATGACATTCTGGAAAAGGCAAAACTAGGAGTAGAGAACAGATCAGTGGTTGCTAGGGATTAAAGGGGGGGGGGTTGACTACAAAAGGGTAGCATGAAGACATTTTCTTTGGAGGTATAGCAATGGAATTGTTCTGTGTCTTAATCGTGGTGGTTATGTGACGCTGTGCATTTGTCAAAATTCACAGAACAGTGCACCGAAACGAGTGAATTTTGCTACACATGAATCACATGATTCAAGGTATTAAAAAACATATTTCTCCATATCCAATGCAATTTTCGACAACATAATGGACAGTTTCTCCCAAGAATAACACTGACCTTCTATATTTGCTGACACCATTTTGTTCCAAGACTGATGAACCAAGTTTGTATCCAAGCAATTTGCTGCTTGTTTTTGTGGTGCTATTGTTGTTTTTAACCTTTAGACAAACAGTCTACGGAATCCTTTCTGTGAAGCTAATTTCCCAGTGTGGCACACCTAACAATGAAAAAGTAAAATGAACCCAAGAGGGAATGATTCTTGGGCTGCCCAGGCCCCCCCATGGTGTTCACGGAATGTTAGAATGTTATTACTCTCGTGATTCATACCGAAGATATGAGGGACAGAACATGAATAATAACAACAACACAGCAGTAACAACAGCAGCTAACATTTAATTAGCACTTACTATGTTCCAGGCACTGTTGTAAGTGCTCACATGCAGCCTTACTAAGTGCTACAGTAACTCATCTACTTTTCGGAACAATCCTGAAATGGGTTAATGCTATCCTCATTTGACAGTCGAGAAACTGAGAGATTAAACAGTTTCTCAAGGTCAGATGGCTAGTAGGTGGCTGAGTCAGAAGGCAAATCTAGATAGTCTAATTCTTACCACAACGCTAAGATCCTGTGTAGGAAAGTTTATTTAAAGGAGCAATCTATTCATCTTCTTGGACGGTCTTATTCATTAGCTACTACTAATGTGATTCCACAAATTCTCATCCAGGCTTTCTTCAGAAATTGAACAGAAAGCCTTTTCTAATTACACAAGTCAGTAGGTCTACCTCTGCCTGGTGAGTTCACGAAGAAGTGGGCATAGCAAAAAACCAGCTGTATCTTCCTAGTCTGCACTCAGGGCCTGCAACAAATCTGGCCTCAGCTGAGAGGCAAGCTTTTCTCGAGGCCTCCCAAGACTAGGCAAGAGAAGGACTGTGCTTCTACCTGCCACTAGGAAGGGTCTACTTTTTCCTGTAATCATTTTGCTGATTTTTGTAGGTTTGGGCCTCCAGGTAGAAACACGTCCCAAAGCAGACAAGTGCCTGTTCCTGAAATAACCAGTTCTCTGCACAAGGCAAAAGAAGCTTTCAACCAGAAGGGAATGGCTGCTAAAACCTAGGCTAGGCTGAAGGAAATCAACCCACCCAAAGTGAGTCCATTAGACAGTACTTGTGAGGTATTTAGACCCTGAGAACTCTGTTTGAATGCAGAAAGGCAGATTACACAGAGAAAGGCTTCTCAACTAGTTCCTGCGTTTGTTTAGTCTGCTTACCTCTAGTCCAAGCTAATCATCTTAATGGTTGTTTATGACCAGAACAGGGTTGAAATGGCCTTTCAAAGAAAGCAGGGCAGGCCTAGCCCAGCCTACACTAGTTTGCAACTTCCTCTTTCCCCACTCCTTCTGCAGGACCCCAGACTTCTCCTTATTATGGATCTCCACTCCAAGTAAAACAACACATCATGGTTTTTGTTTGTTTTTTTCCTTTTTGGCTGCACCACACAGCATGTGGGATCTTAGTTCCCCAACAAGGGATCGAACCCACAAACCACGCATTGGGAGCACAAAGTCTTAACCACTGGACCACCAGGGAAGTCCCAACAGACCATGGTTTTATTTATGTCTTATCCTTCTCTTCAAACCAGACTATAAGCTCCCCAAAGGGCAGGGACCTTCTTTGTTGTTCATTGCTATATCTAGCTAATTGATCACTTTTGCAGTAAAACTTAAACAAAACAAACAAACAAATCAGAGGGTTAATGGACTTCTTGGAGGGAAAGAAAGCAACTTGGACTGATTTTAAGGCCCCACTTTTCCCTGATGTAGACACCAGAATCTTGTGACCGAGAGTTAAACCTGTCCCTCCCGTAAGAGAGCTTTTAACAAAATCTTCACACTAAACCAACTACCGGTTTACCCGAATCCAGGGCAAAAATTTCCAAAATTCTAATCCGACTGGAGGTCGGGGGGCGGGGGGGGGGGGGGGGGCGGAGGCAGTCAGCACAGCCACCCTTCTCCAGGCCACCTATACTCCCCCTCCTCAAAGCAGAATCAGAGGAGAAACCGGGTGAGGCAACGTTAACCGGGACGCCCTCCTCCAATTAATGTGTTATTGCTCCTTTAAAACCGAGAACAAACGGCCGGCAGCTCGTGATCCCGGAGGCTGCAGTGCAGTAATTGTCACTTAGCCACTTAACTCCCCGCCGCACTGCTCGCTCTCTCTCGTCCTGGTTTCTCTCTCAGCCAATTACTGCCGTCATTTGCGTTTCAATGTGTGCCGTCAGGGGCCCGGCCCAGGCGACGACCACGGAACAGGAAACCCGGGCCGGACGTTGGCTGCCAGGCGCTGCTTTGTGGGAGCTGCAGGGGTATTCAGGAGAGGCCCACAGAACCGCTCCAGGGGGACCCCAGGCCACCCCGCCACACCCCGGTTTTGTTATGAGCCTGGTCTACACTGAGGCCGCCAGAAGGAGGGATGTCTGACCCTTAAGAGCCCCAAGTTGATAATAATGATGGTGATATTAACCATCACTAGAATTTTAGCTGCTGAGCGTGACAGCAGACCAGAGACAAGCAGGGGAAGTAGGAGGGACGACTGCAATATATTATTGTGAAATCAAGGCAGGCACAGTCGCCAAACGTGAAGACAGCAAGATCTTAATTCAGTTCTCACTGCTCTTTTTGCACTCAGATTTCCACACAGGGGGGTTATGCATCTGTAATTTGACCCTAAAGTGTAGGGAACGTGAATCTTCCCAGGCAACCCTGAGCTGAAATATCTAAAAATTCTATTTGTAGCCTGCTGTCATCTTACAGGTTTGTGGTAGATATGTTAATACTTTGTCCAAAAAAAATTGATTAAAAAAATTCCTTAAAGGCATAACCAGATGTGAATTTTTATAATTAAATCGGGGGGGGGGAGGCTTTGCCAGATGATGTGTCCAGATTTTCAATTTCTAAAAAAACGTCCTTTCTGGTTGTTCAGTAGGTCCTAACCACGAAAGTGAAGGCTAGTCTTTTCAAATATTTTATTTACTCTGCCTTCCTGGATCAAATCTATACCACTGTTCGCTGCATTAAGGCTTTTATCCCAGAAGGTTTAAACCTCCCGCTTGCAGAGAAAGCATCATAGTTGAAATGTATTAGCCTAGCCTGAGACATCCTTTGGAATACACTTGGTCTACTTGGGATATAAAACACGGGTTTTAAACCCTGACTACGGGAAGCAAAGGGGAAAGGATGAGAGGCGGAGGAACAGCCCGAGTCTTTTATAACCGCCTCCTGCCCGATGCACAACGGTTAGCAGCCACTAGGAAGGCGGCATGTGCCAGTGCGGAGGGCAGGATACCGGCTAGCTGGGTGGTAAGCGATCTCTGCGTTGTCAGCATCTTCCTTTTCCCAGCTGAAGAGCACTGAGCTTGTCCTGCTCACCCTGCCTTTAGCAGCAAGCTCCCTCTTACAGTCCATCCTCTGAAGCCCCAGCAAGCGCGGGAGGAGGGCCGGCAGCTGAGGCTGGAAGAGACCTGTTCTAGCTGGATCCAGGGGGCCCAGTCTCTGGGTCTAAAATAAGACTCTTAACTTCTCTGCCAATGAGGTTCGCCGGGCCTGATGACGTAACAGGCGCCGGCCGTTCTATTTGCAGGCTAGGTCCGTGTACACCAGGATTTCATTCAGGTAAGGAGGAACTGGGGAGGGGGAGGGGGGCGAGGCGCGAGAGGATGAACCTGTCCTCCTGCTGTGTGTACAGCGAGGGGCTGAAAGGCCTGGTGAGCTGCCCAAGTAATTGTATACCTCATCTTGGGCTGTGCAAAGACGAGCTGGCCAGGCTCTAGCGAATCGCCATCCTCAGGCTACATGCTCCCAACTGAATAACAGAGAAGGGAATCTGTTCAGTGCCCAACAAAGAAAAACCACAAGTCATATACAGCTAACCAGGAGCCCCCCCCTCCCCCCGCGTGCTGACCGTGGCAGCCACACTGGGGGAGACTCGGATTGCCCTCACTCGTCTCCTCTCGGCTCTTCTAATTTGTTGCTCCTTTTCAGTCATCACCCTGACCCATCTCTGATGAGAGAGAAAGCACTTCAAAAGATGGAGAGCGTGGTCCCTGAGAGACCTAGGGGCCAGAGTGTGAATTTCCTAGTTAAGGACCAGCACAAGAGTAACTTTCTCTTCCTTTCCGCTGTGTTTCAGGCTGAACAAACTATTCAGGTATCTTCCCCCCCCCTTCCTCCCTCTTTCCTCTGTCCGTTTGTGCCTGTTTCTCAGCTGATCCATAGCTTCTGAGTTATGAAGTGTGCAATAAACTGTTCTTTTTCTTTTGTCTCAAAGCCAGAAGTCACTTTGTAGAAAAACAAGTTCCTCTTCTCTGGCCCTACCCCCGGTGAGTGGCAGTCTCTTGGAGGTATGGATGGAAGCCTGCCACTGATGGCCCAGAACAAGACCCAGGCCAATCAGCAGGGCGGATCTGAGCCCGCGTCTGCAGAGGGGCTGCCTTGCCACAGGCTGGGCTGCTGCCACCCACCATCCCCAGAGCTGGGCCTGGGCTTGGGGGTGGGGCTCAGCTAGGAGCCCCACCTTCCTCAAAGTGTCACAGAGTCCCCTGCCATCAGGGTGCAACATACATTTCCCTCTTTTGTCAGGTTTAACTTTGGCTGAATGAGAAGAACCTTTGTTCCCACCTTATCTATTCCCAGCAATGCCAGCTGCTGTCTCCAACTTTCACAGAGCAAATCCGTGGGACCCTCCAACCCCAGATTCTCCAAGGTCATACTGAGAACTCAGCCTGGACCACCAGTGCTTCCCTAGCCATCTTCACAAAGCTGAATCCATTATCTTCCTCGCCAACGTGACCCTTCCATTTGGGACAGCACCTGCACTCGGGACCAGGGCTCATGCTTTACTGCGCCCCTCTCCTCACCGCCTGCATCCATCAGCACGCTTTTTTTTTTAACACCTTTATTGGAGTATAATTGCTTTACAGTGCGGTGTTAGTTTCTGCTTTATAACAAAGTGAATCAGCTATACATATACATATATCCCCATATCTCTTCCCTCTTGCGTCTCCCTCCCACCCTCCCTACCCCACCCCTCTAGGTGGTCACAAAGCACTGAGCTGATCTCCCTGTGCTATGTGGCTGCTTCTCACTAGCTATCTGTTTTACGTTTGGTAGTGTATATATGTCCATCCCACTCGCTCACTTTGTCACAGTTTACCCTTCCCCCTCCCCGTGTCCTCAAGTCCATTCTCTACATCTGCATCTTTATTCCTGTCCTGCCCCTAGGTTCTTCAGAACCTTTTTTTTTTTCTTAGATTCCATATATATGTGTTAGCACACGGTATTTATTTTTCTCTTCCTGACTTACTTCACTCTGTATGACAGACTCTAGGTCCATCCACCTCACTACAAGTAACTCAATTTCGTTTCTTTTTATGACCATCAGCAAACTTTTTGAATTTTATTTCACACACATTTCTCAAATCCAGCTCCCAGAATCTAGAGATGAGGCCACGACCCTAGTTCAAGCCCAAACCCCTCCTGCTCATAACTCCAGTGCCCCCAACACACACCCACAGGAAGGACCTAATCCGTAACTCCAGTGCCCCCAACACACGCCCACAGGAAGGACCTAATCCGTAACTCCAGTGCCCCCAACACACGCCCGCAGGAAGGACCTAATCCGTAACTCCAGTGCCCCCAACACACGCCCACAGGAAGGACCTAATCCGTAACTCCAGTGCCCCTCTCCTCTGCCTGCTCGCCAGGCCCCTCGTCGTCACATGCAGAACCTGTGCTCCTGTCCACTGTCACTGCAGTCACTCCCTGATGCGCAAACTGCACTCAGCACTGCCCCCCCAGGGTTCTTCCTGTCCCTCCTTCTAGCTCAGGCTCTCCTGAGAGCAGCCCCTCCCCCACTTCACCCAGCTAATAACGATGACTTTGCCCAGGCTTCATCTTTCTTTGACTTGTCCACCTCCTGAGTAGGTTACATGCTGCTCCTCTGGGCCCCCATCATGTCCACACACATTTCTCTGTGTGTGTGTGTGTAACATTTCTGCTTGTGGTCTCAGCACCCAGTTCACACAGTGGGCGTCTGCTACAGGCAGCAGGTTCTCAGCAATTGGGATGCCTCACTCGTGCTTTCAGATGGCTGGTTAAAGCCATCTATTACTGCAGGGCAATCAATACCTTGGTCCGAATGAGATCCATTTTTGTGTTATCTATTTAAAGAAGACAGACGCCAAGACACCAAGGACTGTATCTACGTAACATGTTTTGTCTGGCAACTTATCTACTTCGGGTACTTAATAACGTGATGGACTTGAAGGTAATGACGATGACAGTGACGTCAACCGTGGCAGGAAACTGGAGATGATTAGACATCCTTTTATTCTCGGAGGCTGGGTCGTTGCTTAAAACAGTACACGATGAGTCACAGGATGACAGCTCACTTGTCTTGAAACCTTAACTAACCAGAATACAGGCTGGAACCTCAGTCAGACACACTCCAGAGATGCCAAGTATCAGAAAGTGCACAGGGCTTCCCTGGTGGCGCAGTGGTTGAGAATCCGCCTGCCAATGCAGGGGACACGGGTTCGAGCCCTGGTCCGCGGCGCAACTAGGCCTGTGAGCCACAACTACTGAGCCTGTGTGTCTGGAGCTTGTGCTCCGCAACAAGAGAGGCCGCGATAGTGAGAGGCCCTGCGCACCGCGATGAAGAATGGCCCCCGCTCGCCGCAACTAGAGAAAGCCCTCGCACAGAAACGAAGACCCAACATAGCCATAAACAAATAAATAAATAAGAAAGTGCACAGAGTAGGACTTAAAGAGAGAACTTTCATGGGGGCGTCTGGTCTGCATTCACAGCCTATTTGTTCTCGCTTTAACTCCACCCTCCAATAATCTGCCATCTCATGCCCCAGGCACGGCAAGTTAGATGTAAAATATGCGGTGAGGTGCGGTGGAGAGGGGCTCCCAGGGGCCGATGCAGTGGTAGCGGTACAAGGGGTAACACGTGCAAAAGAGGAGACAAACTTTAAAAGAACAAAGAGTACACAGCAGTCTGGGGACACTGCACGTTTAGGGACAGTGAGTCCCACACGTATGAACAGACCCTAATGACACCATCACACAACGGAGGTGCAGTATTTACCCTCATAATGATGACTCAGATAGCAAGAGAGACTCGAATTCTGTCCGGTATTCTCTACTGGCAGAGAGAAGGAAATGTAAAATATTTTAAGAACGCTTTCTAGCAGTGTGTGGTTGAGTTTTTTGTTCTGTTTGTTTGCTTGTTTTAAGTTTTAGCACTCACTGGGGTAGATTGTGTTTATCTGGAAATTTTACACTGAGATACCCGACAAATGAACCATTACTCACCTTCACCAGATTGGAACTGTTAAGCAACCACGTCACAGAATTTGCCCACCAAGAGTGTGCGACCTACAACTTAACACCCTAGAGAATTCATCTGCACAGGCAGCTTTATTTTAAAACACAGTGAAACAGGAAACCCTATCTGCCAAAAAACTACCAAATATAGCATGTCCCACACCTCCACTTCCATGCAAAACACTCATGGACTTAGATTTAAATTCAGGTCAAGAGCACAAAAATGGATCTATCTCAAGGCAGGTCCCATTTCCAAAATAATTTTTTTTAGGTCTTGATATCAAGGTCCCTCTCCTCTCGTGATCATGGTATCTCCCCTGCAGGTAAATATCTCTCCCCTCCTCCCCTCTCTCCGACGCCTTTCCCCACCTTTTCTCAGACCCTCAAATGTACAGGAGCAGCTCAGACGAGGGAAAAGGCGGATACTAGGTTTTGTTCGTTTCAAGCCAGTCATGTGGGCCTCGTTTCTTCAGTGGTTCAGCCAGTACAACCCAGGTAAATCCAAAGAAGGGGAGGGCTGGGGATATCTGTTTATTTTTCCACAAAAGATAGGAGTTTGAAATGGGATTAAAAGAAAAGGCTGTCGGATTAAAAATATTAAAGGAGAAGCTCTTTTAGAAACAGGATATTGCAAGAAGGAATGTACCCTGGGGAAAGAGAGGATGGAGGCTGGCCAGAAAGAAGAAATGGGTTAATCCTACGAACAACATCAAAGAGTTAAGGGAATGATGAGAAAGAAGGTGAAGTTCGGCCACTCATCTGACCATTCCTGAAAAACCAGAAACTTCACAACTGCATCTCCCAGCTCACTGTTTCTTCCCTTCCTGGTGACAAGAGGGAGGTGATCACTCTTAGCAAGATGGGAGAAATTACTACAGTAGTCCCAATGTTGTGTTCCTACCAAATGTTTCCAAACCAGCACAGGATAGGAGGCATTGACCAGCTATCTCCGACTGGTTTGGCATTTTCTCAAACCCCCCGTGTTAAGAAACTAGTCTTAAAAATAACTTGTTTTGTTTTGTTTTGTTTTTGTTTTTGTTTTTGTTTTTTGCGGTACGCGGGCCTCTCACTGTTGTGGCCTCTCCCGTTGCGGAGCACAGGCTCCGGACGCGCAGGCTCAGCAGCCATGGCTCACGGTCCCAGCCGCTCCGCGGCATGTGGAATCTTCCCGGACCGGGGCACGAACCCGCGTCCCCTGCATCGGCAGGCGGACTCTCAACCACTGAGCCACCAGGGAAGCCCAAAAATAACTTTTTGAAAGCTAAAAACCTTCAAGTCTTCCATATTTTTCTCCACAATAGTTAATGACAAAGTAGTAGACTAAAGAGAAAGAAGCACTAGTGATTCATTTAGTCAACATTCATTGAGCACCTACTATGTGCCTGGTCCAGTAAATTAGAGTTCTCACATTTTCAAACTGGGCTAACTTCTATTTTGCATGCGTGAAGTGTGTTGACTGATACCCAAACAATATTCTGGTAAAGAATGTAATAGAGTACACTCAAATGGGCAAAGGTTGAAGGGCTATATAAGTCCAGGTTCGAATTCCAGCCCTATTACATGCAAGGTGCTTGTCCTTGGGCAGGTAACTTCTCTAGGCATCAGTCTCTTCATTTGTTTAAAGAACGACCACGTTTCATTGTTTTGTGAAGATCAAATGAAACATGGGATGTCAAGCACCAAGCAGAACCTGGCACCTGGCATTTAAGCAATCAGTGAATTCAGTGAATATTCACTGAGCACCTACTACATGCAGGCTCTGATCCAGCCATGGAGTCTCAGCAACAAAAAGGAGAAGAAATATCCCTCTTCTCCCCTCACCCTTTATATATCACCACCCGGACTCATCAGGGTTCTGAAAACCTGTGAATGTGAAACCAAGTGGATACCGTACCGTTACTCCAGATGTCTTGATTTTCAATATCTCATTTTGATGTGCATCAAGAATTGCATTTTTAGGTGAGATTCTGCTTGCAGCCCTGAGTCCTGAGCACTCGGGCACAAAGCCTCTGTGGTTACTGGGCCGTGTCAGGCCATTCACCCCTGGCCTTCAGGGTTTAGGCAGAAATAGAACTTTAGAGACATAGATTGTTGTCCCTTTTGCTCTTAAAATGAGCAAGGTGACTTATTGGGGGGGGGGGCAGGTCTATACAGAGTTAGTTCCCAAATGAACTGCTACATTGTTTCCCTTACTCTCTGACTCATTTTTACTTTTCCTTCCCAGCTCTGTCTGTGGCACAATACTTTCTTTGTGTACAAGATTCTAATATACAATAAAAACAGTTACTAGACTCAGACTCACTTAGGCACAAAAAAGAGAGACAGTATCAGGTAAACTGACATGAACTGTGTCCTTTACTTTCTTATCTTACTTTTCTTTATTGATAGAATCGATAAATTGTTATCGCCCGTTATTTTCAGCAGGGCGAGGCAATGAGGTGTTGTGGAGAGTCAGAGATGGTTGGCTTTGAAGCTCAGCCCTCCTCATTTCTAGCTCTCGAATGTCAAGGAGGTTCTGAAATGTTTCTAAGCTTCAGTGACCTCATCTGAAAAATGGATTTTTGAGAGAAAGAAATTAGATAAGGGATATAAGCAGAGTGTCTGGACACAGTGAGGCATTCAGAAAAAAAAAGGTGTTCCACCACCCCAACCCCACCACACACCAATCTCAAAACCTTTCTCTTCCATTCAAATGCCCAGTGACCGCTCCTGGACGACTGCCCTCTGACTGGCTTCTTGGCCACCTGTCTGCAGTTCATCCAATCCATCCCAAACCTGCTGTGAGAAATGGCACTCAGAATCAGAGATCGGATCATGGCACGCCCCTGCCACAAATCCCCGCGTGGCCATCACATTCAGAACCGCTCTGCGCTCAGAGCCCAGTCTGCATGTTCCCCACCCATCTGCTTGGCCTCACCACCCCACGCCAGCCCCACCTCTGCCCTCTGGACGACGGCAGCCCAGGCTCCCAGCCACTGTTTGCGGGTCACACCATCTGCTCTGCGCGCTCACTCTCCCTCCTCCCGGATGCCATCCCCCCTCCACCCCCTCCCATCTGTAGAGACCACTGTCCTTCTCAAGGCTCAGCTCAAATGCCGGCTCCCCTTTGAATTCCTCCCTGATTTCCCGGCTGACTCAGCACTTCACTCACACTGATGATATCTTTCCTAAATGTATTAAGTTTTGTGTTCTAAATTTACCCACATCCATGACAGTCCTTCTCCACTGCACTGTTAGTTCTGCCATGCTAGAGACCACAGGGTTTTGGGGTTTTTTTTTGCGGTACGCAGGCCTCTCACTGTTGTGGCCTCTCCTGTTGCGGAGCACAGGCTCCGGACGCGCAGGCTCAGCGGCCATGGCTCACGGGCCCAGCCGCTCCGTGGCATGTGGGATCTTCCCGGACCAGGGCACGAACCCGTGTTCCCTGCATCGGCAGGCGGACGCTCAACCACTGTGCCACCAGGGAAGCCCAGAGACCACATTTTATACACTTACAAAAAGAATCCTCAAGCTTTATCATTCCTTACATGAAGATAGAACCAAAGGTAAAAACAGGGCAAGACATTCCCAAGGTGCTTCAAATTCAGGCAAAAGAAAACTGAAATGCACTAGAAGTGAAATCTTGGGTGTATTCAGAAAAAAAGAAGAAGATTTTTAAAAACCCCAGCAGGGCTTCCCTGGTGGCGCAGTGGTTGGGAGTCCGCCTGCCGATTCAGGGGACAAGAGTTCGAGCCCCGGTCCGGGAGGATCTCACATGCCGCGGAGCGGCTGGGCCCGTGAGCCATGGCCGCTGAGCCTGCGTGTCCGGAGCCTGTGCTCCGCGACGGGAGAGGCCACGACAGTGAGAGGCCTGCGTACCACAGAAAAAAAAAAAAAAAAAAAAAACCCCAGCAAACCAAAGAGGTGTATGCCATCTGTGGTGGATTCAAGATGGCCACAAATTCTTTGATCCTTCTTCCACTGACAGGTGAGTCTATTTCCCTCCCATTGAATATGAACTGCCTGTAACCAGTTTGACCAATAAAATGACATTCTTTCAAAGCCTAGCATTTCCTACGACTATCAGCTTTGGCCTTGGTCCCTTGGAACCCTGAGGCTCCCTGTGAGAAATCTGATTACCCTAGTGGAGAAACCTCATGGAGAGGCCCAGCGTCTATATGGAGAGGCAGAGGGACCCAGGGGAGATCAGCCTTCCTGGAACCCTTGCCAAGGTGCCAGGCAGGTGAGTGAAGCCATATGGGACCCTCCAGACCAGATCACTGAATGACCTGTGATACACTACAGGGAACAGAAGGGTCACCTGGCTGATCCCTGCTCCAATTCATGATCAACAAAATCACAGATATAATTAAATGGTGGTTGTTTTAAGCCACCAACTATTGGTGTGGTTTGCCAGCAGCAAGAGGTAACTGGAACACCATCTTCATCAGTTTTGCCACAGCGTCCCAGCCTAACTACTAGAATACTTCTCCTCCAGAGGAAATACTTCTCTTTTTTTTTTTTTTTTTTTTTTTTTTGCGTAATGCGGGCCTCTCGCTGCTGTGGCCTCTCCCATTGCGGAGCACAGGCTCCGGACGCGCAGGCTCAGCGGCCATGGCTCACGGGCCCAGCCGCTCTGCGGCATGTGGGATCCTCCCAGACCGGGGCATGAACCCGCGTCCCCTGCATCGGCAGGCGGACTCTCAACCACTGCGCCACCAGGGAAGCCCCAATACTTCTCTTATTTATCAATAGATAGAATAGTTGGGGGGAACTGAATTTATCTTAAAGAAATGTGCATTACACATAACGCACGTGTATGATAAGCGCAACTGTCCTAGAGCCGGGCAGAGCTCTCATCTCCTCAACTAGATAATCAGCAACGCGAGGACAGCACCCACGTCTCACAGGACACCTTTATCCCACAGGATGAGTTACACAGCTAGTGCTCAATACTATTTGAGTCTGATTTATTGACTGCCAGCTTAGTAAAGAGCATCGTATTAGAAGCCCTGGAGGTACAGAGCCTAAACTCTGCTATTTACTGTGAAAAAGGAAAAGACAGACTTGTCCACTCATATTTGAACAGATGCAGTTCATAGAGAAATTTAGGAACAACCCAGTGGATCACAGCACAGGAAGCCAGGAGACTCTCCATCCAGTCCCTAACCAGCTCCACCTCTTATGCCTGTGAGGAAGAAAAGCTATGTGCCTTCATTTGTCTTACTCTCTGATGGGGAGAACCATATCTGATATCTCCTGGATCAGTATAAGTTAGAAGTGAAATGAGGTTAAGGATTGAAAACACCTTCAGTTCCTTGGCCAAACAATAGTGGGTAAACTCAAGCTTCTATCATTATTTTGCAGATATACGTGATTCTAGTATATAAAACAGCCTGAATTAATAGATGCAACTCCATGTGCTGGGTTGGCTGAGCATTTGTTTGACATTTACTACATTTCCCTTTTACTGTCTTTAAAGTAAATAAAACAACACCCAAACGTACAGGGAGAACTCAACTAACTTTTGAAGGAGATATATAACATGTGTTGGAACCGAAAAGCATCATCTGTGCCCTAAGTCTGGGTCTTCCCTAAGACATCAGCCAGGCAAAATGCGGTGGGAAACTCCAGACTCACATGTATAATGCTTTGTGTTGTTTTGTTGTAGTGCTTAGTGCTCAGCAAAAAGCCTGGGCCATTAGGAAATGAACGCTAGCCTGTGCTTGTGGGCATCCCTCCCTCCATATATGACGTGGCACCCATGACGCACTGTATCATTTATTCTCATACCAAAACCCTGTAACATGAGAATGATGTCTGACTCCACCTTAAATTTAGATGGGGAAATTGAAGCCTAGAGATTTTGTAACTCTCCTGTATTAGTGTCTATTGCTGCCATAACAAAATACCAGACTGAGTAGCTTAAGCGACAGAAATTTATTTTCTCCTAGCTCTGGAGGCTGGAGGTCCAAGATCAAGGTGCTGGCAGGTTTGGTTTCTCCAAAGGCCTCTCTCCTTGGCTTGCAGGCAGCTGCCCTCTCACTGTGTCCTCACGTGGTCTTTTCACCGTATACAGTCACTCCTGGTGTCTCACTCTTCTTACAAGGACACCATTCATACTGAATTAGGGGCCCCACCCTTTAACCTCATTTAACTTTAATTATCTCCCTAAAGGCACTATCTCCAAATACAATCACATTGGGGGGTTAGGGCTTCAACCTATGAATTTGCGGGGGGACATAACTGAGTCCATAACACCTGCCCAAAACACAAAGCTAGTCAGTTGTGGAGCCAAGGTGTACCTACTGGCTCCCTTCCTATGATCCACCCAATTGCTGTCTTTGCTGCTTTGCCATCCCACCAACGCCTCATTCTGTGTCCGGAATGAAAATGGCCCGTTACACAGTTATGGGAATGAAAGCCAGAGTATGGCCATGAAGAGAGAAAAGAAGTCGAAATACCGAAAATCCAGAAAAACTGACTCTTTGCAAAACAGGAAATGCAGCTCACACCCAAACTTATTCTTCCGTGGCCAAGTGTCTCCTCGCACCCCCATGTTGCTGGCTTTGTTTTAACAGTAGGAAATTCCCTCATCCTCTCAGATGGTGAGGAAGGTCTTAGGGACCAGTGCTTGTTCTACTAAAAGCCATTGGACTGATATGACCCAATAATGTGCTTTTTCCAAAATTACAAGATAATATACAGTTTAACTCTTTTCATCATGTTTTTTGTAACCAAAAAAATTTCAAAGACCCTCTTTCAGTGCTATAGAGCTCATAAATGTAATTAATAAAGATTTTCTGATTAGCTAGAATATGTTAAATTCGAAAAAGCCAGACATGCTTTTCTCTTTCTCTCAGATAATGCAAGGAAGAATCTTGTATTTATAAAAGCACAGGCTTTCAACTATATTGGATTTTCCTTTAAAAAGAACAATAATTTAAAGTGGTTGCTAGCAGAGAATTAGGTACATTTAAATGGGTATTCGTGCTCTGAAAATCTTAATTGAAACTCCTGTATTGTTGTTGTTTATGCGTGTGTTTGTTTTGGTTCTGAGGGACAGATGAGGTTCTTTTGTGCATTAGGAAGCCTTTCATCTGAAACTGGTTTCCTAAAAAATTAAGCCGGCCTATTGGAGATACAGCTTTATATAAAGCATAAAGACATGCTAAAAATATTGTTTTAAAAAGATATGAAAATCAAAATGGTTCTTCTGTGTGAATCATTCTATAACAAATATGAGGCACAGCAGGACTGATGTAACTTGGAACGAGATGGCATCTGTGTTGACCATTTACCTGTCCTCATGATAGCACTTTCCTGGGCTCTGCAAGACGGTCCAGCCTTACCAGCTAGCCCCAGGAATAGCTAGTAAGGTAAAAATTCCACCTCGTCTTCAGTCTTGTTGGCTCCTAGCACACTGACACCAAAGCAACATTGTCAGCTTCATCACGGCAGAGACCAAATTTTGGTTTATAAAGCAACCCATCCCACTGGTCAGGAAATGACTCAAACAATAATATTTCTCCACTATTCTTCTCCCAGTACAGTATGTACTGTTGTACACATCATATCAGTAACCTCTGTTCTCGAGCAGAGATGCTCATTTGGTACTAAAACCCAGTAATACCACAACTTAAATAAAAGAATTAAGGCATCACTATAAAGGGGAGTGGGGGATTGGGAGTTTGAGATTAGCAGATGCAAACTATTATATATAGAATGGATAGATAACAAGGTCCTACTGTATAGCACAGGGGACTATATTCAATATCCTGTAATAAACCATAATGGAAAAGAATATGCAATAGAATATATATGTATGTGTGTGTATAAATGAATCACTTTGCTGTACACCAGAAACTAACACAACGCTGTAAATCAACTATACTTCAATAAAATAAACTTTTTAAAAAAGGAATTAAGGCATCATTATAAAACATTTTTTTACCAGCCAAAGGGATTTTAAATTACATATATATGTCATGTGTATATTTTAATAGTCTAATAGCGGCACTGTCCTTCATCTGAGATATTAATTCAACGCCCTCTCAGCTTTTCTCTCTAAACTTCCTGAATGGGTGTAGGGAGTCCAGAGTGCTTCTGTAAGGAGTAACAGATAATCCTATTATTTTTACTGGGATCCTCTGCTTAGCAGGAATATATCCCAGGATCCTTGTCCTGAAGCTCCTTGACTTGGCTGACCACAGAAAGCTTTCCACTCTCTTCAAAGCCACCACCACCAGCATGGAACTTCCTTAGGCCTTGTGACCTATCACAAAAAAAGATGTTGCGTGGAATTCCCAGGTGGTCCAGTGGTTAGGACTCGTGCTTTCACTGCCAGGGAACCCTGGTCAAACCCTGGTCAGGGAACTAAGATATCGCAAGCCATGCGGCTAAAAAGAAAGAAAACAAAAAAAGATGTTGTGTAAAATAAAGTCCTTTTTTGGGTACTTCATATTTTCGGATAAAGCATTTTATTCATAACTAGAGAAAAAACCCTTTAAAATAGTGATCAAAATAATCATGACACTAGATTTAACCAGTGGTGGATCCAGAGGTTTCATGTGAAACTAGATTATCATGGTCTTAGCCTGACACTCCACTTCAAATTCTCATCAAGTCAACATCTCCTGTTCTACTTTTTCAGAGCTAACTTAGGTGCAGTTTCGTGTCAAGGATCCCTACAGAACCTCTTAGTACTTTGTGCAATGAATAACAGGAATGAAACATGAAAAGACCCAAGAGGTCAGCCCAGCCTCTGTCTCACAAAACAGGGCATCTTCAAGTTAGAGCACATCTGTTTTTCTTGTTTACGAAGCCTAGTATTGATAAAGTATAACAAACAGTTGCCTGTTTAAATAGCTTAATTGACAAATTAATAAGTGAGCATGTAACTCTAAGAAGCTGTTTGTGAGGAACATGGAGGAAAAACAATGACACCCTCTTCCACAGTCTGGTCAATATATCCATGACATACCAGTCGAGTGATGGAGCTACTGGCCCACTGATGCTGAAATCCTGATGTGCAAACACCCAAAGGAATAACTAGGGAAACATTTCTGTCCTTGAAGAAATTATAACTGAATATGATTCCAAATTCAATAAAAATTTTAAATGAGCTAGCATGGTTTTTCCACCTCAATGCTCCTAATCCCACTTTTTTTTTTTTTTTTTTTTTGCGGTACGTGGGCCTCTCACTGTTGTGGCCTCTCCCGTTGCGGAGCACAGGCTCCAGACGCGCAGGCTCAGCGGCCATGGCTCACCGGCCCAGCCGCTCAGCGGCATGTGGGATCTTCCCGGACCGGGGCACGAATCCGCGTCCCCTGCCTCGGCAGGCGGACTCTCAACCACTGCGCCACCAGGGAAGCCCCCCACTTTCAAGATTCCTTACTAGCCCCATCACTCTGCATTATGCTATACCACTGGGGACAGTCATTCTAAAATGAACAAATCATTTGGCATCAATAGTTCAGGATATTTCTTTGTAAAAACTCACTTTTCTTAGGAAAAAAAAAAAAAAGAACCACTCTAGAGACACGTGGAAAGACGCTAGGAGAGGAAGCTTAAATTAATTTTCCATTTCCTGCTGTTTCCAAAAATCTCCCTCTTTGATTAGACATTCCCTGCTTGGAGGCAAGGGTGGACTGACTAATCCTTCTCTTCAGCCCTGGGTATCACAAGAATATTCTTTTCCTTCCAAGTGTTCCTGACTACCATAAGCCTCAGCTCTGGTCAATGGATTTATAGCACTGGGAGTAAATATCCTTACATAACACACTGTCACACTGCCATATGCACGAGTCTTGGGCATACCAATCCAACAGAAGTATACATTCGTGTGCATGCCCCACAGACGAGTGAGCTGTACAAGTCAAGAAGAATCTTCCTCATGTGACTGGGACCTTAGACTCTGGTTTCTTTGAACAAAACAAAACCAAAAAATCGGTATTTCCAAATACCTCTAAAAGTAGCAGGATCTGAAATCTTATATTAACAAACTAGTTTAGTGTGGCATGGAGACTGATGTACACCAACACTCAAATTCCATCGCTTTTTATGGCTTTAATGTTCACCTTTTTCTTAATCATTGGTACCATAATTGCCTGGACTGCTTGGAAATCACTGACAATCATAACTTGAGAAAAATTCATTATTTTTCTCTTTTGATCTAAAATAGACAACAAGGCTTTGGGAATCCCCTGGTGGTCTAGTGGTTAGGACTCTGTGCTTTCACTGCCAAGGGAGCGGGTTCACTCTCTAGTTGGGGAACTAAGACCCTGCAAGCCACGCATATAAAACATTTTTTTAATTTATAAAATGAAAAAATATAAAAACAAATAAAACAGACAAGGCTTAACAAAATCATGAGATTAATTTCAGAATAAAATCTATTAATCAAGGAGTTAGGTTTAAAAGGAGCAGTGCCTTTATGAAAACAAGAACACAAAAAGCAGAGAATTTATGACCATTATTGAACGGAGGACTAAAATCTCCATTATGTATATAAACTACATGATGAAAATATATTGGCCAGCAGTTAGTACAGAGACTAAATCTGAGTCTAGTTTTCAATCAGCTACTTGGGGCTTAAACCTGAAGAACCATCACCACTGAGTCCTTTGGATGTACAAACCTTCCTCATCTTAATTATTTAAATTATTTCTCTGGACTGATGGCTGACCAGACTGTTTACCTCTTCTGCCTACTAGCTCCTTCTATTTAGGTTTCTTTAGGGAAACAAGAGAGCCCTCAACCAGAATGATGGGGAAAAAAAGTGGGGTAAGCAAAAAATATTCTGAAAAAAGAGAAGGCACAGAGGGAAAAATAGAAATTAAACAAAATCTAGAGGGAACTATCATGCAAGTCAACAACCTCTAGCTTGTAAAGACTTAAAACAGCAACCACAATCTTTGGACCCCAAGACACACACACACACACACACACATACACACACACACACACACACACACGTATATATACTATGCTAACTCTAGAGAATCACTTTATACACCTTTCCCCCCACCCATCCATCAACTAAGTAACTCAACACACGAGTACACACACACACACACACACACGTATATATACTATGCTAACTCTAGAGAATCACTTTATACACCTTTCCCCCGCACCCATCCGTCAACTAACTAACTCAACACACGAGTACACACACACACACACACACACACACACACACACACACTTGCCATTCCAGAATATGTCATGGTCTCATTCTTTTGTGTCTTTACCCATGATGTCCTCTTAGCCTGGAATTCCCTTTTCTCTTCATCTACCTTCAAATGATTTACTCTTCCTGTAATAACCAGCTACAGCATGAACTCCTCTTGGGAGTTAGACGCCCCCTGCTTTGTACTCCTCAGTACATATGTCTGTTATAGCACTTAACAATCCGTATTGTAATTACTAAATGTTTCCCTGCGTCTCCAGTGAAACTGTGAGCTCCTTGAAGGCAAAGCACATCTCCTGAAACCACATGATAAGGAAAAAATACATGGAGTCTGGAGTCAGACATTTCAATCTTGATTTTGCCAAGGCTATTTTCTGCAAAATGATAATGATATGTCAACTTTTTAAGAATACTGTGAGAATTAAAAAATTTAATTACTTTTCACATAGTAGGCCCTCAACAAATGTTAGAGCTACTTCCTTCTGAAGCCAAGTACAAGCAAAATACCTACTATTAAGTGCATGTCCAATACATGTGTGTGGATTAAACTGAATCCCTAGGACTCTGACTGGTCAGTTATATGCCAATGGCATACAAAGGTAATTTTACCTACTCTTGTTAACTTAGCTTTCAATACTGAAGAATATACCAGAGAGGATATTTCAAATAAAATATCAGAAGCTGGGGCCACACTGTCTAACTCAGGGGCCCATCAGGAATGAGCGACTGCCTCGTCTGTTATCCTGACTCACCAATGAACAGACTGAACCACCCAGGAATACTTCTTTTTAAACTCCATAGAACCTCTTTTTCCTCAAATATAACATGGAAATGGAAACATACATGATCTTCTTCTTCCTGTTTACCAAGATAGCATTATTAAATGAGAACTACAAAGCTAGTTTCAACTTCTTGAGACAAGGCACCACACACTTACTTACACACACACACACACACACACACACAAGTTATATTCATTGTTGCTTAGCATTTGAGAGTTTCAGTTCAAAGCATTTATAAATGTTTAAGGAAAGACAGAAAACACTGAGAACAGAAGAGATGAAGAGAGAAGAAGAAAAAAAAAAAGAGGAAAAAATAGGTGTGGTAACAGTGCTTGACAAAGAGGAACCTCCCCACATTTGAATGTACCCTCCTACATTCAGACAGATTTAGTCCAATATGCACGGCTGAGTCTAACACTACACTCTACGGAATACTTAAAGCGCTGTATAAGAATTCCACAATACTGACTTCTTACTAACAAAATTTCAGTGAAGCTCTCCGGAAGAAGAAGGACGCAAACCTCTTGCAGTGTGCACAACTGGTTTCCCAGCCCCCCAGCAAAGCTTCTAGACCACACGGTGTCTCCTTCTCCTCTTCTGAAGCCACTACATTATCACATTAGCTCAAGGGGGAAGAAGAAAGGCATTGTGTTAATTACGTGCATGCAGACAGCAGTGCAACATCCAGAAAACAAATTTTTTCTTTTGATAGTCCACTTTCCTCTTATTAATAAAAAGTAAAAACTCTGATTTCTTCAGAAACACCTAGAGCTTTTAACGGAAATCTTCAACTCGTCTCACTTTTCTCCAGCTGATCCTATAAACACTGCTGGCAATTTTTTCCCCAATGCCTCTAACATATTTTCACTTAGCACCAGTTTGATGTATAAGATCTGACAGCCCAGCAGTTATAGGCCACCTGCATCACTGTTGCCATGACAACAGTGAAAGACAATCCATGATCCCATGCCCTGGTCACACGTTTCAATACAGCTTATCTGTCCAAAGCCACTGAGTCTAATGGAAGAGAGTAATTACCATCTTCCACTCATTGTCAAAATTCCCACCATATAATGCTCTTCAAAATTATTTTATTCCTCTCACATGGCTGCTTTGCAAAAACTAAAAGAAACCTTAAGTGGGAAGGGGGGTGTGGGTGGGAGAAAGGGGAGGCTGTGACTGGTATAAACGTAGCTGACTGTGTGTGAACTGTCCCTTTGCAGCGGAAGAAGGCACCAGCCAGCGAGAGGGATACAGAAACAGGTCGAGTTCGTTGGATACCATCTTAAGATGTTTAAAAATCTGAGTAAGGAAATTAGTAAAAATTCCCAATTTCGGCCTATGCTAAAGGCATTTCATTACTACCACTGCAACCCTTACACAGGTATCACGATCCCCTTACAGTACGTGGCAGTCACGGCAACAATGAACAGCTCACAAGGGTGGAAAGGAGGAAGAAGCAGAGGCCTTCAGTCTGGATCCTTCTCCTACAGTCGTTTTTTCCGGTACTCTTCAACCCCTCTCCTTCACACTCCAATAATAAAAATGAATGTGTGACTGTCCGATTTTTGAATTCAGTACTGCACATTCTCAGTGGTGGGTACAACAGTGTCTTTAAGAAAAGTCTCATTCTTACAGTATTAAAAAGTGAACTTCGACCAGCAAACACTTTTGTGGAAAAACCTTGTGAAGAAAAGCACTTACAGGAAAGAGTCGTTAAACTGAAAGACAAAGTCAAAAGTCACATGGACTTGAAAAGCAAACTACGAAGAGCAAAAAATGGACAAAAGGGCAGAGAAAGGTGATCCCCAGATGCAGGCGCTCAACTCTTGGTAAGACTGCACCACCCTTCTTTAACTTCAGTCATTTTCATAGAAATAAAATCATGCCCATCAACTACTCATTAACTCCAAAAAAAAGTTATATGAAGCGGTACCTAGCTTCCTGGTTAACAAAAACTACTCCCATTAAGACAAAATAAGCAATTTCAAATGATGGAACCAACACCAATCCACAAAAGGACGAAAGTAATGTGATGTTTAAGTATAAAAAATTAATTGTTAAATTAGTATTGTACACCTGTCAGAATGAGCCTGAAATGTTTTATTTAGGCTAAATCCTAAAAACCACAGCCATAAAACATTTAACCAGTTGTCAAAACATTATAGTTATGAACTAACATAACCTACACTATGTATTAAACATGGCATTATGAAAATTATACAACAAACATGAAAAGTCTGACTAGCCAAAGGTCTCCGTGACACAGGCCTTCTTAACTTCCCTTGAGCGTCCTTTGGCTACATTGCTGTTCATTAGCAGTCCTCACTGGAGGCCAGAAAAAGATGGTCTGGGAGGAAACTGAGGCTGAGCCTCCTAATGGAAAAATTCAATAGCTTGTGTAATTTTCCATAGGACACCACAGATACAGATGCCAGCAAACACTGGGGTGTTGACTAAACCTCTAGTCAAAACAGCCAACCCATGACCAGAACATTCCAATCAAATCAGCCAACTTAAAACACTTGGATGAAATTTTTTTTTCGGGGGGTGGGGAGAGGTTAGGGGGGTGGGGAGGGGATCAAGCCATTTTATAGAGGGACTTTGGGGGAGGGTCTTAGGGCTCGGAGGTCAATGAGATCTGAGTCCTTCTCCCGGCCAGGATCTCCCCAGCTTCACAGTGGCTGAAAGGATGAAACATTTTTATATAATCGTTTGTGGATTTCACTTAGTCATCCTAGCTTTGTCCCCTCCTCCTTATGGTGGAATTTGAAAAACATCATTTAGATAACAAGAGCCAGATAAATATAAAGGTATTGACAGAGTAGAGCCTGTAAACTCAAGTCACCATCAGCAAAGAATTTCCTATCTGTTACCCCCAACTGTGAGAGGAGATCCAACTTGTAAGAGTCTTCTCTGATGCCTTTTGTAATCCTCGTTTAAAGGACCTTCCCTCCCACACCACCTCATCTGAAGAGCGAAGTCTGAAAACTGGTTCAGAAACCTGTTCGTGAGCAAGCCAGTAGCTGCCACCACCGACCCAAAGAGTAGAAGTATTTGTTCTCCCCTTTCCAACCTGTCCATTCCTGTGGTCCCTGCCCTTGCCCTCCTCAGCAGTCCTCTGTCTTCTTGATCTTGACGTTTTTGAAGATTACAGGCCCATTCCTTTACAGAACGGAACGGGTATGCCTGATGTTTCCCCATGATTAGATTCAGGTAATTCTTTTTTAGAATAACACAGTGTATCCTCAGTGCATCATACCAAGAAGCAGGAGATGTTGGTTTGTCTCTATATTGTCAATGTTAACTTGGATCATCTGGTTAAAGTGATATCCCCTAGGTTTCTCTACTATAAAGTTACTCTATTTGTCTTTGTAATTAACAAGCAATTTGTGGGGAGATACTCTGAGACTATGTTAATATCCTGTTCCTCACCAAACTTTCACCTACCAGTCTTACCATACATGGGCCATTTTGCAACTCCATCCTTCCTTTTATATTTAGGGGTTGGCCTTCTAAGTAAGGGTTTTACTCTCTCTCTCCCCACTCTATTTATTTACTCAATTCCTGTATCAGTATGGACTTAAGGATTCTTATTTTACTCAATTAGTTATAACCCATTGCCATATTTATTTTGACATTCATTTTCTCCCAATTTGACCAGTGGGAGCCCATCAAGCAGGCTGTTCGACCCTTTTGATTCTCTGACCATTCCCCACTTCTTTCTGACTCAACAAGATGTTCCAGGTCCATGTTGTACTTTCCCTACCCCAGCCCAGGAAATGGCCTTTTCTCCGAGTCATGCTCCATATTTTTAAAGGTACTATGTTGACTTGATGGTTTCTAAGACTATAATGCAAATACATTAAAAGGAGCAATGTAAAAATGAAGGTTAGTCTGTTCAACATAGCACAGAAACATCTCTGGTCATGGAAATATCGCGGGTCCATCTAGAGATAGTAGCCTCGTGCACCTTTTTCATGTCCTCATTGCCAGCGATATCAGAACTGGCTTTGCATCTGGCTCTACACAGCTGGGCTATGAAAGCCATGGGGCAGCTGTAGGTCAGAGAGGAGAAAAGTGAGAACACAGAGATCAGTGCAGGACAGTGGACACAAGGCACGGCATGTAGTCTGCCCTGGGCAGGGCCAAACTCAGCAAAGATTCTTTGCTGGACCAGTAGCACCTACCCAGGGAGCCTACAAGGAGACCCTTCCCTTCTCCCATCAGTACCAAATTAATTATCACATTTCACTTGCTCAGAAAATAGCTTCTGGTTCCATGTTACATACAATTGCTTAGTAATCTCTGACTGATTTGTGAGGGGGAAGATACTGTGATCTGTTCTTTTCAGAAAGGAAAAGTAAAGCAGAGAAGCTTCGAAAAAAATGCTCAGGAGCAAAAAGCAGTTTCAGGTTTTGTGGGGCCTGAAGCTTGCAATATTTAACTCTTTAATAGTGAAATTACTAATATAAAATAAAGCATGCCTGTATGAAAATTTCTCCCAGAACTCTGTGAAGGGCTGGGCAAGGGAGGGGACCTGACACTGAAGTTTCATTCACTTCATAGTAAAAATCCACCTCTGCTCAGAAGCCATTTCAGCTTCTTGCTGTGGACCCTAAGGTCTAGCAGCAGGAGAATAATTCTTCAAGGAGGCTGGTCAGACATCCCTCCTCTGGTCTGAGAGAATCGGAGCCTCTAGGATCTACTCCAGGAAACAGTACATCTACGACTTGGGCTTCAAACCCCACCAGTATGTCTCAGCATAAAGTAGGAATGCAACCGGAACTCCCACGAACGCATGAGAGCAACCTGTTTGGCAGAGCAGTGGAGAGTCTTGTTGGCTGTCTGTTAGCCAACTTCATCTGTACACAGATGCCAGTCTGTCTCCCCGAGTGAAGTGACACCGCAGCTAGAACCCCTTGATCAAACTCGGGTGACAAATCCTATCCAAAGTCATAGGTATAGCTTGAAACTGGACCTGGAAGTTCAGGCTAACAGGTCTAAGGGATGCTACTCTTCAGGCTGTGGGGAGAACTCACATTCTGGATCTGACTTTCATGTTCTGGTATCTACCTTCTCCTCCACTGCACTCACCCCATTTCACCTGGCGCTTCACGTTCACCGAGCGTATTACCATTGGCTGAATTCATTCTCACCGCTCCGCGCTATCGATTGTGCTGCTTTCGATGCCTGCAAAAGCTTTTCCATCTTCTCTGCCTAGAAAAACCCTACTCATCCCCCTTAAGGCCCAGATCAGAGGCCAGCTCCCTGCACAGTCTTGCCTGACATGCTCCTTACCTACTCTCCTTGACCTACAAAAGTAGATTTAAATCATTCTAACCTTTGTGTTCCTATAATAGTTTTTTTAATAAGTCTATTAGAGCCCTTATCACGTTATACTGGGGAATGACATGTAAAATTCTTACCAACTACATTAGTACAAGGCCCGTATCCATGTTCTTCTTTGAATTTCCAGCAATCTCTACAGTACCTGGTACAGTGGGGCTTTAAAACAATGTTTGCTGAATTAAAGACTGTTGCCAGAACTGCAAATGTTCTTTTCTTTTCTAAGCCTTATCTTAATTCAAATAAAACTACAATATTATTGGGTTTTAAAACCATGTATCTGTAGTTGTATAGAATTGCAACATAATCAAACTGCTGACATTTTTAGGCACCCCTTTCCCTCGAAACCCTCCTTAGTTACCTTTGACAAAGTATCAGTATATTTCTACTGTATAAGTTCTGTGTATGTGTGTGGCTTTTTCCATTTTTTAAACTTTTTATTATCAAAAATTTCAAACATACAAACACAGAATAATGTAATGAATCCCCACTGTCCAGCTTCAACCCTTGGCCTCTCCTGTTTCATCTATTCCTCATACCCAATGCTCTGGTCTGAATGTTTGTGTCCCCCCTCAAAATTCATATTCTGAAATCCTAACCCCGAGAAGTGATGGTATTAGTTGGTGGGACCTTTGGGAGATGCTTACGTCATGTGGGTGAAGCCCTCATGAATGGGATCAGTGCCTTATCAAAGAGGGTCCAGAGAGAATCCCTAGCCCTTTCTGCCACGTGAGGGTATAAGAAGAAGTCTGCAACCCAGAAGAGGACCCTTACTAGACCATGCTGGGACCCCGGTTTCAAACTTCCAGGTTCCAAAACTTTGAGCAGTAGGTTCCTACTGTTTATAAGCCACCTAGTCTGTGATAATTTGTTATAGCAGCTCAAACAGACTATGACACCTAGTTTCCCTTCCATATATATTAAAGCAAATCCCAGTCATCGTATCATATCTGTAAATATTTCAGAATGTACCTTTAAATGTTATTGCCTCTTTTTTCAAAAGCATAGTCATAATACCCTTAACAAGTCTAAAAAGTACTCAATAATAATTCCTTAATATCATCAAATATTCAGTTAGTGTTAAAATGTTCAACTGTCTCAATCTTTTACACTAGATTTTAACAGGGAAAATATACTGTTACTTCATACAACTCATAAACAAGTTGCCCTGTTTAAATTAAGAAACCCCAACTTGTATCCTAACATTCTGTAACATTCCACAGGACAAGACTCATGAAGCCTCATTTCACTGCAATGTACTAATTGAGCTGCTGAATTTTGTTAAACATTTGTCCTATATAGACATGTAAAATAATTTGTTTTCAGTTCATTACATTTCTATCCAAAGATTTTATTCCACAAAGATTTCCACATGAGTTAGCACTACTTTTGAGTTATTCATGGCCCACAACAATACATTTTATTTTTAAGTCTTAAAGCGCAAGTTCTTCCTCTTCCTGAAACTCAAGGGTTCACTCTTAATTAACACAAGTACTTTCAGTCTAAATTTTCACTTTTCAAATAAAACTATGGCCAGAAAAGAAATGTCCTCAAGAACAATTCAAAGGTAAAGTATGCAAACCTATCAACGATCTCATAATTTTTACTTGGACATGAACATTAATACAAAAATGTTTACATCCATAATAACACAAATCAACGAGCACAAAAGACCAACACCAGGATAAATCTGGGAAGCAATCGGTCTCTTCAGGCAGAACCTAGGACGACGGGGATATTCAGAAGCAAGAGAGAGATTTAAGAACAGTTTCCTAAATTCGTTTCTTGATGACCCCAGACACATAGTATATATTCCTTGATTTGAAATCAGAAACTATGCGTGAAGAGCACAATGTAAGTGCACTTAATTTATGCAACTGAAATGAAAAACTGAATACAAATAACCAAACATTTATATGCAAAAGTCTTGCCATTAAATGAATACTAAGGCAGAGACTTTGAAAAATTAAAACTCTTTCCTATAATGCAAAAATCACCCTTTTTAAATTTAAGTTTTAATATAGAAGGCTTCCCACCAAAATCACAAAGTCACTAGAAATGCAGATATCAATTTAAATATAGAAAAAATGTATTAATTCACACTGACAGATGTTAAAGTGGTATGGACTAATAAAAAGTTAGGAATTACTTCAAAATAGATACAATGTTATATAGACTACGAATATGTGCTAAATACATGTCTTTTAAGATCCTCACTTTGGTGATTTTATTTGTAATTACTGCTTCCCCTGTTTAAAAAAACAGACGATTCTAAATAAAAGCAGTTTGTTTTATTTAATGGGTTAAATATCATCTCCAATTTTTGTTTTATTTATTCAGTTAACTTGTTTACTGATACCCTTTTATATATGGTAAAAAGCCATATTACAATTACCACACGTTCTGAACATCCGGGTTCAACTTAATCAAGTCATACTGTATTCCTATATTCTTAATGTTTACTTTTTTTCATGTGTTCCAAACAACTCCATCCTATATCCAGGGTCCCCAGAGAATGGACCCTTTTGTACTTTAAGATTCAGGGAGCTCCTTACCCATCGCTGGCCCGTAAGTGTTCCTAGGGAAGACACTTACACACAGAACATTGCACTGGCGTGTTCAAGGCTATTGCCGGGCTTGGAAGTCAAGAGGGTGTCTATTCTACTTCAGTACAAGGACGGGGAGGCTGACAAAGAAACAAAACACAAGTCACGTGGAGCCAGCTGCCTTTTGGATGCCTTGAAGGATTCAATTCCTTCAGAAAGTCACTGAGAAACTGCCACTCTCACCGCGGGCGCCAAACCCCTGCTTCCAAAGTTGTTATTCCCTTCCATCCACCACGGCTAGGCCACTTCCAGACCCACCATGAGAGCTGGTTAATACCCTACAGGGCAGGAAGGGAATCATGCTTTAGTCAACTGAAAGTGCAGCAGATTTTCAGGAAGCTCAACACAGACAACCAAATTGAATCAGTAACACTTATCTTGTAAAGCAGTGTCATGGGATTGTTATTGATGACAAAGGATTAGCACTTTGGATTTACATCTCCCCTGGTAGATGAGACTTTTAAAAAGCATGGGGCGAGAATCCATCTAGCATAAGTTAAAGGAAAGTAACACATGATAGTATATTAGAAGTTGTTGGAAGATGGCGGAAGAGTAAGACACGGAGATCACCTTCCTCTCCACAGATACACCAGAAATACATCTGCGCGTGGAACAACTCCTACGGAGCACCTACTGAACGCTGGCAGAAGACCTCAGACCTCCCAAAAGGCAAGGAACCCCCCACGTACCTGGTTAGGGCAAAAGAAAAAACTAAACAGAGACAAAAGGATAGGGACGGGACCTGCACCAGCGGGAGAGAGCTGTGAAGGAGGAAAAGTGTCCACACACTAGGAAGCCCCTTCGCGGGTGGAGACTTCGGGAGGCGGAGTGGGGGAGCTTGGGGGCCGCGGAGGAGAGCACAGCAACAGGGCTGCGGAGGGCAAAGCGGGCAGATTCCAGCGCAGAGGATCGGGCCGACCGGAACTCACCAGCCGAGAGGCTTGTCTGCTCGCTCGCCGCGGCGGGCGGGACTGGGAGCTGAGGCTCCGGCTTTTGTCGGAGCGCCAGGAGAGGACTGAGGTTGGCGGCGTAAACACAGCCTGCAGGGCGTTGGTGCTCCGCGGCTGGCCGGGAGAGAGTCCGGGGAGGGGTCTGGACCTGCCGAAGAGGCAAGAGACTTTTGCGTCCCTCTTTGTTTCCTGGTGCACGAGGAGAGGGGATTAAGAACGCTGCTTGAGAGAGCTCCAGGGACGGGCGCGAGCCGCGGCTAAGAGTGCGGAGCCCAGGGACGGACATGGGACGCTAGGGCCGCTGCTGCCGCCGCCAGGAGGCCTGTGTGCGAACACAGGTCACTAGCCACACGCCCTTCCGGGGAGCCTGTGCAGCCCGCCACTGCCAGGGTCCCGGGATCCAGGGACGGCTCCCCCGGGAGAACGCACGGCGCGCCTCAGGCTGCAACGTCACGCCGGCCTCTGCCGCTGCAGGCCCGCCCCGCACTCCGTGACCCTCCCTACCCCCCGGCCTGGGTGAGCCAGAGCCTCCGAATCAGCGGCTCCTTTAACCCCGTCCTGTCTGAGCAAAAAACAGACGCCCTCCGGCGACCTACACGCACAGGCGGGGCCAAATCCAAAGCTGAGCCCCTGGGAACTGTGAGAGCAAAGAAGAGAAAGGGAAATCTCTCCCAGCAGCCTCAGAAGCAGCGGATTAAAGCTCCACAATCAACTTGATATACCCTGCATCTGTGGAATACCTGAATAAACAACGAATCATCCCAAATTAAGGAGCCCTGTGGATGAAAGGCTCTTGGTGCTGCAGCCAGGAGTCAGTGCTGTGCCTCTGAGGTGGGAGAGACAACTTCAGGACACTGGTCCACAAGAGGCCTCCCAGCTGCACATAATATAAAACAGCAAAAATCTCCGAGAGATCTCCATCTCAACGCCAGCACCCAGCTTCACTCAACGACCAGCAAGCTACAGTGCTGGACATCCTATGCCAAACAACTAGCAAGACAGGAACACAACCCCACCCATTAGCAGAGAGGCTGCCCCAAATCATAATAAGTCCACAGACACCCCAAAACACACCACCAGACGTGGACCTGCCCACCAGAAAGACAAGATCCAGCCTCATCCACCAGAACACAGGCACTAGTACCCTCCACCAGGAAGCCTACACAGCCCACTGAACCAACCTTAGCCACTGGGGACAGACACAAAAAACAACAGGAACTACGAACCTTCAGCCTGCAAAAAAGGAGACCCCAAACACAGTAAGATAAGCAAAATGAAAAGACAGAAAAACACACAGCAGATGAAGGAGCAAGATAAAAAGCCACCAGACCTAACAAATGAAGAGGAAATAGGCAGTCTACCTGAAAAAGAGTTCAGAATAATGATAGTAAGGTTGATCCGAAATCTTGGAGATAGAATGGACAATAGAATGGACAAATTGCAAGAATCAGTTAACAAGGACCTAGAAGAACTAAAGATGAAACAAGCAACGATGAACAACACAATAAATGAAATTAAAAGTACTCTAGATGGGATCAATAGCAGAATAACTGAGGCAGAAGAACGGATAAGTGACCTGGAAGATAAAATAGTGGAAATAACTACTGCAGAGCAGAATAAAGAAAAAAGAATGAAAAGAACTGAGGACAGTCTCAGAGACCTCTGGGACAACATTAAACGCACCAACATTCGAATTATAGGGGTTCCAGAAGAAGAAGAGAAAAAGAAAGGGACTGAGAAAATATTTGAAGAGATTCTAGTTGAAAACTTCCCTAATATGGGAAAGGAAATAGTTAATCAAGTCCAGGAAGCACAGAGAGTCCCATACAGGATAAATCCAAGGAGAAATACGCCAAGACACATATTAATCAAACTGTCAAAAATTAAATACAAAGAAAACATATTAAAAGCAGCAAGGGAAAAACAACAAATAACACACAAGGGGATCCCCATAAGGTTAACAGCTGATCTTTCAGCAGAAACTCTGCAAGCCAGAAGGGAGTGGCAGGACATATTGAAAGTGTTGAAGGAGAAAAACCTGCAACCAAGATTACTCTACCCAGCAAGGATCTCATTCAGATTTGATGGAGAAATTAAAACCTTTCCAGACAAGCAAAAGCTGAGAGAGTTCAGCACCACCAAACCAGCTCTACAACAACTGCTAAAGGAACTTCTCTAGGCAAGAAACACAAAAGAAGGAAAGGACCTACAATAACGAACCCAAAACAATTAAGAAAATGGGAATAGGAACACACATATCGATAATTACCTTAAATGTAAATGGACTAAATGCTCCCACCAAAAGACACAGATTGGCTGAATGGATACAAAAACAAGACCCATATATTTGCTGTCTACAAGAGACCCACTTCAGACCTAGAGACACATACAGACTGAAAGTAAGGGGATGGAAAAAGGTATTTCATTCAAATGGAAACCAAAAGAAAGCTGGAGTAGCAATTCTCATATCAGACAAAATAGACTTTAAAACAAAGACTATTAGAAGAGACAAAGAAGGACACTACATAATGATCAAGGGATCGATCCAAGAGGAAGATATAACAATTGTAAATATTTATGCACCCAACATAGGTGCACCTCAATACATAAGGCAAATACTGACAACCATAAAAGGGGAAATCGACAGTAACACATTCATAGTAGGGGATTTTAACACCCCACTTTCACCAATGGACAGATGATCCAAAATGAAAATAAATAAGGAAACACAAGCTTTAAATGATACATTAAACGAGATGGAGTTAATTGATATTTATAGGACATTCCATCCAAAAACAACAGAATATACATTTTTCTCAAGTGCTCATGGAACATTCTCCAGGATAGATCATATCTTGGGTCACAAATCAAGCCTTGGTAAATTTAAGAAAATTGAAATTGTATCAAGTATTTTTTCTGACCACAACGCCATGAGACTAGATATCAATTACAGGAAAAGATCTGTAAAAAATACAAACACATGACGGCTAAACAATACACTACTTAATAATGAAGTGATCACTGAAGAAATCAAAGAGGAAATCAAAAAATACCTAGAAACAAATGACAATGGAGACACAACGACCCAAAACCTGTGGGATGCAGCAAAAGCAGTTCTAAGGGGGAAGTTTATAGCAATACAAGCCCACCTTAAGAAGCAGGAAACATCTCGAATAAACAACCTAACCTTGCACCTCAAGCAATTAGAGAAAGAAGAACAAAAAAACCCCAAAGCTAGCAGAAGGAAAGAAATCATAAAAATCAGATCAGAAATAAATGAAAAAGAAATGAAGGAAACAATAGCAAAGATCAATAAAACTAAAAGCTGGTTCTTTGAGAAGATAAACAAAATAGATAAACCACTAGCCAGACTGATCAAGAAAAAAAGGGAGAAGACTCAAATCAATAGAATTAGAAATGAAAAAGGAGAGGTAACAACTGACACTGCAGAAATAAAAGAGATCATGAGAGATTACTACAAGCAACTCTATGCCAATAAAATGGACAATCTGGAAGAAATGGACAAATTCTTAGAAAGGCACAACCTGCCAAGACTGAATCAGGAAGAAATAGAAAATATGAACAGACCAATCACAAGCACTGAAATTGAAACTGTGATTAAAAATCTTCCAACAAAGAAAAGCCCAGGACCAGATGGCTTCACAGGCGAATTCTATCAAACATTTAGAGAAGAGCTAACACCTGTCCTTCTCAAACTCTTCCAAAATATAGCAGAGGGAGGAACACTCCCAAACTCCTTCTACGAGGCCACCATCACCTTGATACCAAAACCAGACAAGGATGTCACAAAGAAAGAAAACTACAGGCCAATATCACTGATGAACATAGATGCAAAAATCCTCAACAAAATACTAGCAAACAGAATCCAACAGCACATTAAAAGGATCATACACCATGATCAAGTGGGGTTTATTCCAGGAATGCAAGGATTCTTCAATATACGCAAATCTATCAATGTGATAAACCATATTAACAAACTGAAGAAGAAAAACCATATGATCATCTCAATAGATGCAGAGAAAGCTTTTGACAAAATTCAACACCCATTTATGATAAAAACCCTGCAGAAAGTAGGCATAGAGGGAACTTTCCTCAACATAATAAAGGCCATATATGACAAGCCCACAGCAAACATCATCCTCAATGGTGAAAAACTGAAAGCATTTCCACTAAGATCAGGAACAAGACAAGGTTGCCCACTCTCACCACTCTTATTCAACATAGTTTTGGAAGTTTTAGCCACAGCAATCAGAGAAGAAAAGGAAATAAAAGGAATCCAAATCGGAAAAGAAGAAGTAAAGCTGTCACTGTTTGCAGATGACATGATCCTATACATAGAGAACCCTAAAGATGCTACCAGAAAACTACTAGAGATAATCAATGAATTTGGTAAAGTGGCAGGATACAAAATTAATGCACAGAAATCTCTGGCATTCCTATATACTAATGATGAAAAATCTGAAAGTGAAATCAAGAAAACACTCCCATTTACCATTGCAACAAAAAGAATAAAATATCTAGGAATAAACCTACCTAAGGAGACAAAAGATCTGTATGCAGAAAATTATAAGACACTGATGAAAGAAATTAAAGATGATACAAATAGATGGAGAGATATACCATGTTCTTGGATTGGAAGAATCAGCATTGTGAAAATGACTCTACTACCCAAAGCAATCTATAGATTCAATGCAATCCCTATCAAACTACCACTGGCATTTTTCATAGAACTAGAACAAAAAAATTTGCAATTTGTATGGAAACACAAAAGACCCCGAATAGCCAAAGCAACCTTGAGAACGAAAGAAGGAACTGGAGGAATCAAGCTCCGTGACTTCAGACTATACTACAAAGCTACAGTTATCAAGACGGTATGGTACTGGCACAAAAATAGAAAGATAGATCAATGGAACAGGATAGAAAGCCCAGAGATAAACCCACGCACATATGGTCACCTTATCTTTGACAAAGGAGGCAGAAATGTACAGTGGAGAAAGGACAGCCTATTCAATAAGTGGTGCTGGGAAAACTGGACAGCTACATGTAAAAGTATGAGATTAGATCACTCCCTAACACCATACACAAAAATAAGCTCAAAATGGATTAAAGACCTAAATGTAAGGCCAGAAACTATCAAACTCTTAGAGGAAAACATAGGCAGAACACTCTATGACATAAATCACAGCAAGGTCCTTTTTGACCCACCTCCTAGAGAAATGGAAATAAAAACAAAAATAAACAAATGGGACCTAATGAAACTTAAAAGCTTTTGCGCAGCAGAGGAAACCATAAAGAAGACCAAAAGACAACCCTCAGAATGGGAGAAAATATTTGCAAACGAAGCAACTGACAAGGGATTAATCTCCAAAATTTATAAGCAGCTCATGCAGCTTAATAACAGAAAAACAAACAACCCAATCCAAAAATGGGCAGAAGACCTAAATAGACATTTCTCCAAAGAAGATATACAGAGTGCCAACAAACACATGAAAGAATGCTCAACATCACTAATCATTAGAGAAATGCAAATCAAAACGACAATGAGATATCATCTCACACCAGTCAGAATGGCCATCATCAAAAAATCTAGAAACAATAAATGCTGGAGAGGGTGTGGAGAAAAGGGAACCCTCTTACACTGTTGGTGGGAATGTAAATTGATACAGCCACTGTGGAGAACAGTATGGAGGTTCCTTAAAAAGCTACAAATAGAACTACCATATGACCCAGCAATCCCACTACTGGGCATATACCCTGAGAAAACCATAATTCAAGAAGAGTCATGTACCAAAATGTTCATTGCAGCTCTATTTACAATAGCCCAGAGATGGAAACAACCTAAGTGTCCATCATCGGATGAATGGATAAATAAGATGTGGCACATATATACAATGGAATATTACTCAGCCATAAAAAGAGACGAAATTGAGCTATTTGTAATGAGGTGGATAGACCTAGAGTCTGTCATACAGAGTGAAGTAAGTCAGAAAGAGAGAGACAAATTCCATATGCTAACACATATATATGGAATTAAAAAAAAAAAAATGTCATGAAAAACCTAGGGGTGAAACAGGAATAAAGACACAGACTTACTAGAGAATGGACTTGAGGCTATGGGGAGGGGGAAGGGTAAACGGTGACAAAGCGATAAAGAGGCATGGACATATATACACTACCAAACGTAAGGTAGATAGCTAGTGGGAAGCAGCCGCATAGCACAGGGAGATCAGCTTGGTGCTTTGTGACCGCCTGGAGGGGTGGGATAGGGAGGGTGGGAGGGAGGGAGACGCAAGCGGGAAGAGATATGGGAATATATGTATATATATAACTGATTCATTTTGTTGTGAAGCTGAAACTAACATACCATTGTAAAGCAATTATACTCCAATAAAGATGTTAAAAAAAAAAAAAAAAACACTTTTTTTTGGGAAAAAAAGTATGGGGCACTTCACCCACAGATACAGAGCCCAGCTCCTGAGGCCACCTCTGCAGTGTCAGTGCTCAGACTGCAATCGCTAACAACTGAGGCACGTCAACTCGTGCTGGAATCTCTCTACTCACAAAATAGGCCTAGTGCCTGCTGGGACTGTCTTTCCTCTTCCTCAGCAGAACAAAATAGTGCTACTTTTTATTCTCAAAATGCAGGCTTACTTCTCTCTTTTTTTTTTTTTTTAACTTATAGTTGATTTACAATGCCAGTGATTCAGCAAAGTGCTTCAGTCATACATACGTATGTTCTTTTTCATATTTTTTCCATTATGGTTTATTACAGGATATTGAATATAGTTCCCTGTGCTATACAATAGGACCTTGTTGTTGTCTCCTCTTTTATCTTTAGTGTGATTTGTGGTGATTTTTAGGGTCCTAACACAAATAAAATCCTAATTATAGGGAAGGCCATTATCTTATATCCTTTTTTACTATAATCCCAAGGTAAATGTTTGGGGCTCCTAATTATACTGATCCAAATATTTCCCTCATGTTTTCTTAAACACTCATTATTGTCTCTCAAATAAGACTTTTAAAAGGTGTTTCCAATAAAGGGAACCTCTATAATTACACTTTTAGGGCTGCTGACCACATAAAAATCCAATCTCAAAAAATAAAGTTAAATTTGAATGCAACTTTATGTTTTTAATCATATGCTAAACATAAAATTTTAAAAGTATGATTTATAGAATACTCATTTCCTTAAGAAAATTTCAAATGATCCATCAGTGACAAAGCAAGGTACTGCAAATCAGAAATCCTTTGAAAGATATAAATTTTTTTTTTTAATTCATGAAACACGTTAAAATAATAAGTAGAGAACAGAGAAACTGATCTAATCTGATGCCACCTTCTCAGGTTTCATTAAAATACAAATTAAAAGTTTCTAAATAACAGCTATATCCTTAATAAAATTACAAAAGCCTGAGATTATCCAAGGAGCAAAACATGTTCTCTAAGTATATCAGACAATGGGAGAGGTCCACAGTTCAGATAAAAGAGGACCATTTGATCTGGTAACTCTCTGAGCATTTTGTGTGTACATGTTTTTAAGGCTTCTCTGAGATAAACACACAAATATATATGTATATGCAAATATACAAAAGAAGTCAAACCCTAAACGAACACACTAAATTGATTTTTTTATAATGATCTAAAATAAGAATCATGACATCCACAGCAGGCATTTCTTCAGAGTCTATAGCTAGACATTTGCCACAAAAGATTTTCTGTCTGACACCATCTACAACCCATAAGGCAAAATAAATATGGGTTTTTCCTGTGGGAAAAAAAAAAAGAAGAAAAAAAACTGTGTTCAGTCTTTTAAAAAATAATAGTCATGAGCACGGACTCTAGAAGCAGCCTGCCTGAGTTCAAACCACAGCTCTACCCTTACCAGTTGCCTGACCTTGGTCAAGTCTCTTAGCCTCTTTGTGCCTCAGTTTCTTCACATGTAAATACCCATACTTCATTGGTTGCTTTGAAGATTAAATGAACTAGTAAGTGTAAAATCTTAGCACAGTGTCTGGTATGTAGTAAGTACCATACAAGTATTATTAGTTAGTAAGAAAAATAATTATATATATATAAATACAAATATACATATAAATATACAAAATATATTTTCGTGTAAGGATCTGGTAGTAGAACCATAACCTTAACCTTCACTATCTTTGTAGGGCTTCTATACGCCAGTGTGAAAAAATATGAGTTCCTAACAAGACAGACGTACATAATGTTGAAAATATTTTGGACAGCCCTAATTTGTTCCTCTGGTCAATGTTTATATCGCAGCCCCCTGGAACTGAACAAGCTGTAGCAGCAGAAGAGAGCAGCTCACTCACTCCAACTGCAAAAATAACATACACAAGAGCCGCTTCTGATCAACTGATCCAGGTGGATTCGATTCTATTCCTCCCGCCAAAGCCTCTGACGGCACAGGGGAGGGGCACAGGGGCCTACGTTCTAAATGCAGTCATCCAAGCCAACCACATTATTTTTTGACAAGGGATTTGGAAATGAGCGTCGGCTTGTTCGCTAGAGGAATGGCAGCTAGAAGCAGCTTCTGTTCAAGGCAGCTTCCATAGACATTCTGAAGTCGAAGTCTATATGACAGCATTTCCCACAGAATTCAAGGCAAAAGTTCAGGGTGGTATAAGAGGGCTTTCAGAATTCACCCTGAGAAGGTCGAACTCAAGGTCTTGTCCTCAGTTCCAAGCTCACGTGATAGGAAAACCTACTCAGTTTTTCACTACATAACCCATTCTAAAACCATTGGGAAAGATGTTACTGTAAAATGGACGATTTTTAACAGATATGCTTGAAATGAAATTGTAAACATTTGTCTACTCATTTCAGACGACATGAAAAGACCTACCTTCAGCCATTAAAGTCTTATCATCTATAGAAATCAATTTAATTCAACTAATTCAACGGACACTCTTTTCTCACCTTCCTCACACCTCACAATCCACACCTGGATATGAACTGGCAGTTCATTTAGGGCATGGCCATTACAGACTTCCTCAATACTTTCCCCTAAACAGACTCTGGGACACACAGTATTTATGCATTTCAAGACAGGCACACTTCTGTGGTCAAACATCTCTAAACCTCACCATTTAGTCCACTGCTATTAGCTCTACCAGAGAAGCAAATTAATAATTACTGTGGACTGGAGAAAAAGACTTCCAATGACAATCCAGTTTGTCTCCTAAGGTTAAAAGCTAACCAAAGTGTGACGCCTACCCTGTGAATCTAAGTGCCTCTCCTAATGAGTAAGCAGCAGGCGGAAATTACAGGTTACTACCGATACGTTATACAAAAAGCAGCACATTTCAAGCTAGATGATGTCTTATAAAACTAGTTATTAACCAAAGAGTAATTAATGAAACCTTTGACTAAACTGATATTCTTGTTTCTCTATTTCCTTATTGATAACATGGAACTGTGTGAATGTCTAATGTAGATTAATATTTTAAATGTATCTAATCCTTAGGCCTCATGCTTCCACATTAATCTTTTGCATTTTGTTGCATATAATCCTTTTCCCACAGTTCTAATTTTAGATATAGTTAGTCCACTCGAATTAATCTTTTCCCATATAAAGACTGGTCACAGCTAAGATCTAATAGTTTCTCCTTAATCTTTTTTTTTTCCCCTCATGGAGAAACATATGGATTATGTTATTAACTCTTCCTTTTACTCTTTTTATTTTGAAATTACCAACCAACACGTAGGGAAAGGGTGTCCTTCACCTCTTGTTCCCAGAGCTAAAGAATCACAGTAACATCCAGCTTGCAACTCAACAGCATCCTTAGGAATGGGTTATATCGTGGTGATCTTTATTATTTTTTTTAAAACAGGGTGGTTTCAGGGAAAATGTATGCTTCCAATATCAAAGCAAATCTTTCAGGCTAAAAACTCTGAATCTAGACTAAGGGACAGACTTAACGTTAAGCTTTTTTTTCAAGCTTATTTTTCTTTTTTAAAATTAATTAATTTATTAATTTTGGCTGCACTGGGTCTTTGTTGCAGCATGCGGGCTTGCTCTAGTTGCGGTGAGAGGGGGCTACTCCTGGTTGCGGTGGATGGGCTTCTCATTGCAGTGGCTTCTCTTGTTGCAGGGCACAGGCTTCAGTAGTTGTGGCACGTGGGCTCAGTAGTTGTGGCTCGCGGGCTCTAGAATGCAGGCTCAGTAGTTGTGGCACACGGGTTTAGTTGCTCCGCGGCATGTGGGATCTTCCTGGACCAGGGCTCGAACCCACGTCCCCTACATTGGCAGGCGGATTCTTAACCACTGCATCACCTGGGAAGTCGCTAAGCTTTTAAAATAGTTTGCATTTTTCTAAGCTTGCAGAAGAGCTATTTTACGGAAAACTCTGCCACTGGATATGCTGTAGATAGAAACGTCAAAAGGCAAAGTCATTTTCACTTGGGTGCATAAACTGTGATGATCTCAGACTCAATTTCTTGGCTTCTTAAAGCTTTTGTTTGTTTTATTTTGCACCGTGGTCTCCGAAGCTAAGAAAGTTGTCTGTCGCTAGTTGTGTCAAATAGGCTCAAGTATTAATGTCTCAGTGGGACTTACCAGAGCCCAGGTACAATTTAAAATGTTAAAGACTCCTTATGTTTACATAAATAATCCGACCTTTAAAGTCTTAGAAACCTGGCTCGGCCACTTTACAACATAACATGTCTTTCCCTTGATTCTAGTGGTAAGTTCCAATGTTCTTCTGAAATCAATCAGAAATATTCTTCAGCTGCTGATCATGACTAGTTTACCACTTCTAAAAGGAAAAAGCGGTGACAGGCTATGTAGACTCTGGAGGTGAAGGGAAAGCCTCTATTTTTATGTATTAGCCACTGCTTTACTTATGTTGATAGAGACTCAATACAGCAAAGCAAAAAGTAGAGTTTTCCAGATAGACTTTAGGTAATGAATTGACTTTGTTTCCTCAAAGTGGCATCTAGACAAGTTTTATAAAACGAAACAAAATTTAGAAAATATACTAGAGGTATCTGTACTTAAAAGGTGCTGAGGCTGGGACTTCCCTAGTGGTGCAGTGGTTAAGAATCCACCTGCCAATGCAGGAGACACGGATTCAAGCCCTGGTCCGGGAAGATCCCACAGGCCGTGGAGCAATTAAGCCCATGCACCACAACTACTGAGCCTGTGAGCCACAACTACTGAAGCTTGCACGCCTAGAGCCCATGCTGCACAACAAGAGAAGCCACCACAATGAGAAGCCCGTGCACTGCAACGAAGAGTAGCCCCCTCTCGCTGCAACTAGAGAAAGCCCACGTGCAGCAATGAAGACCCAACGCAGCCAAAAATAAATAAATTTATTTTTTAAAAAGGTACTGAAGCTAAAGATTTATCTAAAGAAAAACACTTTGGTGACAGGAATAATCAACCTTGAATCCATTTAGGAAAACCATTTGTAAAACTGAAAGCATCATCATTTCTTAAAGCACAGCAATATTTAACTACTAAGTAAATATCTACAAAGTACTTCAAGTGCTTAGAGTTTTGATCCCACTGATAAGGTCTGAGCTTTCCTGAAATACTTTTCTTCCTATCTCATCCTTGCACATACTTTCATATATTCTCTCTCTCATATCTAACTTTCATTCAGTCTTCTGTTTCCTAGTTCCTAAGTCTGATGGGTTCGGAGGCCTCCCCTCTCTGGCCATGGACAAAAAAGCACAGCACAGTCCACCACATCAGATTCATGTTTGACAGCCAGTATTAGGCCTCATAATTTAGATCTGAGTGAGATGAAGCATTTACAGAGTAAAAAAATTTAAATTTAATTTCGTGGAGCAACATTGTTAAAGGATGGCTGATTTCTTTTTGTGGAGCCAGGCACTGCATAGACCCTCTGAATAATGAAATGAAGATGGGGAGAGAACTCACTTATAAATAAAAAAAGGGAGAAATGGACAGCGGGGGGGAAGTCTTTGTAAGGTTTTTGGGATACAGCAACGTGAGGTCTTTTTTATTCAGCCTCAAGACAAACATTCGTTGTGTCACTTTTCACTGCAAACCCCAAAGTGAATAAGGTTTGAGATGCAAATCCCTAAGGTTTACTCCAGTTTTTAGGAAAAACCCTGTCCGATTTTCCTCCAACATTTCTGAACATTTACCAATAATTAACTATTCATTTTCTCTCTCTTCTCAAACTTCTAACTTGAGCAGTCAAAATGCTTTTCCTTCCAACAGACCACACTTTAACCCTTTCTCTGAGGTTTTTAACCATCACACTTTCTGTCTGTTCTCTCCAAAGTTTCTATGAGGCTTCCTGTACATCTAATCTTCATCCACCACTGTGCACACTGCCATGTATTGATATGTCAGCATATTGAACAGAGAGCTAAAAAAACGACTGCTACTCTGAAACAATGCTCAACATCCTACCTTCTTGATTAGCCCCTAAATGTACCCAAGACCAAGCCCATAAAGATTTATTTTTACAGCTCCTCGCAGGTGCCGAGGGCAGCACTCTGTCCCTGATGCATGATGCAGCCCCCTTCAACTGCACTGACCAGGTCTGGTGGGAAAGTCTCTAGGAAGGAAAAACACTCAGACGTTTCCAAGTCTCTCTTAATCTGGAGACAAATAATAACCATTAGGAAGTGCTCTCTCAAAAGCCCTGGGGACCCTGCACAAGTTATCCCTGAGAAACACAATAAAATCCAGATGAAAGAACAGAAGCCAACAGCTATCACAAAACAGAAGCCCAGGCACTTGTTTAAAAAGGAGAGCAACCAGGAAGGTGGATTTAATGTTTAGACTATCAAGGCTACCAGGCCTATTTCCAACTCTAATTAGTCTTGAGCTGACACTTCTTCATAGTCATCTAGCTGGTAAGCTCCTAGAGCATATAGATTACACCTTGTCCTTACTACAGAAAAGCCCATGATGCAGGCGGCAGAGCCTTGAGCAACCTGGAATTCCATGATTAGGGTCATGAACAGAGTAACTTTTGTCCGGCATCCGAAAATCCCACAAAAGCCAAGTCTCATCAGGCTGATACCCAGTCTACAAATGCCCTACATCCAATGCAAACAGTCAAGAGTCTATAAGGCAGAAGAGGCAAATTCTTCCAAAAGAAATGATTCATAGAAACTAATCATTCTCTAATGTTCTTTAATTAAAGAAACTGGACAACGACTTTGGTTTTTTTAATTAAGCCCAACTTTAGCTTAATTTTTCAATATCCTGAAGTTTTGACGTTCAATTCGTATAGATTCTATTAAAAGACACTCCAACTCATATCAGAACAGAATATTAATATATATAAACTGATACATAATAAAAAGAACATTTTTTTTTTACAAAATAAAAGCCATTAAATGTGTATTTTTAGAAACAATAAAGAATTCACCACGAAATATGTATCGGTAATCACGTGGCTTTATTTCCTCTTATTTGTCCTTCACAAGAATCCAAATTATATTATACATATACACTTACTCATACACAAGGCAAACCAACTGATCATATCACTCCTATGAAGAGGAGAATGTATAAGTTTTAAAGAGGCAACACCATAATTCAATTTAATGTACCCTTTTAAAAATAATAATAATTAGACCATAATATGCATTGTAAAAACAACTACTACAAAATTACAAATAGTTAAGAAACCCTAATCTCCAATAGACTTACCAACTACTTAAAGGGGCCCCTCTCTTTAATGCGAGACCTCGTAGCCATCTCCCTACCTTCCCACGCATGCTGTCTTTTCCTGTCCAGCCAGCCTCTCCTCTTCCACACTTTTCATTCACCGCCTCTACACACACCATCCCACTGTAATGACTGACAAAAAGCCAGGAGCTTCCAGTTGCCAAATCCCAGGGCACTGCTTGGTCCTTATCCTGCTGCATGTGATACTACGCTCTCCTTAGTTTTCGATATACCACTCTCCTGGGAGTCCTCACCAACTGGACTATTCCTTCTTTATCTCTTTTGGAGGCTCTCCTCCTCTAAAAATACACTGAATGCTGTTTTCCAAGGTTCCTGACCTCCTTCTCTTTTTTCACATTATACACCCTTCGCCAATTTCATCCACTCTGGAGTTTTAGCCATCTTCAATGACTCTGCCTACAACTCAGAACTCTGGGCTAAATTCTAAGGCCTGTATATCCAAATGACTGCTGGACATCCCTTCAGGATGGACCATAATCTCTTTAAACTCTGCAAGTCCAAAGATGAACTGATCATCTTCTCTCCAAAACCTAAGGCATTTCGTATACTGGGTGACGATGCCATTAGCCAAGCCAGAAACCTAGAAGTCATCTCTATTGCTATCGATAATTCCTGTCTACTCAATGAATTACTTCCTCGATCTTTTTTTTTTTTTTTTTTTTGCGGTACGTGGGCCTCTCACTGCTGTGGCCTCTCCTGTTGCGGAGCACAGGCTCCGGACGCGCAGGCTCAGCGGCCATGGCTCACGGGCCCAGCCGCTCCGTGGCATGTGGGATCTTCCCGGACCAGGGCACGAACCCGTGTTCCCTGCATCGGCAGGCGGACTCTCAACCACTGTGCCACCAGGGAAGCCCTCTCGATCTTTTTTGAAAATGGTTTCATGCCTCCATCTCTGCCTAACACTCTCCTACTTCAAGCTCTTCAACATCTCCGGCTGGAGTATTCAAAAATCTCCTAACTGACCTCCCTGCCTCCAATCCTTGTCTCAAACCCACCCTTCACGTGGTGGACAGAATGCTTTATCTCAAGTTGGCTGGCCACGTCACTCCCTTGTTTACAACCCTTGAATGGTTTCTCTTCACCTGTATCATCGGATTTAAGCCCTTGAGCATGGCATTTAAGGCCCTCTGCCTCCTAATACCTGCCTATCTTACCAGCCTCCTCTCCCACCATTTTCTACCCTGAAACTTCCGTCTCAACAACACTAAGCAACTCGCAATTCTGTGCTGATGCCCTGTGTTTCACACCTCCATCCTTCATTCGCCCAAATACTCTTCAAGCTCCTCCAGGGCACGGGCGGTAGTTCAGTTACCACTTCAGTGCTTAGCCCAGCATCTGGCTCATTAAAGGTGCCCTGTGAATGGTCAGGGATAAATAATGAAAGACAGTGTATGGCAAGTCCAAAATGAAGGACACTGACAGAAAGTGTTGAAGGAATTTGGACTCATGTTGAAAATCACTGCAATGGGGTCTACACATGCTGAATACTTTCCACACAAGAAGCACAAGAGAGCCTGCCTAAGCTCAATTCCTCCTTACAACACCTACCACACACCTAGAGTCATGCTCTATTTTTTTTTTTTAGAGAAAACGTGTTGGCTACTCCCTGAGCCTGCCATCACGAGGCACAAAAGTGGGCATCTTGGTGATGTGCTAATAATAACAGCTGACATTTATAGAATGTTTATTGTGTATCTCGAACTTTACTGAAAATTCTACATGAATTATACCTCTCAGTCTTCACACCAGCACTATGAGGATGGAACTACTGTTATCCCGGCTTTACAGGTGGGGAAATTGAGGCCCAGATATTAAGTAACTTCATTCAAGGCACAGAGATTTACTATTAAGGATACTGTTCAGCAGAACACAAGCCAAGCCTCCATATATATTTCACTTAGTTTTCAAAATTATATGTGTGTATCAACAGCTGACCCTGAATGAAAAGTCAAAAGAATCTATTGTGTCATCAACCCTTTGAGCCACTGCTCTCACCAAATAAAGTCACTTCACTAAATTACAGAATCATGCCTTCATCCAGTGCTTCGCAGACAGTGTCATCAGCATATCAAGACTTAAGTGACAAGAGAGACAGTTCCTCTTCTCCCCTTTCCCTGTGCCCTGACTCTCTTTCGCCCCCTCATCTGTCCATATTCCTCTCTGGTTTGCTCCAAACTTCTCCTCCCACCTTTGATTATGGAAGCTGCATTAGAACACGTAAGAGGCAAGATCTCTTCTCCATAAAAACAGAACGCTCATCACCTCAAGAGGTACAGAAGCCAAAAATATTCATAAAGAAGGATTTAGATAAATTCATGGGTGAGAGAACTCTGGTGGTTTCTAAAAAGGGAAAGATGGAGAGGGAAGTATGGAACTCAGAGAGGAAACCTTATACCAAGGGACAGCCATGCTTGGCTCTGCAATTAATTAAGGTACATATGGAGCACCTACTCCGTCCAAAGCACTATTCTGGGCCCAGAAGACAGCAGGGAATAAAAGAGACAAAAATCCCTGCCTTTCTGGAGGTTCAAGCTCTGACCACTAGTCGTTCCTGTTAGGAAGCATCTGTGCACCTCAGCAACTGGGTCTGTGGAGCAGAGGCTGACCCTAACCTTGAGGACCTGGCGCTCTTGGAAAACCTTCTTTCCGTGTGCTGTCAAAAAAGGGGCATTTTCGGGCTTCCCTGGTGGCGCAGTGGTTGGGAGTCCGCCTGCCAATGCAGGGGACGCGGGTTCATGCCCTGGTCTGGGAAGATCCCACATGCCGCGGAGCGGCTGGGACCGTAAGCCATGGCCGCTGAGCCTGCGCGTCCAGAGCCTGTGCTCTGCAACGGGAGAGGCCACAACAGTGAGAGGCCTGCGTACCCCGCCCCAAAAAAAAAGAAAAAAAGAGAGCATTTTATACCTAATAGTTTGTGCAACTATACTTCAATAATAATAATAGTAAGGTGCACACACAGGCTCTCATCAGGCACTGCTCCAAAGGCAGCTATGCTAGTCCTCTAGATTTGTGCTGAAGCCCACATAAGATTTTGACTTTGGCAATCTGGTAGAGGAACAAATTGATAAAAGTAGACGGTACATTTTGAGAACAGCCATGGCTATCAGGCCACACACAGGAGCCAGGCAGCCCAGAGCTGACCCCTAGCAACCCAGAACCGGCACCCTGCCCTTAAGGTCAGTCTGAGTGGAAAAAGCCGTCAGGGAATAAATGGTGAAGAGTAGCATCTGGGTGTGGACCTTCAAGATTTCCCTTCAACCATGTTCCACAGTACAAGTAAATAGTCTTCCAAAGTCCTAAACCCATCGTTCTCCTCCTAGGACCAACAATGAGAAGTAGTTAGACACCGTTGTTAGTCACACATACGCTGGAGGAATATTGTCTGGGTTTGAATCCCTGTCCTACCACTCATTAACCTTGGGAAGTAGTCAAAACCTGGGACTCAGCAGCCTCATCTTTTAAATGGAAATAACAATTACAACAGCCTCACAGGATGGTTGTGAAAATTAGAGAGATGATAACATGTAAAGCATTTAAAACAGTGTCTGGCATTCAGGAAATGCGAGCTGCTACTATTATTACTCTTTCCATCAATAGGATCATGGAGGCCCCCTTCCAGGTCATGGCAAATTCTGGAAGCTACGTAGTTGTTATATAAATGAATAGCTCAGAAGCATGAGCTGTTCCATTCTGAGGTAAAACAAAAATCCAACCAAATTTCTAAACACACACAAACACACATACACACACAATTCTTATGCATGCCTTCTTTCTCCAAGTGAGACAATTATTTTTTTTTTATCCTTCTTTCTTAATAACTGCCCCCGGCCCTCTGGAAGGACAGGCTGAGACTCTGTCTGCCAGAGAGCTGAAACAAATAAAAAAGAAAATGGAAACAAGAGCAGTTTTCAGGCTGATGGCCAATCAGTATAGCAACTAAAAGAGCCAAAGCATACGTGGTCATTTACAATCAACACACCCTAATATTTGTTACTATTCTAATGAATATGCAGTGATGGAAAGGTCACCAGTAATAAATCTAAGCCAGTGTTAGCTGAAGCACAGACACAAGAAATAGGTGAGAAAAAATTAACTTAGGAAAAAACCTGTCTGCAAACTTAAAACCAAGAAGGTTAAGGTTTTTGGTTTGTTTTAGGGATTTTTGTTTTGTTTTGTTTTGTTGCTTAATTGTGGCATGGGATAAGACGTTTATCAGTGTATCACAGCAATAGAATCACCCGTGTAAATCCCAAGCCTAAAACAAACATTAGACTCAACCAAGTTCATTTCTTGTCCTTTTAATTTGATTGGAGTGACTTTTATCTTTCACCTTGGAATTATAAAACAATATGAGTTGTTAGCAAAACAATCTGAATGTGACTTAATTCTGGGGCTTTCTCCTGGTTTTTTTCATATGCTTGTCAAAACTACTCAGACAGGGCTTCCCTGGTGGCGCAGTGGTTGAGAGTCCGCCTGCCAATGCAGGGGACACGGGTTCGTGCCCCGGTCCGGGAAGATCCCACATGCCGCGGAGTGGCTGGGCCCGTGAGCCATGGCCGCTGAGCCTGCGTGTCCGGTGCCTGTGCTCCGCAACGGGAGAGGCCATGACAGTGAGAGGCCCGCATACCGCAAAAAAAACAAAGAAAAAAAAAACAACTACTCAGACAGAACCAGAGAGAAAATATGCTTGCTTGCCCAAAGGAGAAGATGCAGAGGACAGAAAAATGGCTTTGTACCCAAGAATCTGCTAGATAGTGTATTCCACCTAAAAAGCTTTTTGTTATTTTTCTTGCTTTGTTGAGATGATCCAAGCGCTCTAATTTATGAAATTCTTTACTTAGAAAATGTGCTGGTAAACCTACTACAAAGTAAACATCTTAAGAACTGAAGAAACAATATCTACATTTACAGAATGTGTCTTCCTTGTTTGCATAGTTTGAGTTGTATAAATTGGCCCACTGCTCATCCTCATAATTTTATCTGCCCAAATGCATATTTCTAAAGTAAACTCAGCTAAAATGCTGTAATACAGTGTTACATTGTTTGAGATAGTCTACTAGTAAGAAATTAAGAGTCTAAAAGAATCACCCTGAGGGTCACCTACACATACGTGCTACAAAGGCCTGTAAACTGAAGTTTGTACAATGACTTTCAAAAACTGATTAAGATCCCCGGGATATTATTTGGCCTTAGTAAAGGAAGGATAATAATTTGTAAATTTACAAATCATTAAGAAATGGTACAAAAAAGGACACATTGGTTTCGCTATTAGATGGCAGGTGGATACGTGCTGATTGAAAGATGAGAGAAAAATGGCTTCAACTAACTAGAAAAAAAAGTTGGGTTTTCCAGCCACATTTTAAGACTCCAGCCCTGAAGTTTAGGTCTTATGCCATAATTAATAAGGACGTGATGAAATATCTCAGCCAATATTACAGTTCAGGTCCTTTCAAGAAATAGCTTTGGGGGCTTCCCTGGTGGCGCAGTGGTTGAGTCCGCCTGCCGATGCAGGGGACACGGGTTCGTGCCCTGGTCCGGGAAGATCCCACATGCCACGGAGCGGCTAGGCCTGTGAGCCATGGCCGCTGAGCCTGCGCGTCGGAGCCTGTGCTCCGCAACGGGAGAGGCCACAACAGGGAGAGGCCTGCGTACCGCAAAAAAAAAAAAAAAAAAAAGAAATAGCTTTGGAGTTCCTCCTATACAACAGGCTCAATCTCTGCTTTAAAGAAGGTCGTCACACAGTGTTGGCCACTCACCCATAAAAGCTGTACAGGACAAGAGCCACTCATATATATGATGCTAGAAAAGCATGAGAGGGAAGGAGGGGCCCAGAGTTCTAAATAGAAAGGACCAGCAGAATTAGGAAACAATTCTTCACATCCTGCTGACTTGTCGAATTTTACACACCCTATTTCCAAGCAGGGCACGTGCACATACACATTAAATTTATAAACTACCATCTGTTAGACAAAACCCTTCAGTTAGTTCAGTGAACGTTGAGATCTCTTTTGTTTCTGTTTCTACCTGGTGGGAACCTCTAGGTAGCCTGAAAGAAGGACGCAGATACTCCTAGGCTTTCAGGTAGTACCAGCATGGCTACACAAAGTTACGAAACACTTGGATTTTAGAAATATTTCCTTCCTACTGTAAAGTGTCCTTACAAATCAATGGAATCAAACCATGAGTTTTGTGGTCCTAGAAGACTCAGTGATTTGCTCAAGGTTATATAGTTTGTTGGGGAAACGCCTGAACTAGACCTGATTTCCCTGCTCTCCATGTAATGTTCTTTGAGCTAGAACAAACTGTATCCCAACCATGGGGATGGGAGCCAGAGACAGAGGATAGTGAGAGCATTTGTTATATTTGATAATCAGAAATTCTGTCTGTATTATACATAGAAGAGAGATTATACAGCCACCCAGAGGAAGTTACCAGCTTGGTGGGGGTTGAACCTGGGAACCCTACAGTGCAGGTCAGGAGAAAAACAAGGAAAACCCTGACAGCAGCAGACCTCCGCCGCTGAGACCAAAGGCTGGCGTGTTCACTTGCGCCCAGCACCCACCACCCAGACAGCACGGGGCAGAGCCCTCGTCAAGGGAAGGATGGGACTCCCTGGGTAAGGGGTTAGAGGGAGGAGACCCTCTCAAGAGGTGGCCTCGCTTCCCCCCCTGCAGAACCACAATCTGCAAGAAGGACCCAGTGCAGAGGCAGAAGGTGCCTGGGAATTTGTGCAGAACCAAAAAGATGTGTCAGTAGGGAACAAGCCATGAAGGAAAGTCAGAATGGGATTTCCACGAGGCTTCCCATGTATCTCCAAGACACGTGCAGAAACATTTCCTCTCACTATTTCAAAAAGCAATGAAGGGTCCACGTCCAAACGTCTCCCGGCGGTCCCTGCACCTTCTTTACCTCTTTTCCCCCCTTTCTATCTAGCTCTCTTCCCAGAGCCCCTCTCCTCCATCTCCACTGGTGGTGACAGTGCGGCAAGAACATCTGCAGTCGCCCACTGCTCCCAGCACCAGGCCAGAGGCTGAGAAGCAGCAAAGGAGAAGGTTCTTTGGGTCATCTGCCTCCAGCCTCCTCTCAAGAACGAGACCTCTGGGTGTCCCCCAGTCTCCTGAATACATGAATGCTCTCTCCGATTTCTATGACATCAGAGATGTCACCACTTCCATATGCTTCTCTTAATAAGAAAGGTTAGGACTTCCGTGGCGGTCCACTGGTTAAGACTCCATGCTTCCACTGCAGGGGGCACCGGTTCGATCCCTAGTCAGGGAACTAAGATCCCGCATGCTGTGCGGGGCGGCCAAACACAACAACAAACAAACAAAAATCTACTTAAAAAAAAAAACAAAGGACCATCCTTCTAAAGGCACAGTGGTCATGAGACTGTTCAGCACTTGGGCAAAAGGGTTTTGTTCACCTACCGTAAGGAGCGGCCAAGGTGGGTTCTACACCAGTGTAACCATCGCCCCTGGTCTCGGGCTTGTCCACACTCTGCAGCTTGTCCCTGACCTCTTAGCATCACGCATGCGTCACTAATAACAAGCTTAGGAAAGGGAAAAGGAGGAGAGCCGCATTCTCTACGAATGCCTGTGTTCCCTGGTCCTTCTCTCCCAGAAGAATAGAGTTAATCAAGCAAGAGACTCAGTAAAACTAAGAAAAAGAGACGTTCTTATTCATGTATTGACACTCGCCGCAAAGTCTGGCCTATCTCAACGCGCCACTTTCCTTTCGCATCCACCTGGTCCCCTCATAGGACCAAAAAAAAAAAAAAAAGGAAAAACAAAGGTGACTTCCAGTTAACGATGTTCCTCACAACTGTGTAGTCAAGGGGAGGAAAAACACCCTTTCTAACTTCCTCTGGCACTAACTGAAAACTCTGGACTTTGGGGAGGCTATTAGAAAAAGGTTAAATATGAGACTCGATAATGACATACCAGGGGACTCATGTCAGGGTTGTTTGAACACTACTCAGAAGCAATTGCTGTCGAGAGCTGGCGACCACTTTAAAGAGCTCTGGAAGAGAGGCGACGTCTGCAAGTAGATGCCTCCGTGGTGCCCTGAGAGGAGCAGGCTAAAGACTTCTTATTTTACACGAACATCCTTGAAAATATTCATTCTCCGTTCTTTAATTCAAAGATTACTTGATACTCATATCCAGTAATTCTTTCCCATATGTGGCATATTTTCTTGTATTGTTCTTTGTTTAATTTTCGTTTTACAAAGACATAGCTTTATGTGCGCACCAGTACCCTCCCCTTTCTTTCACTGCTATAGCGTTTCTGGTCCACATCTTTAGACTTCATATTTCATTTACGCTAAACAAATTTGTCAATTATTTAATATCATCCGCAAGCATTTACTTCAAAAATCATATTGGTATAACTTAAAAATGAGTATGCAACCCTTTCCTGCCCCTAAAGCTAGATCATTCTCTCTTCTAAAATTTGTAGTTTTACCCAAAGCTCTTTGTACTATCAATTACAGGGTTACGAACCACCAGCCACTAACGCTACCTGATTGGCTTACCATCCCCTGGTGCTTTATAATGGTAACTAGGTAGTATATAATTACACAGTCCCCAGAAGATACTTATAATTGAATCACAGGGCATTTTGTGAATGTTTGGGACAACAATTAGAGGACCACAAAGTGACAGTATTTCTAACTCTCGCCAGCTGGAATGTAAATGAAGCACCCTAAAATTCAATTATAAGAGTCCTTTAGGTATTAAATAATTATAATACAAATCACATTGGGGGGGCAAGTTTTTTTTTTAATTGAACTCTCCCCATAACCCCTGAAGATTTTTATTTCCTAAGTATAAAACAACACAGCTGGATTTTCAGATTCACCGTTCTTCATCCAACCGGAAAAGCTGTACCAAATGTAGAACGTCAATAGCCTGTTTCTACTTTTGCTTTGCCACCCACTCATTTGGTGACCTAGTAAGTGAGCTGAGTCTCACTGTAGCTCCACTTATCCCATAAGCGCACTGTGTAATTAGAATATCCAATATTATTGTGCAAATATAAAATAGCCAAAAAGATATTTACAAATTTAATTCAATGGAAACAAGGATACTTCGTCTAGCCAAATGTTCACCTATTCTTTTTTTTTTTTTTGCGGTACGTGGGCCTCTCACTGCTGTGGCCTCTCCCTTTGCGGAGCACAGGCTCCGGACGCGCAGGCTCAGCGGCCACGGCTCACGGGCCCAGCTGCTCCGCGGCATGTGGGATCTTCCCGGACCGGGGCACGAACCCGCGTCCCCTGCATCGGCAGGCGGACTCTCAACCACTGCACCACCAGGGAAGCCCATTCACCTATTCTTAACATCCCAAAATGTCTTATCATTTCTTACCCTCACCTTCTTCCTCTTGTCTCCTGCTTTCCTTTCTAGCTCTTTCTTTCTCCCCTATTCGTCCCTTCCAACTTCTCTACCAGCTGCCCCTTGAGGGAGGCTGTGATAGTTGTAGCAAAACCTCTAGAGTAGCTGTGGGTAGCTCTACAGGTGCCCAGGACGAGGAAGAGGGAGAGTCAAGTGTAGGTCTTTTTTAGTCATTCTCTTCTTGCTTCCATATCTTAAAGGGAGACAAGGTTAAGACTGCTCCCCTAACTCAGGAAACTCAGGAAGGTAAAAGCCGAAATACCTCTCCCTTGACTATGACTTGTGAAAACACACCATTAAGGGAAGGTTGACAGAATGTTCACACCATCAAGGAGCTCCTACAACCAACCCAGCAAGTAAGCAGCAAACAGCACCCCACTCATTCCTCGGGATGCTCTGCACACATCCAGGGCACAGGCATCCACTCTCCCAGGCCCTGAATGCGACGGCAAGTGCCTCTCCACTTATACCAGATTTCTGGCAGATCGATTTTCCTCCGTTTAGAAACATTTTTTTCAAGGCCAGTGAACACAAGTGTAAAACTAAAGGCCTGAAAAAATATCAGTTCCCCCAGAAGAGCGTTCAGATGTAATCTCTGATTAGTCATTAGTAGAACATCACAGAAATAAATAAATATACATACACATACATATGTATATTTTTTTTCCCAGTAGATTCGGCCTTGGAATGACATTTGTTCACGAGAAAAAGAAATTCACTCATTCCAGCTTCAGAATACAAGCTTTATGGGTGTTCTGCAAAAAAAAAAAAAAAAAAAATCCATAGAGATCAAGAATATGGTGACATTTGGTGCTCCTCCATCGTCGTATCCCCCCCCACCCCCCGTTTTCTCCTTTCAGCTCCTGAAATAAAAATATTCTCAGGCAGGCAGCACAATAGCACAGGCTACCGCCCTTCCTCATGGAGTGTGATTCTCTCTGAGACTCGCCTTCTGCTATGTTTGCAGGAACCACTCTCCCAGGACCGTGCGGCCCTTCTGGGTCTCCCCTTGCGCTTTGGAGTCAAGAAGAGAGGAACCAGAATGAGTGACCCTGACTCTGTAGAGGCTGGCGTCATAAAGGCTTCAAGGATGATGGCACGACTCCGGCCGACGTGGGGCACATTTGCGGGGCGGCCAAGGAGACCCCTCTGAGGAAAGTGAAGTTAATTAGTCTTTTTATGCGCACACACATGCCAGCTTCACACATTTAAAAAAAAGACCCATGCTAAGCAAAGGGCCTATTTTAGCAACGTCTTTTAAAAACTAGATAGACGGGCACACGCGCTCCCTGGGAGCAGCAACACACACTAGCCCTAACATACTTGCTGGCTTTAGCTATTCTAGCCTTTAGAATGAAGAGGGAATGTGCAAAGTGCATCTGAAAAGCACTAAACACAAAACAAAACAATGGTTACTCGCGAGAAGAAGTGAGCCCCCGGTGAAGTAATGCATCCCTAATAATTCACTGGCATTCCTGCAGAAAATTTTCCTTTGGTAATGGAGCCACTGGGCTGCCACGGAGAAAAAAGATCCCAGTTTCTCCTTGCGGAACAAATGATCTGATTAGTGACCAAAGGAAGGAGGCGTGAACGCTCCCCAAGCCTGAGCTTTTCCTCGTGGCCAGAGTCAGCCACCGTACAGCACGGCTGGCCTGGAGCCAAGAGCCCTCCTGCCAAGGAGACTAGAAGTTTCTGAAGAGCCACCACAGGCCCGGTGCTGGGAGAGTCACCCAGACAAAAGCGAGCCACCGAGTTCAACAACTGGCTTGCAAGGCACCATATGCTCCGCAATATTGTTCTGCTGCAGCACGGGGGCCTGTGCGCGGGGTTCCCGCGTGCTGCACAGCTGTCAGCCCAGGAGCTGTTTTATCATTATTTTCACTGTTTTATTACTTTTCTGGGAATTCAAATCAGTGTAACCGCGCTTGATGCACCGGGTGAAAAATGGTGTCTCCCTCCCCCTCCTCCTTCAACCTAATGAATTGCCTTTTTTCATATCAAAGAGTAATGAGCACCAAACCACATAATATTTATTCATGGAACAAAAGATAGAGGAATGGAGCGGGTGGGGGAAGCAGAAGCAGCTCCTGGGTGTGGAGAGGAGAAAAGCTGCACATTTTAAAGGAGCTCTTCACACTGATCCCCGGTGAAGATTCCCTGCGCAGTGAAATGCACACCTTTCCACTCTCCCCACCCCCTCCTAGCCCACCTTCAAGCTAGTTCCGGGTCAATGCTTAGAGATCCCGCAGCTGAGAGCTGACAGTCACCTAACGGAACTCATCCCATAGACTGGACCGTAAACTGTCTCAACATTTTCTTTCTCAGTGAAACTCCCCTACAAAGCCTTCTCTCCGCTCCTATGAGCATTAAACCAGTATATCTCAGAACGTTCCAGATAGATCCCTTTTTTCCATATCATCATAACCTCCACTGTGGATGAGGGCATGATTTGGCCCAGGGAGGAAGCTCTGTAGGAATAATGGCTACACGGGAGCTTCATTTGCTCATTTCTCTTACTTAGATGTTGCGAATTTTACCCCGCCCCCTTCCCTTTTTGACACAGTCAGCCTCTCACACTCCGTTCCACACATTTTCTTTTTAATCCAGAAAAGAGAAAATAATGTACGATAGTCGGAATAATTTAATCCAACCAATGAAAAAGAATACATATATTATTATATTCATATATATAACTGCATCACTGAAACTAACACAACATTGTAAGTTAACTATACTTCAATTTAAAAGTGGTTAAAAAAATGCTATGCTGGGATCACTAATCATTAGAGAAATGCAAATCAAAACTACAATGAGATATCACCTCACACCTGTCAGAATGGCCATCATGAAAAAAATCTACAAACAATAAATGCTGGAGAGGGTGTGGAGAAAAGGGAACGCTCTTGCACTGTTGGTGGGAATGTAAATTGATACAGCCACTACGGAGAACAGTATGGAGGTTCCTTAAAAGACTGAAAATAGAATTACCATATGACCCAGCAATCCCACTACTGGGCATGTACCCTGAGAATACCAGAGTCATGTACCACAATGTTCATTGCAGCTCTATTTACCATAGCCAGGACATGGAAGCAACCTAAGTGTCCATCGACAGATGAATGGATAAAGAAGATGTGGCACATATATACAATGGAATATTACTCAGCCGTAAAAAGAAACGAAATTGAGTTACTTGCAGTGAGGTGGATGGACCTAGAGACTGTCATACAGAGTGAAGTAAATCAGAAAGAGAAAAACAAATGCCGTATGCTAAAACATATATACGGAATCTAAAAAAAAAAAAAAAGGTTCTGAAGAACCTAGGGGCAGGACAGGAATAAAGACGTAGATTTAGAGAATGGACTTGAGGACACGGGGAGGGGGAAGGGTAAGCTGGGACGAAGTGAGAGAGTGGCATGGACTTATATATGCTACCATATGTAAAACAGATAGCTAGTGGGAAGCAGCTGCGTGGCACAGGGAGATCAGCTCGGTGCTTTGTGTCCACCTAGAGGAGTGGGATAGGGAGGGTGGGAGGGAGACGCAAGAGGGAAGAGATATGAGGATATAGGTATATGTATAGCTGATTCACTTTGTTACACAGCAGAAACTAACACACCACTGTAAAGCAACTGTACTCCAATAAAGATGTTAAAAAAATTTATGTTAGGAATAAAAAAGTATTTTATAAACTATGAAAAATATTTAAATTCTTAAAAATCACACAATAATCCACTTCCTCTTATAACCCGGGCCACCCAGATGGTTGTGAATTTTAACACTGAAGAATTTATCTGGATAATTTCCCTCAAACCCAGTAATGGAATCCTTTGCTTAAGCAACCCTCTTGCTTCCTCCTTTTACAGTCTCAGTTCTGTAAGTCTGTCAAAGCTAATTATCTCTCTTCTCAAATTTATTGCTCTTCAGTGTATCATGAACACACAGATTACAAAAAGTTGAAGAAAACAAGTGAAGTGTGCATTACACTGTGAAGGAAAAGACAGACATAAATAATTACTCAGCATATCTACTCTCTGTTAATAGAGTAATGAAAATGGCATTAGGAAGAAAGGATGAGAATACCAAAGCCGGCCAATCCCCCTTCCCTCTTCCATATATGGTTGTCCCCGCCCCCATGAGCCAATACGAGAAACTCCAACACCATCACTTTAGGGTAGTGAGGAAAGCAAAATTCTTAGGTTGGCAGTCCTCTGACATTCCAGCCCACAGATAAACACGGAGCCTACCAAACCAGTAACACAGACAATCTGCACCTCAGCAGAGGGAACAAAGACACGATTCTCCCAGGCACACACTGTCATTAAGCTCCCTTCCTTGAAACTATTGTTACATATTTCCAAGTGTTCCATCTGGAATCTCAGACCACAAACTTCAGGTTAAGAAAAAGCCCTTGAATGATTCATATCAGTCCTTTCAATCTAAGACCAGGATCAAACACTGAAGAAAAAAAAAAAAAAAGCACCAGTCCATTTGAATTTCAATAGCCGGGGTGCCAGATTTCCCAGATCCCCAAAGTACCAGTTTATCCTACTTTGCTACCCTGCAAGTTACCATGACATGGTCCAAGTTCATCGCGGGCTCCAGACCTATTCCACTCTAACATATACAACCTCCCCCCAATTTTTTTTTTTGATATGGTTATCCAACGTTATGACAAACAGCTTTTTCAAACAGTCCTTCAATAGGTTCCGAGAAGTGAGCAGCATGAAATCCAAATCTCAAGTCATTGTTTCCGTGCTTCGTGGAAGAAAACGAACGTGTTTTGAACATGTTTTTAAAAATCCAATAACAGCTGCAAACCATTTAGGAATTCCCAGTTAAACTGCAAAAGACATTTTCAACCGTTTTAGCTGCAACAACTCCTAAACTGAGAAAGCTGCTTCTTTATATAAACCACCTCTGTTTACCCAACACCAGAGGATCTCGCAGGAAAGGGCTACTGCAGGATGTGAACAGTAAGAGAATGTTACAACCAGGGAGGTGCTGATCTGCACACACCACTGTGAGGAAATACCTGAAGTGATTAAAGATAAACACCACCTGCATACTCTGCAAAGGCAGCCACTGCTGCAGCCACATTTCTTGTCAAGCAGGCCGGGAGGAAGGATGGACTGAAATGCCACAGTGGATTAGAACTGGGGAAGAAAGGAGCCCAGAATAGAGGATGGGAGTGGGCCTAAGGGATGTATGTTTTACCCCCGCTGGGAACTCACTTAGCCATTCTGCAGCCAAAACTCAAGAACCAACCGTTAAAGCAGTTTTATTTCTTTTACTTAGTATCCAGAAAGTTTTGTCCAGCTCTGACAAACTGTCCGATTTCTTTGCATAGATGCTAACGTTAACCTCCAGATATACCTCTGAATGAATTTATGTCCATAGTTATTGAACTCTCTTCAAAACAACAGGTCTGAAACACTTCCTTTTTGTAAGATATGTTTTTTAAAAACTCCATAAATAATGAGATAAGACTTGATTCTAAGCATTTATTACCTATTCCAAATCATCTCTGGACTCTTTCAAAGAGAAATAAGAAAATGCTTTTCAAAGGAATTAGCCATTAGAAGTTTACTGCAGCATAGCTGTAATCTCACCAGCCTTTGGAAAGCAGTTTTTAGCTAATAACTATAATCAGATAGCTATGAAACAACTAATATTCAAAAGAGAGAAGCATTTATCTGTCTACAATCACGTAAAGGTAAAATGTTATACTTGGGGCAAAATGCAAGGCAGCTGTCCACCTTATACATATGTGGAAGTCATCCTTCAAAGAAGACATTCTAGTGCTAGAAATGAAAGAAACAGATCCAGGAAAAATCAGAAGCAAGCACAAAAAAAGTCAGATGACACTCCTCAGAGGGACAGTAGACTAGCAAAAACTAAACTCACTGTTTAAACTTGGCTGTCAGCAGAAGAGTCAAAGGTTGAAGTTGTATTGCGTGACCAGAGCAGCAACTTGAGGAACGTCTTCGTTGATCGTACTGGCTGGCCTAGTTGCAAGATTAGAAGCAAGGCTCTTATTTTATGTGCCCAACCAACTCTTGCTATGTAAGCTACTGAAGCAGAAGCTACCCAGCTGTCTTTAAACTGAAGCCCCCTCCCCTAAAGGCTGCACTGGGCACACAGCTGCATTTGCTTAGCAGGCCAAAGGGGTTTTTCCCACTAAGATGCTATGCAGTGCAGCTAAGTGGCAGAAAATGGCTGCCGCTACCCAGTATCTAGGTCATCAGTCGAAGCAGAGCGCTTGGTTTATTGGAATCACTTGGGAGAGAATGACCTCTGAAGTTGACACCAATCACCTACATCTCCACCCTCGGTTTACTTCTGTTGTTCACATCACTGCCACCTACCTTTTGTACAAGTTTCCAGGTCCTCCTGTCACTTGACGAAGGTAAAACATGAGACGGTGGTAAAGGAGACGAGGAAAGAGGGACACATGAGGCCAGAGGTATGTGAGGCCGAGAGACAGCAAAGGGGGGGATCCTCGTTAGAAAACAGCAGGGCCAGCCGAGGCAGCACTACCACGGATCTTCACGTGGGCTCCTGTTCAAACCGATCTTAAAACCTAAAGGAAGTTCAAATAGGTGAGGATTGCTCCTTGAGAGGTCATGGTTAGTTAGAGAAGGCAGCTGCTCACTCAACCTTTTCAAGAGAAAACCCTTCAGTCAGGTGAAGCCAGAATAATGTTGTAGAGCGTAAAGACAAAAAAAAATGTAAAGAGCGTAGATCCTAGAGCCAAACTCCTCCGGCTCCGTAAAAATACAGACTATAGTTCTTAGTATCTCGCGGTACGGCTGCTTCCAGGCCAGAGGTAAATCAAAATGACCAACAAGCCTGAAGGAGGGCGGTCTCGAGACCACTTCAGCACCTGTGTGTAATGAAAACTGATAGGACTCACTGTGGAAACAAACGCTGTAAGGCAACTGTGGAGGCAAGTCCATTTGGATGCATTTTCTACAGCTGGCCAGGTCAGCAGGTTGTTATTACCATGTTACACAGATGACTGGATTAGTCAGGGTAACTGAACCTGTAGGAAGTGGCAACTCACGGACCTGGGATTTTTATGACCACTCAAAGGCGCACCCGCTGCCACCCCAGGTACTGTATCACCAATGGATACACATTTGACACTAAAGCCATGCAGGCCTGGGGAACACAAAGCTCAGGAAAGGTAAAGAGAACTACAAACTTGTTCAAGACAGTGAGTTTCCCACTTTCACAGCATGAACAGGAGCTGTTAACTAGACTCCTACTCACTTGGTCATTGGGACCAGATGAAAAGAAAGTCATTGGTGTAAGACGTGTGGCCAGATATACAGCCTTTAAAAATTCACAGTGTTCACACAGACTGCAAAGACACACACCAGTTGCTAGAGTTGATACTTTTTTTTTTAAGCCATATTTTTCAGGAACACAATGATCATTTGCCCTAAAATAGGTTGTAATAAGATTCGAGGCCTATGTTAAAACAATATTAGATTAAGAGATTTTTTTGGCCAACTTCTTCTGTTTATACATATTACATATACGGAAAAAAGTCCAAATCTGTGCTACAGAAATGCTCACATATACAAGGATATATGGATAAGGATGTTCATTGCAATTAAGTAAGGCTTAATTGGCAGAAAATGAGGAACTACCAGAGTCTCTCGAAATACGGGATCATTCAATAAATTATGGAACGTTTTATTATGGAATGCTATATAACAGTTTAAAAAATGAGTTGAAGATCTATGTGGATTGAATTGGACAGGTCTCCAAAATATATTATGTGGAAAAAGTAAATCTCAGAACCACATTTATAATATGATTCCATTCAAGTAGGAAAAAACTAACGTGTGGTGTGTGGTGATGTACACTTATAGTATAAATGTGAGCAAAAAGAAGAAGGTCTGGAGAGAGATATTCTAAACCGTGATAACTTCTGGGGGCAGAGGGGAGACACTGAGGAAGAGGAATCAAGTCACTTAATCTACTCATTTTCATTGAGCAATTTATTCCACAAATATTTGGAATTCCTCCCACGTACAGGTAGGTCTTTTTTTGTTGTTGCTTTTTTATTTTCTGGCCGTGCCACATAGCTTGTGGGAACTTAGTTCCCTGACCAGGGATCGAACTCCGGCACTGGACCTCCAGGGAATTCCCAGTTAGATCTTTTTCTATCATGAGGATATAAAGAGGATTAAAGAGACAAAAGCCCTATCCTCTTTTCACTGGTATTTTATTTTTATATTGTTTTAAAGTTTTATAATTTAAAAAAGATGTCATCTATTCTCCAACATTTCAGCTAATTGAACAACTTTTGCTGGTGCATTTTCGCTCATCAACACAGCCCATTTCATCTGTGAACAGCTTCCATTTTCATATAATTGTTTTTTTAATATATTAAACCAAACCTTACTCTTAATAACCGCCAACCACTGATTCTAACTTTATCCCCTTGAGGCCATAAAGAGCACACTAATCCTTTTTTCACATGACAGCCCTTCAAATATTTTAAGAAAGCAATCATATCATCCCTGAAATCAGACTAAACACCGCGAGGTCTCCCAACTGTTCTTCATGTGACATGGTTTCGAGTCCCTGCACCTTTCTGCTTGTTTCTTTCTAAATGCTCCCTCTCTGTCTAATTTCCTCTAAAAGCTTGATGTCAAGCGGTGACTATGGTGCTACAAGTGTTACCTAGTCCAGAAAAAGGAAAGAAAGATGATCACCAGCCTCGTTTTTAACAACCATCCTTTAATCTTATTCTCCGCCACACCAACTAACCCTCTCCCCTCCACAAACTGATTTTATTTGAAAGACAGTGAAATAAATGTTGCTTTAGAAAGCAATGCAAGAAAGCTATAGAAAGCTTGCAAGAAGATACAAAGCATTTAGTATCCTTGGGATTTTCCTAAATGTTGGGTTATTAATGACTTCCATTAACACGTTCTCATGAAACCATAAAGACCATTTTATACAGCTAATCTGAAACATGAATGATGCTCTGCTGTGAGTCCAACCAGAGCAAGGACCCTGGTTCACTACTGTATCCCCAATGCCTAGAAATAGTGTCCAATATGTAGCAGTTGCTCAAGCCCTCACCATGAGATCTTGGCTTATGCCTTAGTGAAATACGCCCCAAATCACTCTAAGTCTGCACCTGGGTGGGAGGCAAGCAAATGAGCGATAGGACAGTAATTCATAAAAATAAGCCTAGCCTTTGTGTAGCACCATCAAGTCTTTGGGACTCTTAACATATATTAATTCATTTGAGCCGAACAATCGCTCCGGGAGGTAAAAAGAATGACCACTGTTCACCTTCCCAGCATGAAGTGAAAAGCCAGACTGTCCCATGGCCAGAGCTGAGATGCAACAGGGCGGCCGGCGCTTTGACTTCTTCCCAGGGACTCTCTACCTCCCAGCAGCATCCCCACCCCCTCCACCCGGTTAAGTAGTAAGAGTGTTTTTGAAAAGCTGTAAGGAAAGCCACACTCTGTACTTTCAACATTCTAGGGGAGCTCTCGTTTAAGGCAGGGTTTCTCAAAAGCAGCAGCATTGGTATTTTGGACAGGGTGACTCTTTGTTGTGGGTGCTCTGTAGGATGTTTAACAGCATCCCCTGGCTTCTACCCACTAGACAGCAGTAGCACCCCTCCAGTTGTGACAACTGAAAAATGTGTCCCAACATTGCCAAATGTTCGGGGCGGGGGCAAAATCTCCACCGATTGAGAATTTCTGACTTAAAGGAATCCTATGGTAAATCCATTTAAGTGGCAGAAGTAGTCATTTAAAGGAGCATGGAAATCTTTTAGGAAATGATTTTTTTTCCCAGATATTGCAATACAAACAACAATGCCATTAGCTCTGAAAAATACATATTTGAGTTTTAGTAAGGTCTGCAGGTTCAGAATAGACTACTAAAAGCACATGTTATCGCCATAAACTCCCAAGGCGCCAGGATACTATCTGTTTACCCCAAATGAGCAAAACCAATCACCTCTTTTGCCACCCATTCCAGGAGATGCCTCCAAGATCCTCACCCCCTCTCGCCTCTCTTAACCTTACCACTAGAGCTCCTAAAGTCCTTTACTGGGTACCAGTCCCTTTAGATTCACTCTCAATCACTGAGTTACTTTCAGCATCTAACAAACAATCAAAGAAAGAAAAATAACCCACCACTGTGAGAATGAAGGGCACTAGTAGAGCTTGTCTTAGAGCTGTGCAATCCTTTTGAGTCACAGTTACGACCCAGGTTGAATCTGCACAAATAGACTCAGCACTTCAGCCTTTTCTTTTGAAGGGAAGGAAGCCCCGGCCCTGCCATGGGTTTTCTGGAGGTGGAGAAAGATCTTGCGAGAGGGAAGGAAAGAAATGATACAGTAATGTATCCTAAAAATCATCTTCGCACACATAAGCACAAGTGAAATGTGTTGAGGACTGAGAGTCCATAACGTGAAACATTACAAAACCAGATTCTACCCAACAGAATGGAGACTTCAGGAGTTAGAAATTCTGGAGGTTGTTTAAATAGCTCGCTCAAGTTTTCTATGGTTGTTAAGCCATTGCTTAAGGTGGATAAATGTTAGTTATTCTTACTTTAAAAGATTCTACTTCAGCATAAAGGTCATTCCAACCAATGGAAGGTCCAATATAATTAAAAGAGGTGTCTAAATTATTCTTAGGAAATCACTTTCCTTATGTCAGAGGAAGTACTGAAGGCCTTTTGAGATTTTTATTAAATTCCCCCAAGAACAGAATGCGCAGCTTGCCATAAAAAAAAAAAAAGCACTGAGCCATAGTAGTAATGGCTTTTTCTATGCACGTGTGTATGGTGGCCCTAAGGGAACACCGTGTTTCTTTCCCAAATGGAGTTGCTTATCCACAGCTCAAAAGCCCCTCAACTGTTTAACAGATGGAATAGCCAGGTATACTTTTAAAACAAAGTGTGCGCCTTCTCTGATCCACGGAATAGAACCCTATGATCTTTAAGTATTCATTATACGGCAGACCCTCAACTCCATTTTCTGAGTGATTTTATCCAGTCTTATTCCTTTAGTTCTTTAAACTTTGTTAGATTTAAACAACAAGAAAAGGTTGGGGTTTTTTTTCCTAAGTGTTTGGTGATAGCTGATTTTCCAAAAGCTCCATTTCCATCTCACAAACATGAATAGTGATTTTTTGAATGTGTCTGTCTGAAAAGCATGCTGTATTTTTTAAATGAAAATTTGATGTGGGGGATCCAATAACTTTGGCACAGACATCTGTAAATCAGCTTCTTTTGCAACGTCAAATTAGTTTGAAACAACATGAAAGTAAGCATACTATTTTACTGAAAATGTCAAAGGAAAGGGGAATAACTCAGCCAGAAACTGTTGAGAAGTCACTGACATCAAGTCTAATGCTGACTGAAAAACAAACACCTGTTATTCCCTTAAACCTAGCTTAAACAATACTGAAAATCTAAAAAGAACATACTACGCTGTCAAAGTCTTGGATGCAAGAGTGTGATTTAGCTTTTTCACTTCCATGAAGCACTACGGACTATGTACCAGAATCATTGAATGAATGAATGACATTTAAAAATCCAGTCTATTCTCTATGATTTTCACTAATGAAGAATAAATGGTATACTGAATCAAACCCATAATTATTCCAAAATAATTGGTATCTTATCCAATTGTTTCATTAGTTATAGAGGAGGAAGCACCAAAATTAAATTTCTCTTCTTATTGCTTCTTCCCACTCTTTGGTAAAAGTGCTAAAGATCAGTGAAGAGACCAAAAGGTTGGCAGTAGGAGGCGGAAAGAAAAACAAGGCAAACAGCTGGATCTGAAAACTCAATAATCAGCCTCTGAATAATAGAGGGAAAAATGCAAAGCTATTTGGGAGAATCAAAAGGCAGATATTATGAAAATCTTGGGACTGAGTTTTAAATATGTTCCTTTTTATGAGACTTTGAGGTCTGATTTATTTCTCAGTTCTCTATGATGGGTAATGTGGAAAGAGATGACGGAATTTAGCCATCTTAAGCTCAAGAATGTAGTACAGAAGTGTTAATTAATACACATGGAGCACTGATTGCAAGTAAAACTCTGTAAGCGACACTAAATAAACCCTAAGTACTTCAGACATATCCAAGAACTACTACGTACTGTGCAGAATGGCTTATCATACTAGATTCCTCCTATAGTAGCAGCACGGATGAGAAAGAGGGAGAGATTCCCCCATTCTTATCTCAACCAAATGGAAAAACCTTGTCAGGAAACCTTTTTAACAACAGTTGGCTGTATTGGTCTCAGAGAGGTATTTAGAAAATAACTCTATGTAACTCCATTTTAAGGTTTAAAATCCTCATCCTTCTTACAGAAATGTCAGTACACCTTGTCCGGGGGCTGTTCATTTTCCTCATACCAAGTGGCAGAAAACCTCCAAAGATTCTAAAGCTTGCCCTTATGATTCTAATGCAACTGGATAGAAAGTATCAAACATGCCATCTGCCTGAAAACTCAGCATTCCCTGGGAAAGGAACTCAGCCTGAAGAGCATTTTGTAGATCATGATGAATGATTAACTAACTATGCCTGTACTTTTCTGATCGTTGGCTGCCCATTACTAAATAAAATGTACAACTAAAGTACATACATAACACAATTAAACATGTATTGTAGCGCTTTTTTTGTTCAATGCTTCTTGAGAATTAAAAGACAAACACTTGTTAAGCACAGGGAGATGAAATTTCAAAAAGTTTTCACAAACTTAAGGCACACCCTGTGTGGGCTATGGAAGGTTTTTCAAGGGACACTATCAATCCTATCACCCAGGAAAGCAGAACAGGATAAGCCAAAGAAAAGGTTCATAGGAAAGATTTAGAAATGGTTTCACATTACAAGCTTGCCAAAAAACCTAGATACAAAGCCAGTAATTTACCTTCAACAGGATAAGAAATGGGAAACCGGATTCATTTATACGGAGTTTTAGCCCTGGACTAGTATGCTGACATTTCCTGGATCTCTTCCAGGAGTAGATGGGAACATTTTGGATAGGTTGCAGTTTTCTCTAATACTCAGCGTTTAATATGCTTATTATCAAATGAATTTTATGTGATAAACTCTTCAGAGCAGGAATCACATGGATTTATACAGTCTTTAAGCTGTGTATAAATTAAGCACACTCTGAAAGTTATGATGGCGCTATGAGGTAGAAAGGTTATCAAAACACGGAATTTATCCAGGTCAAGTAAGACGACCACCATTTTGAAATTCTGAAGACTGCATTGTCATGCTTTTTGGTATGCCTGAATGATTACACCTTTGTCAAGCCACTCTGTCTTTGGCTTGAGAATGAACCTGTCAGTTGGAAGTTATCTTAAAATTTTAACCAGGACTTCAGGTTTAAGTACAGAAAATGAACAATGTCTCATTCTGCTACCACAAATTAAAACTATTTTAGGAGAAGACACCTTTTCAACGAGATTCTCTAATAGGTGAAATCAATAGTTCTCACCAACGACTCTTTTGGAGGGGAGGAGGGGGAGACCCTTCTGAATAAAGAAAGTGTGTGCGGGGAGAGTCATTTGACTACATGTCCAGAAACTACCTTTCACCTGAAGTAATGTAGCTTCCAACCCAGGCCTGGGCTATCCACTCTCTAACAGGGCTATTGCGGACCCACACAAAACTGAGGCCCCTCCCAGCAGCCTAAAGCCAAAGGAAGATTTCTATTTCACCTCACCCACCCTGCTTCGGGTTTGCTTGTTTGCTTTCCATGCCTATGCTTGTAAACGTATAAGAAAACAAATCAAAAGAGGTAAAGCCTTGATTAGACTGCCTTCTTAATCCAAGCCAAGCAGAAAGAGAACTAATCAATATTTAGTACTTTGGACATACTGGCCCTCAGAAGGTAAACAATAGCAATAAAACAGAAAAGAATCCTATTCATCTTTATTTTTATCATCACCATCATTATTATTTGCCTCTGGTTGATTATGGCTTTCCTTTAGGGGTTTCCAAATAGCTCAATCTGAGAACTAATTATAATTGCTCTGTGCCCCGCCCCCCTCCCAGAGCCCAACTAAAATCCAACAGCGAATTCAAAAATGGAAGATTAACGTGGTTTTCTGCAACCTGTTCTCAAGATTTTATCTCACACACAGGCTAAGTTAAAATACTCTTTCATTTCAGGGGCCAATGTACAATTTTAAACTATTTTTAAAGGAAAAATAACTTGTAGAGGAGGACGTTAACTTTTTTCCTTTCTTTTTTGTGGTACCTAGAATTCACATGCAACTCTTTGCTTAAGGTTTAAGGCTGTTTAATTTCATTACACTCATCACACATACTTGGACCACTTATATCAATGGGAGATGCATATATGAAATACAGTTAAAGGTAGAACATACTCCTGTACATCGGTATAATCGATACGCTAAATTATTGTCACAAAATTGATAGAAAAATGTAATTGTCAGGCAATCATTTTTCAAGTCTGTTAACTTGCTGAACTGGGATTCACCATGAAATTTACTGCTTCGGTCTCATCCACTCAAGTAAGCACTATCTTTTTGCATTTTCAAAAGTAAGCTCTGGCTTGGGCTTGCTACCTCCTTCCAGGTAACTTCAGGACCCTGGGTTTGCTCCCACCTGCGGTTGTATCATAACCCAGGCGCGCGCACCCGGAGTGCCCCCACTACCCTCCCAGGGCCGACATGGCACCCTCGAGAGAACACAACCCAAACGCTAAAACTTTCCGGCCGCAAACTGTACTGCTCTCGCCCGCGATCAAAAGCGACCGGGCACCGGCTTTTTGTTCCAGCGCTGGTCAGCTGGCGAGGTAACGCCACAACACTCCTCCATCCCCAAAGGTCGGGAGAGAGGCCGTGGGACTGAGATTTTTGGAGCCTCCCGAAAAGCCCATTCCTACGCAATCCGAGCGTGTGGGGCGTACAAACACCGGAAAAGAGGGCGTGGAGCAGGCAACGAAGATATTCTCAGCGCCTTTCAAATACTACTTGTCTCAGGTTCACGAAGTGAGTCTCCCCATCGGTGGCAGAGCGCGAAGGGGCGGCGGGGAATGGGAGACGGCGCGGACCCGGAGAGAAATAGGTACCAGCAGGGCATGCGAGACACAGTCAAGATGCAGGGCCGACCCCGCCTCCGGGTACAATCAGAAAAGCTACAGTGTGTCAGTGGCTTTCGGCTTCCTGTTTGTAAAGCGAGAACCTCCCTCCCTGACTCTATGACCGTCGTTCTCCCTCCCCACCGAGTCCGCCTCTTCTTCGCGCTCCGGGCTAGCTCGGAGGCGGGGGGCGGGGTGGGGGGGGAGCGCGGGCCCGCGGGGCGGGGGCGGCCGCGGGGGAGGGGCAGGGCCTCGGGGCGCAGCGCCCCTCCCTGCCGGGCGGCCTCCGGGGCGAGCCGGGCCGCGAGGCGGACAAAGCGCGTCCCGCTCCCTCCCCCACGGCCGCGTTCCAGAAGGGAGGGGGAAGGCGGGCTCGAGGAAGGTGGGAGGAGGAAAAGGAGTACGGAGGGGGGCGAGGAAGGAGGAGGGAAGGTGCTGCCGGCGGGACTGGGCAGGATCGCGCCGAGGAGGGAGGGGAGGGAGGAGGGGCTGGGCGGCCTCGGAGAGCAGGGAGGAGGGAAGGATTCTTGAAGCCCAAGATAAACAAATTGTTCCTCTTCACGTGCGGGGTGGGGGGAGGTGGGGAGGGTGGGGAGTGAGCGCGGCGGCCTCTCCTCTTCCCCTCCCCCAAGCCGGCTCTTTGTCACGGAACGCCCAGCGAAAGCCCGCGCCCGCACCCGCACCACCTCCGACGCCGACGACTCCCAGACCGGGGACGTGCGCGTGTTATAAGCCGCACAACGAGAGGGCCTCCCGCGCCGCCGATCGAGGTGCGGTCTGCAGGGGAAACGCGAGAAGGCGCGCGGCCCCGCTACGCTCCCGGATTCCCACCGCCCGCCCCACTCCGCACACGCGCGCAGCCCAAATCCGGGCCGTGCGGCGGTGGAGGGGGCTGCAGACACCTTTCTCAAGCTTCCGGCTCCCCCCCACGAAAGGAAAGCAAAAGAACCGGAGAGTGGAGATAGGAGAAAGGATTCTACCCTCAGGGTTAGGGGGTGGGAACAGCCCCTTCCTCCCGGAGAAGTTAAGCCATTGGCTGCTCCTCCTACCTCCAACCCACCCACCCAGCCATTTAAGCCTCTTTCACCTCCCCGCTACCTTCCACTCCTCCGGGCTTATCAGACTGGCCCGGAAAGTTGGCGGGGAGCGGGGCGGGAGAGCAGCGGAGAAAGCTCTGTGCAAGCAAGTTTAAGAGGAGGAGGGGAGAGAATGCCCGGCGAAGTTGCGTGGCGGGGACTCTCCGCACAAGCCCAGGGCGTCGCTCTCCCCTCCAGCCCCGGCGAGTGCCGCGACCCTCGGAGCCGCTCCACCTGCCGGGCCGGCCCGGGGTCTCGAGCTGCGAGGGAGCGCATTCGCGCCCGCATCCGCGCGCGCTCTCGTGGACGCGCGCGCGCGCAGCCACCTTCGCTTGCTTCTCACCCACCTCAAAGTTCATTCACAAAACTCTCAGACTTTCTCAGCCCAAAGAGGGTGAGCTGAGGAGAGGAGGCGAGAGCATCTCCCTTCCTCCCCCTCCTCCTCCCCCCAGGTTCGAGGGCCTGGTGCCCGCCCAGAATCTGCGACAGCATCCATTTCTCCCTGCACTCGGCGGACGTGCTGAGAGGGGTGGGCGAAGGGGGACCGGTCTGGGGAGCCCAGGCGGCCAGGCGAGGGGTGGGGTGGGGAGCGGTGAAGAGGAGGAGCGAGGTTTCAACTCTGGGTTCACTCTTTCAAATCGGTATCTAAGAAAGGGAGAGGGGGGTAAAACTTTTCCAGGGCCTCACTCCGACGCTCCTCCAGGCTCCCTCCGCCCCTCGCAGTCGTGACTGGCTTCTCCCCCTCTCGCCCCCTCTTCCCCAAATCTGACAACCCTGACAGATGAACAGGTAGCGGCGACGGCAGCTTTTACCTCACAAAAGTTGACGTTAACCCTTCGGCTTCAGCCCACTTCGCCCGCCGTGCAAATCAGATCCCCGTGCCCCCCGTGTAAGAAGCTCCACGCCCCCCCCCACGCGCGCGCCCCGTGCCCGCTGCCAGCGCGCCCTCACCATGATCAGCGTGTGGTTCCTCTGCTCCGCCGAGGCAGCCTCCGCATCTTGCTGGGGTTTGCTCTGGTGCTGTTGCTTGCCCGTGCCGGCGCCCGATTTCTTGGCCCTCTGCTCCAGGGTCCGCTGGTAGAGGCTCACGGTGTCCCGGCGCTCCAGCTCCAGCTGCGCCACCTGAGCCTGCTGGTACCTGTTCTCGCAGTTGACGTGGTGCCGCCGGCAGCCCTCGATGCGCTGGCGGAGCCGCTCCACCACCGTGCTGTGCTTGGGGACGGCCGCCGAGCCGCCGCCGGGGCCCCCGGAGCCGCCGCCGCCGCCGCCGCAGCCGGCAGCCGGGTGATTGCTAGTCGGAGCAGCGGGAGTACTATTGGGAGTATTATTCACACCGATCCCGGCCCCGCCGAGGCTGCTGTTCAGGCTACTGTTGATGCAAATACTACTGCCATTCGCGGCAGCAGCGGGGGCTGCGAAATCCCCCATCCTGCTCCCCGGGCACACTATTTTGGAAGAACTTTTTTTATCCACCCCCTATCAGCCTCCTCCTTGGGTCCAAGGATTAAAATAGTTTAAGTGGAACGCGGGGGAGACGCAAGCACATGGATGGAAACAGCGATCCCGACCGGGCGAAAAAAAGGGGGAGAGATTTTGGGGTGGTTTTTTTTTGTTTCCTTTTTTTAAACTGTAAAGCTCGAGGGGAAAAAAGGGGGGTGTTATCAGAATACCATCAGACACCTATCAACAAAAAGAATCACAACAAACTGAGCCAGCAGCAAATCGGGTTGCAACTCAAGGGAAGATCCGTTCTTCGCCTGCCTTCTTTTTATAATCCATTATTTTCTAATAAATTCCAGGAGATTTCCGGTGGTTGGCAAGCATTTTCTCCCTACGTACCGAAAAACACACCCCATGTACACACACAAGCATATGCCTCCAGTGCGGACACGCGCGACACACACTCACTCCACACCGCATCGGAAAACGGCAAGCTTGCTTATTGCATTTTCCTTCCACAAAAAAAGTTTTGGTGTTTATGCCGCCCCGTGTTCTCAAAGTACTTTGGCTGCTCAGTTGCATTTCACAGGAACCTAGATATCGAATCCTCGGGCTGGGGGAAGTAAACACATGGACAGTCCGAGGCGACTGCAAAAGTAGATCGGTGAAGTCCTTTGCAAAACGCCGCGCGGAGAGCAGCCCCTAACGCTCGGCTGGGCTGCCGCTGCCGCCGCTGCTCCTGCCACCATCACAATGATCAACTGCTCGCCGCCGCCGCCGCCTCCTCCTCTCGCTCCTCCACCTCCTCCTCCTCCTCCATGCCAGCGGAGTGATATCAGGACGCGCGAGCTCAGTAAACACGGCAGCGGCGGCGGCTGGAGGCCGTGAGACAAGCCCGGGGACACGGCGCAAAACCCGGCGCGGACTCTCCGCCGGCAGGAGCGGGTGCGGCGCGCATCGGCACCCGGCTCCCGCCTCCCTCTGCTCGTCCTCCCCGCCCCTCCCACGCCCCCAACCTCACTGCCACCCGGACTGGGAAGCCGGCGCTGCCAGAAAAGAGAAAAAGAAAGATTCTGGGGGATCTCGGGAATGAATCAACTTTTGACGCGCGCGCGCGCGTGTGCGAGTGTGCGCGCGCGCGCGACTGTGTATATGTGTGTATGTGTGTGCGCGCGGACGACCGTGGGGACGCGCCTGGCTGGATTTAATTTCCTTATTCCAAACGAGGTATCAAGTGATCCAAAGTTGTTGTTATACGTTTATACATTATATTGCAGAACTGTGCATGACCAGGCAGAAACATTGAAGCTTCGCAGCAGTTGTCTGTTACCCCTATCCATATGGCAAGAAGACAAATGAGTGGCTTGTTTTTAAAACCCAGGTAATAAGTCCTCGCTAGTAGTAACCCTGCTTGTGGACACTTGTTCAAACTCTAGGCCAGTCTTAACACACAAATGCCAAATTATGAACAAAAAGAAATAGGCAACAAAAAACTTGGAATATTATTTAATTGGCTGTACATAATGATTGTTGCTATTAGGGCAATTATTGTTTTACTTACCCTTGGAAAAAAATTAAAACAAAGCAAGCAGGGACTTGGAGGTGAGACGAACAGTACATTTTAACAGACTGTTTTGAACACTAGGTGCTAATGACAGCAGTAATTAAGGGTCCTTCGTAAATCAAGTGGAAAGATTGCAGATTTCATGGATTAGAACTAGAGGAAAAACACAGTATTTCACAGTTTGTCATAACAAAAACAAGCAAATATGACAGGCATACTTTATTGCTAGATATATTTCTTTCTGTTTAAGTGAATTCACAATAAGTACAATTAAAATGGAAGAACAACCACAGAAAGTAATCTAAACTTTCTGTCATCTCCCCAGATATTGAGTATCCAAAAAAAAAAAAACCCCCACTAACAACAACTAAGGATCAAATATAATATCCTTGAATCTGGACTTAACCCATTGCAAATACGTAATTTTGAAAAAATTAAAATGGACAAACTGTTTCTGTGATCATTAGTAGGACAAAAATCTTGATTGTGAGCTGTTAATAATAAGGCATTTTGTATTATCTCAATAAATCGTATAGAATTAGTTTTTTGGGTAAAAATACACCTCAGTTTTCTAAAATAGCCAGGAATAAAAGAACTTCAGATCTCATGCATTAGTCATGAGATCTGATTTAAACCATCTTCATTTCTTGGCATTGCAGATTAGCATAGGATGCTATTTCTAACCTCATAGTGTCAGCAATAAGAAGCTATATTTTTCTTCAATTAATCAGGTCTATATGGTGAACTATATCTTTAATATCCATTGAATTATCTGGTAAAATGGGCAGCAAAATCTTGATTGGCATGGTGTGAGGTTACCTCCAAGCAGTGAAACCAATGTGAAAGAGTATCTTTCACTGAAGTTGCCATACTTTTTCAGAGGGCTAGTTAGTTACCATACAACTTTGTGGATCATAACTAACTGCCCCTCCTTCAAGTCTGTTAGGAAATTAAACTGAGTTCTATAGCAAAAAGTCAGTTCTGATTCTAAAAACATAGAGAAAATTATAAGAAATCATAAGAAAAAGACATCACGAAGTGGCCTTTGTCTATTGCACATGTTCACTAAATAATATCTGTATTAATTCAGGAAACATATGGTTTCACTGCAGAGAGGAAGCTATGACTCTGCATTCACTCTCCTCTCTCTGCACTAGAGTCTAATTCTTATCCCTCCTCCCCCGTGGCACCTATATCACCCATACAAGACTGCAGTTTGATTTACAGAGGCAACAAGTTTGAGGGTCTTGAGCATTGAGTCTTCAGTCTGGAGACTTGGGTTCTAATTCTAGCTTTTTTCCTATGCCTCAGAGTTTAACTTTTCACTGAGAGTTTGTCATTCTGAAAAAAATATTCCAACGATAGCAGCAACGTGCATTCCCATTGAGCTGTTTACCTCTCCTATGATGAAAGGAAGCCAAAAATACACAAGAATTTGCATCCTTCCCTTTGAGGCACGAGCAGGTGGAGGATCACGTTTTGTGGCTTTACCCCAGAGCTCCCCGAAGACAAGTGGAGCTACTCTTGCACAGCCCCAGTATAGTTTGCTGCCCGAGTTTAGTGCATGAGTGGACTACAACACACACAAAAAGGCTGGCTGACTGTTCATGGGTATATGTACATACACACACACACACAAGGCATCAATCTTGTATCTCGTCAAGATAGTGGGAGTGGCAGCCATGAGCTCCAAGACCGAAATGCGGAGAAAAGAAGGACTGTGAAGCTGTGTGATGGCGAATGGGGGCGAGTCTTTGAGGAAATTGACCTGTGAAGTAAGTCTTCCACTGTGACACACTTGAGGTCGGAAACCCCATCCTAACTGTGCAGGACGATTAGAAGAAAAAAGCAGGAAGTGAACAAGACTGAAGTCTTGAGCAATATAGGCAAGTTACCCTGAATTAGAGATGTTCATCTACTCCAGTGACTTTAGAAGAAGCAAAGGCTTTTATACTGGCTACTTCTAGATTCTCATGATATCTTCTTCTAAGGTTGCCAGCTTTGCTGGTCACCATCGTAAAGTACTCCTTGAAAGTCATAGAGAAGTCCATTTTCTGGGGAAGCGATTTTAGTCCCTTCCCCCTACCAAGCACCCTGGTATCACGACCCTCTTTATCTTTTACGTGAGCCTGCTACAAAGCCAAACTGCCGGATGGGAGCTATTGGACACATCATGAGTGCTATTGCTCTAGAATGGCGAAGAAATCTGAGATGCCGTAGCAGTGACGAGAAAGAAATGACGTGGTTGTATCCCGAGACTTTGATGATATCTCCCTGGATGCCAAAGAGAAGGGCTGGATGAAGAAGTACCTGTGCCAGGTTGTCCTGAGGCTCTGCCTCTAAGCCAAAGCTGGCAGTTCTAAGAAGTTGAACCAGATTCCCTGTTCTTTAGGTCAACTCTGCATCATCCTCCCATGTCCATCTGATAGGGCTCAGTGTCTCAGAGTCAAGAAAGAGGTCTCTGTGTAGAAACTCCAGTGTATGTGCCACTTCTGCAGCACTATTAATGTGGATCAATAGCACTGGCTTCCTAATTGTCCCCTAAAGAATACCTGGTGACCAAGGGAGAATAGGAATCCCCTGTTGCCCACCTACGGGTAAGCAAACCTTTATATGTGCCCACAGAGTGGGCCCAGGCAGTCCTGAATTACTAGCAGCAGTGGGGTGTGCCCTCAACCATCTGACGAGAGCTATCACTTCAGTAATTCCACAAATATAGTTATGGTCTGCTGTGTGCCAGGCACTGTGGTAGGCACTGGGGATGCAGCATGACAGTGTATAGAACACAGTCCCTATGAACCTGGAGATGATCACACTGAGTGCGGTAAGTCAGACAGAGAAAGACAAATATCATAGTATATCACTTTTCTGTGGAATCTAAAAAATAGTACAAATGAACTCATTTACAATACAAAGACAGACTCACAGACAGAAAACAAACTTATTGTAGAAAGCAAACTTATCGTTACCAAAGGGGCAGGAGAGGGGAAGGATAAATTGGGAGTATGAGATTAGCAGATGCACAGTAACCACATATAAGATAGGCAAACACAAGGACCTATTGTATATAGCACAGGGACTACATTCAATACCTTGTAATAAACTATAAAAAAGAATTGAAAACAAGAATATAGATATATACATATATATGTATAACTGAATCACTTTGCTGTACACATGAAACTAACACAATATTGTAAATCAACTATACTTCAACAAAGAGAAAAAAAAGAACACAGTCCCAACCTCAATGATGGCCAACTAGACTCAGGGCGGTAGATGCAGGGACTAATATGAAGTGGGTATGGGAACACGTAAAAGAGGCCTCAAGTGCATGCTTGGAGGTCTAAGCAGGCTTCTCCAGAACTCATGCTCAAAACTGGGTAGACATGAGCCAAGCTAAGGTTGGTCGGGGGTATGAAGTGGGGAGCTAGGAAAGAGTGGAGCAAGGCTCTGAGACCTATTGTTTCAGCAAATCCACACTCGTTTCCTCTCACAGGAGCATGAGTGTGAGAGGGTGTGATTAGAAAGGAGTCCAAGGCTGGGAGAAAAGCAAGAGCCAGACCGTGCAAGGCCATCCAGAAGCCTAGACTATATCCTTGGGACCAGGCTACCATTGAAAGGATTCAAGTTGATTACACTTTTTACTTTGGCAATGCAGCAGATGTATTAATAACACTGTTTTCTAGAGCGTGTTCTGAAGAACCTGGTCCTGTAAGGTGTTTCACCAGAAAGGTTTCTGAGTCAAGTAAGTTTAGGAGATGATCTGTACGGCATCTCTCTCTCAAAGATTCATTACCATGGTGAAGGCCGCAAGAAATCTTTCAACAAAGCATGTTTAACTTTGTTTAGCCTAGCGGTGCCAAAGTCCTGTTATCTCCCACAGAATGAAACACACTCTAGAAAGCTCTGTAGGAGAGACTAAATATCGAAGGCAGTTGTAAATCTACTGAAGTTCACGATTGCCTGGGCAGGTAGTCTGTGACAGAGACCACACCCGCCTTACCATCTGCTTTGCCAGAATCACTAGCACCCACGTTCAAGACCCTTCCCTAACCTTAACTGGATGTGTTGAATTCTGACCTTTAGGCAGTAGGGAAGCAGCAACACAAAGGCAAAAATCCCAGAAGGGGGAACTTGACTAGACTTTTTCAGCATTAGTACTTTGAGTGTCATGTTAATGTCTATCTCTGTATAATAAAACCTCCTTATTAGGGAGAAAGGTCAGTAGTTATTTAACTGAAAATCTTAACTATGTAATATCTTTAAAGATTTAGAGTTTTATAACTTTGGAGGCATGCACTCTGCCTAGTCTAACAATTACTGGCCTCTTGGAGCTACTTTAATGAGCTCCTTCTACCTAGTAAACCAATTGTATGTAGGTGACATCCCCATGGACAAGGGGTGTTTCAAAATTTTGTTTCCTTAAGTATTTAAATATTCCTAACAAGACCCTATTTACACAGACTTCCCTGGTGGCGCAGTGGTTAAGAATTCACCTGCCAATGCAAGGGACACGGGTTCAATCCCTGGTCCGGGAAGATCCCACATGCCGCAGAGCAACTAAACCCATATGCCACAACTACTGAGCCCGCGTGCTGCAACTACTGAAGCCTGTGCACCTAGAGCCCGTGCTCCGCAACAAGAGAAGCCACCGCAATGAGAAGCCCACACACCACAACGAAGAGTAGCCCCTGCTCGCCACAACTAGAGAAAGCCCGCCCGCGCCCAGCAACAAAGACCCAACTCAGCCAAAAAAAAAAAAAAGACTCGTTTATGTGATTAATTTTCACTTTTTAATTACAAAAGGGTTTACTTAGCTCTAGACCAGGTCATAAATTTGAGAGGAATGTGAATTAATGGGGTTTATTTTCTTGTTCATGTATCTTAATATGTATATAATAGTTTTATGGTTATTAGGAGAAAGTTATCTAAAGTCCATGGCAGACAAATTTTTTAAAAGCCTTTCTTTCTATTTCACATGTGCCTCTATTCCCAGTGCTAAGCAGTTTGAGATAACAAGGCATTTGCCTTGAACAAGGTCTGGCTTCCATGTAAGACGTTGAAGACCTCTGAAATTTGGGGAAAATATTTATAAAATCTCTTATTTATTGAGGCCTATCAGCAGCCAGATTGTTAACTTCAAAAAAAACTATTTAACAAATAATCAAAGAACTGAAAAATTGTACTTTTTTGTAGTAAACATTTACTGGTGATCAGCAATGGCCTAGGATATAATTTTAATGGTCAACAGTCACTGAAAACTTGCTCTATTGCAGGTTCTGTTATTAGGCCCCCACTTCACTGGTGAAGAAACTGAGGCACAGAAAGCTTAAGGAACTTTCCCCAAACCAGAGATGAACAGTGGCAGAGTCTGAACTTGAATCCAGGCTCTCTGACCCCCAGAGCACACACACTATTGAAGAAACATGACATTAGAAGAAGATCCCTAAGTTTCCTTCTAATTTTAAGGGTCTACATTTCTATGAAATTAAGATCACTGACTTTTATCCAGATCTCACTTTAACAGAAGGCTCTTGCTGCAATGCTTAGGAGGGTTTCAGTTAAGGAGAAATTCTTCCAGGAGGCTGTCTTTGGCCAGGCTTGCCTCAGTCCCAACTCTGGGTTAGTCACCTTCTTGGTGCTCTGAAAATGATGTGCAGTTCTCTGTCTTGGCACTTATACTATCACATTATATTATAATTGTCTATCTACTTGTCTGTCTCTCGTTTGTGTTCTATTAGTCTTTGGACCTAACACAGGGCCTGGCCGTGACAGAGCTCGGTAACTGCGTTAGAGAGCATGAGTAAATGAAAGAGTGAATGGTTCAGTTTACCAAAATTACAAAATGGGAAAGGGAGTTGTGACCAGTCCTCAACAGTAGTCCCGAGGAGAGGAAAACTGCACTACCATTCTGTAGAAACTATTTGAATGCAGTAGAAGAAAATCATAGTCAGGTGTGGCTTATTTTTTCAAAATGCTGTTTCTCAGGGGTTTGAGGTAATCTATAAATTGGCTTAGAGAGGTGCAGGGGTGGAAGAAAGGCAAATGGAGTAGAGCCAGCCTCTTACAGATTCTCTCAGAGCATCAGCTGTCTGTCAGCAAGGGGAATGGCTCATGTTTATTGTACACCCATGGCCATGGTCAGATATTAGGCAAGGCTTTTCCTGTGTTAACCAATGTAATAATCCCAACAACCCTAGGAGGTACGTAAACTAGAATTGGCCCAAATGTGCTCTAACATGAGTTCAACTACATGCTCTCAGTTTTGTGAGTATGTGTATATTCCATCTCTTTCTTCTGTGCTCAGAAATGAAAAAGGGAGGGAGGGAAGTTGCTCAGAATCAGTAGAGGAATGTAATACACCATGTATATTTATTTCACTTCATGGATGGTGTAAGGGTTTTAAGGTGATTACAACTACACGCCTGAGAAAGATGTAACTCCACCATCTTTTTTTTTTTAATAATTTAAATTTACTTATTTATTTTTGGCTGTGTTGGGTCTTCGTTTCTTTGCGAGGGCTTTCTCTAGTTGCGGCAAGCGGGGGCCACTCTTCATCGTGGTGCGCAGGCCTCTCACCATCGCAGCCTCTCTTGTTGCGGAGCATAAGCTCCAGATGCGCAGGCTCAGTAGTTGTGGCTCACGGGCCTAGTTGCTCCGCGGCATGTGGGATCCTCCCAGACCAGGGCTTGAACCCGTGTCCCCTGCATTGGCAGGCAGATTCTCAACCACTGTGCCACCAGGGAAGCCCCTCCACCATCTTATTATCCCCATTTTACAGATGAGAAAATGAAGGCTTAAAGAGTTTACATAATTTGTATCCAGATCAACACCAAAGCCTCTGTCTTATGCACCTGTCTGAATTCAGCTTTGTGTTTTGTTGTTGTTGGTGGTGGTGTCTTGGAGCCCTTCTGTTGCTGCTATTGTCACCCATCCAGCAAATATTTATTGACTATTGACAAGTCCTATATTAGGTGCAAGGTATGCATACTTGAACAGAAACATTTTCCTCCCCAGGGGAGCTTAATAATCTAGTGGAGAGAAGGAAAGATAAATCATACAACAGGCTAACATAATTGTAGTCAGCTCTTGATTGACCAGAGTTTGAGGGAGTCATAGGAATGGGTTTGTCACAGTTAAGACAAAACCTGTGAGAAGGGGATTGGAAAAAAAAAAAATTAACCTAAGCTTAGTTAGAATGACAGCCAATATTAAGGGAAGATTTACCGTTCTGCACATGCCATTCAAAAGGTAAAAAATAATAAGATACAACAGTTTAAGTATACAACGCATCACTTTCATTGTCTGATGAAAAATCGCCCAAAGCTATCTGCTTAATGGTTTAATATTGCCTGTTCCTCAGCTGAACACTCCCTTTTTAACACTGGAACAAAGCCTAAGCAACATCAGTTTGTCTTTGAGCAAAGTGCATTCTTCTCTGTCACTCTAGTAGACAGTCTAGGTCAGCAGTTTTTAAGCCACGTTGAGCCCTAAGAATTCCCTGGGAGGGGCCTCAGGGGCTGGGCATGGCGGGGAGAGGACTTGGTTGGTTCTTAGCTGTTCTTCAACTCAACTCAAATTGGAGTAAGATTGCCTTTGAAGAAAGGGTTCCACAGCTACAAAGTGTTTGAAAATAGTTTTATGTTTCATCTTGTTTTGCGGGCAAACTCTCCTTCTCTCCCCAACCCAATCTTCGTCCTCCATCACACACATATTATCATTTCACTCTTCTTGATGTCACCAAATTCTGGTTCACACTGGCTCCGAATTGGTTAACTTTGGCTCCAAAATTTAGTGATCCACTTGTTAATGTCCGCTTCCTCAAATTTCTCTTCTTTTCTCTGAGCTGGGCAGGTATAAGGATGACCCAACTAAGTGTGCGCTGAGGTGGAGAAAACCATATTGTCTAGAAATACATTGGGGGAGCAGTGTGCATGTTTGGAAGGCATGCTAGCATCGTCTGCCTGGTGTAGTGGTGGGGTGGGGTTTGCGAGACCCTAGAGTCACGCGAAGGTAGACGGTGGATAATCTGCCTGCTAAGAAGGGTATGTCCTGGTACCACAAGGGTTTTGTCTTACTGAGTGGGGTATACAAATTTGGGACTACGGAGGGGGAACAGCTACTAAGGATGGAACCTCTTCTGCTACCCCCACTTTCTTCTTTGAGTAAATGCCAAACAAAGTGATTTCAAGGTCCACCAAATGATTAACCTATCCAGGCATCCACATACCTTGGTCCAGTCATGCCTCTGGTTATACTTTGGCTTCTGGGGAAGCCAGAAAATCATCGAATGGGAAATGTGACCATTTTAGGATCAGTGTATTAGTTAGCGCCTGTGAGATTTAAAACAAAGGTCTCAGCTTTGGCTGCCACGCTTTTCATTTCTTCTGCATCCCCTCCTGCCAATTCTCTGTTAAAGAAAATCTTCAGCATGGGGAAAGGAAAAAGCCTGTAATACCTCAGGTGCCATAAGGAACAGACGAGGCACAAGGAGGAAGTGATGGCTGCTCAGACAGGGGAAGTTTATTGATCCAGTTCTGCTCACCATCGGTAGATTAGTAACTGACAGATGTTGCAAAAAGACAAGAAGAAAAGGCTGATTGGCAAGGGTCAGGGTCACCCAACCTTAAAGTAGAAGCAACATGGCATCTGTTGGTTAAAGTGAAGTTCCAGCCATGGACATTATACAGATCTGTAGTCATTAAAAACTTTGGGGTTTTTTTGACACAAGCACTGGTGTTTTTTTTAAACTATGTTAATCTCCTTAAGTATTGTTGCTTTTGGCTTCTCAATTACCATGCACATGTCAGCTGGTAACAGAACACCTTTATAGCTTTTCAAACCCTCCTACCTACATTCTCAGCCCATGAACTTAGCAGTGGGGCGGGGAGACTGAACGTTCCCTGGTTGCAGGGGCATGGTGGTCACCCAGATCACCTTCCTCTTGACCACAGTGATTGATGCAAAGATGGACGTGTGACTCGGACTGGTCCAATTAAAGCTCTCTCTGGGAATTTTGCTGGAAATGCCAGAAAGGAACATTTTTCTCCTCCAGGAATCATGGAAGTTAAGGACGGTAAATGCCTGGAGCTGCCTGGGGCCAGCTTTGATATAGCAAAGACAAAGCCTATTTGAAAATAAAGCCAACTCAGAGGAAAACAGAGCCAAGAAATGGAGAGTCCTCGTGACACCATTTCTGTCCTGAATCCAGGTGGGCCTACGGCCAAGATGCCCTAGAAGTTTCAATTATATAATTATATAAGTTTCAATTATATAAGCCAATAATTTTAATTTTCCTCCCTCCCTTCCTTCTTTCCTTCCTTCCTTCCTTCCATTCTTTCAAGTGTGTGTGTGTGTGTGTGTGTGTGTGTGTGTGTGTGTGTGTGTTATAATTGAAATATACATCAATTAGGGACTGGCTAAATAAATTATATAATATCCAAACAATGAATTACATGCAATAATTTAAAGGATTCATATATTATTGCACACATGAATTATTGCATTACTTATCATAGCAAAAAGAAAGTGAAAACCACTATCGGGGGATGGGAAAACTATATTATATCCATACACGCAAATAAGCAACTGTTAAAAATGAGTCATATTCAGCTATATTGATTGACATTTAAAAATCTTTATGACATATAATTGATTTTCAAAAGCAGTTTATAAAAATGCTCTTATTTTATAAAATTATGTAATTTTGTGTATATAAATCTAGCCAACTCTAGAAAGCTAGTTATTCATCATTATTTTGGGATTTTAGCTGCTTTCTACTATCATTTATTCTTTTCTTTATTGCTTTAATTGTATGCTTATATAATAAAGAGAGAAAATGAAAACTTTCTATTTTCTAGAAAGAAAGAACAATAGAGAAACGAAAGGAAGGAGAATCTGAAGAGAAGGAAGAATGCGAGTGTCTGTAGTCTGAAGTTTGCCTAAATGATTTAGGAAAAGATTCAAGGAATAGGTGATATCATCTCATGAATCTTTAAAAAATATTTTCCAGATGGACAGATGAGGAAAGGGCATCCAGAAAGATGAAACAGCAAACGTGAAGGGGTTCAGAAAAATGAGAAACCATGATGTCTTAAAAATACGTTTTCTGATATAGCTAAATCAGTGTTGGTAAATTGGCATTTAATCTTAATAACTAGGGCAGTGAGATCAATTAAAGTCGACGTTAATACAAGGAATTTCATATCAGGATTGCATATGGGATGCACAAGGGAAAAGAAAAGTACTGCATCTCAAGGACACTGGTCTATGCACCCAGTTGCTTGAGTACATCTCTCCTTTGAGGTCTAATAATATCTCCAACTTAACATGTCCAAAGCAAAACTCTTATTTCCTCTCCAAATCTGCTTCTGCTCCATAGTAGTAAATTTTATGTGTCAACTTGATAGGGCCACAGGGTACCTGGATATTTGGTCAAACGTTATTCTGGGTGTTTCTGTGAGAGTGTTTTTGGATGAGATTAACATTTAAATCAGTAGACAGTAAAGCAGATTGCCCTCCCTAATGTGGGTGGGCCTTGTTCAATCAGTTGAAGGCCTGAGCAGAACAACAAGGCTGACCCTACTGCAAATAATAGAGAATTCTTCTTGCCTGACTGCCTTCAAACTGGGACATTGGATTTCTCCTGCCTTCACACTGGAACTGAAACACATTGGCTTTTCCTAGGTTGTGAGCCTGCTGGCCTTGGGACTGGAACTGCACCATCCGCTCTCCTGGACCTGCAGCTTGCCAACTCACCTTGCAGATCTTGGGAACTGTCAGCCTCCATAATCACATGGACCAGCTCCTAATAATAAATCTCTCTCTCTCTCTCTCTCTCTCTCTCTCTCTATATATATATATATATATATATACATGTATATATGTGTATATATATATACACATATATATACACACGTGCTATTGGTTCTGTTTCTCTGGAGACTCCTAATATATTCTTCCTTTCCAGTGTCCCAGTAACAGAAGAAATGGCAAAATCAATCTACCAGTGCCTTGGTAATAAAAATCTTGGGGTCATCCTTGACTGTCCCCCTCTCAAACCTAAGATTCAGCCCAAAGCAAACCATGTCAGCGCCACATTTAAAATATATCCAGAATCTGACCACTACTTATTTTCCTCCTGTTACCATCATGGGCTAAACCTCTGTCTTCCCTCACCTGGACAAGTGCAATAGTGTCCTAACTGGTCTTCCTGCTTCTGTCCCTGCCCCTTTACAGACAAGTATCCACACAGCAGCCTGACTGTTCCTTTTCAAATATGTCAGTCAAATATTCTCATTTGGGGTGAAATCCAAAGTCCTCACCATGGCCTTCAAGCTCCTGCAGGGTCTGGCTGCTGCTTCTACCTCCCTGGCTCTGTCTTCTGCCACTCCTTGTTCACTCTGCTTTCTGGCCTCCTTGCCTTTTCCCTTTTTCTTCTTTGCTGCAATAAGCCAGAAATTCCCTCTCTTGAAATGCTCTATTCCCAGATATCCATAGGGTCTTGCTAACTCCCTTCAGGTGTGTCCCTCAGAGACCTTCCTAGCCAGCCTGTGTGAAATAATCCTCCTCCACCATCTTATCCTTTTTTGAGTCATGTGTTGCCACCAGGCACACAGTACATCTTATTTTATTTATCTTCCGTGTCCCCTTCTGGGATGTGAGGCCCGTGAAAGCAGACAATTACTTTGTTTCTCTATCTTCTGCACGTGGAGCAGAGTCTGGCACCTGGGGGGCACTCAATACCTGTTTGTTGATGAATGAATGAGGTTTCCTTCCATACACTGAAGGAAACAAGATACTTTTGATGTAGTAATAGCTAACATTTATAGATCGCGTACTATATATTGGCCACGCTTCTGATATAAATTAACTCATTTTTTCCCCACAACTCTAGCATTTTCTGAATGAGGGAGCTGAGGCAGAGGTAACTCTACCAATGTCACACAGCTGATAAGGGATGGAGCCTGGCTTCCAGCCCAGGCCAACTCAAGAGGCCATGCTTAACCATTCAGAATATACTTCTTGCAAATTCATTAAGAGACACTGGAGAACAGCAAGGATTGAAAAAAGCGTATTCCCTAAATTTATTTTCCAGGAATAAAAATATTTCCTGCCACATAGTATCTTCACCAGTTTACAACTAAACAGCACAGCGTGCTGAGAGTAAATAGACAGTAGAAAGCTTTGGACCCTTGCAGTTTACACTGTGACAGCTTTGAAGCAATTTGGGAGAGACTAACAAAGTAACAGCAAAGACTTGTTTGAAAACCTTTCTTGGGTCAAGCATACCTTGTAAATTTGGTAGGAGCTTTACAAACCCACTTGAAGATGCTGGCAGTCCTTTTTACCCTCGTGAATTTATCCTTTTGTGTATCCGGCCAATATTTACTAAGTACCATTAGGTGTCAGGCACAGTTCTAGGCACAGGGGGTACAGAAATATCTTCTTTCATAAACTCTCATTTCCACCTGTAACAAAATGGAGCTTATAGTGATTTGGAGCTAAACTCTGCAGTCAGAGACACATGGGTACAAATCCCAGCCCTGCTGTTACTGGCTACGTGACCTCTGGCCAGTCATATAACTTGTCTAAATCTCAGTTCCTTTGTTTATACAATGGAGGCAATATCGATTATGAGATCTACCACACCAGCTTACTAGATGGATTAAATAAGATTGCTTGGGGACTTCCCTGGTGGCGCAGTGGTTAAGAATCTACCTGTTAATGCAAGGGACACGAGTCTGAGCCCTGATCCAGGAAGATCCCACATGCCGCGGAGCAACTAAGCCCGTGTGCTGCAACTACTGAGCCCGCGTGCTGCAACTACTGAAGCCCGCACGCCTCGAGCCCGTGCTCTGCACCAAGAGAAGCCACCGCAATGAGAAGCCCACCCACTGCAACAAAGAGTAGCCCCCACTCGCCGCAGCTAGAGAAAGCCCATGCGCAGCAACAAAGAGCCAATGCAGCCCAAACAAAAAAAGATTGCTTGATACACACTAACTATTTGGAAATATACTACCTGTAATCTCTGTGATCTCTGTGATTCTGAGTATGGTTTTGCACGAATGATGACCTCAGAGTTTTGTAGATGTCTCTTCATTGAAGGGACAAGAGTTTGACAGAATTTTAGTGTCTTGAAAGAGTGCAGATTTAGTCAAGATTTTCAACCAGAGTGCTAGACTTTGTGATGAAGTCATAGGGTCTTACACTCACAATTAGACATCATAAAAGAACTATTAAAAGAACTCTGATTCACTAATTTGTTCGTTCTTTTCTCCTTCTGGGGCTATCTGGGAAAGCTGCCCATTTGCAGAGAGCTCCTTTGGCTATCTTCCTTTGCCTTTCAAAGCCCTCAAAAAAAGTTCTTAAGTACCTCATAATGGGTCCAGGAGATTGTTGATTTTGTTTGTAACATGTCAGAAGTAACAATTTTTATACTACTAATAGACTCACTATGAAGTATAAGGGATATCTCAGGTGGTTTTTGAATGGACCAAATATTTGTATTTATTTATAGGCCCTTCTGCCTTCATGGACCTTAGACCGGGAGTTAGGAACCATAAGTTCTAATCCTAGACCTGATACTAGTTAACTGTTTGATCTTGACTTTACTGGTGCTTTTTTACCCTATCTATCTATATCAGAACGTTAGTGTCTACATCATCTTCCAAATCTAAAATTCTACAATCACCCATAAATAAAACTCATGAGCAAGAAATCTACCCTACTTGGTACTTGGAACTGAATATGAGAATATAAGGACTTATAAAGGAAACGATAAGCACAGGGGCTCTTGCATTTCATGTTGCAAACACTGCTACAGCCATACAACAGGATAGTAATAAGGGTTAAAGTAATAATATACATCCTTTTTGTTTTAAGTATAAAGATATGCGATAGTTACATTCATTTCCTTGAAAAAAATCAGACGTTAAAAACTTATTTGAAAGCACAAATGCTAACATAGCTAATGCCATGTACAAAAAGTTGAAAACTAAAGCTTTCCTTGCCCATTGTTCAGTGACTCTAACCAACCCCACAGCATATTTAGTTAGAATCAATATTAGACGTGAGATTCAGTCCAGACCAGCACTTCAGAGGAGGCTGATCTTCACATGAGGAGTTATCATCCAGCACATAACTTTTTGAAGGCTTTAGAGTCCTTTGAGATAAAAGGGACACTTTCAGGCTGAACCCCTGAAGAAACAGAATTAATAAAGTGTCCTAGCTTAAAACCATTTTACCCTTGGGAAACAGTAAAGCGCATCCAGGACACCTGGCTGTATTTTGCAGACTGAAAGGGACCAGTGAGTAAATGCTTTGCTGCTAGTATTGTCTTGGCAAGGAGAATGTTTCCTAACATTCCTTCTGATTCTCTGAAAAGTTGGACGCCTTTGCATAGAAGAATGAGTTTGTGGGGCTTTCCAAAGGGAGTTCGGAGACAGGTTGTCAAAATGGTGCCTAAGCCAGTAATGTTCTGAATCCATTGGGTTTCTAATTACTGTCCTCTGTGAGCCAGGCAAATTAACCTGGGCCCATTGCACTGCCTGAGAAGAAATAAGGGATCAGTTAAAAAAAAAGGGGGGGGCGGGTACTGTATTCTTGCATGCCTGTTACCCTTCAGTTTGATTTTCCTGGGAATGTGTGTGCAGTGTGAGTATTTTTGTTGCTGACACATTTTTGATTCCCTGAGCTTGATGAAATAGGTAGCTAAGTAGAAAATGAGACATTTTAAGAATTCTTGTCATTGCAGTGGAGTAATTTTTAAATAAAATAGGCACTTGGTTCGTGAAAATTATAGCTAAATAAAATAGAATGAATTTAAAGCATTCACCCTCCTGAAGATTTAGCTGGTCAAGGTCCTGAATTTTCCTTACCTCACTGCATGGCTTATTTACAGAAGTTTATTTACAGAAACTACCACCACCAACAATAATGAACATCCTCAAGAACAAGTAGATATGAAAAAGAACTGATTAGGACTTTTGGAAAAAGGCACTCTTTGAAATTAAAAATCTCAATAGATGGGATAAAGTCTAGATTGAAATCAGCCAAAGAGAGAGTTGGAAAAAAGTGCGGAGAAATTCACACAGAATGCAGCACCTGGAGACAAAAACTACTTAAAAGAAGTTAAAGAGTCATGAATAATAGATGGAGAAGCTCCCAAACAAATATTTAGGAGTTCCAGGGGAAAATAGATGAAAGAGAAAGACAGGAACAACGTTTGAAAAGATGAGACTGCGAAATTTCCAGGATTGAAGACATGTCCTCAGGCTGAAAGTTCACAGCATAAATAAAAATAAATCCATATTGTAGGAAAACTGTAAAAACATCAAGGGCAAATAGAACAATCCTAAAAGCTACCAGAGAAAAAAGACAGGTTGCCTACAGAAGAATAGCAGCTGGGCTGGCAGCCCACTTCTCAACAGCACTGATAGATGAAATAATTATCCAGACTGCTGAAGGAAAATAATTTCCCATCTAGCTAGATTCTCATGCCAAAACTAAACGAGCATTCAAAAGAGAGACAAAATAAAGATATTTCACCCATGGGAAGTTTACCCCTCGTAGATCCATTAAAGGATTAACTTGAATTTAAAGAAAAGAGCCTAATAATAATAATTATAACAATATCTAACGCTTTACATGCATCAGCTATTTTTAATCCTCACAATAATAATATGAGGTAGATAAATTTTTAACCTCATTTTAAAGTGAGGAAACTGAGGTACAGAAATATTAATGCCTCCCAGCTAGTAAGAGTGAGGATTTGAACTAGGTGGGCTGGGAAGATATTGGATGAAAGAAATAATAATAAGCAAAGAAATTGACAAAATAAGTGGATATATCTTAGTTAACCACTGACTGTAATAATTAACTGTTTTACTTAGAAAAAGAGGAAAAACTAAAACTATATAATAATAATTTCAGGAGTTGTTCTGTAAGTGGCTAAATCTTGCCAAGACCCTCAGTGTGTTTAGGAGAATGGTGGTAAAGAATAACTTAAAACTTTTAATGGAAATTTATTGTTACATAGTTAAAAATATAGGGGTAAAAACAGCAAGGATAGAAATGTAATTTATAGTTTCAAAATAAGCAGAAGAATATTTAATGGAATAAAGGCATTTACCAATTCAGCAGAAAACAAGAAGAAAAATTATAAAAAGGGAAAGAAAACAAAGACAGTAGTAAAGATATGTTCAAATATATCACTAATCACAATAAACAATTATGAAATGAAATTTAATTGTTAAAAGAATTTACTAATGTATTATATTTTTTTTAATTAGCAAAAAAATTCTGTTATCCAAGTTTTGCATCTGCCTCCTATAGATTAGTATCATTTTAATCGATGATATATTGAGAACATTCAAGAGGTGTATCCTGCATTATTTATTTTAAAAACCCATATTTAAAAACCGAGATGTGTGTTTACATACCCATTATAAGGGAAATTATAACCCAAACAGATGGATATTTATAAAAACTTATATTTCAGGAAAGGACTTGAAGTAAGAAGTCCTTTCCAACTCCTTCTTTAATGGGAGAACAATTATTTCAGAACTACATGTTTTCCTAATGGTAGTCCAGAGTAAGTCAAAGGGAAAACATTTAGCAATCTTAAATCTTTTACCTCCTAAAATTTTAGAAGGATAGCTATCAGAATGATTTTCCAATCAACATTATAGGAAATCTTCTAGTTGATAAAAGGCCACATGGCTACATCCTTCTTAAAAGTTGAATGACTTTTTAATGTATCCAGATGAGATCCAACATTTCACATATTGAATCAGAAGGAATAATTTTTATTGTCCATATACTGTATGAATATGAAATTAAACTGTAATTCTCCTTGATCAATACTGTAGATTCCATGTCATGATTAATTCCAAGAAAACAAATTTCTGCATCTTCTGTGGAAACTACTTTTCAATTGTAACAACATTCTCAGAAAGTTTTCAGGTTGTCATTATCTTTCCTTTTGGACGGCAAAGTGCAAAAGATTCCTGAACAAACAGTCTGCACAGAGAGAGCTTCCTGGAACTACCACCACAATCAAGAGAGAAAACTGTACCATCGCCACAAGGCTCCCTACTGCTACCCACCCATCCCTAACCCCTGGCAACAACTAATCTTTTCTCTATCTCTATAATTTTGTTATTTCAAGAGTGTTATGTAAATGCAATCACTCAGTATGTAACCTTTTTTTTCACTCATCATTATTCCCCTGAGTTTCATCCAAGTTGTTGTGTCTATTGATATTTTATTCCTTCTATTGCTGAGTACTTTCTTTGGCATGGATATACCAGTTTGCTTATCCATTCACCCATCGAAAGAAAACTGGATAGATTCCAGGTTTGGGCTATTATGAATCAAGCTGCTATGAACAGTCATGTACAAGTTTCTGCATGAACATAAGTTTTCATTTCTCTGTGGTAAATGCTCAGGACTACAGCTGCTGAGTCATATGGTAAGTACACGTTTACTTTTAAAAGAAACTACCAAACGATTTTCCAGAGTGGCTATACCATTTAACATTCCTACCAGCATTGTATGAGTGAACCAGTTTTTCTGCATTCTTGTCAGCATTTGGTGTAGTCACCATTTTTAATTTTAGCCATACAGATAGGTGTTAGTGATAACTCAATTGTGGTTTTAATTTACATTTCCTTAAGGGCTGATGAAGTTGAACATCATTTAACGGGCTTATGTTCTCTCTGAGTGTTGGTTCATGTCTTTGGCCCGTTTTTCTAACTTGATTGTTTACTTACTGTTGTGCTTTAAGAATTTTTTATGTTTTCTAGACACAAATCATTTGGCCAGTATGTGTTTGGCAAATATTTTCTCCCAAGTTGTAATTTTTCTTTTCAGCCTTTTAAGAGAGTCTTTCCCAGAAATACAGTTTTTACTTTTAATGAAGCCCAAATTATTAGCTTTTCCTTTAGGGATTTGTGCTTTTGGTATCAAATTTAAGAACTCTGCCTAACTGTACGTCACAAAGATTTTCTCTTCTGTTTTTTCTAAACATTTATATTTTCGCATTTTACACTTAAGTCTATCATTCACCTTGAGTCAATTTAGTTAATTTTTGTATACAGTGTTAGGTTTAGGTGGGTTTTGCTCTTTTGTTTGTTTTGTTTTGTTTGCTCATGGATATCCGTTGGTTCAGCCCATTTGTTGGAAAGGCTATCCTTCCTTCGCTGAATTGTTTTTGCACCTTTGTCAAAAACAAGTTGAGCATATTTGTGTGAGTCCCTTTCTGGGTTCTCTATTCTGCTCCACTGATCTGTGTGTCTGTTCCTCTATATATGCCACAATAGTCTTGATTACTGTAGTAACATATGTCTTGAAATCAGGTACACTGACTCTGCCTACTTTATTCTTTTTCAAAATTGTTTTAGCTATTCTAGTTCCTTTGCCATTTCACATAAATTTTAGAATAATCTTAACTATGTCTACAAAAAAATCTTATAGATACTTTCATAGGAATTGCATTAAACTTATTTATCAATTTGGAAAATTGACATCTTTATTATGTTGAGTCTTCCAATCCATGAACACGGTAATGTTTCTTCATTTATTTAGATCACCTTTGACTTCTTTCATCAGCATCTTGTAATTTTCATCATACAGATTCCATACATTTTTGTTAGATTTATACTTGAATATTTAATATTCTTTGGAGCAACTGTAAATGGTTTGCATTTAAAAAAATTTTTGTTTCCACTTGTTTGCTGTTAGTATATAAAAATGCAGTTGATTTTAGCTTCTTGATCTTATGTCCTGTGAACCTGCTGAACTCACTTATGAGTTCTCAGAGGGTTTTTATTGTTGATGGTGGTAGAATCCTCCAAATTTTCTAGGTATACAATCCTGTTACTTGAAAATAGAGACAATTTTATCTCTTTTAAAAGTTCTATTTTTTAAAAGTTAAGCTCTTTGCTTCTTTCAAGATACATGGCTTAAAAAGATCCTGAAAATTTGAAAACAAAGAATGAAACAAGATACACCAGGCAAAGACACACACAAACACACACACACACATATACACAACAGATGGTAGAGACTTACTAATATCAGAAAAATTAGAATATGAGCATTAATAAAGATAAAAATAGGACACTACATAATATAAGTATCGATCCACCAAGAATACATAATTATCATGAACTTCTGTGCAGCTAACAACATGGTCTTGATATTAGTTAAGTAAAAACTGACAATTATAAAGACAATTTTGCAAAATATAGTGGGTAATTTGAACACACTTATATTAAAAATGAATTGATCAACCAGAACAAGATTACAAGAAAATAGAAATTTGAAAAATAAAGTTATCAAGTCTGAGTTAATATATGTGCATAAACACACACACATCTTATATCCAACTAATAGAATAAAGCTTTTAATTTCAAGTACTAGTGGAACTTGTAAAAAACGGACCATCCAAATGAGGTTACAAATTTCAAAGTAAAGTGTCCATATAAACCACAATCCCTTGTCGTGGTACACTTAAATTAGAGACCAACAGTAAAAAGGACACCTAAAAGGTACATGTGTTTGAAATATTAAAGATACACTTAAGTAATCCAATGATTAAGTAGGAAATCACAATGGAAATAATAAAATATTTAGAAATAAAAACTATGAAATTACCACCTGTCAAAAACTGAGATAGGCTAAAATGGTATTTTAAAGATGAATTGTAGCCTTAAAATTCCTTTATTAAAAAGGTATGAAAACTGAAAATAAGTGAGCTACAGGAACAGAGTAAATCTGGATAGAGTAAAAAGGTAGGAAATAATAATAATAAAGCAGAAGTTATAAAATATCAATAGAAAACAGAAATAAGAGAAAGGCAGGCAAATCCAAAATCTGCTCTTTTGCTATTTTATTTATTTATTTATTTTTGGCTGCGTTGGGTCTTCATCGCCGTGTGAGGGCTTTTCTCTAGTTGCGGCACACGGGCTTCTCATTGCGGTGGCTTCTCTTGTTGCAGAGCACGGGCTCTAGGCGCCCGGGCTTCAGTAATTGTAGCTCACGGGCTCTAGAGCACAGGCTCAGTAGTTGTGGCCCACGGGCTTAGTTGTTCCGCGGCATGTGGGATTTTCCTGGACCAGGGCTCGAACCCGTGTCCCCTGCACTGGCAGGCAGATTCTTAACCACTGCTCCACCAGGGAAGCCCTCTTTTGCTATTTTAAATTAGAAGAATCATTCATATTGTTCAAAATTTTAAATGTATGAACTAGTATGTAATTAAAACCTTACTTTCCATTTCTTTTACTTTGCCATCCAATTTCCCTCCCACAGACGAGAAGTATTGTCTTCTTTCTTATCTTTCCAGTGATAACTTTTGTACAGGAAGCCAGTACACGTAGATAGTAGCCCCTTCCTTTTTTTAGCTCTGGTAAACTGGATGTATTTTTCAGATCTTTAGCAAGACTGACATAAGAGAGAGAGAGAAGAGACAAACAGTATTGGGAATGAAAAAGAGGACATAACTATGTATATGGTAGAGATTCTAAACACCCTAATTAAATAATATGCCAATCACTTTTCATATGTATGCCAATAAAGTAGAAAACTCAAATGAAATAGATGATTTTTCAGAAAAATATAAACTACCTGGATCAGTCAGTGTTCAGTCATGAAAACAGAGCCTCTCCAGGTAGGCCAATGAAAGGGATATATTACAGGAGATTCGCTTCAAAAGGAAAACTTCAAAGTGAAACAGCAGGTGGTGAGCCAACACTGAAATTAGTCCCATCAGGAAGTTATTGCTACCGCTAAGGCTGGAGGGACAAGTGGAGCAGTTGGTATTACTGGGGGGTAAGACTCAGAGTCACCAGTGGGAGCTGGATTAGTGACAGGGGGCTGCGAGGGAGCTGGACCATGGGGAAGAATTGGGAGCTGGAACCCCAGGAGAGACAGACACTGCCGGAGGCGGAGAGAGAATGGGAAAAATGCCTGGGCTTCCCTCTTCCTCTGCCCGGTAGTCCTCTGTTAGTGCTCACTATTGACCAAAACTAGCTAATTGCGTAGGAAATCTCAGTCATGTGGTTTGCAGCAGGAAGACAGAGAAATGATCTGAGAGCAAATAGGAAAGAAATGACAGTCTTAAAATGGACTCAAGAAGAAAAAAAACCCCAGCAACAGTAAACCCGCAACCATCTGCAAGTAAAATATTCTCTCTACCCTCCCTAACCTCCTAACCTCCAAAGACCTTGGACCCAGACAGTCTGATAGGAATTAAAATAGATAATCCTAATATTATAGAAATATTTTGAAAAACTGAAGGAGTGGAAAAGCTACCAAAGTCATTTTATGAAGCTAGTATAAGTTTGCAATTACAACTAGAAAGGGAGAGCATAAGAAAAGATAATCATAAAAACAACTGTATCTCATGTATAAACATAGGAAAATCCTACGTAAAATAAGAACAAAAATTGAATTTTACATATATATGATACATCATAATTAAATGGAATTTCCCCATAATGCAAGGATGTTTCAACATCATAAAATATATGAACACAATCAGCATTGTCAGATTGAAAAAGCAAAGTCATTCCCAACAGGTGCAAAAAAATGTTGGGGATGAAATTAAACATTTAAGATTTTAAAAATCTTAGTAAATTATAAATAGAAGGGAATTCCCTTCATCTTATTTCTAGATTCACTGTTTCCACTCTATCACCTAATATTTTCTCCTCAACCCAACGAAATCAGTCTATAACTATCACCATTTTCACCATCAAGTTTAATGGAAAATTATTATTTTGGTCTCTCAGCAGCTTTTGACACAAAGGATCTCTCCCTCCTTCTTGCAATACTCTCCTCCCTTGGCTGCAATGACCCTATGGTCCTGATTTTCCTCCTGGGTCAGTGGTCATCCATTCTCATTCTTATTCACTGGTGCCATCGTATCTTTCTGGTACGTACATTTTAAAGTTCCCTGGAGTTCAGCCCTCCATCCTCTTTGTTTTCCCTCCTCTCTTTACACTTGCCAACCTGATAATCTAATTCATTCCTGTGACTTTAAATACCATGTGTTCACTGATATGCCCAAAGGCATATCCAGCTCCAGCTCCCTGGTTGACATTCATTGTAACATAAGTATCTCAAACCTAACTTGTCCAAAGCAGAACTCTTGGTTTCCTTTTCTTTTGCCAACGCACAACCTTTTCCTCTCCAGGGACTTCTTAACTCTGTAAAGGCACTTCATTTACTGTTGCTCAGGCCAGATATGTAGGGTCATCCTTGACTGCTCTCCTTCCATCTACCATACATCCAGCCTCTCATTACACCTTGCTGGTTTCATCTTCAAATAAATCCTTAATCCAAGCAGTTCTTACTATCTTCACAGCTATCAACACAGTGAAAGCCAGCATAATCTCTTACACAATTGATTGTAACTGTCTCTCAGCTTCCACTCTTATTCCCTGTAGTCACTTCTGCCAACAGCAGCCAGAGAGAACTTCTTAAAATGTAATCCCGTTCAAACTGTGTCCCTTCTTATGACTTCTCAAAGCCTTCTGTTGGTACTCAGGGTAAATTCCAGTCTTCTTGCCATCAGCTACGTGGCCTGATGATGCTACCTCAGTGACTCATCTCCCACTGCTATTCTCCCTGTTTGTCTCCTTCTGGTTACACTGCTCTTCATCTGCTTCTTAGACATACTAGGCTCATGCCTAACTCGGGCGTTTCTTTCATTGCCCACTGCATGGACTGCCTTTCTTCCAGGTCATCACATGGCTTCTGATGCTCAGCCAGATTCCCTTCAGAGGGTTTCGCTACCTCAGCTTCTAGAATCTCAGTGGACAGCCTGCAGTAGATGGCCTCTTCCACCTCAGCTGAAGAAAGCCACCCTGTTCATGGTCGTACTACTTCCTGGGATAGCTGCATCTAACATCTGATCCTTGCAAGGTTGTAAAGGCGAAGTTCCCTTGCCCCTACTTATTCTACCCCTTGGATGGGGTCATCGTAGCTTAGAGCCCCCTACTGAAATGGGCAAGGCTGTTGCTGGACCTGCACTGCAGCTCCGCTTCTCCCTCTGCCCACTCTTCTCTCCTTCCCCTCCCTTCCTAATACACGCTCCGGGTGCTGAATTCCACTTCAGAGCCTGCAACACACAGCCCAACTCACTTATTCAGTTCTCTGCTCACGTGTTAATTTCTCAGAGAGGCCTTCTCTGAATACCCTATCTAAAATAACCATTCCCCTATAACTCTTTATTTTTCTACATAGCATGTATCAATTCCTGAATATGTGTGTGTGTGTGTGCGCACGCGTGTGTGTGCGTGTGTGTGTTTCCCTCTCTATCTTGTAAGCTCCATGAAGGACTTTGTCATATTCACCACTCTGTCCCCATCACTTAGAAAAGTTCCTGGCACAGAGTAAGCTCTGAATAAAAATGTGCTGAATGAAAGTCTCCGTAAACCTGATGATAGACATCAAATAGAAAAAGCAATAGAAGCCATTTTCTTAACTGTGCAATCTTAGAACTTTAAAGTAAGGAGAAAAACACGGATACCTGATACTACCCCACTCTTCAACAATAAGATGAAAATAATGATTAGAGGAACAAGAACTGGAAAGAAAGAGACAAAATTATCTTTATAGGTAAACTATATGATTGTCTCTCAAAGAAATACAAAAAAACGTGCTCAGACAATTGGTTACAACTAATAGGAGAATTTGGCTTACGTCAGTAAGATCAAAGTACAGCTCTACGGCATTTCTATAAACAAGTAATAATTAATCTGAAAACATAATAAATGAAAGAATTTATAAGAGTAATAAAAACTATAACTACTTAAGAATAAGTCTAATAAAAGTGTATAAGACTTTTTGAAAATTTTTTCAAAAAATTTATCGATGAACACGCAAGAAGACTTGAAAAAATGGAGTGAAATGCTATGATCATGGATAAGAAGACTTAATAGATTAAGAAGAAGTCGACTGACTCTAAATTAATCTACAAGGTAAATACAACTCCAGTGAAAACCACACTGGAGTTTTTCACAGAACTTGACAAGCTAATCCTAAAATTCATTTGGTAAAGGGCAAAAATTAGCCAAAATTTTTTGAAACAGAAAAAATGGGTATAATTCTGACTTAATATCAGATGGGAATATTTAAGACAGTGTGACTTTAGAGCAAGGAGAAACAAATGAATGACACAAAACATGAAAACATAGAAACTGGACTATGGAAAACTTGGGGTAAGACAGAGGTCACATCACAAATCAATATCGATATTAGTAAGTAGTGCTAAAACAATTTGCATGGAAAAGAAATAAGCCCTACTTCACACCACACCAAAAAGTTCAGAAGGATTACAAAATCAAATGTGAAAAACAAAATTTTTAAAAGAAAATATAATTTTAATCATAACAAATCAGTGTAGGGAAGAATTTATTAGATAAAATATGATATCCCAAACCATAAAGAAATAGTGATAAATGTGATGACATCATAATCTTAAAATTCAGCATCAAGAGCAAGATCGACCACATGACAATAACAACCAAACCCCCAAACATGTAAAAAGATAAGCTACAGGGCTTCCCTGGTGGCGCAGTGGTTGAGAGTCCGCCTGCCGATGCAGCCCCGGTCCGGGAAGATCCCACACGCTGTGGAGCTGCTGGGCCCATGAGCCATGGCCGCTGAGCCTGCGCGTCCGGAGCCTGTGCTCCGCAACGGGAGAGACCACAACAGTGAGAGGCCCACGTACCACAAAAAAAAAAAAAAAAAAAAAAAAAAAAGATAAGCTACAGACTAGAAGACATTTTGCTATGTGTTGAACTCACAAAGGATTAGTAAGACATACAATCCAATAGCCAAATGAACAAAAGATATAAATAGACAATTTATAGAAGGAAACTGAATGGTCAATAAGCATGCTAAGATGGTCAGACTTACTAATAATCAGGGAAGTAAAAATAAAAATGAGATACCACTTCATACCTATTGGATTGGAAAGACTAAAAAGCCTGACTCTAACAGGGACTTTGGTGTGCTAACGTTGGGGATACAAATTGGTAGAAAAACTTTGGAGGACAATTCAAATAGCAAAATTAAGATGCATATACTTTTTACCATCCAGTTATTCCATTTCTAGGAAGTATTCTCTACTCAAGATAAACTCTTACACAAGGAGTAGAATATTCACAGCTGTGTAATTTGTAGTAGCAAAATATTAGAAATTACCTAAATGCCCTTCAATATAGAGGAATGACTGTATGAATTGTCAAATACAGTCATATAGTGAAATACTGTGCAACTGTGAAAATGAATAACCTAAAGCTATGTTTCCATGTGAATAAAAGTTAAAAAAAAATAATGCTGAAAAAAGTAAGTTGGAGAATATATAGAGTATAATAATATTTATTTACAGTTTAAAAACAAAAATACAATGCTAGCTGTTGTTTATGGATATATTATGCACTTACAGATACAATCCATATAAAACCATTCATGGGAATGCTACACAACAATTTCCCTTTAGGGAAGGAATGGAGCAAATATGACTGGGAAGGGGTACACAGGAGGCTTTAGTGATATGTATGTTGTTTTATTTCTTTTAAAAAAAGATTTGGCCTAACTATGACAAATTGCTGGGATCTGTTAAAACTCAGTGCTAGGCATAGAAGTGTTTATTAGATTAATATTTGCACTGCATGTAGGTTTGAAATATTTTATCTAAAACATTTAAAATTTAAGGTATTTTATTTTAAAATCAAGAAAAATTATCAAAATATCCAGTTTCTTCAAAATCACCTAAATGCCCCTGAATAGGAAACTAGTTAAACAAATGTTAGTACATAATGAATTACTATGCAAATATTTTAAATGATGCTTTATATTTATACAATAGGGAAAGATATTGAAACATTCTGCTCAATGAAAAAGGTTATAAAATATTATACACAGTATATATTTATATATACTATATATTTTATTATATATATATATTTTATATATACTATATATTTATATATATATAAGGTTATAAAATATTATACACAGTATATATATATATATACAGTATATATGGACATAATGTCCATATATATATCAGAAATGTTAAATAAAAATTTCTAAATGATTGTCTCGGGTTATATCTAGAGAGTAGATGCTTTTTGCTGTTGTTCTCTATTCCTTAATGCTCATGTGTATTTTTATAAACATAATAAAACTACTGAAATAGTTCTTCAGAAGTCACCTACCATAGAACTGTAAATTATAATAGAAAAGAATGACAGGAAAGTGGCAGGGCCCAGTGGGAAAAGGTTTGGGAGCCAGCAGACCTGGGTTCTAGGCCCAGCTCTGCCCTTACTTGCTGTGTGAACCCAGACAAGTTCTTCTCCCTCTCTGGGCTTCAGGAGCCTCATAAACAAGTTAAGGAGTCTAAAATGAAAAAGAAATGCCCATTTTCACTTAATTAAATTTTCACTGATTTTTTTTCAATTTATAATATTGAGTACTGGCAAGGCTGCAAGTAAATTTCACCCTCAATTTCTGACGTTACCTGTGTGAATCAGTATCACATTTTCTGAAAAGTAATTTGGTAATATGGAATAAGACAATAGGGAATTATCCCAAGGAAATAATCAACCATGCACACAAAAATGAACAAGCAAGGATGTTTTAGTTAACAACACTACTTAGAGCATTAACGAACTGGAAACAACATAGTTGTCCAACAACAGGGGATGGCTCAATAGATGACAGCACAAACAGGAAAATACTATGTTGCCAATCAAAAGCATATTTTTGAGGAATACCTAATAGGATGAAATATGCCCACAAATAAAAGATATACTTCAAATTTTGTCGTATATATATTTTAAACGACCAGGAAGAAACACACCAAAATTTACCAGTGTTTATCTCTAAAGGTTAGATGATCAGTGACTTTTACTTTCTAATCTGTTTCTGTATTTTCTAAATCATGTAACAAACAGAAATTTTCTGAGCTGAAAAAGCTACTTTTTAATAAAGAAAATAACCCTCATCTCTGCCCCTTCCTGTCTCAGCACTTCTTCATCTCCCTCTCCAGTCCAACTGGCACTAGACCACAGAGCACATAGAGATCCCTGGGTTACAATCCACTGCGGGGAATTACAAGTCACCATTATAAATTGCCCCCTTGTCCAGACTCTCTTGTCAAAAATGTAAGCAGGATTAGATGCCTGTGCAGGTCAACAAATGAGAAAAGTTAGTGAAGGTTCAACATTTTGTTCCCCAATCTTGCCCAAGTATATAAATATTCCTTAGTATCTATTGCTCCTGGTTTAATAGCCATTCCGTCGCCCTGAACTGGTTTGTGACATGACCTGATACCATTTGTTGCCCCAGGGGAAGTGTTAAACTATGAGAAAAGAGGGGTGGATTAAACGAGGAAGAAAAACTATCTCTACATCATAAAACATACATGCTATTTCTCATTTATTCCTGTTCAGTTGAAGCAACATACCTAATGTGTTACTAACATTTCTGGTAATATAGTATCATTGCTCCCTTTAATAATGTGGAAGTGTCTGTAACTCTCATTTGGACTTGGTGAATTACTGTTTTATTTAATGAAAAAAAAAAGATAAATTGTACTTGATTTGTATTTATTAATTTCTATGAATTTGGTATATGACATTTATGAAAGCTTAGGCACATAATTTCTCCTTTCTTTAATTTAAAGCTGGGGAACCGTTTAAATATAATTTTAAATGGTGCATAAAATGCTTCCTGACATGTTTGTCTTCTGAATTTCCAACACCCTTATTTGCCATTTCTATATGATGAACAAACATTTTCTCAAATTGTGGTGAAAGAAAAATGTTACCTGTTTAGTATTCCTTTATTAAATCTGCTCTCTTGTATTTTGAGTTTTCTTGAGGTTGATAAGATGAGTTGCAATTGCAATCTGGTTCATGCTTAACTCAATTTGATAGGTAAGGCTTTGCAGGTGTAGCAATCATCAATCTGGTGCAAAACCTCAGAACAAAATCTAAAAATAGATGTCATTTTGATAGTCTTTTGGGGTGCTAGGAGAAGTAAGTAATAGACAAAGTACATTCCTTAAAGAAAATTATTATTTCTCTAATTATTTCCTAAGCATAAAATAGCTTTTCCAACAAAAGAGGTATTTTTCTTCATATTTAATTTCTTTAAAATGATTCTATTTTTCCTATTCTGTATTTTGGTCAAGTTAATTTGTAACTCCTCTGAAAAGCTATATAGGTATTGTTCAGATAGGGTTCACTTATTCTAAAATTTCAATTTTTGAATTTTTAAATACATGCAAGCTTTACACAGTATTTTTTTTTCTTCAGAATAAGAATCAAGTATTTATTTGGCCTTATTTTTAATCAGAACATACTTGAAAAGAAAAATCACTGACTCTTTTATGAGAAATCAGTGAATAAAAAAATGGAAAGCCTCAAAGTACTGCTGTTCTACTGACTTCTGTCATTAAAACAGATGTTCTCTATAACCTTGACCAAACCACTCCATCCTCTAATCAGAAAGGAGCAGACTTGTTTGTGGATTTATGATAGATGTCTGTGCCAGAGCTGGGAAGACTGTCTAGGACTGTGGGCTCTTTATAGACTGGTTTTTGTGCTGAAATTTGGCTTGTAATTCTTATTTTAATTCGTCTTATATACTTTCACCCAAACATGGTTTGCTTTATATTTTTTAAAAAAGATCTTATTAATTGGATAGTTCAGATGTATTCATCGCAATTATGAGTCGCTATGGCTTTAAATATATGAATGACTTGCTGATGTCAGCAGCTAAAAACTAATGCTGCTGATATCAGCTGACAGGACACTAATTACTAGTTATGTGGCTATTGCCTGCTCAAGGAGCTATTCAGTGAGTTATGATTTAGAAAAGCTGGAGAGCACAGGGCTGATTTGTGCAGAGATATCTCATAGGAAAATACAACCGAAGTTCTCAGATGGATCCTCATGACAGAGATCTATCTAATTAGGAAGCGTCTATTTTAATACAGAACCACAGAGAAAGCCCAGCTGGAAAAGAAGAATTTACAGGAAGACACAGAGCCATCACTGGTCCAGCTGACAGCACATGCAATCTAAGCACGTTTCTCAGCGTTTAATCAATAGTGGCCCTAGGACAATTACTCGCTCACAGACGATCCATCTCGTCATCTCGAGAGGGAGGGTCTTCACAGGTGATCTGGATGGAGAGCCCCCGTTCAACCCCGCTTGTCTTACCTTCAGAACTGAGGCCTGTCCAGGAGCTAGACACTCACTAAATTATCACTGAGAAGGTGAGGCATGACAATGGGGAGAGTGCAGACTTCTAGTTCCATAGAAGGATTAGGTTGGTCAATTCTGCTGAGAGACCCTAATGTTTCTGAGGACAAGAACTTGTTGCTAAATTCATATTCTATGTGTGCTCAATAAAGACTGATGGACTGACCATAGAGAGATCTTTGGGTAAAAGAAAAACAAAAACTATAGCTTTCCTCTGAGGCTAAAAAAAAACAACAAAAAATCTGGTCTTATTTGCCAAATATGAGAGGACACCAAACCTTCAGAGATCTGTCTTTCTCTGTGGAGTTCTTCAGGCTATGTCCATGCAACAGCTTAAGAACATGTTTGCGGGAGTGAAGCCAGGCACAGAGATGCAGGCATTGGCCTTTACACCCTAGCGGGCTTCCGTCTTCTCTCGCCTCTCTGTCTGTGTTGTCAGTTGTCTTCGGAGAGTTTTACAAACATCTGCTGAGCAGGCTGTTAATGAGTCATGCTCGCTCCCTGTCTTAACTTTGGCACGGCCTCAGTCTCTACGAAGGGAGACAGGACAGAGGAGGAAAAACTGTTTTGAAAACACTTGCTTATGTTGATACATGTTTTATCGTTGCTGATCTATCCATGGAATAGGTAGTAGGAAATCATCAGAGGTTATTCCAGAAAGATCAACAAATTGATTCCACATATTCTAGAGTCTTTAATCCAGAATATGAAACCCTGGCCTGGGCCACAGTGTAGGATGGAAGCAGGAAGGCTGTGAGGCCAAAGAGAACAGTGAGTATTCAGCATCCAGCTTACCAGCTGAGCAGGTAAGCAAGTTATACACCATCCTGTGCTTCAGATTATCATCAGTGAAGTAACTCCTTATAGCCTACGGCTGCGGAGAGGATGAAATAAGATCATGCCCATAACAATCTTAATATGATGCCAGGCACTGTAGGCATTCTGTCACCAATACTTGCCTTCGTCCTTTGTCTTATTTGGGGTTCCCCCCACAGCAGACCCTGAGACGAGGTGTCCAGGGCATGGATGCTCCAGAGCAGTGGAGAAGTGAGACAGGGACCAGGGAGCAGCCAACAGGATATGTTATTAAGATGGATACCCGTGTGGGTGACTGGAACTTAATCCCACAGAGAAACAGTGCAACACAGAACCTCAGTGTACCCCGCCGGAGGGAGGAGAGTGCTGGGGTACTTATACACCTAGTCCCAAGACTCATTGGTTGAAAACTACTGGGAGGGAAGTAGATTATATGCCAGGCAATTCCAGTTTGCTCTGTGCCTTCTGCTGTTCCAGGGGGAAAGCTCTCAGCACAGACATGCAATTCTGGAAGCTGGATGTCAGCTGAAGCACTCTGAAATTTCTTAGGGATGCGGGTGAGGCAATGACAGACCCAGTGGGGGAATACCTAGACATCTAAGACACAGTAGTTTCCATCAAGAAGCCACCAATCAAATAAGGAAGATAGGACTGTTGAAACTTCAAAGGAAAAGGTTTGTGATGCCAAGATGTCTGTAGATTGCAGGTGATATCAGCACCTGGATCTCCCCAGGGCAGCACTCACTACATCGGGTCCCCTGGCTCTTAGCCCAGCATTTGATCTGTCAGCATCCAGAGAGTGCATTCAGATGCGCTATCAGACTCACGTTAACCAAGACCCACAGAGTCTGAGCAAAAAACTCGAATGCCATGTGTAGATCTGCATTTTCTCTCTGTAGGCTGAGCTCCATGAAAGACCACATTATAATCTTAAAGTGGATTTTAAAATGGAGATTCAGAAAAATGGATGCTGTTAGGAATGGCTCCTTAATTGAGATAGTCGGAGGAACTCTTCTCCACCAAAGGGATGGCTTTGCCCATAGGGATAGAGGCAAACAGTCTATCCTCAAGTCCCCAACTGGCTCTGCCAAGGATGGACCCTAGCTCTCCTATTTGCGGCTTCCAGACAAACAAGGTACACCATGGTTAAGAGCAAAGAGTCTGGAGTCAGGACCTGGTTCAAATTGTGTACTACCGTTGTATTAGCTGGGTGACCCTGGCAGCTACTTCAACTCTCTGTGCCTCGGGTTTCTCATCTATAACAATACCTATTTTATAGAGTTGTGAGGATGATATGTAATACAGCTAATATAATACATATAAAGAGTCCAGAATAGTTTTTGATACCAAGTGAAGCGTTAGTTATCATGACAGCTGCTATTGAGACCACCCCTCTCCCCCAACCTTTAAGCTGACACAGTCTTTCTTTAGGTATAGTAATAGCTTTCGGCAAGTTTGACTCTCTTCTTAGAACCAGTTTATCTCACTAAGGTGTCCTTGCTTATTGTCCTAAAAGGTCTGTCATTTGTGGGTTGGGGAGGGGGATGGCTTTGTTTTCCTCCCATTTTCCTTGCTATGCATATAAATACAGAAACATCTCAATTGCAGCACAACTTGGGCAGAGCTCAGGAGACCGTCACAAAGTGCACCGAGGTTCAGAGGCCAGAGGGCTCCCTGAGGTATGGGACAGGAGCGGCGCAACCGCATCGGGCTGATGGCTGAACAAGCAGCGAGTCTAGAATTTTAGGTTAGGACAGTGTTTTCAAATGTTGCACAATGGAGAACATCTTTAAGTATTTGGCCCTGGAATGCGCTCTGGGATCCTGCCAAGCGTGTCTCTCTTACAACTTGGGGCCAAAGCAACAAATCAAAGCCACTGTCAGATTTAGCCCTGATAAGTGAAGTATGTTCCTTGATAGAACCAAAGATTTCAAACCATCCAGGAGAACAACAGGACTCCTTGAAAAGGGAATGGAAGGCCTCAGTAAAGAATGCATGCAAGTCAAGCAAGTCAGACAGAGAAAGACAAGTAGCGCATGAGATCACTTATCTGTGGAATCTAAAAAACACCGTACAAATGAACTTATTTACAAAACAGAAATAGACTCACAGTCATAGAAAACAAACTCCTGGTTACCAAAAGGGAAAGGGAGGGGGAGAAATTAGGAGTTTGGGACTAACCCTTACACATTACTGTATATAAAATAAACAACAAGGACCTACTGTACAGTACAGTGAGCTATACTCAATATCTTGTAATAACCTATATGAGAAAAGAATCTAACAAAGAATGAATACATGTATATGTATAACTGAATCACTTTGCTGTACACCTGAATCTAACACAACATTGTAAGTCAACTATACTGCAATAAAATTAAAATATTTAAAAAAAAATAACCTATAATGGAAAAGAATCTGGAAAATATATATGTGTATATATGTGTATAACTGAATCACTTTGCTGTACACTTGAAACTAACACAACATTGTAAATTAATTACACTTAAATTTAAAAAAAGAATGCATGCATTGAAAGAACTGTTAGAAAACCTATCAGCTACAAGTGTGTTGGAAAAGATGCTGGACTTACAGGCCCTGCACAGTCCAGGAGAAGAAAAGGATTCCTTGAAAAGTGAATTGAAAGTATCACTGCAGAATGTGGACATTGAAAGAACTGTAAGGGAGCAGAGCAGGAGCAAGTGTGTAGAGAGGATATTAGACTCAGAGTGAGAAGCTCAGGTTCTATTTCAAATGGGTCGCTAATTGGCTGTGAGACTTTGGGAAGGTCATTCAGCCTTTCTGGACTTTCTCTAACAAATGAAAGGTTTGGTTAGTTGTTCTGTAAGATGCATTCCAAGTCTAACACTACTCTGTGATTCAAAATATTGACAGAGATGGAAGAGTGGTCGAGCTGTTTCAGTTGGAAAACAAAAATTACAGTGTTCCTTCAGACTTTCCCCCCATCAATCCACAGTCCCTGGCAAGAAACCTAAGTGTGCTAAAATGAAGCCAATTAACATTCCTTACTACTGCTCTGTCATCAGTCATCGTTAACTCAGAGAAGGCAGATGGGTAAGTAGCTATACGACATATTCTTGTAGATTGGTTTGTTCATATCCCACACATTTAATTTCATCAAACCAGCACCTCATTCCATTCTTCAGAAGCACAGTGTACTGTGGACTCTCCAGGCAAACACAGAGAGAAAAGGTGCTGATAGAGCCGTTAGATGAGGACCATGCACTGTCCACTGGAGCTGAGCTACGTGGAGTCATTGGTGACTTGAAAAGTTTTGGTGGAGTGGTGGTGGAGAGAGCCTGATCAGCGTGGGCTTCAGGGAGAATAGGAGAAGAGAAACTGCAAACAGTGGGAACAGACAGTTCTTAAGTTCTGCTGTCAAGGGAAAGAGATAAATGGGATGCAGTAGTCAAGAGGGTTTTTTTTTTTTTCAAATGGGAAAATAACAACATGGTTGTCGATAATGAGACTTCTCCAGTAGAGAAGGAACCCTCGATGATACTGGAGGAGAAAGGGGACACTTGCTGAGGCAACATCCTTGAGTAGGTCAGAGAGGATGGGACCCAAAGGTAGAGTATATGGGCACAGGGAGGTAGTGGTTGGATGTAGGTATTGGGAGAATCGCTTCTGTTTTCTCAGTGAAATTGGAAGCAACACCATCAGCTGAGAGCAAAGATGGGGGAGGAGGTGTTGGAGGTTTGAAGAGACAGCAGACATGAACTGGTCACCTAGGAACATGACAAAGTGATGGAACCAGGATGAGTTCCAGGCAATATCTAGGACCACCTGAGGTTAGTGACCATGAATTTAAAGTGAAATCACTCAGCATGTTTGGGTGTTTATCTGGCCATGCTGGGAGGGTAGGAGCAGGCAGAGGTGAAATTTAACTAGGGTTTCGGTTTAGTCAAGCCAGTACAAGGGAGAGAGGGGCAACGGAGTCGAGTCTGTATGCCAAGGGATGATTAGAAAGATAGACTGTGGAATTTAAACTGGGTGGGGAGGAGAGGGGATGGCAAGGGGGTGGAACAGTGAGAAGGTGATAGGAGCATTGGGTTAAAGTCCTGGTACAGAAGAATTGTCTATGTTGGGGTATGAGATCGAAAGATAATAGGCAGTGGTAAGAGAGTAGGATGCCTGAAATTAGGATTTTAAGGGTGTTGAATGTATTAAGAATGAAATGGTCCAAGGTATAGCCATAGAAGTGAGTACCAGAGATTGAAGAGAGAATGAGGCCATTGGAGAAAGGAGATGAAAAACTGAAAGGCCACTGTATTAGAAAGAATATCTGGTTATTGAAATTACATGAGTAATAATCAGACTGATTTTGAAGACAGTGATAGCGTGTCAGTTGCTAAAATCTTCAAGGAGTGAAGGGTAGCGGCCTAGGGATCAGCAAGAAGCTGAAACTAGTGGATGGGAACATCTGATGAGTGAGATTCAAAGCTGAGTGTTTTTAGGAAGGAGAGAGGGAGCACGGTCTCAAAGCAACACAGTAGAACCTGGAGAACACCTGTTCCACCCGGGCTCCATCTTATGAAGAGGAAATAACTACCAGACCACCTGAGAGGGTTAAAGGGAAGACATGTCCTCAGGGAGAGCCAGGTGTCAGCCAGAGGAAGGTCAAGAAACATTCTTCTTCCAAGAAGCTGAGAATATAGGGCAGGTGTCAGCAAACTATAGCCTGTGGGGCCCCCTGTTTCTGTAACAGTCCTACGGAGAGGTGTGGGGGGCAGCAAGGGAGTGAGGGGGGCTCTCCCTTGGGCCCTGCTGCTGCTCACGGGTAGGGTGAGGCTAACTCTGAGTGCACGCTTTCTCTTCACCTGTACTGACCAGTCTCCAGGCCAGCAGAGGGGCTGATGATCCTGGTGAGAACACATCATTACCAAATGTAGCCTCAGCCTTGATTCATTCCTCTTCTTAGACTGGGCATTGCTTGCCAGAGTCTCCAACACAAAAGGTGCTCATTCCAATTGAATATTAACGCTTCACTCAATTGGAGGACTTTCAGCCTGACCTTCAGTAAGGTTAGCTTGATTCTGCTTTATGACCAATGGTACCAAACACCATTCGTGTGCAATAACGTTAAAGAATTAAGTTAAACATTCAAAGCAGATGACTTAGAATACACTTGGCTTTCTTTGTCATTTTCCTGCTGCACACCCCAAAACTAGTGATCCGACTTAGACCCTTGCACAAGTGATGAGACCAGAGAAGAAACTGTGACACACACAGATTTGCTTTCTTTCTTGTTTTATTGACAAAGGAATAAAACAAAAGGGCTCTCTAATAGCTGCAAATTGGAATTGAAGCCACACGTCCGTAATCATTTCCCAGCCTGAGTCACGTCTTGCTCAAATGGCCTAAACTTGAGGATTGCCACGTTGACCAGGAAGTGCTTTGCCCTGATGGCAGGGATTAGCTTGTTGGTTTGCCTCTCTGTGAATCCCTTCCAATGCAGTGAGCACTTTCCAGCTGCCTCTACATCACACCCGGAAGGAGCACAGAACAGAGGTGATCCATTGGTGTGCATTCCCCAACATTACCTGTTTATTTGGATAATTTCATTTAAGCTGTCTAGAAGGTTTAGGTGGGTAATAGTTTTCTTTTTTTTTCATTTGCTCATTTGTGCATTCATTCATTAAATGTTTATTAAGCAGCTGCTTTTTATTTTTCAGAATACTACTCAGCAAAGAGGAAACCAAGCCAACTTAAGATATGGTCCCTACTCTCGTTTTCAAAAAGGGGTGAGGGCAAGGTGGAATGGATTCTGGAAATTAACAGGCTTACTGATGGTTTCTGACAAGGTTTTAGAAGACACTATTGAGCAGATGTTTTGTGAGCACTTAGACCAGAGGGCAGTGATGATCGGGCGTCAGTGTGCGTCCACCAGAGATGCACTGTACCTAACATAATTTTCTCTTCTGGTAGGGTTACGAGACTACTGGACCCAGGAAATAATATAAACCAGGTGGCTTAAGTAGCATTTCAGGGTCTTCACTTTTTCCTTGTGGACTTACAGGAAGATGAATATTAAAACAGTGGATGGATTTCATTCATTCTTTTATTTATTCATTCATTCAGCAAATGTTTATGGTGCCAAATAAACAGAGTGTAAGGTACTCTGTTAGGTGATGGGACGATTAGATGATCCCTGCTTTTACGGAACTTACCATCTATGGCAGGAATGAGACATCTACCATGCAAAATATACACACTGAAACGGGTAACCCATAGGGAACTCGCCAAGAATATTGGTTAATTCATTAGTGTAAGCCCAAAAGGAAGCTTCTAGTGGTTTGGGTGGCAGCCTTGGCTCTGAACTTTCCCAAAGTTTTATCGGTAAATTGGATGATAATACAGAAAATATTATAATATTTGGGAGGAGAATTAATGTATGCCCATATGTTAAAGAACATGCAAAATCATTCTCAAATAGATTAAAAGTGCTAAGTAATTCAAAATTATATGAAAGTCTGGCAGAAAATAGACTAAGATGTTTGTAGATTTGTAGAGAAATGGTAATATTCTCAGCTCTAAAGAAACATAAACCATGTAAATAGAGGAGACCGACAAACGATGGGTTTAAATAAGCAGACTTTTAAAATATCTATACAATGCAGAATAACATCACTAATATTAAAAGGAAGAAAAACCAGCCTGTTAAAAAGATCTGCATCAAGTATGACAGAATAATATCTATAATACCGAAAAAACTGGATTTAAATTTATAAGAAAAAAACATGATGAATAGAAATAATAATTCACCAAAGAGGAAATACACAACATATTTAAAAGACACATTCACAGAAAGAAAGTTCACACTTTGCAGAGCAACAGAGTCTCAGAATCTCTGGGTATCACTGTCTAACTGAAGGTCTGGCTTAATGATGGACATAGGGGTCTCGGCAGAGAAACCCCACCAACAGAAGAGGTGATCACCTCCCTGACATCCTTTGTGCTCCCATAGTATCCTTTGTGTATTTCTCTGGCTGTGCTTGTTACTTTCTGTTCTACGCCCATGGGCTAAATCTCCCTGAGTGAAAGAACCACAACAGGTATCTTTGTATTCCCAGCAGCATGATAGGGGCTGATACTTGCTAATTATGAAATAAGTAGCATGTACATTCTTGATCAAGAGACAATGGGTCATGGTAGGACATGGGGCAACTGGACACAGCAAATTAAAGAGTGGGTAACAATATGACCAGGCCCCTACACCTCCATGCTTTGAGTCTAAGAATAGCTCTTGGATCTCCTGTACTCAGGAAAACACTGGCTCTCCCTGGATATATCCTCATCCTTAGGAAGAGTTAAGAGGTGGCACAAGAACTTTGCCCACTCCTGGAAAGACCCTCACCCTTCTTTCTAACCCCTCTAAATACTGGCTGCCTCAGTATTTGCCTTGAGACCATCTGGACCAACCCCATCATAGTGTTTATTCCTGTCTACTTCAGTCATCATAGGATGCCCAGGATACCCTTCATCCCCAGGAGTCTTACTCACATGGGCAGTAATGCTGCCACTGTGTCTCCAACTCCTGCCTCCATGAAGAGGATCTTTTGTTCTATGGCCTCTGATTGGATTCAGCTAATGGAGGCTGGGGCAGGATACCACGGGCAGGAGGAAAGTGAGCTTAGGTATGTATTCTCCTGACATGCTCTTGGTTGGGTTACGAGGGATTGCCTGCATCCCTCTTCCCAAGGTCCTAGATTCTGCCAGGCAGCCCTCTCTATCAAGCTACTCTCTCTGAGTTTCTGTAACCACTCTCTTCCTGTCCTTATAGGTGGCAATAGCTCCTGTTTGTTGCTAGCCCCTGGGCGCTACATCAGCCTTGGTTGGCTTCCTTAACCCCTGCCCATATTTGCAAATAATCCCTTTATTATACTCTTTTCAGTTGCCCAGTACGACTGTGCCATCTGTCTCCTGCTGGGATTTTGACGAATACACTGCTGAATAATTAGTTGTTGGATGTATGCATGGCTTTGAATCTCTGTAAGAAAACTGAGATCACCGGGAAGCATTCTTTGCAGCAAGGGTAAGTGGCTGTGGGGATGGTGGGAATTTTCCTCATTTCGGTAGGTAACCTGACCCTGGAAGCACAGAAGGGAGGAGTGGCTACTTAGCCAACAAGGCAGAGGATAGAGGAGGAAGGGCACTCATGGATCGGAGGAAGGCGCAAAGACCCAGGCCCTGAGACATGGAGCCTACCGGAAGCAGCCGTCGACAGGAGCCACAGCAAAGGAGATGCTACCGGTGGAGCTCCGCAGGAGTCCCAAGGAAGGAGCAGAGCAGTATGTCAGGCTGTGGTTTCACAATCCTAGACATGGAGGCTGGGCCAGAGAAATAATGCCTCCCCTCTCACTTCTTCCTACTGCCCCACCCACTGCTTCCTTATAGCCTCCATGGGCACGGGCAAGCGGCAGTTATCAAAGGCATGAAAATGAGAACAACCTGGGTCATATTACCTCTGCAGAATCAGCACTTATATAACTGGTGAAACTAATATACTCATGGACTTCGGTAACATTATAAGTCAAGGCAACTCTTTCAGAAAGCTCTATGGCAATATGCATTGCATTTTAAATAAAATGTTGTATCTTGTGACTCTAATCCCATTCCTAAATGGGCACCCTAAAGAAAATTTGTAAAGACACATTTGCAATATGGCATTATCCCTAGTGTCGAACACTGTGTAATATACAATGTTCAGTGGAAAGAATCAAATGTAAAAGTGTATGAGGCAAGAATATACAACGGAGAAAAGACAGTCTCTTCAGCAAGTGGTGCTGGGAAAGTTGGACAGCTGCATGTAAATCAATGAAGTTAGAACACACCCTCACACCATACACAAAAGTAACTCGAAATGCCTTAAAGACTTAAATATAAGACATGACATCATAAGACTCCTAGAAGAGGGCATAGGCAAAACATTCTCTGACATAAATCATACCAATGTTTTCTTAGGTCAGTCTCCCAAGGCAATAGAAATAAAAGCAAAAATAAACAAATGGGACCTTATCAAACTTACAAGCTTTTGTACAGCAAAGGAAACCATAAACAAAATGAAAAGACAACCTAGAGGCTGGGAGAAAATATTTGCTGATGATGTGACCGACAAGGGCTTAATTTCCAAAATATACAAACAGCCCAGACACCTCAACAACAAAAAAACAAACTACCCAACAGAAAAATGGGCAGAAGACCTAAACAGACATTTCTCCAAAGAAGACATACATGGCCAACAGGCACATGAAAAGCTGCTCAGCATCACTAATTATTAGAGAAATGCAAATCAAAACTACAATGAGGTATCACCTCATACCAGTCAGAATGGCCATCATTCAGAAGTCTACAAATAATAAATGCTGCAGAGGGTGTGGAGAAAAGGTAGCCCCCCTACGCTGTTGGTGAGAATGTAAATTGATGCAGCCACTATGGAAAACAGTATGGAGCTTCCGCAAATAACTAAAAATAGAGTTGCCATATGATCCAGCAATCCCACTCCTGGGCATATATCCAGACAAAACTATAATCAAAAAGATACCTGCACGCCTATGTTCATTGCAGCACTATTCACAATAGCCAAGACATGGAAACAACCTAAATGTCCATTAACAGATGAATGGATAAAGACGTGATATATATCGGGTTCGATCCCTGGTCGGGAAAGATCCCACATGCTGCAGAGCAACTAAGCCCGTGCACCACACCTACTGAGCCCGCGCGACGCAACCACTGAAGTCCGTGTGCTCTAGGGCCTGCGTGCTGCAAAGCCCACGCACCTAGGGCCTGTGCTCTGCAACAAGAGAAGCCACCACAATGAGAAGCCCGCACATTGCAATGAAGAGTAGCCCCGGCTCACCGCAGCTAGAGAATACCCGCACGCAGCAACGAAGACCCAACACAGCCTAAAAAAAAAAGGTAAATGTACAATGGGCAGAGATATAAAAGTATGCCTAGAGGCAAAATGTGAAGAAAATAGGCAGCAATGAAAATAGTATCAACAGAATAAAATTTTTCTTTTTATTTTGGCTGTGCCACACAACTTGCGGGATCTCAGTTCTCCGACCAGGGATTGGACCCGAGCCTCTGCAGTGAAAGTGCCAAATCCTAACCACTGGACCACCAGGGAATTCCCCTAGAATGAAATTTTAAATTATTTTTTCCTGAAATTCTTCAATGTTGCTGTAACATTTTTACAATCTAATGTAAAAAAAATGCTTTCTAAATTTTAAGTGAACACCACCAGGAGGGGTCACATCACTTCCCTTTCTATAACCTTCCAATATTCCAATGATTTCCTTGTGCAATAAAAATACCATGCAAATCTCCTTCTGTGGTGTTTAAGGTTGTATCTGTCAGGCCTCTGACACCTCCTGGATCTCATCTGTTGACTCTCCTTCCCTTGTCCACTATGTTCCAGCCCTCCAGGGATATTATGGGCCTTGGAAACACCAACCTTATTCCTGTTTTAATCTCTGCTCCTCCTGTTTTCTTGGTCTAGAATGCATTTTCTTCAGGTCTTCTCACGGCTGCCTTTTCCCATCCTTCAGCTATCCCTTCAAATGTCACCTTTTTAGAGAGGCTGTGGAGACACTGACTATTATCTACCAACTGAACATCTCTAGCTCCCACCAGGAAACTCTTAAGGGTCGGGTCTTCTTTTACCTTCCTTGAGGAAGCTAAGACCTGGGCACATGGCTCAAATGCAGCCAATCATTTCCTGTTCCTACATTTCAAAGTTGAAGAGCGTGATGATGCATAGGGACAGGGATAGTTGCAGTTTCCTTGGTGGCTCTGGTGCCATGGAGAGTCCAGTAGAATCCTAATAATAGCTAAAGTTGGTGGTGTTCATCACAGTGATGGTTTAGTCCAGTGGTGGTGCTCTTAGCAGTGGCCATGGCTGGTTGGTGTTGAGCCGATGTGCAGACTACCATGTGATTTTTTCTTGGTTGTATCTTGCCTCCCTTGGGTCCTACGGAAGCTGGGTTCTGCAGTCTATGTATCGATGCTGTTAGTTACCTGAAACTCTTCCCCAAAATGTCTTTTCTGCTTAAGTTAAGCAGAGCTGTTTTCTATTGTTTGCAACCACAAACCTATACAAAGAACTTCCCTGAAAGCCTAAGCTAAAGCAGCCAGTTCCCTATATCCTGGTTGTTCTCTGTGACAGTACTCAGTTTTTCACAACATGTACCACTATCTGAAGTAATTATTTTGTGTATCTGTTTTTATTTGTTTAGTTCTTTTATTTTATTTATTTATTTATTTTATTGTAAAATTAATTAATTTAACGTAATTAATTTTATTTATTTTATTGTAAAATTAATTTTAATTTAAAATTAATTAATAATTATTTTAAAATTAATGAATATAAATATTCATTTCATAAATGACATAGAGAGTAGAATGGATGCTAGAAACAGGATTCCAAGAGACATAAGGACCAAAATTAATATGAAAAAATCTAATAGAATAAATATGAGAGCTGACTTTAGGTCGATCAATCAATCGCACAAGTACAAGATTGGGGAGACCTTACTTTTTAGGAATTTGAGTGCTAAAAATGAAAAACCTATAGATTGTGATAGACTGCAAGCTCAGTAAGACTTGACTTCTAAAAAGGGTGCAAGCAATCTTAGGGTATTCTAACAGGAATACATAAGGGATTTCTGCTTCCGGCCAAGGTGAATTAACAAGGACCAGATTTACCTTCTCGCCTTAAATAACTAAAAACATAGGACAAAACATGTGAAACAATGTTTTTTTTCAGACACTGGACCACAAGCAGCCAGGAGAGTGATTACTGAGAGAGGGGATACGAACAGATGATCTTTACAATTGCCCAGTGTACTGCCTGGATAATGTTTTCAGGCCACAGCACAGGGAGGGGGAACCCAGGCAGAGCCAGGCAATTCCCTTAAATTGAGGAGATGGGGCTGGGATTTCAAGGACGTCAAGATAGCTGAAGTTCAATGGTCAGTGTATCAGAAAGAAGAGAGCTGCACAGGGAGAGAATCCCAGAGAACGGCAGAGTGTGCCCCTTAGTCATCAGCTAAATGCTGAATGGCGCATGTGAGTGAGAAAATAACCCATTCCACTCCTAGATATTTACTCAATAGAAATGAAAGATTTGTATGCGAATGCTTATAGCAGCTTTATCTGTAAGAGCCAAAACCTGGAAACAAACAACTTGTCCATCAACAGATGAACAGATACACAAAAAGTCCTATATCCATATAATGGAATATCATTCAGCAGTAGAAAGAACAAAATATTGATACACGCAATAATATGGATGAATCGCAAAATAATTATACTGAATTTACAAAGTCAGACAAAAAAATGCATACATTTGATTCCATCTGTGTAAAATTCTAGAAGAGGCAAACTGACCTATGGTGATCGAAAGCAGATCAGTGGCTTCCTAGGGATGGGATGGAGGACTGGGGTGGGGGGAATAAGGAAGGAGGGAATATGTATCAAGGGGCATGAGGGAACTTTCGGGAATGATTAATACGTTCATTATTCTGATTGTGAACATTTCATAGATTTATACATATGTAAAAGCTAATCAAATTATACAATTAAAAATGTGCAGTGCATTGTACACTAATTATACCTCAATAGAACAGAAAAAAAAAAAAAGAAATACAGCACGCAAGCAAGATATTTGATAGTGTCATGGTACCCCTCACCTAGAATCCTCACCCAGTCCTTCTCACGTGTGCTTTAGCATAGAGAACAGTAAGCCTGGTCTCCTACGCAGATGATGGAAAATCAGCTAGATTCACTCAGGAATGATTCCTGCACAAACGTCAACTAAATATTTGTTGAATGAATGTATAGATGGATAAATGAATGTATTCCTCCACCGAAGCCTATAGGATTCAAATTTGTGCCTCCAGAAAAAATTTGGCCACACAAAATTTCACACAAATGAAACATCACACAAATTCTTAAAACTGAAAATTTTAAATCCTCACAGGCTAAGGGCCTACGCCTCTATTCTGGGGACTGTAATTTAAGAGCTTGATGTCTATAAGAGAAAAGAAACAGATGAGAAGTCTGATGTTTAGCTGGGAGAAGTTTTAAAAGACACCTGAAAATTTTCTTCAACACACAGGAGGAAGATAAATTAAACACATTTTGTGTAACTAAAACCGAGGAGTTGACGGCTGAGAGATGGATTTTATTTTATTTTTTATTATTAATTTTTGGCTGTGCCATGCAACTTGGGGGATCTTAGTGCCCCAACCAGGGATCAACCCAGGCCCCATCAGTGGAAGCACAGAGCCCTAACCACTGGACCACCAGGGAATTCCCTGGGAGGTGGATTTTAATCCCAAAGTCAATCCTGAAGCTGGACGAGGTGCCCCTCCTCTCCTTTCCCACACGTCCATAACACACTGTACATGGGCCACTCTAACACTACTATACCCTATTGTGATTATTACTTTTTAAAAATGTTTTCCTGGCTAAATTGTGTACTTTTTGGTTTTAGATAGCAAGACAAAATAGGATAAAGATGTCAATTATTTCTAAATTCATCTACAATCTCACTACAATCCCATTTAAAATGTAAATAAGTTTTCCTCTTCCAACCTCTTATTGTTTTGAACTTGAAAAAATAAATGTGTCTGAAATCAATTTGGAAGAAAAGATGTGAAAATTGTCAAGAAAATTCCAAAAATAAAGGGGAAGAATAATGCTATCGCATTAAACTCTTATCTACAGTAACTAAAATACTTTGATTCTGATGTCCAAATAGGCAGATCAATGGAAAATAGTGGTGTCTAGATGAATCAATGTAAAAGAATAAAATGCATCAATAAGTAGTGAGGTGGGAAAATGTTTGAGATACCCAGTTACACACAGCATTTATATTTGCGGGGAAAACTACACAAATAAAAAAATGTGTGTGTGTGCGTGTGTGTAGACTAGGGTGGGATTTATTCAAGAAAACTTTGCGAGTGATTTACTTTCATTGAGAACCAGGGTGGGGCAGACCTGGGGTTAGGAAGTGAAAATGGACGAGATGGGCACTGTTCTTTTCACTTTATTCACTTCTGTATTTTTGGAAATATTTTTATATATTGCATGGATGGTTTTTAATAAATTACAGAGGAAAAAGAGGAAAGGGGAGAAAGGAGAGAAAAGGGCACAGAAATCACAGAGAATGGAAGAAACTAAGGATGGGCTTTGAAGTCATAATGACAGGTAACTTCTCTAAGCCTCAGTTTTTTTCCTGTAAGATTGGTATCATAACAGGGTCCCCTTCACAGAGTAGTTTTAAGCATTTAATGAAATAACTTATGTAAAGGGCTTAGCCCATCATAATCAAGCATTATACAACATCTATAATAATTATTATCTGCTACTACTAGTTACTATTATTTATAGTCCAAGAAATGTGCAGTTGGAAAGTTATAAGAACACCCCAGATTCCTTCACAATAACCTGGAGGTTAAGCTCAGGGAAGAAGGTGGCTATGAGATTATAACCAGGAAAGCTTTAATCTAATCAACTGCGTTGTGCTCTGTCTGAAGAAAGAGTGTGTTAACTGAAGTAGGAATGTGATCCATATGGAAAACACAAAAGTATCTATTAGGAGAAATGAGAGAGGGTTTCATCTGTTGGGAGACGGATGCTGATTAAAACAACCCTGGGATTAAATCTTAACTCCCTGAATAGATTTTGCTATAAAGCAAGAGTACTACTCTGACTAATCAACACACTGGCTCTTACATGGATTATTTTGGTGTAGACATCAGCCTCTCTTGAGTTCAGTTTGTGTGCGGATCCTTGACAGTCTGATCTCATCTAGGCCGACAGAAGACAATTTTTGGATCTAAAAGCTGAAGTCCAAATCCTAGAACTTTATGATCTCCTACAAACAAGATTTTGTGCTATGGGCCTGATATGAATGAAGGGAAAGCAGTTTTCTGTTTTGGAGAATTAAAACTTCAGCATGAATGAACAAGTGGATGGATGAATGAATACATGAGTACTGGAAGGAGTTGTCATATAGAAGTGTAAACTCTGCATCATTGTGTTATTTTTACACGTGGGACTGCTTCTCCCTTGTTTCTAGTTGACCGTGCTATCCAGACGATCAACCACCCCTGCAGTAGCTGATCGCTGTCAACCTCTTCATCTTCTTCTTGCCACTTTCCCTCACCCACTGCACTCCAGCCTTCCTGACCTTCCCCATTCCTGAATGCAATGCCGCTGGCTCTCTGCCTGGCTCTCGCCTTCCCCTTACTTTACGTCCCAACTCAGCGGTCACTTCCTTAGAGCCTGGGATCAGTCTCCCCAGTGCCTCTCCCAGTTTCTCTATGTAAAGTAATCACCTTCCCACTCCCAGCACCACCACATTATTTTCCATCACAGCATTCAGCATCCTATATATTTTATGGAATATTTTAGTTCTTACCTGCTGAGAAGCAGATGCCTAGATGGGATTAAACGTACAAGAGATTTACTGGGAGAATTGCCTGTGATGGATAAAGGGAGAGGGAGAGAGAGGAAGTGAGGAGAGCCACGAGCTACAGGTCTGACAGCCCTGAAAGGGAGAGTGAAGGAAGGAGGGATGGGTAGGAAGGGTCATGAAGCGCAGCACAGTTCAGAGAAAGTTTTAGCCAGGACTGTGGGAAATCTTCCAACCAAAGTCACCTGTTGGGGGAATCCTAGCTCTTGAAGGAACAGGCTTTCATCAGCACCCGCCACTATGCCCAGTTATGGGTTGGGAGCCCACAGGTTAGGCCCTGGTGCAAGCCCAATGGTGGGTCCAGAATGGCAGCAGCTGGGACCACCAGTCACACTCCCTGTGGTTAATCATTTGAGAAGTGCATTTTCATGGTTGTCAGATTCTCTGAACTGAATGTTTGTGTCCCTCCCAAACTCATATGTTAAAGTCCTAACCCCCATTCTGATGAAATTCGGAGGTAGGACCTTTGGGAAGTATTAGGTTTAGATGATGTCTTGAGAGTAGAACCATGATGGGATTCACCCTTATAAGAAGAGGAAGAGACCAGAGCACTCTCTGTCTCTCTCCCTCTTTCTCTCCGTCTCTCCATTATGTGAGGATACAGCAAGAAGTCTACCCTCTGTAAACTAAGAAGTGGGCTCTCACAAGACCCTGAATCTCCTGGCACCTAGATGTTGCACTTCCCAGCCTCCAGAACTGTGAGAAATAAATGTTTGTTGTTGAAGCCGCCCAGGTTCTTCTAGGATAGGGGGGTCCCAATGTAGCTGACATGCCACCAAATGGCCTTCTACTCGAGGAATATTCCATATTGGAGCTCAGCATTGGTCTCTATTGCTGACAGGTTGGACATTCACAGGCAACAAAAGCTAGTCTGGCCTTGATAAACAGTGAGTCCTCTGGGCCCTCCAACACAACATATATAACATATCCATCCATTCCATCATGCCCACTTCCCTCAGTCTTCTTATTCCTTCCTTGACCACCTGCCAGGGTAACTCAGGCATTACACTTTGCTTGGCATTGTCCAGCAATTTCTCCAGGTTTCTAAGAAACCACCCTGTTCCCCAGGGCCCTCGCTAAGGTGTTAAAGCAGTGTCCTGAGAAAATGTCTCTGAAGCAATAAATTCCTGTTTATCCTGCCTTTCATTTGACCCTATTGATCAAGCACCATCAAAATTCAATTCCAGGGGTACTCCCCTGGCTTCTGCTGGTACATGCTGGCTAATTCTTGCAACAACTTTAGTAAATAATCTCTTTCTTCCCTTGTCAGGCACAGCACATCCCTAGCCAGGTCTGCTAGGGAAGTAACCCTAGTTATGAGTTTGGCAAGCAGAGAGGAGGTGGGGCAGCTGCTGAGGAGGGCGCTTGTGGCCCCTGAGAATGAGGCACTGCAGGGAAAGTGCTGGTCCTTCTTAGATATATTAGTTTTTTATCACTGCCTAAGAACTTGCCACACACTGGTAGTTTAAAACAGCACACATGTATTATCTCACAGTTCCCATGGGTAGGGAGTCTTTGCACCACTTAGCTGGGTCCTCTACTCAGTGATTCACCAGGCAGCAATCAAGGTGTTGGCCGGGCTGTGTTCTTTTCCGGAGCTCAGGATCCTCTTCTAAGCTCACGTGGTTTTTGGCAGAATTTGGTTCCTTGCGGCTGTAGGACAGAGGTACTCATTTTCATGCTGGCCTTAAAAATGTCAGCCAGGGGCCATTCTCAGCTCCTAGAGGTGCCCCCAAGTTCCAGGCCACACGTGCCTCTCATGAGCCCTTTCACAACCAGGCAGCTTCCTTCTTCAGACCCTCCAGAGAACTCTCTTATCTCCAGGAGGATCCAAGGCCCTCTTTTAAGGGTTTTCACCTGATTAAATCAGGCCTAACCAGGATAATCTCCCTCTTGATTAAGTCAAAGTCAATGGATTTGGGAAATGAATTACATCTGCAAAATCCCTTCACCTTTGCTATATTCTATTTCCTGCAAGCTAGCCACAAGTTCTGCCTGCACTCAAGAGAGGAAATATCCACAAAGGCGTGACTCACTGGGGTAACGTTAAGGTGTGTCTGCACATTAGGGGGGTGAGGGTCACCACAGGAGCATGGTGGTGGGCCCAGAGGAGCAGCAGCTGGACCTTTTGTCAATTATGGTCCCTGCAGCGGGAGACCTGAGCAGAACATTTTCATGGCTATTATCACAATAATCATTATGGTATTAACTCAATCAGAAACTCATGAATTTGATAATGTATTATATGTTTATTTTCTTCTCTACTGGACTATTAGTTCTTGCAGGGGTAAGGACTAAATCTATCCTTTACTCTTCTATCATTGCCTAGCCCTCTCATGGCCTAGCACAATGCTTTTGTACATAGCAGATGCTCAAAATATTTGTTAAATGAATAAATAGCTTCAGTAGCAGCAGCCATTTTATTCTGACACTGTCCCCTGACCAGATTTAACTCATCTAAGTGTGACATCCTGACCCAAGCTAAGCCAATGAGGCTCTTCCCTAAAATCTTGAGTTGAGGCTGACAGATGATTGGGCTAGCTGCGCTCTGGGTGGCTGAACAGTAACTGATAATATTCTCCAGAATGTCTTCTGCCTTGTGGACCAAGGAGCAGTGGCTGCCAGTCTGAGGCATGGAGGACATGTTGCAGATGTGCCAACAGAAATAGAGAGAAAGGAACCCTGCAGATACATGTTTCTCCTAGGACCTCTTCCCTGACCATCAAGAGGTTCCACCGTGTTCTTCCAAATTTCCCTGTTTTGCTTAAAGTAGTTGGAGCTGGATTTGGGGTCCTATGTAATATACTCTGGAGGTTAGAACATAAGCCAGCTAGCGCTCCCCACAGCCTTAGTTCGAGAAGCTGTGATGTGGGAAAGGGGGGTGGTGTTAAGGAATGAGAGGGGCCTTTTATTTTGTATATGAACCGTTCTTTAATCAAATTTTATATATGCTGATGGCCTGTTCAATGCTAAGAACTTTTTGTTTGTTTGTTTGTTTTTGGTAAGAACTTTTATACAGTGAATAGTAACACCTCATGGCCCGCCCCCGCCCCCAGGGATTTGTTCTGGAAACTTAAAGTTTCTGCTATACTGTGTGCTGGAGTAGAAGCTGCATTCTAATAGGGCCACATGGGCTTTCTGATGAGAATATCTCTTCTTTGGTAACACTCTACTGAATTTTGGGAGTCAGAGCCTTCGGCACCTGGCTTTGTTCAATGCCTTCTTCCTGCTGTAGCGCCTATTGGGAGGCCCTGTATTTCTTGGCAGCTGTGCTGTTCTGACATCATTTTAAGTCAATTAAAATTATTAGTGTCATTTTTTTTTTAATTTTTTAAAACATCTTTATTGGAGTATAATTGCTTCACAATGTTGCATTAGTTTCTGCTGTATAACAAAGTGAATCAGCTGTACATATACATATAACCCCATATCCCCTCCCTCTTGCATCTCCCTCCTACCCTCCCTATCCCACCCCTCTAGGTAGTCACAAAGCACCGAGCTGATCTCCCTGTGCTATGCACTGCTTCCCATTAGCTACCTATTTTACATTTGGTAGTGTATATATGTCCATGCCACTCTCTCACTTTGTCCCAGCTTACCCTTCCCCCTCCTGTGTCCTCACATTCATTCTCTACAACTGTGTCTTTATTCCTGTCCTGCCCCTAGGTTCTTCAGAACCTTTTTTTTTTAAGATTCCATATACATGTGCTAGCATACAGTATTTGTTTTTCTCTTTCTGATTTACTTCACTCCGTATGACAGACTCTAGGTCCATCCACCTCACTACAAATAACTCAATTTCATTTCTTTTTATGGCTGAGTAATATTCCAATGTATATATGTGCCACATCTTCTTTATCCATTCATCTGTCGATGGACACTTAGGTTGCTTCCGTGTCCTGGCTATTGTAAATAGTGCTGCAGTGAACATTGTGGTACATGACTCTTTTTGAATTATGGTTTTCTCAGGGTATGTGCCCAGTAGTGGGATTGCTGGATCATATGGTAGTTCTATATTTAGTTTTTTAAGGAACCTCCATATTGTTCTCCATAGTGGCTGTATCAATTTACATTCCCACCAACAGTGCCAGAGGGTTCCCTTTCTGCCACACCCTCTCCAGCATTTATTGTTTGTAGATTTTTTGGTGATGGTCATTCTGACCGGTGTGAGGTGATACCTCTCTGCAGTTTTGATTTACATTTCTCTGATGATTAGTGATGTTGAGCATCCTTCCATGTGTTTGTTGGCAATCTGTATATCTTCTTTGGAGAAATGTCTATTTAGGTCTTCTGCCCATTTTTGGATTGGGTTGTTTGTTTTTTTGATATTGAGCTGCATGAGCTGCTTGTATATTTTGGTGATTAATCCTTTGTCAGTTTCTTTGTTTGCAAATATTTCCTCCCATTCTGAGGGTTGTCTTTTCGTCTTGTTTATGGTTTCCTTTGCTGTGCAAAAGCTTTTAAGTTTCATTAGGTCCCATTTGTTTATTTTTGTTTTTATTTCCATTTCTCTAGGAGGTGGGTCAAAAAGGATCTTGCTGTGATTTATGTCACAGAGTGTTCTGCCTATGTTTGAGAGGAGCCTTTTAGAAACAGCTAAACCTTGCTCTCCAGCAATGAGGCTGGTTACAAAGGACAGAGGCTGGGGATTCTGCCCCAAAGAGGAGCTCGCTGGAGCCCCTCAGGAGCCCCTCAGCAGCAGGAGCTAACGTACAGAGTGTGAAGCAGCCACTTTGGGGAAACTGGAAGTATTGTTACCACTCCAAGTTGCGTGGCTCAACCCACGCCATCCAGTCAGGCAGAGAGATTAGCCGGTCATGGGAGGGGTCAAGTACTCTTTCCATTGAAGTCTCCTTGGGACACCACCTAAGTCAGTGGATGCAAATGGACATTTGCAGGTTATTCTGTAATATATTCATTTATACTTTAGTCATCACTGTTAATGTGAAATAAAGGTGGTTCCAATGCAAGGAAGAGGGTCTGGATGCTGATGAGCATAAAAACTGACTGAGGGTTGTTGTAGAGGACAGGAGACAAGAGGAGTAGAATGGGGCAGAAACAGGAGAATTCTGTAGAATAGAACGATGAATGTGAGAATAGAAAATTTTGGCAAAGTTTTAGGAGGTGTAAGTGGGTATCCAGTGATAGGAGGAAAGATGAAAGGGATAGAAAGATATTCTATTTATTCCCGTGGGAAAGAGGATAGAGAAACAGGTATTTATTTAATCATTCATATTTTTTCAGCAAGAATCCATGGGCACCTACTCTGTGCCAGCCACTTTTCAGATACTGATGACACAGTGGCAAATAAGAGCAGCAGAGTCCTTCCCTTCACAGAGTTAACTCTCTTGCGGCTCTACTTGGACAGAGCATCGCTCGTCGCCACTCTTTCTCCATGGTTAGGGAAGGACTGACTTTATTAGCACTTGGGTGGGCACACAGATCTCTCCCCCAACCCCTGATGCCATCCTTAGAAAAGTACTGAGTGTGGAGTGAGGGCTGGGATGAGGAGACCCTGCAGCATACTAAAGGCTCAATAATGAGGAGACAAGCAAGAGAAGGAAGGAGAACGGCCCTTACATTGGGCTCAGGCCCACTGTGGCAGACATGGCGGGCTGACCACTGCAATTCACACTTCCCTCAAAGCAGAGACGCAGCTGCTCAGCCAGAGACTACAGTTCCCTTTGTATCTAAATGTGGCTGTTGGAATGGTTGCCACAGGAATAGGAAGACCAGTGATGTATGTTACTTCCAGGCCAGGACTTTCTAAAACATCATAGACTCAATTTTCATATTTTAACATTCTACATACTCTTATTTGATAATCCCCAACTATATGACACCAGGTTCATTCCATTATTATTTATATATGATGATGTAATAAAACATTTCAAATAATTTTTCATACCTTTACTATATTAAATTTTATTATGAAGTATAGCATGTGTATATTTTTAAATTACTACTAATAACTTTCAAAAAGAATATGTATATACTCATTCCTTAACCAACAAAGATGCATGGGATTCCAACAAAAAGCAAACAACAATCTCCACTGAAGATAAACTCACACACAAAAATTACAAATCACACACAGGCAGCAATCTGCTGTGAAAAGAGAGCCAGCAGAAACATCAAACAGGGACATGAGGGCTTCCCTGGTGGCGCAGTGGTTGAGAGTCCGCCTGCCGATGCAGGGGACACAGGTTCGTGCCCCGGTCCTGGAAGATCCCACATACCACGGAGCAGCTAGGCCTGTGAGCCATGGCCGCTGAGCCTGCGCATCCGGAGCCTGTGCTCCGCAACGGGAGAGGCCACAACAGTGAGAGGCCCGCGTACCGCAAAAACAAAAAACAAAAAACAAAACAGGGACATGAGATAATGCAACATATTGAAAGAGGTAATAAATCAGCTACATTTAAAATTATGAAAGAGATAAGATATGGAATAAAAACCATGAGGGAAAAAAAAAGAATCTGTGGGAGGGGGGAACACAAAGAATTAGTGGGAGGGAGAACATGGAGAGAGGAGGGGACCATTTTAGTTAGGTAATTAACTAATTCGAAAAGGACCAGGTTCGGTGCAGATAGAAAAGTAAACAAGACCTAAGAAGACGGGAAGAATCAACAAGTAAAGAGGGTGAAGGGATGAGGAAGATGGGAAGAGAAAACTTAGCACCGAGTTTCTTAGCAGCAAAGGCAAAGCGGCAAACACATTGTACGTATTGCCCAAAAGTCAACAAATATAACAGTTCACCCGGGTAGATGAAGTGGTTCTGGCCCTGAGATGTTAGAAAAACGTATTCTGAAAGCATCTTTACATAAAGTGACTTGAGTGCCACTGTGAACTCTGTCTCCAACAGTAGATTTACCAAAAATGCAGAGGGTTCACATCTGGCTTTTCATTGGTCAGCCCTTAATGAAAGGGGAGGACATAACTTAAATCATAAAAGAAATTCTCTGGAAAGTAAGAATGATAATCATTTGGTGTTGGGATGACAAAACTTACCAAAGGAAAAAAAAAAGAAAACCTAAACATAATGACATTATGTAATCATGTATATACAGGTTTATCACATTTTGGTGCTTCTCGACATATCTGAAACTTTTTCATTATTATTATATTTGTTATGGTGATCTGTGATCAACAATCCTTGACGTTACTACTATGACTCTCTGAAGGCTCAGACGATGGTTAGCATATTTTAGCAATAAAGTATTTTTAATTAAGGTATAAATATTGTTTTTTAGACATAATGCTATTGCACACTTAATAGGTTACAGTAGAGTGTAAACATAACTTTTATATGCACTGGGAAACCAAAAATTTTGTGTCACTCACTTTATTGTGATACTCATTTTATCATGGTGCTCTGGAACTGAGCCCACAATATCTCTGAGCTATGCCTGTATTTAAAAATGTCATAAAATTTTGGAACAATAGAGAAAATATTACTCTAATCCTGAGTTTCTCAACCTTGGCACTACTGACATTTTGTACTGGACAATTATTTGTTATAGGGAGCTTCCCTAAGCACTGTAGGAGGATGAGCAGTGTCTCCGGCCTCTGCCCAGTAGATGCATTAGCATCCCCTCCCCCCCAACCCATACACTCCCTCTGGCCAGTTGCAACAACCAAAAATATCTCTAAGTATTGCCAAAAGTCCCCTGGGGAAAAAAGCAACTCTAGCTGGGAACCACTGTTCTAATTATACCAAGTAAATACCATTACTTTCATATATGCAATCTTTTTCATATGTTATACATATATGTATACGTATATTGAAAGTTTCATTCAAAGAATGTTACAGATGGCTAGAGCAGACTCCTGGTGTTTGAGAAGGATACCCAAGACCTTTGCAAATCCCTAAGTCGGCAAATACCACTTTAGCACATAACATCTCCCATAATTGTGCTTGAGAATGGAAAGAAAACAGTGAAACTGCTCCCAGACTCAGATCACGAGCAGCTGACCAGCTTCTTTCAGTAGCCAAAGTATCTGGGTGTCTACTCTCCAACCTTACAGCTCATTTTAATCAAATTTGCCTCAGCTAAACTACAAATCAGTACAGGTCAAGGGTCTCCTGGGTCTCTCTGGAGTAATTCAAGCAGTGAATCTAAACTCTTTAAATGCCAAGGGACTACATGGAGCTCAGGGCCTGTGCTGCAGATGCGTGACAGTCCTTGGACTGTCAGGCTGGAGGTCCAGGTGCTATTGCAGTGTTAAAGCCTAGTAGGGCATTCATTTATGCAAGAAAAGACCACGAGACCGAAGTGTTTTAAAAGTGGTTTGTTTTGTGGATAAACATATTTCAAAACATAGGCAATGGTAGAAGGGTGATGATTAAAAAAATAATACAGATGAAAATTTAGAGTTTGGTGTACAAGCTGGACGCCAATACCTGATGTTTCACATCATCTCCAAGGCCCGAAAAGCTTTTCTTGTGATGACCCAGCCCTGGGACTACAGAACCAGCCTGGGAAATTCGCCTTCTGCAAAGAGGAGCCCATGGCAAATAGTTTCTGCGCAAGGATGAGCTCGGTGGTCTGCTTAGATTCAGGACCTCAGAGACAATCTGAACATAACCTCAGGCAGTGCCACAACTGAAAGTCCTCTCGGGTATAGACAGAGCATTCGAGAGTGGAGAAGAAAACTGGATCAGGAGTGAGAAGATCTTTGCTCCTGATCACCTTGCCTCCCTGAACATGGCCAAGTGCAAGTTTGCCATGCAGCCAATACCATTTGTGAGGGCTACTGGGTTATGAGAAATTAATGAAAATAAGCTTTGAAAGCTTTAGATGGCAAGGCATTTGTGGCAAATTTGTCTCATCACTGAACACTGCAATGCACCCCAAAGTTACAGAGAGCATAGAGAGTAGGTTCTGAACGTATCTTTTCACGTGGTCAATTCTTGGTCAGTGTAGGCTGTGATGTTGCTTTTCTCTAAAATCTTAGAAGGCCAGGAGCAAGAGTGAGTTTAAGACTTGGGAGTTAAATCAGAATGGATTTGTCTTTGTACTCACACCTAGAGGTTAAAATGAGATGAGCTATCAGGAAAAACTGTTCACAAAGTTTTCAAATCATTCAAGTCTTTAGTCCTGCCTTGTTCCCACTTCCCGTGGCCCAGCTTGGTGGTGCAGAGGAGAGAGGAAAACACTGGATTTTGTACCTCACTGCCACATAAAGGGGCCACTCACCAAGCCAGCTAATCTCTCTAGACCTCAGTTCCCTCACTTGTCAAACTGGAAATTGGGGGCATGCCTACCTCCTACGGTTGTGGTGAGGTTTAAATGCAGTGATGTGCTTGCACAGCTAAAGTACAAAGCCTTTTGAAAATATCAGGTAATATCCGGCAAATGTATTGCTCATTATCAGTTTCATTGCTACTTACTATCGACATATATACACTACCGAATGTGAAATAGTTAACTAGTGGGAAGCAGCTGCATAGCACAGGGAGATCAGCTCGGTGCTTTGTGACCACCTAGAGGGGTGGGATAGGGAGGGTGGGAGGGAGGCTCAAGAGGGAGGGGATATGGGGATATACGTGTGCATATGGCTGATTCTCTTTGTTGTACAACAGAAACTAACACAGTATTGTGAAGCAATTATACTCCAATAAAGATCTATTAAAAAAAAAAAGGATGGGTGGGGAAGGTCAGAGATACTGATGAATAAAAAGAAATCTGAGGGCTTCCCTGCTGGCGCGGTGGTTGGGAGTCCGCCTGCCGATGCAGGGGACACGGGTTCGTGCCCCGGTCCGGGAGGATCCCACATGCCGCGGAGCGGCTGCGCCCGTGAGCCATGGCCGCTGAGCCTGCGCGTCCGGAGCCTGTGCTCCACAACGGGAGAGGCCACAACAGTGAGAGGCCCACGTACCGCAAAAAAAAAAAAAAAAGAATATATGTATTAGTACCTATATGTATATATACACAGACACCATATAGTATATATACACATATTTTATATACATACGTACACTCAGTGTATATGATATACAGAATAAAATATTAAGATTCTCCATGCCTCTAAAATCATATTCTAATAAAATCTTGTTGACATAAGATTTTTTTCCTCAGTTTGTTGTTCATGGGTCAGCATGGAACATCAGTAAGCCTCATCTGGAACCAGTTTCCTCCACCCTACTCATGTCCCACCCATTATGGACATCGCAGTTTTGCCAGTTTCTCATGGTTGCCCTGCATTTCTTGCCTGCCTCAGGCACTTTGCACCTGCTGTTCCTCTGCCAAAGGGGCTCCCTCCCCAGTCTCGCGTCCTTTAGGTCTCAGCTTAAGCATCATTTCTTTTAGGAAGTCTTTCTGTCTCCTCTGACGAGGTTAGGTTCTCCTGTGACATGCTTCTAGAGTATCCTGCATATGTCCTTCCCAATACTCATCACACTGGTAAATACTTCATTTCTGTCTTCCCAACAGACAATAAACCCTAGAAGAGCAACGCCCATCTGTTTGGCTTACTGCTGAATCACTAGTGCCTAGCTAGGGCATCCAGTGAGCGTGCCACAATATGTGTTGAATGAATGGTGAGCGAATGGATGATGAATGGAGGGAGGATGGATGGGTGGATGGATGGACAGATGAAGGCATAGATGGCAAAACCCATGGATTCCCCAGCACGTATGAATATGAGATTATAAAATAAATTTTATCGGCTACATTTTGGGCATTGCTTCCTCTACTATTTTCTAAGAGCTTGATGAACAATTAGCACCAGCTCTAAACAGCTGAAAGAGTTGTCACTGAGATTTACCTTTACTGTATTAATCTGGCCCAGCAATTGCTTCTTACTGACTGTAAGAAGTTTTGATTGGCATAGTGATGTCACTTTAAATGCCTCGATGAGGTCTTTCTTTCACTGCTCTGTAAGAAAAAGGACAGGTTCCTCTCCGAGAGAGGCACGGGATAACGCATTATCTGAGTTATCACTGTTCAGTCAAAAAATGCATGAAGGAGCCACATAATTCATCTAGACAGCAATCACCATGGAGTTATGCAGGCCTCTCATGTAGGTGATGAAACAGCCAAGTTCCCTGACAGTGGTGAATTACTCCTGTGTCGCTAAACAGCGATGCCAAAAGAAGTGTCAAGGCCACAGACGTGCAGAATGGGGGGGGGGGGGGGGCCTCTTCAAACTGCACGAGTAAAACTTTGATATGTTTTATTGCTTTCTTTTCATCTTGATCGTTGAGGTTTTAAAATGAAACTACAGGGATGCTAAGCCTAGCCAATGGGCAGGGTGATTCATTTCTACTTGGCAGTGGTGTGAATATGGTGGCTTCAGTCCAGGCCAGGCCTGGGCTGGGGCCCCTGTGCCTCACTGTCCCACCACCACCCCTGTGGCTCAGCTGGCACCTCAAACCCTAACAAAGGGTCCATGGCATATGGTAGTTTTTCCTTTTTCATCTATAGTCAAACAATTCAGCAAATACATCTTTTTTTCTTGTGGCTAAAATACTGACCTGATGTAATAAACCTCTGGCTTTTAAAAGCCTTGCAGTATGAGAGACAGGCTAACATCGGAGTTTGAAATCTGGTGATTAGGAAGTGTATTGAATGGCCTTGAGAACTGCAGGTGAAACATTAAATTATACTAATATTCTTGTTTAGTTAAACTTTTTAATATTTTAAAAAGCCCTTCACAATATTGTGGATAAGTAAATTCTTGGGCCCAATTCCAATTTGAGCCAAATTCCAACTAATAATGTTACACCCATAACCCTTCTCCTTAACAGCCCATAACATTAAACTGAAAACAGGATTCTTAAAACACACTCTTATGCTGCCTACCCATGAAATAAGCATTACAGACTTTTACCAGATGTCTTTCATAGACATTGTTATTGAAAAGAATATTACATAAAATAAATTTAGACCGTTATTCTAGCACAATTGCTAAGGGAATATTGCTGCATGTTCAGGTAATCACATCTACACTTAATTGAGGGGTGAAAAAAAAACTGTGGCCATGACGATCTTTTGGTGGTGGTCAGGGACTCATTTATCCATCCAGCTCATTATCCCAGATTAGGACTTGTTAGTGCCTTCTCCATATCATAAGCCTCAACTTTCAGAAAATTAAAAGTTGGTCAGAAAAAAGAGCTTCAGTTAAGAAGCATCAGCCTAAGAGCAAATCCCTTATAAAAATCTTAGGGAAAAAAATTCAGCTCTTTTTCAGTTATGAGTGCCAAAAAAAAAAAGTTTTGTGGTTTCAGGCACTTTTAAATTTTATAATTTGAAAATAAGTTAGAATTGAAGCAGAAAAAAGAAAGCTCTAAATCCATAACATGGACTTAATGCCTGTGGTATGTTTTGAAGACAACACAAAGCTAGCAAAAACAACCGAACTAGGCAGGGGAGGCGGCAGATGAACTGGGAGATTGGGATTGACATATATACACTAATATGTATAAAATAGATAACTAATTTAAAAAAAAGAAAGAAATACGCAAAAAAAGAAAAAGTGGAAAGAGAAAAAAAAACAACAACCAAACTATTTGTTGGGAAATATGTTGTCTTGTGCCTGAATATTTCAAAAAATACCACTACTTGTGACAGAATTGAATTTTGTTGTCTGCCTCAGGCCTGCAATATAAAAAATATTATGCACTGTTGCCAATTAGGTAATAACTGGAATATATCTGACATTTCTCATTCTAGGGTATTGAACCAAGTACGGGGGGAAAGACCCACTTTTCTGGTCAGTGGTCTGTCCTTGTGATAGCAAGCTCCGATGGAGATAAATCAGGGGCAAACGGCCATTAAGACAGGCCTGATATTTTCATTTCCTGTTTACAGAGAAAGAATGTGAAGGAGGGTCTTAACCAAGATGACTCAGCAAATCAAAGCTGAAGTTCACGTCTTTCCCAGGTGAAGCTATATTTGCAGCCTGTTAGGCTGTGGCTTCATCCTTTTTATTTAGATACTCTGCATTTGGGCAGGTCTGGGAGAACAGGATGGATCAGCATTTATTACTGGGGCGGTCCTGCCCGTAGCTGGGCCTGCGCAGAAGAGCAGGGGCCAGCATGGGTTTTGGATCAGACAAACCTCCATCTGATCCTTGTTCTGTAACTTACTGGTTAAGTGACTTTGGAAAGTTATCTGAGCCTCTGTCTATTCATCTGTAAAATGACGCTAAAAGAAATATATACCTCTTGGGTAGTTTCAGGCGTTGCATAAGGAAGAGATTTTTGGCAAGTAGTAACAGTAAATGTTAGCTATTATTGTTCTTCTCAAATTCCAAAACGTGCTTCCCAATTACCAGTAAGTTACATTCTGTAGATGTGGTACTATCTAATAGGATAGATCTTACTACTTTATATATGTAGGAAATAGCAGGCTATGATCATCTCCTTTTATACATATTTTGGAAATCTGACCATAGAGTTAGTTAAAGAAGCAGCAATGAGAAAACAGCTGATGCAGGATTCAGAAGACCTGGTTTGTGACCCAGCTCCACAATTTACCACTTAAGCAAGTTGCTTAAGCCTCTCTGAGCCTCAGTTGTTTTTTTTGTTTTGTTTTTTCAATCTGTAAAACTGAATGATAAATCTTACCTACCTCATATAGTTCCTGTGAGGATTGAATGGGAAGATAGATGTGAAAGCGTTTTGGAAACTATAAAGCACTTAGTTGAAATACATTAGAGTATTTTTTACAATTTTTATTAGGCTTAAAGTCACTTATGACGACAGATTTCTTTCTCCATATTTTTTTTTCCTTGAAAGTGTATTCTTATTGGGAATGATTGTTAGTTATGACTCATTTATTAATAGGCATAAAATTAGTTTTTATGACAGCCTTTTGCTAACAGTAAACCAAAAATGGATTCATGATTTTGTAGTGCTGTCCGGCTTTTCTCCTTTTTAGAAGTGGAGCCTTCACAACTTGTTGGAGCAAAGAAAAGGGCTGTATTGCTTAATAACTGTTCTACTAAAGTTCACCAAATTGTACTTGATGTTCTGACATTTATTGCTTACACAGAATATGTGTTTTCTACCTGGCCTTGTTAAGCGCATACACACACACAAAAAACTTGCTTTGACCAAAGGAGTCATACTAGTATGGTTAGAATAACTAGAGAAATTCAATTTGTCTGAAACTTCAGGGCTTCAAGAACTAATCTCAAGTGACAGAGTTAATGAAAAATTTTGACCAAGAGAAGACGCTTACTTTCGGAAAAGGACAAACATTTTGTATAAACACACCGACTCCTTCCTCTGGCAAGGTTGTTTATGCTTAGTCATCGGGAAAGTTTCAGCTGATCTTTGATCCACGTGGGCTCAGTAATTACCAAGACATTGACTACCTACAGCCTAGAGAGAAAAGGGAAAGCCTGGCCTACTTGTAGCCTGGATACCTGAAAGAATAACTCAAGTTAACGAAATGCTTTCCTTGGAGATGCCATCTCTTTATTTTACGGTCACACCTGGTATAGTCGTCTGATACCAGGTCTGCTCTGCCCAAGGAAGAAGGAACTTTGAAGTAGGAGAGAATCATGATTCACATCTCCAAGCGTTGTTCAACGCCATTCAGACTTCCGTGTCTTTAGTACACTTACTGTCTGCTCATCTTTAAGGAAGCAAACACTGCACACTAAAGTGTGATGACCTCTCGGTTAGGCAATCATTGTCCCTCAGCTCCACACCCACCCTTGTATACTTGGCTTTCCAAGGCTGGAGCTGGAGTCAGCAAACCATGATTCCCCTTTGCCAGCAGCTCCAATCTGAGAACTGTGGTTATTAGAGGGAGCCTGCAAAGCTGGAGGAGGAGAAGGGACTAACTCCTTCCCATGTGCCCACTACTGTCTCGACGTCTGTGAGCAGTCCCCCAGCCAGACTTCTTCACTCAGCAGAAGCAGTTCTTTCCCACAGCAGCGAGTGAATCCCGTGTTTAGTCTGCCCAGCATTTGCAGAACCAGCCACGTTGTGCATCCCTAGTCACCAGGGCCAGCCAAGTATCACCCCAGGGGTCTGAGTTTTAGCTCCATACAGTATCTCCAAGCTCCTAGATTTTGATAATTCCATCTTCTTCCCTTTTTCCCCCAACCCTAGTAGTATCTTACTATCCTCTTTTTATACTTTTAGTTACCTTGTTAACAATGTTGTACCTAGTTATGCATTCCTTATATTAAATTCTCTCTATTAAAATAACTAGGGCAGTTTCTGTCTCCTGACTGGACCCTGACTGATACACAGCTGACAACCTGGATTCATGTGTTAACACTCCCACAATATTGTCTGTTCTACAGTAGCTTGTAGTCAGCATCTATTGCATTTGTCTGCCCAGAAAGCAATCTTTTTATTTTGGCAAGCCTCCCTCAACTCACTCTCTGTCCCTGTAGTTTAGGTAGGACTGTCTCTACCCCTTGCTCCATGGGAAGGCTTGTGACCCAAGTCCAACAAATGAAATTTTGTGTGTCACAGCCAGAGTGATTGCTTTAGTGGGTGGACATGTGCTCCCGATGGACTTGAAGTCAACGTCACCTCCTTAAACTTCCAAGTTACATAAGCCAAGAAGTTCTCATGCCTTAAGAAAGCTAGCTTGAGTTGTGTGTTTGCCACTGACAAGCTCTTAAACAAAAGGGATGAAACTTTAACAGTAGTACTTAAGTAGAAATTTGGTGGATGTGTGGGTGACAGGTAATTCTCCATGGCCTTCAAAACATATCTCCCCAATGGAGCTGGTAGTGGCAGGTAGGTGTACACCTCACTTGGTCCTCCTCCAGTCTGGAGCCTGGCTGGGACTCTTGTTGCCCACTTCCCCACAGGGCTGATTCCACGTGACCAGGGCTGGTAAGTAGAGAAAAGAGTCTTCAGGGCAGTGGCTTGGTGCTCTGGCGTCCACAATGTGAGATGAATGTAACTTTGTAGATGCACATTCTAATTGACGATTTAGCTTAATTACCTTACACGGTGATGGAGACGGGACAGAAATACTTCCTCCTATTATCTTCTAAACATGACCTACCTGAAACTGATATCTAAGCTAAGATCAGAATAGGAAGAGAATTGGCACTTCCTGAATACCCTTTTAGATAGAGATTGGGCTAAGCATTTTCTTTTCACAACCAACCCAGGAAATATATATCATATATATATATATATCATATATATCAAATATATATCATATATACCCACTTTTCAAAGCTGAGAAAAGTGAGGCTTAGAAAGGACCCTAACCCTAAGCAACTTGTTCAAGGTCACAAGCTAATAGATTCAAATCCAGTCCCCTTTGACATTGAAATCCATTCTCTCTCACCACTTCAGGTGATGGCTTCCCTGAGGAAGTCAGCAGATAGTTCAAAGAGAAAAGATGATCACCGAAAACACCTTGTCTCTTACTTTTCTCCTTGTTTTTCCACATCTAAAGCCCCAAAGCAGAAACGTGGCTGGAAATTTGTCCTAAAGGCTGGAATTTATCCTGTATATGGGGGAAGCAAATCCAAAAGCAATAGTACTTGGAATGTTAGAAAAGTCTTAGGCTGTTTCTAGTCCAGCCACAAATAAACAGAGGTTTATATGTGTGGAGTGATTTACTATCATTCATTAGTGTATTTTATACTTCGCTGAATTTAGATAGGCAAATTATATAAACTCTTTATATATAAGCCGAACATGTCAGATGTCAGGACTCAAAATATGTGTTCAATTAAAAAAATACATCTCTTAAAACCAAAGCCCTGAATACATATTAAGTGATACCCTAATCTGAAGGTAAATGAGATATGCCACCTAACAGATATTAAGTGACCTACATTCAGTACAACCTCCATTAATGAGGCAAATGCATTCCAGTGGCACACTTTAGTGTCAGAAACTTCATTATCCAATGAGGCAATAACACAGAAATCATAAGGACCCCTCCAAGGAGGACAGAGAAGAAGTGGGTACAGTTTAAAATTATTAAATATGAACCAAAAGAATATAAATAGGTTGCCCGAAAACAAGACTCTGGAAGCTCTAAATTAGAGAGAGGAGATTAAGAGGGAATGGGACCCTCAGAGCTAATCTGTGCTCCTCCAGAGAAGTGGAGAAAAGGTTTGGAGGAGAAGCCTGCGGGAGTGGCCCGGATTGGAGCAGAATGGACCCCACCTGACTTGGTCACTCCAGCAACCCCAGACCAGGCCTGGAGGGGCTGGAACTGAGCCTGGCCAGACAAGCCTCTGAAAGGACACGGCTATCCAGAGCAGAGAGACAGCACCTCTGACGCCACAGGGGCCCCCAAACGCACCAAGGGCATGCTCAGCATTGGAGTTACACAATTTCATTGCATCCCATGTCATCCCATCCATCTGCAAGTCCTTTCACAAGGGGGACGTCTGTCATTATTCCATTAGAATGAAAAGACCGAGTCCATTTACCGGGTGGAGGTTCCACATTGACTAAAACTCTCTTAGACTAAGTGTTGCTCACTGACCAATCTGACAATCAGTACATGACAGTGATCCCGATGACACCCTTCTCTTCCTTAACAAAAGCAAGGAAGTGGGGAAGTGGGTTGACACAGGGCAGCAGAAGGCACAGAGGAGGCAGCCAAAGGGTTATGAGACTCAAGAGGCCGGGGAACCCCTACACTTTTGCTGATTTCGTATTTATACCGTAAACCATGCAGGACAAACATGCTCTATTCACCGAGGTATTTTTGTCCCGTGCAGCTGTGTGGCTTAGCGGGAGCTTTGCTGCCGAGCCATATGACTCATGCCAACGCTGGCGCACATGATTTATGAAGACTTAAAGAAAAAGAAAACAGCCAGCTTCATTATGGAGGGTCTTCGCTTTCAGAGGATTTGTTCCTCAAGGATTAAGGTGCCATTTCTTGCTCTCTGGGTGAAACAGTGGGGCTGCCTCAGTCAGCAACGGGCTGGAGGACAGCTTCCAGCTTCACCCCTCCCCCTCCCCCCGCCCTAGCCCCAGCTAAATGAGGATGCCTCTAGTGTAAGAAGAGAACAGAGTCGTAGCCTGAGGATGTGTGGCCAACCGCCCTATCAGAGGTGTTGCTTACACCTGGTGCTGCTTCCCTCCCAGACAGGGTCTGCAGCCCAGGACATGGGAGAAGGCTGAAAAGGGACCAAGTTTTGCTGGTACCCAGGCTGGCAGTATCTGTCAGACTGTCTCCCTGCCTCACTGATCGGGAGAGAGAAGCTTCAACAGGACTCCTTTCCCCAGTCCCACTTACACTCCCCACGGCGGGTCAGAAAGAAAGGTCTGGGATCTCTTGCTCGAATACATTTCTAACTCCTACCTTCTAGAACTTTCCAAACTGGACTGACAAGCCTTGGCTCTTTCCTACTCTCCCTCCCTGTTTCAGCTTTCACTTTCAATCACAGCCAGGTCCACATTTACTCCTTGAAAAATGGGAAAATCAGGCCAGTTGGTAGCCCAGGTTTGTGGCTATAATCCTCACAGCTGCTTTGTGACAAAGTAGCTTGGACTAAGAAAGCGACTTTGGTGATATCCTGTTTATCTGCTTCCAGGAACGCGCTGTCACCCACCCATACCCTCACCACAATGGAGCAGAATAAAAGTTCATGAGAATTTGTGAATAATAACATGGTCATGGAGCCTGCACCTTGGATACTTTTACCTTCAATTAAATTGGGGGAGACTCAGGATAGTCTATATTCATGCTGACTTGTTCATCAGATGCTAAGTGTATCATTCCTATGCAAGATGAGAAGAAAACAGATTGGGAAATTTTGCAAAACAAGAACTGAAATGACAGATTTTTAAATATTAAAAGGATCTACCAGTTGCCAACAAGGTTCTATTCTAAGTCAGAAAATAAAACAAATAAATAAAAGTTTGGGTGGAATTTTTAACCTTCCAGCAAAAGTGTTCAATTAAATAGCTTATCCTTTGTTTCCTTTGGTTGCAGTTAGTTTGGGGAGAGTGCTTCCAGTGTAGCTTTCGGTTTATTTGTTTACTTTTTGTGTGGTCCAGTCCCTACCCCCACCAACACACACACAAAGGACCTGAACAACCAGTTACAGGTAGTTGCCATAATCTCTCCCCGTGGAAGCTTTGAAGGTGCTTCCAGCTGCATCAAAGTGCTTCATTGCTCTGTGCATCTCCGCCCACTTCAAAGCCCGGCTGCCAGGAACTTGTCGTGTGGTCTACCTTGTAGTTCTAAGGGAGCTATACTCTCTATTTATTGTGCAAATGTTTATGGAGATGCCCTGGTATCTTTCTTGACTCACAGCTTAGCCTCGTAGTAGCTTCTTCTAGCTGGGATTAGGACTGTCTAGGAAAATTATCTACAGGAATATGTAAGGGTCAGGACTGCCTGAGACTAATCCTGCTGACTTGAGGTCCTTTCAATGTCTACAATGTCACATGCTGTTCAACTATTTGACAAGGTTCTATTAGCACAGTAACTGGGGAACTTTCCCTCAGGAACCTAAAGGGAGCTCATTAGTTTTGATTTAAGTTGTCGTTAAAGAAAAAAAAACAGTTTCACCTTTGTAAAAATTATTATTTTTTTTTTTTTTTGCGGTACGCGAGCCTCCCACCGCCGCGGCCTCCCCCGCCGCGGAGCACAGGCTCCGGAGGCGCAGGCTCAGCGGCCATGGCTCACGGGCCTAGCCGCTCCGCGGCATGTGGGATCTTCCCGGACCCGGGCACGAACCGCGTTCCCCGCAACGGCAGGCGGACTCCCAACCACTGCGCCACCAGGGAAGCCCCTGTAAAAATTATTGGTAGAGGACTGTGAAAGGAACAGGAATCCTAAGATACACGAGAAAATAGATGCTCCAGGACAGGCTGTCTGATAGAACTTTCTGCAATGATGGAAACGTTTTGTAACTCCGTGCTGTCCAATACAGTAACTCTCAGCCCCATGTGGCTGCAGAGCACTTGAAATATTCCTAGAATGACTGAAGAACTGAATTTTCTATTTAATTTTAATTAATTTAAATTGCTGTCAATGGCTAGCGGCTACTGAATTGACCGGCATGGCTCTAGGAATTAACTGTGTGTGTGTGTGTGTGTGTGTGTGTGTGTGTGTGTTTAGAAAATGTATAACCTCATGTGGAAGAAAGAGAAGGAAAAGGAAGAAAAAATATTGCCTACTTGGATTCTACTAGAAAAATTCTTTCCACCTGTCACCATAATACCTCCACCCAGGCAATAAGGAGATTCTAGCCATCAGGCCCAAAGAGAATAGTGTCATCATGCATTTCCATTGCTCACGTGGGAACAAGACCGCAATGCCCACGCACAGGCTGGCACTTCTCTGCATTCACACCTTCTGGTTGATAGCATTTCCATCCATCGTGTGCAAGGCAATGGACAAGGGGGAAAGGTAATGAAATGGACTCCTCGTTGACCAGCCCAAGCCCATCATGTGTCATTGCGTGGGGCTGTCACTTTTATACATCAAGGGTGCCCGTTACCAGGTAAGGCACCTGCCCTTTTAAAGCGACTTAAATCAGGAGCTGTACGAGTGGAGAGGGGTCATCAAGAGGCCACAGGAATCTCAGGCCTGTCCGCTGGTCTGATGTGGGCCTTGAAATTGTTCCCTGAGCTGGCAAAAACCGGATTCTGAGTACTTTGCGGGGGACTCCCAAGCCGTGTGGATGCTGTAGGCAACCTCCCGACGGACCAGAGGAAGGAAGCGCAGAGAGACATGGGTGGGAGTGTCTGTATGTGTGACGGGAGGTTCTTGCTGATGTAAGGCTGGGCTCCAGACACAGCGGCAGGAAGGCAGTCCTCCACCCCTGTGTCCCACCCCGTTCCCTATGTTCATTTCCCAGCTACGTTCTAATTAGGAAACACTGAAGAAATCTTGGAAAGTATAAAGAACGAGACACTAACGAGTTTTTCTCCATCCAGGAGGGAAAAAAGAAAAACCAACTTGTTCATTAACCCACATTTCACTTCTGTAAAGTTGTCCTTTTTTCTTTCCCGCCTGATGTCCATATCTGGGCACAGCATTTAGCCTGGTACTGAAATGTTTTAACTGCTGCTGTGGCTGCCGTACTTTCTAGCCGGGAGAGATTTGCCTTCTTCATCATGAATTCTTTTGTTTTTCCCTGTGGCCAGCTGCTACAAAGATGCAGTCAATTTAGCTTAAACAGGCTGAGAGGTGCTATTTGATATGTCAGCCAGGCCCACTTCTCAAAATCCAGTGCTCAGCAGGTACAGCTTTCAAAAAAAAAAAAAAGTCTGGGGGCTGCTTCCAGAAGGGCACAGACTTTGGTCGCAAGTCTGGGGATAAGAGCAGGGCTCCCCGGAGCGCAGACACAGGTCTCTCCAGATTCAGCCCCGGCAGCAGTGGGAACAGCTTGCGCCATTTCTTTCTGCCTGTCTTCACCCTCGTCCTACTCCTTCCCTTCCCTTGCTGCCACCGGCTTCTATCCCTATTGTTCCCTTAAGCCCAGCAGCCAGTGTGCAGCCAGGCCCAACACACGCTCCTGTTCCCGCAGCCAGCAACTTCCTCTGAAGCTGCAATGCATAATTACAACCAGCTGCTACGGCTGCTGGCCGGCCAGCTCTGCAAACAAGCATCCTGATACCCCGAGTTCCAGGGAGGCAACAGCCTGCTCTTGGCAGCAGCAAATCCTCCAGAGGAAGTGCCCACACCCTTGGAAGACGAGAGAGTGCAGCCCTTGTCTCTCTTGTCGCTCCCGGAGGCCAGCTGTATCCTCTCTCCTCCGTGTCCAGAGAGGGTCGTTTTTACTGTTCATAGGAAGGTAAGCACCTTCCTTCTGTCACCTGAGGCTGCCCTTGCCCTGATGGCCTATTGTCTGTGCCGGTGTCACGAAGCAAGAGGTTGTGTCCTAGGCCTCACTCAGCGGGGGAAGGAGCACGAAGGAGCCTGGCTTCCAATGAGCATGTCAGCTGAGTCGAACATGCACAGCGAGATGGGGGTGGGAAACGCGCACTGCCCTCAGCTAGCAAGAGGCAAGGAGACAACTGATGTTGCTTTAAAAAAAACCATTAAATTAAAAAACATCAAAAAAGTTTTTCATTTAAAGTGAAGATCCAAACAAGCCTGACTTAGCCTCTCGAACTAAGGACAGCAGCAAGTGGGCACGAGAGCTGAGGACTCATCCAGGACCCGCCTCAGAGCTGTGGGTTCATTTGGGGGCCTCGATGATCTTTCGGGCTTGGCTACAAGTATGACTCTGATCCAAAATTAGGTTTTGAATGTGTAACACGAGGCTCCCTGCCCCACCGCCGCCTCTCTCTGCCCTCCGCCGTTTCTTCAGAGCCTGGCTCCGGGCCAGATCTGGCCCTCTGGCTCCTGGGGGATGGGCTGGCCGCAGGGTTCTGTTTTGTTCTGTTTCCAGGCAGGGTTTCAGGATGGGTGAAGGTGCACGGGCTATTCAGGAAGAAGAGGGGAAACTGATAACGCGTGGGAAGGGCATCTGACCCTCAAATCACTCACCCCATCAACCCAAAGCTGGAGGAGACCGTGCAGGTAGGAGGGCAGGCGTGCCACCCGGGGCTGCCCACGTGGCTTCTGCCCACCTGTGCTTTCCAGCTTGGAAAATAGGTCCCAATAGGTCTTCAGCAGCGAAAGGCGAGCCAGGCTGGGCCGGCTGCTCTGTCATGTCCAATGGCAGCCACGGAGGTGGGGAGCCGCTGGGAGGCTGCTGTCGAAAAGGAGCTGCTCATTTTACAGGGCAGTTTCCCAGGGATGCTGGCCCTGGCAGGAGCAGCTCAAGCAGGGCAGACAGGAGCACTTCGGAAGGGCTCGTCCTCTCTGTCTGAGCTTCGGCAGCCGGACCATGGGCGGCCACAGCGGGCTAGCTGGCTGTCATGTTGGGGTTCCCGTTCACAGCCTTCTTTTTCTCACTGTTTAAAACCCTCAGTAGAACTTTTTTGCAGAGTGGTACTGGGCAGGGGGTGCTTCCTTGGAAGGAATTTCAAAGCAACCTGGATTGGCAAAGGGCATGCAGAGAGCTAGTCACTCTTGAATGTGAGTAAACAATGGGGTTAGTGCCTCATCCGCTGTGGCTTTTCTGTGTTTCTTCATCAGTCTCTGATGATCTTTGCAATTGAATTCCCCACAGGAAAAAAAAAAACCATTTAAAGTGATCTTTTGGTGTTTATCCCACGCTTTCCCTTTGGATTTTTAAGTCAGGATACACTTCAGAAGCACATACAAAGCAAACGCGTGTCTGTGAGAGCATCACGACGCGGCTGTTTCAGGCTGATTATGACTTGGTGCAGCTTGGCGCTCCCCCACTGAGAGCAGCGGAGAGGTCCCAGCGACTGGGTAATGTGATTTGGGGCAGGTTTTTCTTCGGGCTGGCAATGAGGAACAAGCTTAACAAGCAGTCATGTCTGAGCTCTCACTTTACCGCAAACCTTGCTTGACATCAGGCTTTAAAGGGCCCCGTTCCCAGAGAAGAAGCATGAGAAGGCACCTACAGCCCTGTTATATCGATAAGTGGAGAACAAAAGATGTGCAAGAACAGGAACAGAAAAAAGTTCAGAATTATCAAACATGAGATTGAGAGGGATAAGCGCCAGATTTTGAGACAGGAGACTTAGATGATTTTCCTAACTGTGCCCCTAATTATCCTTGTGGACTTGGCCATCTATTTACTTCTCCTGGTTTAAGTTTTCTCATCTATAAAATGGGGGTGATGATACCATCTCGCTGTTAATCTACCATGGCTGTGTGTGTGTGTGTGTGTGTGTGTGTGTGTGTATGGTGAAAACAAGCACACTAAGAATGTTAAAAGTAGTTGAAATGCATTTTGTCATAGGAAAGTAAACTAGTATAAAAGCAGCCGTATGTGCATCTTGTACATGCTTAGGCTTATTTGTTTATTTTTTAAACAAACATTTAGGCCCTGTCATTGAAATGGGTTTCATGGTACGCCACCCACTGATAAAGAAATGCAAGTACTTTTTCAGGTATAAGATCATCTGCTTATTTAAAAAATATACGTGGTCTGTAATTTTTCGTCCATCAGATGGGATTTTACTTGACCAAGTAAAGGGAAGCATGAAGTCTTTCAGGGCCCTTAGAGCATCTCTCAGTGCTTTACAAAGATGTTCCTGACACTCTGAGAGCCAGCTATCGTGTATCACTCTTTCCACCAACAGATGGAGAAACTGAAGCATGAAGAGGTGAAGCGAGGTCATCGAGGGAGCAGGTGATGGACTGGCTTCTGGTCTCTTGCTCCAAGCCCTCCTCCACTTTGTCTCTCTCACAAACAGCCATCAATAACTTCATCTCCAGGCCAAACACTGCAAACCAGGACCCACAGTGTACAAAGCATCTAAGTGCAAACGGGATCTCCACCAACCCGAGCAGAGCCAGGGTCTGAGCAGAAACGAAGGAAAGACAAGTGTTACCACTGGGGGCAGAGACTCACAGTGATGTGCCAGGAACAAGGAAGTGATGAGTGAAAGCTCCACCTGATTGGTCCATCCAGCACTAACAGATCAAGATCATATCAACCTAATGGCAAGACCTCCTCAATGTTTACTTTATTTAATAACAGATTTTTGACACTATACTTAGAGATTTTCCTTCCTTAATATCATAACTGGCTGATGACAGAATAATTAAAATTTCATGGGAGTGTTCATATGTTGTGATAATGCATAATCACGTATAAGTCAACCAAACCTTAGGCTGACTGAACATTTCTACTTAAAAATTAAGGTTGTGACCCATTTTCCTTTTACATATTATGTACCCAAATACATGCCTTATCTCTGTAGGTTTTCAGCCTGGCTCCACCACTTTGTGACCTCAGAGCAAAAGCTCTGAGCCTCAGATTTCTCCCCTATAAATGGGGTAATCAGGCCTATCTCAGATTTTTTTTTGTTAAGACTAACTGACTTCATGTTTGTAAAAGTATCCAACACAACCCTTGGTCCATGGACAGTGCCTAGTAAACGCTATTTCCTTCTTCCCCATCTTTGAATATATTCTTCATAAAGCGCTTTAATTGTTGGAAGTACTTTCATGTATACTGTGAGCAATTCAATAAGGTAGCTAAGGGGCGTGTAATTATCCCTTCCAAATATGTGAGAAAACTCTGTCCCTGAGAGGTTAAGTAATGTACTCAGAGTCACACAGCAAATTGGTGCAAAACTGGAAGCCTGGCACCTAGTCCTGTGATTCTCTGGACCTGTGATCCTTCCAGAAACTTCCATCCATGGCCACCATTGCCTCTACCTGAATAGAATCCCCTCACTTGCCATCTACCCCAAACCAATTCCAATTCTCAGGAGACGGCTCCTTGGTGCCTCTTCCTGGTCTTCCCTGCACTGCCCCAGCTTCAGTCCCATCCCATTCCTCAGGAAAGTCCCTCTACCTCCACCCGGAGCTGGATGGTCAGGGACTAATCCACGTGGCGTATAAATCAAAACGAATTGGGAAGGAATGTTCTTTTAAACAAAAGAAGTTGAATTAGATACCACCATACACATTATGTTGTTCAATATCTACAGCGTGATAAAATCATCCCAAATGTCACCAATCCCTGGGGTATTTTATTAATAATTAAGTATTTTTAGTTCACTTAGGAATTCAGATTCCATTTAACAGAGAATATACACCAAATATGTCTGTTATACTGCAGCTTGCAACAGAACATGTTAGAGATCTCAGCTGGGTTTCTCCAGGACAGATGACAAAGTTAATGAAGGTGTCAGTCTTTCCTAAAGGCAGCATAGGAGCCAAAAGTAGCATCCTGGATTTGTGTTTATTAGGAGTGTTTATTAGAATGACTAATAATGGAAGACAGACGACTTGGCAAGACAGCTGAGAGAAGCCGAAAGGAAATGGGATGATCTCGCAGTATACAGGGCAGAGCAGAGACCCAGTGTCTGAGGTAGAGTAAATCATTTGTCCTCACACTAATTTTTAAGGTTTTTAAAGACTGAAATAGGTAAAGAAGGGCTTGTTCTATGTGCCTCTTAATGCAAAGACTGCTCACAATTAGCTTACTCCAAAATGATACATGGCCCTGGACGCATACACACACACACACACACACACGCGCGTGCACATACCACAGACTTTTCTTTAAAAAAGCAGTTTTCTTTATTTGCTTTGTTTTGTTTAAAATGTTATCTGATTCTCTTTTCTTCTTCTCCATTTCCTGGGCAAAGTCAGAATGCTGAATATCTTGAAAGAAAGAAAGGGAAGCTAGCAGACAGATTGCCGATCTTCTTTACGTCTTTCAGAGATTTACTGTTTTTTCCTAGGCCCACAAAAGAAGATTCCTTTTGAAGATGATCAAGGAGAGAGAGAGAGAGAGAGAAAGAGAGAGAGAGAGAGAGGGGTAAGACCTGGGGAAATCAGTTGACCCCATCCTCGGCCCTGGGGCTCTCCTAACTAGCTTTGTAATGTGTGATCTTTTGGGCCTGTTATTTAACCTCTCTGTCTCTAGACCCCCTCCCCTACCAGTAGAAGTTTTCATGATCTAGAAATCCCTTCTAGCCTTAAGGTACCAGAAATCTAGGCTTGAAGCAGGGAGAAGTTTTCTTCTCAATGGTGGCTGAAGAATTTTGCAAGCTTTTAGCAGAAAATGACCATGGATAAATTCTTCCACTTCCTTGTTTCCTGAACTGAAACTATGTGCAAATCAGGCCACTTCTTTCCTCCCTCACTTAAATCACCTGCCAACCTAATAAAAGAGCCATAAATTTGGTCATAATGTCCCCAAGAAAGGAGAAGGATCCTCTCCTAACCAGGGAGGTTGGTGGGACAAGCTGTCACCAGGAAGTAGAAACTGCAGGGAAGATTGTTCTTGTGTCTACTGTAACCAACCTGGGTGCCAGAGGACTCTGCAAAGCCATGAAGCAGCAGGACTTACTACGGAAAGTGGACTTGGTTTGCTTTATAGCCTATTCACTTTCATCCTGATGTTATTAGGGGTCAAGGTCCAGCTAGTACTGCCTCCAGGGACTTCTGGTCTGAGAAAGGTATGTGTGTGTGTGTGTGTGTGTGTGTGTGTGTGTGTGTGTGTGTGTGTGTGTGTGTGTGTGTGTGTGTGTAGGAATCACTCCCTAAGTGTCTCTAAAACTAGTACTTCTTGCTGTTAGACACAGGGTCCAGACAAGTGGCCTTGAGTAGAGATTCCCACCCTTCTCTCAGGAAAGAATCGACATGGCTAGAGAGGAATGTGAGAAGAAATGGTGGATGGGGGAGGGGGAGAGAGCAGGGAGAGCTATTTATCACATAGCAGCCTTGGGAAAGGAGCAGAGGAGGAGGGGCCGAGTTTCAAAACAACCTGTGGACATAGACACTCTAAGTATGATGGAGGAAAGATGATTTAAAGTCAGATAGATTAATAAACTCAATTATCCTGGATGGCTTTCTTTAACTGTGATTTCCTGTTCTGAATGTCACTGTTGTTTTTTTCCTGCTAATACCAGCTCATCCCAGGTGACAACCGTGCGTATTCTATTTCACCATTTTTGGAAGCAGGTGGTGAGGTTTCTTACTTTGCCTTCACAGACACAACCACCACTGCCCTGAAAGTTTGAGGAATTACTGTCTCTTAAAAAAAAAAAAAAAAAATCTAGACCACTCTTTGGGTATTGTCAAGGCTAATCCGTTGGAACTATGCTTATAACCAAGTGGAGTCCTATCACCTGCTGTTCACAAGTAGATGCTTCAGATGGACACTGAGAAGTTACGCCACAGGGCATGGACTTCCTCTTCAGCAGATTAAAATTAAGTGTATGTGTGTGAGTTGGGGCAAGGGGTTGTTATCTGGCTTAGCTGCTATAATTTCTCATGCTTTTGGCTCCTGGTAAAGAAAAGCATCTCTGCGATTTCTAGGGCTCTGAGCATAAACATAGATTTTCCCCACTTGTAGGAGTAGGGTGCAACCGATTCACTGCACCAATGCTTAAATTGTGGCCCAGAGAAGTGAGCCAGATTAAGTGTGGTCACTCAGCTGGTTAGCCACAGAGCCAGAGAAGGAAAATGGGCCTCCAGGTTCCTTGTTCTGAGCTCCTTCTACCCAGGTGGATTCTAGGAGATCTGTTTTGCAGAATTTCCTTTCCAGTTTGTATTCAGCTGGAGACAAGAAATCATATTATGGGTTTATATATCCAAAGTGTTTACCAGTCAGACATTCCCCAGCACTCTCCACTCTCACCCACACTGGTGGAAGGCTGTATATCTGCAAAAAGATATGGCAGGAGCACATATAGGCACAGCACAAATGTTCTTTTTTAATCAAAGTCCTTCGTCTTTGCCCCAAGGTTAATTTCCCTTTGGCCTCGACTTCTTTTTTATCCCTGTCTATTCACTTATATTAGTTTGTATGCTAACACTTAAATACACCACCTTTAAATCTGGGAGACACTAAACATAGCTAAATGCGACCCGTAGCACCTAAAAAATAATCTAAGTTTGTGTGATATTTCTTACGTTCACCCCTTGGTGATCACTTGATGGGTGGGAGCTTTGAAGTCATGTCAGTATCAACTCTCTCCTTCTGAAGATGAGGTTAAGTGACTTGCCCAAGAATAACAGGCAGAGCTGGAATGAGACGGTCCCCATAGACCCACTGACTTTTCTTCTTTCTATTATGCCACACTACCGACCTGCCAAAGTCGGGTTTTGTATCCTCTCTTCATTCTGTCCAACCCTGATACAGATAGATACTGATGGGCAACAAGATGGACATGATTTGGGCACAGACAGGAGGAGCATATGGGGAGGACAGAACGAGGCCTGAACCACCCAGCCTGCACTGCTCAATACACTAGCCACAAGCCATATGTGGATATTTAAAAAATTAATTACAATGAAATAAAATTAGAAGTTTAGTTCTTCAGTTCTTCACCTTTCAAGTGCCCAACAGCCACAAGCGGCTCGTGGCTGCCGTACTGGGCAACGCGCACATGGAGCATTTCTCCCATCACAGAAGCTTCTACAGCACAGCTCTGCTCTACCAGACCATCAGGTCCTAATAAGAATAACTATCGTTTATTGAGCCTCAACAGCATACAGGCCTTACTGTTGGTGTTTTATGCCTATTATTTCATTAATCTTCACAAAACCCATGAAGTAGTATTATTCGCATTTGACAGAGCAAGGAACTGATATTAAAAATTCTTAGTAATTTGACCTTAGGTTTAGTAGTAAATGGCAGAAACACGAACACGGACCTGTTAATAACAAACTATAATATGAGCTCTAGTTTCCTGTGAGGAGCCATAAAGACTGATAATGTAACTAAAATTTATTGAGCACAGACTGTGTGCCAGGCACTGTTCTAACAGGTAACACGTACAATCATTGAATCCTCTATAAGGTAGGCATGATCATTATTCCTATAAAGAAATGAACTTAGAGAGGTTAAGAAACTGTCCTAATGTCAACCAGCTAGTAAATGATGGAGTGAGGATTTAAACTCAGGCAGTCTGAGTCTAGAAGCTGGGTGCCAAACCACTACACCATACTGATGACCAACTGGCTGCTGCTTCTATGTTTGTTGTATAAAAGGCAAGGACCAACCTGTGGCTTATGAGTCCAATTCTTGTTCACAAGGGTCAGTCACTCTTTCCAGATGGGCTCTTTCATGGAGCCAGCTGTCGTATGCCTCTGCTCAGAAGGATCGGCTCCATTTCTCCTTGCTTCTGGCCAGCAAGGTCTGTTGCTCTCTCTGCCACGGCTAGAAGTCGTCACAGAAGTCACGCTTGAGCGGTTCTTGAAAGCAGTCCTTTGGCTTAGTCCTTGGAGGTGTCCCACCTTAGCTCACCACAGGACATCTTCACGAGCATCCTGTTGACATTCGTTATTGACATTTGGTCGACCCAGCTGACATCCCTTCAGTCCTGGTGGACTGGCTGCGTTCCAGGCATGTTGGTGAATCTGTCTTACACTTTAAATTAAATTTCTAGCAGTAGACAATCCTCATGAGCTGACTCAAGAAGTTGGCTGTGATATTTATGGCACTGGTCTGTAGATTTTTTTTTTTTTTTTTTTTTTTTGCGGTACGCGGGCCTCTCACTGTTGTGGCCTCTCCCGTTGCGGAGCACAGGCTCCGGACGCGCAGGCTCAGCGGCCATGGCTCACGGGCCCAGCCGCTCCGCGGCACGTGGGATCTTCCCAGACCGGGGCACGAACCCGTGTCCCCTGCATCAGCAGGAGGACTTAACCACTGCACCACCAGGGAAGCCCAGGTCTGTAGATTTTTATTTACTCTTGTCTAGAACCAGGTGCCAAGTGGGTACCATACTCCACCTGCCAGCCTCATCAAGATATCCTGATTGCTTTTCGCTTAATTTTTCTATTGCTTTGATACATTTAGAGCATTACTGCTATCTGAGAAGAAAAATTCAATGGAGGATTTTTTCTTGTATTTCGGTAGTGAACTTCTTTTGGCTACTAATGGGATTTTCATTGCATGGGTTAGCATTTAATCATGGTCAACTTTTGCCTTCTCACACCTTTAGCAGTATTATAACTTTGCAAGATGGTCCAAAATCATTTGGAGGCTGTTTCAAGTAGGGTGGCTGCTTAGTAGTCACCACATAACAGCTCATGAATGGCTTTAACAGAGAATGGCCTGTGGGTTGTGAACTTGGAAGCACCTCCCTAAGACCTTGGAACTTAGCTTTCTTGATGTACTTTGGAACAAATAAATACTCAAGCCAGTCTCAAACTGTCAGTGGTGTGAACTGGCTGTAGGGAACACCAGTAAATACCTGGCAGAATCCCATTGAGCTTCTTTAGTCAAGTCAATGACAGATCTTGTGTAAATCAACTTGCATTATCAAAGACCTTTGTAAAATTGGTGGATACACTGCACTTCCTCTACTTGATGGACCACAAATACCACAGGAAAGTCACTCCCACCTCACCACTGCAGCCCAAATACACGGCTGTCTTTCAAGGGTACAACTGACCTTCTTGTGCAATCACTGGTTTGCCAGGATGCTGACATGAATTTTGCTACAATAGAAAAACTGTTGAAAGTTTGTGAGAGCTGTTTGAACATTCTCATATATTTTTCTTCTCAAAAAAGTGATGAACTTGAAATCCTGCTGTGTGTTCTTGGCACTCTACATAACAAAGAATGGTAAATACAGCGATCTAAGTAGCTTCTTCCATTTCAACTTGAAAATTTCCTCAGATGCACGTCCGTGATCATAATTCATGATTCTAGCTTCCTGGTTGGAACAAACTCATATTTTTAAACTAAACCAGCATGGGTGCTTCAAGAGGTAGAACGTTCCTTCTTGTGAAGAGACTCAAACACAAGGTGATTGGGATGTCCCTGGCGGTCCAGTGGTTAAGACTCTTCCAATGCAGGGGACACAGGTTTGATCCCTGGTCAGGGAACTAAGATCCTAAGATCCCACATGCCACGTGGTGTGGCCAAAAAGTTAAAAAAAAAAAAAAAAGGCAATTGGCTATTTAGAGGGTGAATCGTGAAGGGGATTTAAGAACTGGTCGGGTGGCCAGACTAAATTACCCAATCAAACCCTGACAGGCTATGATTTAGCATGTTTTCTAGTCTGCAAAGTTCTATATTCACAACGTTCTACTCTTTGAACACATCACACTTTTTCCTTCTCAGGGTCGTTGCCCACCTGGTATTTTTTCCCTGGAATGTCAACACATGGCTAAGGTTGACCTTTTTTATTGTTCAGATGCTGATTTAAATTTTTTCTTCTTAGGCCATTTCGAATGCCTGTATCTGTAGAGGTAGAGTACGTTATTTTCTATCGCTGAATCCATTTAATTTTCCCACCAGATGTATGCAGTTTGTGGGCATATCTACATTTGTTTGTGGGTCGGTTGTCTGTAGACTGTAAGGGGGGATACATTTCTGTTTTATCCATTAATGTTACGTCTATACTCAGCACGTAACAGGCATTAAGTAATTATTGAGGGACTTCCCTGGTGGTCTAGTGGTAAAGAATCTGCCTTCCAATGCAGGGGACAAGGGTTCAATCCCCGGTCGGGGAACTAAGATCCCACATGCCATGGGGCAACTAAGCCCATGTGCCACAACTACTGAGCCCGAGTGCCTCAACTATAGAGTCCACGTGCCGCAAACCACAGAGCCCACGTACCACAACTACAGAGCCCACATGCTCTGGAGCCTGCACGACACAACTAGAGAGAGAAAACCCGCACGCCAAAACTAGATAGAAGCCCACGCGCTGCAATGAAGAGCCCACGCACCTCGACCAAAAGATCCCACATGCCACAACGAAGACCCGACGCAGCCAAAAATGAAAACAAATAAATAATTGTTGAATGACTAAATGAATGAATATTAAAATCAGATTAAAGGCATTTATAGAATCCAAGCTGCAGGACTTTTGAGATGGAAGACATGTTCAGAGAAATCTATGCCATTGTTTACCAGTGACGTATAAATATCCTCAGTTTCTTCTTTTCTACAAGGTTCATGGTTGAGCTATGGAAATTTCTAAGCACTATATAGCTATCTTTGATTAGACTGCACATTGGAACTTGTGTACTGTACCATCAGAAATCCCAACAATAGAAAAAAAAGGGGGGGGGGTTGTTTTGTTTGTTTTTAAACAATATCCCGGGCTTGGATGTATCTCGATAGTCCATCAGTTCCTTCCCAGATGGTTTGGAATCACCTGATCGTCCTTCAGCCTCCACATATCTGCGGCTTGTCTGAATGCAGTGGGTGTGTCCTTGAGGTCTTCCTCTGGTCCCATGGGTGAGACAATAACCCTGACCGTGGGACTCGTGGTCACCATGGTGAACTCTCCAGGTTCTCCAGGGGACACGTCACACTGACTATGATAGGACCAAAGTAGAAGGCACCAATGACCAGATGCATTAGGAACAAAAAGGGAGGGAAGCAGGGTCTTGAAAATAGAAATCACATCAAAAAATGGATGACGAGTTGATAATGCCTTGAGGCCTTTGTTCAGGAACACTCTGGTACTATAGAGGGAAAGACGACAGTGTCATATTCTTCTGTGAAGTGTGAGTTGGTTTTTCTTCAAGAGTTCTTCCCAAAGAAGGCCTTGTGGGCTGTGGCTAATTCCATTTTCCATTTTTACTGAGATTTGTTCTTTAATGCAAAATGTTATTCTCTTGCCAAGGATTGCTGTATCATCACATTAGCAATAAGATAAACAAACTTGACAAAAATTCACTGAAAACAATAAGTGTGGTAATTGCATATTCTTGTCCTAGGTATTCCCTTTTTGTTCTCAATTAAAAAGCAGGCCCAGCAGTTGTGTACGCTGTATCATTTGTTCACCTTAAATAAATACTTTTGAATCTAAAAATATAGCAGAAATAAAACTTTCTGAAAAAAATAAAAAACTGAAAGTCAGAATCACATCAAAAATAAGAAATGGATTTTTAGGGGATCAGGATGGTCTTTAAAAAAAGGTTGAGGTTTCCTGACAAGCCAACTCTGTTATGACCCTAGATCCGTGGGGATCTAAGGGTCTATATAAGACAGGCAGCCCCAGACATCTAGCTGAATGGTACAGACGCCCAGGAGAATATTTTGGATTTGCTTAGACTTAATAGAACTGTGAGTTGACTACACTCATTGGCAGATATTTCAGGAAAGAACAGGATTTCAAGTAGCATTTGGTCAGCTCAAGACTATTATCTACTAATTCATTTTAATTAACTCTGCTTGAATTCAACACATGAGTCTTGACTGTGACTAGCAGTGAACACGTGTGAGACCCCTGCTAGGGGTGGTGTACAAGTGTGAGTTTGCTACTTTTAGGGGCATGGGCTCAGCTCCATGCTTTTCTCTCCAGATCACCGATGAAAATGACCAGGAAAACTTCGGGAAGAAGCAAAGTGACTGAGCACTCTAGCTTCCACATCTGATCCGTGGAGTAGTCCGGCTCTGAGCCCTTCAGGACATGGTAAGCTGTCTCTACCCACCTGACCTACAGGCTTTTCAGCAGCCAGCTCCTAACATGGAGAGAGAAAGATCCGACACAGCCTCCTTTGCTGTGCTCGCACTTCCACCATGACGTGCTCAAACCAGCACATCAGAACAGACACGCTCATAATAAGACCAAAAAGCAGTGGCAGGGCTGGCAATCTTATACCTGGGCCAAGTGCCAGGACTGGCTCAGGGGGAGAGGTACAGGGAGTGGAGGAATGCCCTGCTCTCAACCCTTGGCGAAAACAAAGGTTAGGGCTACTATTAACTCAGTGCTGCTGGCAGACTGTAGCTTAAAGTTTTTTCCCAGAACCTTTGGAGGTGGGGCCTTCAACTGAGGTCAAGAGGGGGACTTTCAGACCCCAGACGTGTATTGGTATGTGGAGCCAGCAGAGGTGACCAGGTGAATGGGCAGGACCCTCACTACCAGCCCCACTTTGGCCAGCGGAAGCCCCCTGGCTCTTTTGAGTGTTGCTAAATTAGTCATCTACACAGTATCTGTACACCTGAAACAGGCCTGTTTTTTATCTCACAGTTTTTCTGTGAGTCAGGAATTCAGGGATGGCTTAAGGGTGTGTTTCTGGTTCAGGGTCTCTCACGACGTCAAGACGTCAGGCTGGGCTGTAGTCATCTGAAGGTTTGACTGGGGGTAGAGGACCCATTTCATCCAAGATGGCTCACACACAGGGCTGGGAAGTCAGTGCTGGCTGATGGCAGAGGCCTCAGTTCCTTGACATGTGGACCACTCCATACAGCTGCTTGAGTGTTTTCACAGCATTGGTGGTCGGCTTTCTCCACGGTGAGTGATAGGGGAGACAGCAAAATGGAAGTCACAATGTCTTTTATGTGCTGGCCTTGGAAGTCACAAACTGTGATTCTGTAATATACACTTGGTTACACAGGTCATCCCTGCTTAACAGGGAGGGGACTACACTAGGACATGCATCTCGGGAGGCAAGGGTCATTGGGGGCCATCTTGGAGGCTGGCTACCAAGACTGTCTAGTGGCCCAACCTCTGCCCAAGGGACATGGTCTTCTCCCAAGAGCTATACAAATCCCTAAGCTCCTCCCAAGAGCTATACAAATCCGATGCTCGTGGAAATGCCCAAGTGTCCTTCTGGAGATGGGGCAACAGTTCCTGACCTCCTGCCTGCCTCAGGTAGGGGGTGGGTCAGTGTCACTCCCCAGCCACACCCCTGCTTGGGCAGCAGCACACATGTGATGAATGCTGACAGTCACCAAGTCACTGACTATCCAGGCACACACCATGGCTTAGAATGCAACTTTAAAGCGAGGCCCACCCCCAGAGAAACTTCCAGATGGAGTACTGCTCTAAAATGGGCATTTGGTGGCCCATTTTAATAAGCCTATTTAAGTGTCTGAGTTATACCCATGAGGCTCTGGGGAGAATGTACCCGCACTGGATTTCTACTCTTTTCCTGGAGGGGAAATAAAGCTTGCTGACTCAGAAAGGAGTAAAGAAGCTCACTGTTAGTAGTTTTGGGGGTTCAGCTTTGGTGGATGTCTGCAGAAACTCCAGTGATTGTTCATTATCTTTTGCAAGATTATCTAACCTAATTTCAACTGTAAACTTAAAAATTTACTGAACAGATAGTATTGGGTTGGCCACAAAGTTCACTTGCCAACCCAATACATGAATGAATTTTTTTGCCAACCCAGTACATGCCTAGCAGTTGAGAAACGTTATCTCCTTTAATCTTCACAGGAACTCTTAGGTAGGTATTGTGACCACCATTTCATAAAGCAGCAGACTGAAGCTCCACCCAGCTAGCAAATGCGGAAGTCAGAATTCCAACCTGAGTGTGTCTGACTCCAAAGCCCACGTCATACACTGTCTCAGAACTTTCCACCTGAGGAGGGAGAATGTATATCCAAGGGAGAGTAAGGAGAGGAGCAGGGCCTAACACAGCCTCGGGACAGGAAGAGGGACAGCATATGAGGGCTGCAGAGCGACAGACAGATGGCATCTTCTGTTGGGAGTGACCACTCTGAGGATGTGCCTCGGCTCTCCTCTTGGCCCCCTTCTCCTCAGTCTAGGCAACAGTGATGCCGGATCTGTTTCAAGGGCAGCAAACTGTGTATCTCCCTCCCCCTCCGAGGAGAGTCAGGTTGTTAATAATAACAGTTACTCTAGCCTGGCCTCCTGCTAAGTTAAGCACCGCTTTTGAAAAACCCTCACAACATTCTTATGAGGTATTACTGCCGCTTTTAATAGCTGGGGAGATGGAGGATTGGGGAGTTCAGGAACATCCCCAAAGGTTACAAAGCCCCAGGTGTCAATGCTCACGTTTCAACCCAGGCTTCTGACTTTAGGGCCATCAAGCATCGTTAACACCATGTCCTACTAGACAAGAGGTTGGGGGTCGGACGACCGTGTGGCCCGTTCATCGTCAACTGACAGCGCCAGCCCGCGACACGGAAGGGGCAGGATCGGTCAGACTCCTCCTGGAAGGAGGCTTGCTGATGGCGCCAGCCGGGCCCAGGCAGACACATGGGACCCTGTTGCTCTGGGGCTCGGCGGACCCTGCTGCTTGGGGACCTGAACCGCCGCCGATCCTGTCCCTGGTCTTGGCCTTGCCCGAGGCGGAAGGCAGCCCTGCACGCGGCTGGAGAGCATTTGGGGTGGCCTTGGGCTCCGATGCCTGGGATGCGTGAGTTGGGGAGGGAGGTGTCCGGGCTCAGGCGGGCACCAAGGACCGGGGCGTGGGGCTCTGCACCCAGATCACCAACCCCACCGTGCCCCCCACCCCCCATTCCCGCTGCCAGTGGCCTGTGTGCTCCTCTGGCCGGAGCCCTGGCCGGGCGCGGCAAGGCGGTGAAGGGTGACGGTGGGGAGGGGGGGCGCCCTGCTCCCGGGCCGCCCAGACCCCGGAGGCTTTGTGCGTTCGGAACCGGATTCCCCGCCTCCCATTCCCGCTTTCTTTTCCCCTAACCGAAGTCCCAGTAGAGTATCCAGCAATTAGCACGCGAGAGGGGGTGGAGGGCGGCGGCGGGCGGGCGGGCGTGTGGGCGACGAGAACCGCCCCCCGCGCCGGGACCGGTCCCGCGCTCCCGCCTGCGCTGCCTTCGTGCGCCACCTACCGGCTGCTCGCGGCCGCTGCGAGCCTGCCAGCGCTGTTCCTAGGCAGATCTTGATCTCCATGGACAATAGACAATGGGATTTTTTTTTTTTTTAACAATGATTTACTTTGGGGGGTGGGGATAAGGAGAAAGGAGGGAGGGAGGAAGCGGCAGTGTGTTTGTCATCGATTTAGAAAAAAATCTCTGTTCTATCATTGTTTCTGCATATCCATTATATTGAGGACAAAAGAATCCCGTTCTGGAACAACAAAGCCAAGGGAAATGTTTTCTGTGGCTGACATTTCATTGTGTGCGCAAGGTGCTATATTATCATGGGGAGAGATTGTAAAGAGGATAGGGCAGAGCTTCGGTTCAAACGCCTGACTTTTCTGCGTTAGGGTGTGGGCTTTCTTGTATGAGCCCCGTTTTATATGGCCTCATAGATCTCCAGAACACACAATTCCATGTTTCTATGTAGTTGCCCAGCCCATCACAAGGATTCCTTGTGGATTATTTTCGCACCACCTCCAAGGTCTATTACAGCCAACAGGGATAATTACGCTTCAGTTTCACAACCTCCCTACACATCCCTTACCAAAAGTGTCCTAATTTTTAGGAGCTGTTAGAGCCCTGGAGAACACTTAGTCCAACACCACCACCTACACACGCCCCCTGCCGGCTGTACACGTGAAGGAGAACACCTTGTCCAAAGTTACACAAATAATTAGAGATGGAGCCAGGACCAGACCCTTGTGTCCCGAGAGCCCTGGTTTCTATTAATGACCTGCTGTTTGAGGTCCTGATGCCCAGCACCCCATGACTCACTCACCCTCATGGCCTCCCTTCTGGCTGGAGAAACCCCTGCACTGTGAGCTGTGTGCACAAGGATGGACCATAACTCTGGATGGGGGTGGGCTGACATGTAAGCTGTCTTGATTGGCGGCAGCCCTTTCATTCCCTTTCCACCCCTTCCCCTCTGTACAGAGCGAGAATCAGGGGGCTGGTGGGGGGCTACAATATGGACGTCATCTTCATTAATTTTTATTATTTTGCTGTGATACGTTAATATGTGAAACCTATGCAGTTATCCACAACTCTCTAGAAAATGCTTCTCCTGAGATGCAGGGCTTGAGCAACCCCCCATCCTGCCCCCCTCAGTACTAACCCAGCTGCTGGGAACACAGAAGTCGTGTCCTCCATCTTTGGAAATCGTTTTCAGTGGTCTCTTGACAAAGATGGTTTGCCCTTGGGAACTTGACTAAGATTTCCTACTTAGGTTCATGAAAAATCCTTGGGGAGATGCAGATAGCTGCTCATATTGTAGAACAGAGACAATTTTCTTCTGCCACCTTCCAAAACATGTTACAACAGACGGTGCTCCCCTTTCAACTCTTAACTGTGTCATACTAACTGAGACAGAAGGATTTTCAAGTCTTAGATGAGAAATTCAGTGAGCATCTTTGCACATCCAAAATAAGTCAACCCGTCATAGAAGTCTGTTTATTTTAAAGGTTGTTCAGTCTGTTTAAAGCAAATAGACCAATCTCACAATCTGCAGACAAATAGACAACAAGCCGAGGAGGTTTCAAAACAAAAGGCCAGAACATTCCCTAACTCTCTTTAAACTGTCTTCTAAAAGCATAGAGAAGAAGAAAACACACTTGGATTGCAAGCAATTCCTAAACCTTTCTGCTGAGTTTTGGCACTTTACGAGCTTTGGTTTATACAGGGGCCATGTGACATGTTAGCAGGGAGTTTAGATCTCTAAGTCTAGTTTTCATCTGTGCCATTTTTCTTACCCAGCAGTGATTCATCCTGTCTCTACAAAAAGACCCCCAGTTCAATGATATTTTGATATGACAACCACACACCTACAAACAGCTTGCCTCATGGATTTTATGAGAATCAAATGTGATCAAATGAGATGATGTAGGTGAAAGTGCTTTAAAAACCTAAAGTACTCTTCTGATGTGAGGAATTATTCCCATGTATTTGAAGTTTTGAAAGTACTGAAATCATTCATTGGAGCTATGCCATATCTCTTCTGTAAAGTTGTAATTCAACCCATTTTTCAGACAGGAGCTTAAGGTTACACATCAGGGGTAAGGTTTAATGTAAATTTTAGAATATCCAGATCTCATCTTAAAGAATACCCTCGCATCATCTTGGAATCTGGTAGATGCTAGAACACTGGTGACTCACTGCTTCCCCAATGTCCTTATTTGGTCGTATGCAAATAAAAATGATTATTTTCAGATTTAGGTTTTCTCAAATCGTGGTGCAAGCAGCTATTTTTGCTTTTGATTTAGTCACCATTCTCTGTAGTAGAAAGTGTACTTAGAGTTGTAAAAACTGTTTTTTCATTTGCAGCCTAAATTTAGATATGGAATGCAGCAATTAAAGTACTCTCTTGGTCAGATACAGGAGTCACCATAATTCAATCCAGTATCTCTGGCACATGGCCCTCATTTCTACACACGGAAGGACTCCACATCACTAACTTCACAAGTTCATGCTTCATAACACTATCTACATAGCGCCTATTCACATAGTATCTCTCTTCAGGACACCTCAAGTGACTGGCAGATGTTCTGCAACTGTCTCCCTTAATATCCGTATTGGAGAGATACGGATCCATTGAGATGACACTCAATTTGTGGAAAGTGAAAGCTCACCCAGTCGGCTGGCTTCTGTATAACAGGCCCATGAGGTGTAGAGCCCTGTACTGGCTCCTCAAGAAGAAATGACTGATGTTACCAAAGGACGAACGAATCTTAGAACCCCAACTTCCCCAATAGTTGTTGTCCTATCTTACTAAGACCAGCCCTGCTATCAAGTTTCTCCAGAGGTCAATGCCTAAATACCTCTTGCCCATGAGGTCGGCTGCTGGGTCAGGGAAGTTTTGGACCCATTACCTGATTCAACCCTAGGCCTTTACAAATCCTGCATCCCGGACCTGACTCAGCAAACTCAGCCGTGACTAACTTCCTGTGACTGGACCTTCAGTTGTGAATGTTGACGATGTCCCTTCTAGGATAACCAGTCTAGACTGGCCAGCTGCAAGAATGATTCCAAAGCAGTTTCAGTTAAACCACATTCTGGTGTCTATTTCCTTTCTCTTTTGTAAAGCTTCCCATGGTTCCTTGGGGCCAAGTTGGTGGCTCTAACTTCTTGGAAGCTTCTGTTTATGGGGCTTTGTGTTTACGAGGCAGGCAGATGAGTGTCAGCTGGGTCTCTTTGGGCCTCCTTGACTGTCTTGTCCTTTCAGGATCGAGATTGTGTGGTAGATCTGAATCTGACACCAAATCCTGATGAAACATGGGACAGGGTATTGCCACTGCAGCTGCCCTAAGAGCAGGTGGCTGGACCAGGAGATAGAGAGGATGCTGGCAGGTGTGGTGCCTTAAGTGACCGGGTGTGCTCTCCATGCCTAAAGTCACCTGCCTTATATCCATCCACCTCAGACCGGGGCTTGGTCAGTGCAGCTTCTCTCTCCCCTCCAGCTCTACCATCTGTACTGTGGACTTCTGCTCCTATAAATTCTTGCAGTGTAGGGAATGCCTAGCGGAAATGCAAAAATAATAATGTCATCTTTCACACATTTATGGTATTTTGGCAATGTTTCTAATAGCCACTAAGGGGCAAGAGTTTATCTTGCTATCTTACATCTCATAAATCTTTTCCTTTTTTGTTCATCACTAGCGTAAATTGTGCTTAGTCCAATAACAAGGTTAAAATTATAGTGCTCTTCATCATTACACAGATGCTCTTGCCTCTGATGGGGACGATGGCTACACTGGAAGCTTAGCAAATTTACTTTTTCCCTTTGCCTGCATCAGGGGGTCATCTGGAAGATAAGCAAAGGTTTTCACTTAGCTGCACACAGGCATTGTTCAAGGCCTCTGTGAGTGTAAACATTTACGGGAGAGGTCTGTAGCCTAGGGGACAGTCAGTTAATCTGTGCCTCTGCTCTTCCTGTGAGTTTGTTTTTCAGACAAATAAAGGGAGAGTCGTCTGAGGTATCTCGCAGTGTTGAGGAACCCAGGCTGTGTAAATACAGACAAGTTATTAAACTTCTCTGTGCCTCAGTCTCCTCATTTGGGGATGATAATAATAAGGTCTCATCAGTTTATTTGGAGGGTTTAAAGCAATCGAAAGTGCAAAGAGCTTAGTACAATGCCTGGCACATAACAAGCTCTCAGCGTCTGCCGGCATCCTTCTCCTCACTGTTTCCATCCTCCTGTTTCCATGTGAGGGCCTTCTGCCCTGGCAGGTCCCTAGAGCTGCCAGAAGAATCCATGTACCTCTGGCTATGGTGCTGGGACTTCCCATATTAACCTCTGCTCCTTGGGCAGGGGACACGCCCAGGCAGAAGTGGTGACAAGCTGGTGAAAACTCGCATCGCAGGCGGGAATGGCGCCCTGGGGTCCTGGGACAGTACTGCCTCTCCTTTCTACTGCTGGTGGCCACTGCTCTTCCCGCAGGTGGTCATGGGGCTCTCAGCCTTCCAGACCCACACCACACAGGGGCTTTCACCCAGGCAGTCTGCGGAGATGCTCTTTCTCTACCCTCTGCCGAGCACTCTGCCAGCTCTGTAGATTCTTTCCCTCTGCCCACACAGCTCCGGAAGGCCCAGATGTGGAAATTACCCCCATTTTCTGGCTGCGACGTTTATTAACAATTTCTCCCCACCTTTTACTCATATCTGAACTGAGGTTGCATCTTGTCCCTTTTTCCGGAGTTACACCCTCATTGACCACTTTTTGCGGTATTCTGTGCATATTCCTCCATCCTCATGTCCATCAAACATCTAGTTTTTGATTGAGGGTTAGGTTAGGACATTTTCTGCCTCTCTCCAGGTAAGACACAGTCCGTATAATCAGGCTGTCCTCACCTGAGGCATTGGCCCTTCTCTCTGGAATAGCAGGCCTGTGCCATGCAAGACTCTCTCATTTAGTCTCATTATGTCAAGTTCCTTATTTACAGACTTGGTCAGACACTCATTCATTGTAGAAGCAGAAGATCCCCTTTCGATGGTTTGTGAGTTGGAGCACAGCTCTCCCTCAGGGGATTCTGGGTCTGCTTTCTCTTCTCTTTCTGAGCTATTAAGTAAGCCCCAAGAATAGCTTGCACCTTCTTCTCTTAGGAGCCAAACCCACTGTGGAAACTAGAGTTCAGGTTCAGTTTTTTGAAATGCTGGCACATCATATGGGCTGACCATTTCCTCCTAATGATAATTCTTTTGTCTATCATCTATCTATCTATCTATCTATCTATCATCATCTTTGGTTTTTTGCTAGTTACTTCTTTATATCTGACCCAGTGTACTTTCACTGAAAGGCAGATATGCCAAGATATGACTGATCACTGATACAATGGCCTGGTTTTTGTCAGACTCTCAGTTTGCTCTCAACAAGTGGAACTGGTAACATCTCACATTGGAATGCAATAGAGAAATGCCTGGAAATGCACACAGACAGGATTACTACTGAAGCTGATATAAGTCAATGGAAAAACGCATTGGCAAGGCTCAGACACAGAGGAAACATCTTGCCTATGAAAGGTTGACCAGTGACCAATACTTATCCAATGAAAAAGGGTGCCCATTTTGATTCCTCTTTCTCCTATGCAGCCCTGTCTCCCATTGGTCACTGAGTTCTGTTGTCCTTTCTTACTTCACAATATCTCTCAAAATCATTTCTTTCTTTTCATTCCTACCACACTCTAATCTTGGTGAAAGTCTTCTGACCTTGTTTCTGGTCCATTACAACAGCATTCCAGCTGGTCTATCTACTTCACATCTTTTCTCTTTAAATATCATCTTAAAACTGCCATCTGATTAATCTTTGTAAAATACTACTTTCTCCAAACTGCATGGCCCCCAATGCTTCAGTTTCCCTACAGAAAAATGTCCAAAATACTGATGCTATGGCATTAGCAACCCCCATACACACAAAGCCACTCTCCAACCTAGTCATCTATTTACCACTTTTATTACACCTCCCCCTCTATCAAACGATTTTTACCCCTTCTCATCCAAAATGTGCTCATGTCATTCCAGTTCCTGGATACACCCTTCCCTTTTCCTTCCTGCCTTTCCAAATCTTCTCCCACTCGTAGAGATTGGGATCAAAAGCACTTTCAGGTTGAAATGATTGCTCTCCTCGGAACCCTCTGAGGCGTTATCATTTACAGTATATGATTAATTTCACGTACTCAACAAACACTAACTCATGACCTTTCTTATAGTGTTTTGAGTTGCTCTCTAACTTTCATATGCTTATCTCATCTCTCATGTCCTGGGTGGTGAGTTCCTTACAGATGGTTGATTCATATCCTAAGTTTCATTGGAAGTTTCTTGCCCAAACCTTGCACTAAGTAGTCACTGAGGAACGTTGCATTGAGTTAGCAGACGAAAAAGCAACTGAAGGGCTTCCCTGGTGGCGCAGTGGTTGGGAATCTGCCTGCCAATGCAGGGGACACGGGTTCGAGCCCTGGTCTGGGAAGATCCCACATGCCGCGGAGCAACTAAGCCTGTGAGCCACAACTACTGAGCCTGTGCGTCTGGAGCCTGTGCTCCGCAACGGGAGAGGCCGCGACAGTGAGAGGCCCGTACACCGCGATGAAGAGTGGCCCCCGCTCGCCGCAACTAGAGAAAGCCCTCGCACAGAAACGAAGACTCAACACAGCTATAAATAAATAAACAACAACAACAAAAAAAAAGCAACTGAAAAAGAAAATGAACCAGTCAAGCCATTTTCATCACCAACGCAGAATGACAGGTCCAGAGTTTTGTTCCTGTGCATGTTAAACTTGGGGGGATGATAGAGAATGTGCTTTTCATAGTGTTACCTATCTAGGAAGTATCTTGTGAGGCCATCTTGTCCAATTTCCTGGCTCTAAGCCATCTAAGACAAAATGAGATCTGTCATATGCTTAAAGAACTCAGAAATAGAATTCCTTGGATCTTTTGGATAACTGAGTTTCAGAGTTGCGTCAACTTTCCCCTTAAGCCCATGACAGTTCTCTCACTGGTCACTCTAGGTCAATGTCCTGAAATTTTAGTTTACCTTGGCAACTCCTATAGTGCGTGTTTAAAATGTAAGTTCCCAGGCTCACCCCAAAGAATAACATTCAGTGTGGGCACAAGAATCTGATATATATATATATATATATATAAAAAATATGTACATATAATACATCACTAGTAATTATGATACAAGTGGTCTAGAGGACACACTGTGAGAGTAAAAACCATTCTGATTTAATATTTTAAAAAATGTTAGTTCAGGCATATTGATCTAGGACCAATTTTTGTGAATATTAACAAACAGCTGATTAATAGTTTTTCTTAGTAATTATGTGTCCTTGCATGAGCATTTTTAACCCATCTTTATGAAGCTCTAAGAAACATTTGGTCTTCCACACATACTTGTTGAGCACCAATGTGCCGGTGTCAGAGTTATAAAGATGAATGAATTAAATACTAAGGTAGATAGAGCCTCATTTTTAGGAAGCTCACAGCAGAGCAGGAAAATGATGATGACGGTGCTGACCTATAACCTTTCATCTGAAGTTTGTAGACATTATGTAAGTTCGTGGCAGTCCAGCAGGGGCAGGGACTTGGGGTCCATGGCTCATGACACTAGGTAGAAAGCGGGTATAATGTGTCCCCCTAACTTGGTGCCTGTGGAGATAGTGAAAAGAAAATGCCATCGCTCCAACAGCCTTGCAGAAGAGATGAGCATAGTCAGTCGGTCAATCATGCCTCATTGAACATTTGGGATGACTAGTAGTCGGTAAGGCATTTAGAGAGGACATTGTGCCCCCTTCCCTCTGCCCTAGACTTTGCCATAACAGTGTTACAGCCCTTCCCCATCCGTCTGAGTCCCTTTGATTTCACTGCAACTCATGCTCAAAGCTGAGTACCCTCTTCATTCATGAAATAAACAGCGAGTAGTCCAATGTGCAAGGCACTTGCTAAATGATGTGATGAATATAAAGATGAATCAGGTACAGGTCCTACTCTTGGGGAACTTACATCTAGTGTAGAGATACATCTTGTATATAAATACCTTGTCACAAAGTCAAATATACGCAAATACACAGTGGGCTTACTTTCAGCCAGGGTTGGGGTCAAGGGGGCTGGAAGTATGGGAGGGGTGAGGAGGGACAGAGTGGTGCCTATGGGGGGGCAAGTTCAGATGTGTCAAGGTGAAGGTGTTGAGGACCTCCTGGTGAAGACGGTCAAGGAGCAGTTAGAAAATGTGTGACCAGAGCTTGGAAAGCGGTAAAGGCAAGAGACACCAGTGGCATATGAAGCTGCAAGACTAGGTTTTATTGTCCAAAGAATCTAGCTGGCAGAAAAGGGAAACTGACACTCAGGAGAGGTGACTCAGACATACAAGATTTTCTTCTTCGGCAGCACTGTAGTGACTGAGAGATGGAACTTGTAAAGTCTGAAAGATGAGTTAAAATATTTTAGTTACGAATATAACTAATACAGTACATTTTACTTGTTTCCTTTGCTTTTTTTGGAGAGGAGCTTAAAATGTTTCCATGTAGCCTGACCAATGTCTCTCTAGACCTCTGAGAGAGAGACGTTTTAGTATCAGATGAATCCCTCTGTGTTTGTTTCATTCAGGAGGAAGTGGAGGAAGGAGAGACAGCAGAAAGGAAAGAAGAGAAAGAGAACAGGATCTCTTTTTCATGGTGCCTACATTTGTTGACACTGAGGAAAACACATAGTCTGACTGTGACTTGCTTGGGATGATACTCATTTTGGAAGGCTGGCTTATTGTCAGGGTCTCAAATCGTTCAAAGTTGAAGACCCCCCTCTCTTTCGCCTTTTGGGTTAAAGCCGTAACCTCCAAAACTCAGCCCCACAGTCCTCTTGTGCTTTGCTTTCTCTCTCTTCTTGTCTTTTTATATCTTCCTCTCTCCTCATTTCTGAAAGAGAGTGTTGGGTTCAATGATTTGGGCTGCTTGCGTAGGAGCAGAGAAAGCGGGGAAGAAGAAATAGCCATAAGAGAATAACATCGAAGTGTTGATTTGAAAATTCCCTTAGAGTAACCGTTAGAGGCACGTGCAAATAAAATCATGGGCATAATCCTGTTCCAATGCATTTATGTCTCTTGAAAAATCACATGCAGCTGGATGCTATCCTTGGAGGAGGGCCTAGTGGAGATTCCTGCCAGAGTAACTACAGTTGACCCTTGAACATGGGGTTCAGAAGTGCCAAAGGCTGCACCGTCGAAAATCTCCGTGTAACTTTTGACTCCCCCAAAACGTAACTATTGATACTAATAGCCTACAGTTGACTGGCGACCTTACCGATAACATAAATTGTTGAGTGACACATATTTTATGTGCTATATATATATATTATATACTGTATTCCTACAGTAAATTAAGCTAGAGAGGGACTTCTCTGGCAGTTCAGTGGTTGAGACTATGCTTCCACAGCTGGTAGGCCTGGGTTCCGTCCCTGGTCGGGGAACTAGGATCTCTCATGCCACATGGCGTGGCCAAAAAAAAAAAAAAAAAAACACTAAGCTAGAGAAAAGAAAAACTGATTGAGAAAATCGTAAGAGAAAATCGATTTACAGTACGTATATACATTTATTGAAAAAAATCCACGTATAAGTGGACCCGCACAGTTCAAACCTGTGTTGTTCAAAGGTCAAGTGAAGTAGATTATCGAAGACCTAGCGACTTACTTAACATCAAGTTCCCTGGAGGAAATTGAGACCTTGTCTTCCACGACTTCATTCTGGACCATCAGTGTTGCAGAGCCTATAACCCACCTGCACAGAGGTCAATGAGAACGTGCTAACACACAGCTAATGGCGGGCTGGCAGGGAGCAGGCCCTCTGCCTTCTAGAGCTGCTCTCAGAAGCTCTTGCTGAGCTGCCCTGGTTGAGAGGTGAGCTAATTGCCTCTGAAACACCCCATCTGGGAAGCAGCCTTTGTTTGAATGTCTCCGGAAATAAGAGCAGGTTATCAATGCTATACCCAGTGGTCTGACAGAGCAAACGGAAGAGCTCCGTGAGGTGAGGAGAGGTGAGGAGAAGATTAGTGAGGCTCAGATGGGATCACTGGAAAAGCAGAGGGAAGGCAGTAAATTAGGCCTCTTTTTTTCTTGTTTGGTTATCATATCGCAAGAATGGATGAAATAGGTCAGCGACCCAGGGCTGTAAAGCAAGATCAGGGGGGTCCGGGGGGTGAGCTGAGGACTGAGGCATGTCTGAGAGCGAGCTGAGATGCTGTTGTTGGAGGCTCACGCTTAGAAAGAGAAACAGGACGGAGTAAGTAAACATCTCCCTGTGATTATCTGGAGGTCATACTATCAGAGCCTAGACCTGCCAGTAGGGAACAGGCTGGGGGAAAAAAGTCTCATGAATGGAGATGCAAATAAAGAAAGGGAGTGGTAATGGTTCCTGCGGTTCTGGATTGCTTAATGCCTGACTTCCACGCTGACTGCCTTCTCGTTCTGTGACCTTGGGAAGTTACTTAGCCTTTGTGTGCCTCTGTTTCCTCACGTGTGAGAAGGAAATAATAATTGTACTGATAACTTCACACATATAAAGCTCTTAGAACTGTTGCTAACACTTAGAAAACACTCATAAAGGCTAGCTTTAACAATTTAGAACATATTTTTCAACGCCCCTGCAATTTCTCTGTAGTATGCAGTGCCATTTGAGAGCATTTTACTCACAGTAGAACTTCTTACAAAATTGGAGTCAGTCCTGGACCTTCCCTGGGGGTCCAGAGGTTAGGACTCCGCACTTCCACTGCAGGGGGCACGGGTTCGATCCCTGACTGGAACTAAGGTCCCAACCGCCTGCCGCGTGGTGTTGCCAAAAAACAAAAAAATGGAGACAGTCTTCTTAAATCCTACCACTGCTTTAGCAACTAAGTTTATGTCATATTCTAAATCTTGTGTTGTCATTCCAACGATCTTCACAGCATCTCCACCCAGAGTAGATTCCATCTCAAAAAAACAATTCCTCATTTGTTAAAATTGTCTCATGAGATTGCAGCAATTCAGGCATCTGCAGGCTCCACCTCTAATTCCACTTCTCTTGCTATTTCCACCACATCTGCAGTTCCTTCCTTCACTGACACCTTGAACCCCTCAAAGTCATCCATGAGGGGTGGAATCAATTTCTTCCAAACTCCTGTTACTACTGATATTTTGACCTCTTCCCATGAATCACAAAAGTTCTTAATGGCATCTAGAATGATGAATTCTTTCCAGAAGCTTTTCAATTTACTTTGTCCAGATCCATCAGAGGAATCACTGTCTATGGCAGCTATAGCCTTACAAAATGTATTTCTTAAATAATAAAACTTGAAAATTGAAATGACTCCTTGATCCATGGGCTGCGGAATAGATGCTGTGTTAGCAGGCATGAAAACAACATTAATCTTGCTGTAAATACATCTTCATGAGAGCTCTTGGGTGACCAGGTGCACTATCAGTGAGCAGTAATATTTTGAAAGGAATCTTTTTTTTTTTTTTTCTGAGCAGTAGGTGTCAACAGTGGGCTTAAAATATTCAGTAAACCATGCTGTAAACAGACGTGCTGTCATCCAGGCTTTGTTGTTCCATTTATAGAGCACAGACATATTTCTTAAGAGCCCTAGGATTTTTGGTAAATGAGTACTGGCTTCAATTTAAAGTCATCAGCTACATTAGCCCCTAATTAGAGAGTCAGTCTGTCCTTTGAAGTTCTGAAGCCAGGCACTGACTTCTCCTCTCTAGCTATGAAAATCCTAGATGACATCATCTTCCAATAGGAGGCTTTTTGTCTATATTGAAAATGTGTTATTTAGTGTATCCACCTTCATTAATTATCTTAACTAGATCTTCTGGGTAACCTGCTGCAGCTTCTACATCAGCACTTGCTGCTTCACCTTGCACTTTGATGTTATGGAGACGGCTTCATTCCTTAGACCTCAGGAACCAACCTCTGCTGGCTTCAGACTTTTTTTCTGCAGCTTCCTCTCCACTCCTGCCTTCATAGAGTTGAAGAGAGTTAGGACCTTGCTCTGGATTAGGCTTTGGCTTAAGGGAAAGTTGTGGCTGGTTTGATCTTCTATCCAGACCACTAAAATTTTCTCCATTTCAGCAATAGGGCTGTTTCACTTCCTTATCATTTGTATGTTCAGTGGAAGACCACATTTAATTTCTTTCAAGAACTCTTCCTTTGCATTCACAATTTGGCTAACTGTCTGGTGCAAGAGGCCTAGCTTTCAGCCTAGCTCAGCTTTCACCATACCTTCCTCACTAAGCTTAATCATTTCTAGCTTTTGATTTAAAGTGAGAGACATGTGATGCTTCCTATCATTTGAACACTTGGAGGCCACTGTAGGGTTATTAATTGGCCTAATTTCAATACTGTTGTGTCCCAGGGAATAGGGCAGCCCAAAGAGAGGGAGAGAAATAGGGCAACGGCTGGTCGGTGGAACAGTCAGAACACACACATTTATCGATTTAGTTCCCTGTCTTATATGGGCACAATTCATGGCACCCCAAAACAATTACAATAGTAACATCAAAGATCACTGGTCACAGATCACCATGACAAATATAATAATAATGAAAAAGTCTGAAATATTGCGAGAATTACCAAAATGTGGCACAGAGACATGAAGTGAGCAAATGCTATTGGAAAAATGGCCCTGTTAGACTTTCTTGATGCAGGGTTGCTACAAGCCTTCAATTTGTGAAAAATGCAATAACTGCAAAGCACAATAAAGCAAAGTGCAATAAAACAAAGTGCCTGTATTGTCAAGAGTCATTCACCATTTCAGAAAATCACATCACGGATGGCAATACAACCACCTGTATGGGCTGCATTGTGACTATTATGTTCCTGGGGTCTCTCCACAGCGGGGAAACCTCAGGACGTCACTGTGAATTCTAGGTTCACAATGCACAGTCCCAGAGCATTTACATATTGAAATGACAATTATTTTCTTATAAATAATGTGTCTTAATATCAGTTAAGGTATGGTGTTGATTTATTTTTGAAATGTGTGAAGACGTTACACTTATTAATTTCATCAGGAGATTAAAGGAAGATTGCAAAACACCTGTTATAACAGCTTAGTTAGCTCTCATAGGTTTGAAAACCACAGGTTTTTAGAGCCAAGCTCAGTACAGTCATAACCGTTGTAGTTCCCAGATATTGCCCCTGAGACAGGCGAATCAGAACCCAAAGAGAGAGTGTTTCATTTGGTCTAAATTAGCTTCTGTCCTCTCTTTGTTAGGTATTTAAATGCTTGTTTGCTGGTCAGGGTATTTTGGTGTATAGCCTGCACCTGCCCTCAAGGATCTTGATGTCTAGTTCATGATTAAGACAGAGTGATCTGACACGTTTCTATAGAATACGTAACTTCAAGAGGAAAGACCATCTTTTCTTTTCCTCATGTGATTGCTTCTCTCTCTCCCCATGGGAGCTAGATCACCCCAGGAAAACCCCTTCCTGTCCTCCTTCCCTGTGAAAAGACCAAGGCACGCAGGCAGGAAGGACTGGAGGACCCCCTTTCACTGGTGGAGAGCTATCTCCTCACCAGAACTGCAGTCTGGGGGCACCCACTCCCAGCTGGATAGATATGGCAGAATTAATTCTGAGGCCCCATCTCCAGATTGATCGCTGTAAGTCTTTTCATAAGGGGATCTGTTTACCCCCTGACATGGGTAAAGAAAAAATAGGAACAGTTGCAGAGAAATGCTGTGGTTGAGAAGGTCTTATACACCTAGACAGCGGCTACGTCACCTGACAGTCGTGGGGAAGTTAGCAAGTGGAGTCAGTGTTCTGGGGGTAGGTCCTGATTTCAGTTTCTTCCTATTAGTATATTAGAATAAGTTAATAGTGAAGATGTTAGAGCCTAGTCTGGCAAAATCAAGAAACAGTAAAGAACCATTAAATCTTAATCTAGGATTAAGCTGTATGCAGAGATGTACTGTTTCCCAAAGATTAAGTCTTACTGTCTCTAGGAATTACAAGGAAATAAAAAGGAAGGGAGGGAGGGAGGGAGAGACAGAAGGTGGGAGAATAGTTTGAGAAAAACTACTCATTAAGATTGAGGAGATCTATAAAGGTTCTGCCAGGGACTCATCGTATTTTCAAAGTTAGTCACAGCAATATTTCCCATCCCATAAGCTCTCCTGCAAAGAAGAGGGGTCCAACTCCCTTCCCCCTTGAAGGAGATCCATGATGAGAGCAGAATACCACCTTGTGCTGGACAAGAGAAAACGTGAGGCTATTTCTATGGATGATTTAATACCAAACCCAGGCCATGTCTGTTGGAGCTGAGGATGAGCTTACAAAAGGATCACTGACAAAGCCACGCTGCTAAAGAGCTGGCGAGTCAGTGAGAGTCAGTGAGCTAGAAAGTAGCGAGCAGGGAAGAGGCAGGAAGAAGAGGCCCCGGCTGGGAGGCAGGAAGAGCAGGTTGACCAAAGCTGGAGATGCGACCAGGGTGGAGCCTTAACGAGAAAGACTGTTATTGGACAAGGTTACATCAGTGTAGTCAGAATAAATGCCATTGGCTGAGACCTTTGAGCAGCTGACAATGACCTTGGGCTGAAGTATAGATGTGTGCAGGATCCTGGCTGAGTGAGAATGGCTTCGTGGGCTTACTGCAGTGCACGCCCTGGCTCTTGCCCCTGGGTCTGTTTCTTGCCCTTTCTCTACCCTGTTCTGAATCAAAGGGTCTGACCCTTGCCGGTTGCTTTTCCCAGACTGGAGGATGGGAGGCACTGATGGGTGAATGGAGGGTGGGGTAGGGAGGGAGAAGCAGGTATCCTCCGCAGCTGCGAAACCTCCCTGGCTCCAGTGGTTGCCAGGCAGGTCTGTCCACTGTGGTTCCAGCCTGCATCTGGTGACAAGCCCCCCCCACACACACACCGAGCTCTGGAATCCCCTCCCCTCTGTCCTCTGCCCTGCAGCAGTGTCAGCTTCCGACATTTGCAGTCTCTGGATGCCTCCCTGCCCCCCGGCTGGACTCTGGGCTCTTCCATCCTCTGTGTAATCAATCCCTGTAGTCAAGATCTCTGTTTCAAATTATCTGGTGGTTTCTTGTTTCCTGGTTAGATCCTGACTGATATCCTGCTCTGGTCCCAGGAGCAGGTCAGCTCTGATGCAGGGGGAAAGCTGCTAAGGACCAGCATGGGAACACCTTGCGAGGACAGATTTATTGGAAAGCACAAGGTCTTTGGGACAGCTGGGTGTGTGCTTGCCTACTCCCATTCTCTCCACAACCACAGCAGCTGTGGCCTTAATGGAGGGACTTTACCAGAGAAATAAGCAGAAGAGGACACTAGCTAAAGAATTCACTAAAACGGTGCCACCAAGGACCCCAGAGACAGGATACAGCTTATATCAACTCGGTTTAGAGATAACCGAGGTACTCTGGTCGGGGTTCATGAGTCGCTGAATTATCACGGCATTCTTGGTCCCATGGAATATTTGCAGCCTGTGTCTGGTTTCGAATACAACAGAGAATAGTGTTGAGTGCCTCTAATTTAATATTCCAATAATATTTCCACCACATCAAATTCCCACTAGGGCAAATGTATACCAAATGAATCATTATCATTTTTCCCCTTACCCCAGCCAAGCCGTTCGGGCCTCTGCTAAGAAATGTTGATAAAAGTGATGAAAACAAAACAAAGCATACATTATAATGTGATTTAAAAAAATAAAAGATTTCCAGGAGATCCTTTGTTGTACTGGAGCACAAGCTTCATGTTTAAATGACTTTTTGTTTTCCCTTTTGGATAATCACAGAGAGTAATGCAACCAGAGTAATCCTTGGCTGCTGGTGAGCTCATCGCTGAGCTCCTGCTGACGTATGGGATCGGTCAGAAAGCCCAGGATCTCAGAGGGAGCACCGCCCTGGAGACATGAGAGGGGGCGTCACTCAGGCCTCCCGTGCTTCCTTTCAGAGACAACGGGAGCATCACGTTTGAACTGGCTGCACACGACCCCACAGCCTTGCTTGGGGACAGCGACAGGCGCAGACCTCTCACAGGCACTGTAGACTACAATGGGAGAGAGAAACACCGTCTGGGATTGTGTCCTTGCGGGATGTGATTCTTCATGCTGGGTAATGAACCTGCAACAGGGAAGGGCGTTTCACTGTGGGTTTTACTGCACCAGGCGATTCTGACAGGTATATGGACACTTATTCCCCCTCTCAGTCATAAGGTGAAAACAATAGTGCGGAAGCTGCTTGGCTTGCAATGATATATTTGGGGAGAGGAGTTAACATCAGAAATTCAGAACAGAGAATAACAGAATAAAATTAGAAAGTCTGAGGGTCATCTGCTTATTTGTTCCACTCACTTCACTAGCAAAAGAGCTGCAACCAAACATGTGGTAGTTTAAAAACACAGCCAACAAGTTCTGTGACACTCCTCCCCTTAAAATGCGGGATCCTTATCTCCTACCCTTGAGTCAGGAAGGCCACTTGTAAGTGCTTTGACCAATTGTGTACAGCAGAAGCCACAAAATGTGACTTCTCGGGCTGGGTCATAAAAGACCACGTAACTTTCACCCTGTTAGCTGGAATGCTTTCTTAGAGCCTTAAGCTGCCATGTAAGGAGTCTGTTTACCCTGAGGCGGCCACATGGAGAGGTCACATAAAGGAATTCTAGTGCACAGTTCCAGTGGCACCTAGCCTTCAAGCCATCCACAAGGTACCAGAAATGTGAAGGAATCAGCCTGTCAGCCAGGTAAATATCTCTGAGTGGCTTCTGTCAATGCCTCATGAAACAGAAGATCAGCCAGCCAAGCCCTGCCCAAATTCCTGACCCACAAAAGCATGAGATATAGTAAAATGATTGTTATTTTAAGCCACTAAATTTGGGGGTAACTTGTTATGCAGCAATAGCTAACTAGAAGATATTCCTAACTAGACAAATCTTTAAATCTACTCCCAAGTGTATCTTAGTAAGTAGAGCTTGCCACATAGTAATGTTTCAATGTCAAATAGCCATCAGCATCTTTTACTGAATGCCTGTTTGTAAACCTCAGTGCTGTGTGGGATTCGAGGTATATGGTTCAGTCTCTGACCTAAAGGATCTGATACAATAATAATTATGGGATATCATTTATTAAATGATTGCTATGAATTAGGCTAATGGCTCTCAAAGTTGGTGCTGAAACAGCAGTGTCAGCTTCACCTTGGAATTTGTTAGAAATGCAAATCCTCAGGTTAACTTTACTGAATTAAAAACTCTGAGGGTGGGCCCAGCAATATGCACTTTAATAAGCCCAACAGGTAATTCTAACACACTCTGTAGTCTGAGGGTCACAAACACTTTGCTTACTTTACCTCAATGAATCCTCCCTGTAACCCGGGGTTTCTTTTTTTTTTTTTTTTTTGCGGTACGCAGTCCCCTCACCGCTGTGGCCTCTCCCGTTGCGGAGCACAGGCTCCGGACACACAGGCTCAGCGGCCATGGCTCACGGGCCCAGCCACTCCGCGGCATGTGGGATCTTCCCGTACCGGGGCACGAACCCGTGTCCCCTGCATCGGCAGGCGGACTCCCAACCACTGCGCCACCAGGGAAGCCCCCAACCCTGGGTTTCTTGATTGACATTTTGGGTGAGATAATTCTTGCTGCGGGTGACTGTCCTGTGCATTGTAGGATGTTTAGTAGCATCCCTGGTCTCTACCCACTAGATGCCAGTAGCACCTCTTTCCCCAGCTGTGACAACTAAAAATGTCACCAGACATTGCCAAATGTTTCCTGGGAGTTAAAAATCATCTCCTGTCGAGAACCACTACATTAACCATATGAGGTAGTATTTTAAAATATACCCAGGATTAGTTTTAATCAGGTATGGAAAGATGCAGACATGGAAATGACTGTCATAAAGGAAGAAGATTTTACTCACGTTTCCCTAGAAACAGTAGTGGCGTGCCAAGGGGAGGCCATCTGGGTAAGCCCCAGGGTCAGTCAGGAGGCAGAGGGAGCCGGGGAAATCGTGGGCAAGAACATTTATCATGGCTTCTGTGGGAAGAAATGGGCAAAGTAGGGCAAGCAGGCATAGGATTGGCTGGTTTGAATAATTTTAGTGGGTTCTGGGGCCTATGGCCTGTCTCTAGTTGCCCTGGGGTAATTAGGGCAGGGTATTCATGGTCCAAATAAATGTGAGAGTCCATAAAGGAAGTGGTTGGAGCTATGGAATCTGGTTTGGTTGGTTGGTATAGGAAAGGCATGTCTACAGGCCCAGTCCCTTGACAATTCTAGGAACTGGCTAGCCCTGGGAGGGACATTCTCTCCAGAGTCAGCAAGGCCCCAGATGTCAAAGCATCGGAATAACAAAAAAACATGCTTAATGCAGGTAGACAGAATCACCTCTTTACAGATGGCAGAGCTGAAGTCCAGAGAGGTAACCTGCTGTAAGTCACATCTCCACCAAGGGGAGGACCCAGATTGAAACCTAGGTCTGCTGGACCCCTCCAGCCATGCTCTGACCCACTTGCCATACTGCTATTCATCTAGCTAATTAAGTATGGCAGCATCTCTAACTATATAAAAAGATAATTGACAGACAAAGGAGGAAGATGATTTCTATATAAAATAATTATACTAAGCGATGAGGAGATCAATTGTAGTGGTCAAAAAACGCTCTGTGGAAAAAAAATTTTACTCAGATTTCTGGTATCTCCACTCAGAGACACAGGGCCATCAAGCTCGCTGGGTGGGTCTTGAAAGTTGGATAGAATGAGACCAGGCAAAATGGAGGAGGGAGACTATTCTGAAAAGATGGGAAGTGATGTGATCACGAGGCTCAAAGGCAGTAATGTGCCAAGTCTGATGAAAACCCCAAGTGTTAATAGGCTGCTTTGGTTACTTGAAAGTCAATTAGAAGGAAAGAGAAAAGGGAGCTGCAGCTGGATGCCACACACTTTAATAAGCTAAATCCATCAGAAGCAGTGCCTGGATGTACAAAACACTCAGCGTGACAGACGGAACAGCAACGATATATCCCCCATCTAAAAGCAGTGCCATCATTTAAATGCCTGGGCAACATGAAGTGGAGAGTCAGAATCAAGCCGGAAACTTCCACTTTGACATCTTGCAAGACAGTAAGTTAGCTGGGAATCTCTGACCAACAGGGAGAACACAGACAAAGAAAGTTCTTTCTACTTGGACTGAACAGAGTGTTAAAGTTTTTGGCAAGTGGAATTGACAGCCGTTCGTTCACGTGGATGTTTCTGGGTGCTTATGCTGGGCCAGGCACTGCGCTAGGTGATAGGGAGTTATAAATCGTTAGCCATGTCCATAAAACAGGATCTCTGCTGTTGAGGGACTAACAAAGCACTGGCCTCACAGTCTCCACAGCACCAGACAGAGCAGAGGAGGCTTCTGTGCAGCCCAGCCTTGGAAAGGTGTAATGAATGGGCACCTGTCCATGTGCTGAAATTCCAAGAGGTACCTGCAGAGATGCGGGCAGCACAAGTCTCTCACCATCTCTGGGCGGGGAGTCTCACCTTGCGTCACCACCGATGGGTCCAAATCACCGGGGGCGGGCGGAAGGCAGTTAACAACGCACACTCTCACTGGGTCCCACCCCCAGAGATGCTGATTCCCTGGGTGATAAAAGAAGCACTACCATAAACCCTTCATAACTCTGTCAATCCTGTTGTTAACAGTTAAGATTTCAGCAGCTGGAATTGGCAAGCATTTAACTAGAAAGTAAGCTCCAGAAGGGCAGACATGTCTGTTTTGTTCACTGCTCTATCCACACTGTACTTACTAGCTCTTTCTTGAATGAAGCAATTGGATACATAGGCTTGGCAGAGGCAGGGGAAGGGAAGAAGTCACATCAAGAAAGAACAAGAGGGCTTCCCTGGTGGCGCAGTGGTTGAGAGTCCGCCTGCCGATACAAGGGACATGGGTTCGTGCTCCGGTCTGGGAAGATCCCACATGCCGCGGAGCGGCTGGGCCCGTGAGCCATGGCCGCTGAGCCTGCCCGTCCGGAGCCTGTGCTCCACAACGGGAGAGGCCACAGCAGTGAGAGGCCCGCGTACCACAAAAAAAAAAAAAAAAAAAAGAACAAGAAAAACAGGGTGGGGGGAGGGATAGTCAGGGAATCTGGGGTCAACATGTACACACCGCTATATTTAAGATGGATAACCAACGAGGACCTACTGTATAGCACAGGGAACTCTGCTCAATGTTAGGTAGCTGCCTGGATGGGAGGGGAGTTTGGGGAGAATGGATACATGCATAGGTATGGCTGAGTCGCTTTGCTGTGCACCTGAAACTATCACAACATTGTTAATCGGCTATACCCCAATATAAAATTAAAAGTTAAAAAAAAAAAGAAAAAACAAGAAGAAAGGGTACCTCTGAATAAGGGAGGTGGAAGGGGATTGTGTGAACTTGGCTTTTACCAAAGTTCTGCTGTCAGGGGAGAAAGCCACAGGTCTTCACTCCGCTGAGCTACTGATAGAATTACAAGTTAAATGGCACCTCTTAAACCATTGTTCTAAGAAACTCTGTGCTTAGGGAACAATAACCGTTCAGTACCTTTCCAACCCTGTAAAGGCTCCTCTATCTTACTGTTTCTAGCCCTCAGCCCAGGCCATGTTCAGAGAGCACAAATACCAACATTTCCAAGCTACAGGAATTCTCTCTCAGGGCCCCACGTGCTTATGTGGTTCAGTGTGAACTCTGGTCCTGCCCCGGAATGCCCTGCCTCTTCCCACCTTCTCCCTGGGGAGAAGGGCATGCCTGCCTCAAAGTGCAGTGGGACAGGAATAGCTCTTAGAAAGGATGGAAGAGAAAAATCAGGACATCTCACCAACTTAAGCAAACACCTAATCAAACGTCTGGACTGAACGATTGTGTTTCAGGTTTTTAAAAAATTCTTTTCAAAGGGAAAGGCTGTTTTACTCAATATCTATCAGGCATGAGGCTTTCAACCCTATTTTTTTTGCCTGAAATCCTTATGTCCTTGAAAGAATTCTCAGTTCTGGTTTTGAATCTAATTCACTCTTCTATTGACACATCTTCTTGGGAAAGATACTTTTTTCTTATCCATTTTCCCCCTTCATTTCTTGCTCATCATTTCTGTATATTTTGGCCTAGTTCTCCTTTTGCTTTGGGCCAGCAATGGGTGAGCCTCCATAGGTAGGCAGGAAGGTAGCTGGTCTTTTGAACAGAACCAAGCAGATCACAAAATGTCTGTCAAATGAACATGTCGGCCTCAAGCTTCCCACTCTGATGGGGCTCAGTGCTGAGCTCTGATTTGCTCTAGTTAAAAAAAAAATCCCCCTAATTTCACTGTCAAGATTTTGAGAAGCATTCTCATGGTTTTAAAGAGATTATTGCATAATTTGTTCATGTTTAAAGAATTATATTGTTAAATAAATTTAGCTCTCCAGATTCTAAATGACAAAAACAAGTGAAGTTACATCATTTGAATTATGAAGTGATAATGTCTTCCAATTCTGCCCCAATCAAAAGTGTAACAGTTTAAAGCTTATAATAATCATGTTCAAACATATTCAGATTATAATTACTTTTCTTCTGATAATGATAGCCCGTCTGATTGGATGATTACCTATTTGACTTTGATAAGTCTCAGAGGTCAAAAAAGGGATAATTGCAGACATCTGTTTTCTATGGAAAATATAATCTCAGAAAATAGTGTTTAAAGTGACATCTGCAAATATGTGTTTTAGAAAGAAACTGGCTGCACGTTTAGAATCATAGGGAAAAGAAGCAATTCCTAAGCTACTCTGTATCACTCTGTCTTTGTAAATAGAAGAACAAGTTTAACGTACTAGTATTCATGTATGCGTAAGTAATTACAAGCAGGCATGATTATATTTTGTACAGGTAGAATTAGAAATGGAAATAGACTGTGAGAAAGGAATTTGAAGGAATCTATGATAGAAAATGACACAGAGGCTTTTTCTCTTTACTTTTGCTTAATTCAGTCCAGACATACATAGGTGTAACCATTTTCCTGGTTGGTTTTTATTTTGAAATTGGAGCTGGAAGATCTTGTGCCCTTGATTTCTCCTTGTAGGTGAACTTCTCCACTTGTGAGATGGCTCTTAGTGGAGAAAGAGGCTCCCTCCTGGCTGCCATGATTCTTTCTGTACAGGAGGGGCCAGTTCCTCTCTCTGCAGGTGCGTCAACATCCCAGTCCCCTTAAGGAGATGCCAAGAACCCCTCCCTCCCTCCCTCCAGCCAGCAGCTGCATTCTGCAGTAAAAATGGAGAACTTTTAAAAATGTTCCCTTCCACACATAGTAAAACTCCCTTGGTTTTAATTCATTAACTCAGAGTCTTTTTTAATTCATGAAAGACCTGGGTTATCACTTTTTCCAGATTAAGTTTCTTAAAATATAACTTTCACCAAGCATTTTCCTTTTCAAAAGCCTTCAATGGCTCTCCAGTGTCTATAGAAGGAATTCCAAACTTCTCAGCAATTCTTGATCCTTCATCATCTGACCTTAGCGGAACTTTAGTTCCCTGACCAGGGATCGAACCTGCACCCCCTGCAGTGGGAGTGCAGAGCCTTAACCACTGGACCTCCAGGGAAGTTGCTTTATACAATTTTAAAGGTTATTTTCCATTTATAGTTACTACAAAATATTGACTATATTCCCCGTGTTGTGCAATAAATCTTTGAGCCTTACTTGTACACAATAGTTTGTACCTCCCACTCCACTGCCCCTGTATTCCCCCTGCCACTGGTAACCGCTAGTTTGTTCTCTAGATCTGTGAGTCTGCTTCTTTTATGTTATATTCACTAGTTTGTTGTATTTTTTAGGTTACACATGTGAGTGATATCATATAGTATTTATCTTCTCTGACTTATTTCACTTAGCATAATGCCCTCCAAGTCCATCCATGTTGCTGCAAATGGCAAATTTTCATTCTTTTTTATGGCAGAGTAGTATTCCACATATTACAATGTACAACTATAATACATATAAGTACCTATTAAAATTTGACCCAAGTCTACCTTAAATCCTATCTTTTCAATAAGCTCTTCGTCTGAACACATAGGGGTGATGACCCCGCTAAGAGGGCTCTTTCTCTCCTTTGAACTATTACAGTATTTATTAGCTAGAGTCTAGACCACCACTTGCATGAAACATACCACATGCTGCCTTGTGTCATGGTTGTGTCTGCAGCCACAGTTAGCTGTATCCTGCTATGGAGTGCATGCCCAGGCCTTCGTCCCAGCTCTGTAACAGCCTTTACCAAATTGTGTTGTAGCTTACTGTGTCTGTTTTCCCCAAAAAAGAGTAAGTTCCTTGAGGCCAGACTCCATATCTCATCCATCTTTGCATCCCAAGTGCCAACCACAGTGCCTGACAAATAATGTTTAGCAAGCAGTCATTGAGTATTTCAGGGAAATTAGATTATAATTTCCTGGGAATTATAATTCCCTGGGAAACAGTGAAGGAGCCACAGAATTTCAGGCAAGGGATGGACCATGACATTTTCTCACAGTGCATAGCAAAGTTCTGAGCAGATATAAGTACTCAATACTTACTGATTGATTGATGCTTAAACTTTTTCAGAAGAGGAATAAATCACATATATTAGGGACGGTGGCCAACTTATCTCAATTTTCTCCTAACTGTCCCAGTTTTAAAACAAAAACTTCTGTGTCCAGGAGTTACCTTGGGTCCCTGGCAAAACAGAATGGTCAGTCCACCTAGAGTTCTCATGCACAGACTAGCAGTATAAATGCTAATATTATTCTCCCTCCTAGTTAAAGGTTTTTAAGGACCTCTTTTGCAATCTTCACTTGAGTTTCTGTATGTTTTTTTGCAAGTCTATATGATTTTATTAGAACTTGACCTGTACTTTGCTTATATAGCATTATTTTACCAATTTTTCAACCTAATCTCATTGACTTGATTGTTGATAAGCAGTAGAATTATTCTCACATTTAGCTGATGAAGTGATGCAGAAAAGTTTTAAAATTTGCATGATATTAAATTTTAAACATCACAAAAGATGTTTAAATATCAGAAAAGAAATAAGGATTTTTGACAGTATGGTGACCTCATGAAATCTACAGGCTCCCTTTTTTTTTTTTTTGAATTTTTGAATTTTAATTTATTTTTTATACAGCAGGTTCTTATCAGTCATCCATTTTATCCACCTCAGTGTGTACATGTCAATCCCAATCTCCCAATTCATCCCACCACCACCCCTCCCGCCACTTTCCCCCCTTGGTGTCCATACATTTGTTCTCTACATCTGTGTCTCTATTTCTGCCCTGCAAACCGGTTCATCTGTACCATTTTTCTAGGTTCCACATATATGCGTTAATATGTGATATTTGTTTTTCTCACTTGAGTTTCTGTATTTTTGAAAGTAACTTTTAAAAAAGTTTCTTGAAGATTAGTGTAAAATCCAGGACAAATTTTATAATTTTAAACTCTAAAAATGTATTGTTATCCCCCTAGTTTAAGTTTGTAAGATATGGAAAGGCAACGAGGAGACTTCCTTTCTCAGAGTGGGCTTTCTCTTTTAGGAGCTTAAAGAGACAGAGCTCAACACAGACTCCAGCCTGTGACTTTTTTTTTTTTTTTTTTTTTTGCGGTACGCAGGCCTCTCACTATTGTGGCCTCTCCCGTTGCGGAGCCCAGGCTCTGGACGCGCAGGCTCAGCGGCCATGGCTCAGGGACCCAGCCGCTCCGCGGCATGTGGGATCCTCCCGGGCTAGGGCACGAACCCGTGTCCCCTGCATCGGCAGGCGGACTTTCTACCACTGCGCCACCAGGGAAGCCCCAGCCTGTGACTTTTTGACCACTCAGTAATTGGTGCTTCTTCACCTTCCAGTGGAGGCCACACCCCCTCCAGGCTGCAAGCCCCTCCCACTGGGGGGAGGCAGCTGCTGTGAGTCACCAAGTCCCTTTTGTGTAAGACCAGCCTCCTTGGATCCTCTCGGAAATCTTTTATTAAATCTAAGAATTTTCATATTCTCCACACTCTTCCATTTTTATTCCATTCCACATCCATTGTTATTGAGGGAATATTTACTTGCTATTGAAGGGAATCTTATGGGATGTACAGTCAATAATTTCATCAAGGAATAACTTATCTTTGCACTTTTGGTGAAAGGGAGGGGAATAGTTTCACTCAAGGAGCTTATGAGCTTTTGAAGAATATTTACAAAGAGATATTTTTAGACAGACAAAGAGATTATTATTTTCCCATTTTAGTAGAAAAGCAGCATAAAAACATACAGGGGCTGAAACAAAACAAAACAGTAGAGACATATCCAGAGGATGTGATGGCCATTGATTTCTATATTAGTCACTTAAATTTCCACAGGGGATGTGTGTTTATTTCTAGTGAAAGTCTCAAATCATTATCCCGGATGTAACTTACATGACTGAGATTTGTTGGCTCTCGAAGGAGAGGAAGAAGGTAAAACAAACACAAAAATGTACCACAGGGCTTCCCTGGCGGCACAGTGGTTGCGAGTCTGCCTGCCGCTGCAGGGCACACGGGTTCGTGCCCCGGTCCGGGAGGATCCCGCATGATGCGGAGCGGCTGGGCTCATGAGCCATGGCCGCTGAGCCTGCGTGTCCGGAGCCTGTGCTCCGCGACGGGAGGGGCCACAGCAGTGAGAGGCCCGCGTACGGCAAAAAAAAAAAAATTTACCACAAAACTTTTTATTTTGTCAAAGGTGACAAAACTTCTGGCAAAAGCAAATTTTTACTATAGTGGATTCTGGAACTTTGGCACACTTGCAATTCATACCATTTACGTAATTTTGTGGTTTCATTTTTTGCCTTTTTTGAGATATCTATGTGAACTACATCTGGCTGCCTAAGGATGTGATTCCCTTTTATGCCAGGAAATTAACTTCCGGCTAACAACCATCTCCACTCCCTGACATAACTCTGGTCCTAATTGGTCCTCATTTCGTACCTAGGCAACTGTAATATTTTCCCTGCATTCACTCTGCACCCCACCCCATCTGTTTGTCACAATACACAGAGTCAGTGTTCAGTTTGTATATATAAGCATATCATCCTCCCCTCTCTCCCCATTCTCTGCTTAAATCCTTCCTTGGGTATCAAGTACTCTGAGGTTGAAGACCAAGTTCCTTAACATGGTCCTCAAGATCCTTTGCAATTTGGCTCCACTATTTTTCTGTCTCATCATGTACCACTCTCCCCCTGTCTTTCTGCACTTCAGCGAAGCCTTCATCCAGTTCCTCACACTGGCCATGCTTCCTCTCACCACAGGGCCTTTGCACACACTGTTGCTTCTACCTGGAACATTCTCTCTCTCCCATTCTCCACTTGGTTAAATTCTTTTATACCTCTGAGTGCAGCTCAAGCACATGTCCTTAGGAAAGCCTTCCCAGGAACTCTTATTTAGGTCAGATTCCTTTGGGATATGTTCCCTAAAGTCCATGTTCCTTCCCTTAAGCAAACTAATGTGAGTACATAATTACACACTCATTTTTGTGATAAAGTAACCTCTATCACCAACTATATGGACCATGAAAGCAGGGACCTTGTTTTTGCTTGACATTCCATCCCCAGTGCTCAACAAAGTGATTGGCACATGGCAGCTGCTGGTCAACTGCTTGGAATTCCTTGGAAGGATTTGCTTTAAAGACTATCCTTGTATACCTGACACACTAAGTAAAGCAAGTACTGGACTTGGAAATATCAGAGGAAAATTCTAGCTCTGATTCTATTCTTCTGGCTTGCTAGAAGATATAATTCATTTGCCTTGCTTTCATGCCTATAACATCAGAATAAAAATGCCTGCTGCCACTGGGCTCATCACATCGAAAGTGCCATTTTCCAATGAGTCAGTATCTCTGCATATTGTATTAGCTCAAACTTTAGACGCTGGTTTGGCTGCTGTAACAAAGAGTCCTAAAAGTACAGAGCTTAAACAAGATAGAAGCCTATTTCTCTCCCAAAGAAAAATCCAGGTAAGCATTCCACGGCTGGTGTGTTGACACAATGGTGTCAGCCACCCAGCCTTCTTTTTTTAGGCCGTGACACTCAAGGCTTGTGGGATCTTAGCTCACTGACCAGGGGTTGAACCTGGGCCACAGCAGTGACAGCACCAAGTCCTAACGACTGGACCACCGGGGAAATTCCCCCAACCCCAGGCTTCTTACATCTTCTTACTCTGTCATCTCAACTTATAGCTTCCATCCTGAAGTACACGATGGAGGCTCCAGCTTCCCCCATCACAGCCACATTCTAAAAAATGGAGAAAATGGAAGGGGGGCTCTTCTTTCTTCCTTTTAGGGACATGAACTGAAGGTTGCACATACCACTTCCAATTTCACTCCCTTGCCAAGAGCTGAATGATATGGCCACACCAAATGCAAGGTACATTGTATTGTGAAATTTTACACAGCGTTGTGTTTTTCCCATTAGACCTTGGGTTTGTTGAGGCTAAGAATATTATCTTGTCCTTCTTTGTGTCCCTCCTTAGTGCCTAAATGAGAGCCTGCCACATAACAGTCCCTCAGTAATTGCTTATTTAATTAGTGAAATAAGTCAGACTTGATGTGGGTCCAGAATAGCTGAATGTTGGGATGGCAGACATTGGCCAAATACCAGTGCTTTTATACACTCTTACAAAGAGCGTATTCAAGCTTTCTGGCTTGCTCATACATCAACTTGTATAATTCATCTTGAAGATGAATCAGGGTTGTTTCAACTGGTGTTTAAGCCTACATATCGGCTTCATAGAACTCATTTTTCTGGGGAGACGGTCCATGAGATTTTCAAACTGGATGTAACCTGAGGGTTTGAGAACCCCTGGTGTGAATGTGGGATTTGAGGGGTCCCAATGCATCTGCTGGAATTCAGAACCAATTGAGAAATAAGGCAAAAGACTAAGGCAGATGGAGGCCAAACTTTTCACCTGTATTGCTACAAAAGCTGATGTTCAAGAATGTGGCATAGTTATTTACAATAGCCAAAACATGGAAGCAACCTAAATGTCCATCGACAGATGAATGGATAAAGAAGATGTGGTACATAGGTACAATGGAACACTACTCGGCTGTAAAAAAGAACAAAATAATGCCCATTTGTGGCAATATGGGTGGACCTAGAGATTATCATACTAAGTGAAGTAAGTTAGACGGAGAAAGACAAATATCATATGATATCACTTATATGTGGAATCTAAAAAAATGATACAAATGAACTTATTACAAGGCAGAAACAGACTCACTAACATAGAAAACAAACTTATGGTTACCAAACGGGAAAGGGGGGGAAGGTTAAATTAGGAGTTTGGAATTGGCAGATACACACTACTGTATAAAAAATAGATAAACAGCAAGGACCTACTGTATAGCACAGGAAACTATATTCAATACCTTGTAATAACCTACAACGAAAAGAATCTGAAAAATTATATATTACACGTATAGTATACGAGTCACTTTACTGTACACCTGAAAACTAGCACGACATTGTAAATCAACTATACTTCAATCAAAAAAAAAGAATGTGGAATATCTGTTTTGGAAGACAAGTGGTCTTACCAATACTGAACACTAGACTTAAGCAAACTTACTCTACAGCCCTGTACATGAGCAGACCATCTTTTCCCCTCCCTACCAAGTGAGCACCTTCCCTGAAAGAGGCAAGCAGAACAGGCTTCCAGTGGGCAACTTATTCCCAAGAAAGACAGAGGAGGAAGAGGCCAGGTGGAACAATCTCTTCCAAAAGTCCCCATCCTATTAAGTCACCCTTTCTTCCCCGGGGTAAGGAGTGGGGGGAAGGCCAGGGGTTCTATGCTAACTACTCTCCTTCCATGGGTATGGGGAAGAAGGGTTCTCCCATATCAACCATGGTTGAAAAACTATTTCTGGTCATGAGTCCCTCTTTCTTCACTGGTTAAATGAACTGGTTAGACTAGGTAGGCTCCAAAGCCCTTCCCAGCCCCCAAAATATGTGAAACAATTGCAACTATATATTCATGGCTTCAATTTTTGGTGATTTGGGTTGTGTGGGAAGCTTCCACAGGCAGTGATGTATTTCCCACCTTTTAGCCCCAGTCTTTGTCACTTGGATCCCAGAGAACTTACCTCTACCTTCCAAGTCCCTCACCCAGCTACAGGGCTGGGGAGAGGGTGGTTCTCCTTTATCTCCAGGTTATTGGACCACTTAAGGCACAGGGAATATGAGGAACTTTGTTTGAACACTCCTCCTGCTCCCCTAATCAGCTTACTTAGGAAAAGCAGAAGAAATGGGAATGGGGAGAGTTGGAAATGAAGCCCCTTGAGCCAATGGAGAGTCTGGGAAATTGGGGGTCTTGGCGTCTTGGTCTCTGACCTTGATTATCCCACTTTATAGCTGAACAATGCATTTTCCTATTTCAGGTGCTCTCTAGAATGAATCCCTTGCAAGTGGTAAGGAAATTGAGTGTCCTATATGCATGTAAATAGCATCCTTAATCATCATCAACCAATGCACTACACTTTCCTTGTAATGTTTCAAGAAAGCAACCCAGGCCTTTAGAGGGATTTTCCTTGATTCTGTAAAAACTTGAGCAACATTGAAGCTCTGTAATAATACCGAGCTACTTTTGCATTTATTCTAGTCTTAGATTTGAACATTATAATATTAGTTGTTTAAATTTTCATGCATTCCAAGGTTCAGAAGAGTCCTGGGGAAGTCATTTAAATTCATCCCCCTGCAGGTCTCTAGGTAGGTCTGCAACTTGGCTAACAAAGACAAATGGTTTTCTGTCTGATCGGAAAGGTCTCCAGGGGAAACATTCTGTAACCAACCACAGTAATCACAAGTTAATAACGTGAGGGTGTCCCCACTTTAAGAAAGCCTGACTTGTGAGTCTTAGAAGGCAGGATAATTTATTGAGATGCTAACCTGTGCTTTGTTTTCCTTAATTTGCCTCCCCTCCCTCTGCCTCACCCCATCCCTTCCCTGTGAAGGTGGCCAGCCCTCCTTCCCTTCTCTGGGAGGTGATAGGATTTACTTGTGCTGTGTTCTTATTGCTTTAGTAGACAGAGGCACAGGGAAATGGAGTGCATGTGCCCGTGTGCTAACTCTAAAGTCAGAATCCTTTTATTTTTAATTTTAAAAAAATTTTTTGTTGGAATATAGTTGCTTTACAATGTGGTGTTAGTTTCTACTGTACAGCAAAGTGAATCAGCTATACGTATACATGTATACATATATCCCCTCTTTTTTGGATTTCCTTCCCATTTAGGTCACCAAAGAGCATTGAGTTGAGTTCCCTGTTCTATACAGTAGGTTCTCATTAGTTATCTGTTTTATACATCGTAGCAATGGTGTGTATATGTCAATCCCCATCTCCCAATTCATCCCACCACCACCCTTTCCCCCTTGGTGTCCATATGTTTGTTCTCTACGTCTGTGTCTTTATTTCTGCTTTGCAAAAAATATAAAAAATAAATAAATAAAGTCAGAAGCCAACTCCTCAAGGAACTGTGGAAGGATACAGGCTCCTTAGAGGGCCCAGCACTGCCCTGGGAGACAGGAGCTGGAGCTACGTGTTCTTAGAAATGGTCTTTATCTCTTTGACCTCTGTTTGATCATCTGTAAAATGAAAGGTTGATTTAGTGACATTTAGGTACCACCCCGCTTTTGATTCTGTGGGATTATCCATCTCTTTAGCTCTGACTCCCCAGGACAGCTGTGGAGAATTTGCTCAAAGGCTTTGGTGTAGGGTGGCCAGCTTGAGCAAAGGAAAAAGGATACGCAATACTTGGAACAAACTTATACTAAAAATTATTTGTTGTTTATCTGAAGTTCGCATTTAACTGGGCATCCTATATTTTATCTGATAATCCTATCTGGGGGCACCTGTGTTATGGGAGGCGGGAGGCCGAGGGTGGAAGAAGTTGGCTTCTGTTCACGCCCGTCGAGACTGCACCCACTGTTAAGGAAGCAGACTCGTCTATTTCCTTTCCCAGTAAGTATATGCCTATTTTATTTTTAAGCTTAGAGAATGGGCATCTTGGAATGAAAACTCTGCCAGGACACTTTTCTTAAAATTTTTAAAATAAATATTTAACAGGAAAAATAAAAATGGAGTCTACCCACTTTATTCAAGGTCAAAAATTCTAAACTTGGGCTTCCCTGGTGGCGTAGTGGTTGAGAGTCCGCCTGCCGATGCAGGGGATGTGGGTTCGTGCCCTGGTCCGGGAAGATCCCACATGCCGAGGAGCAGCTGGGCCCGTGAGCCATGGCTGCTGGACCTGTGCGTACAATGCCTGTGCTCCGCAACGGGAGAGGCCACAACAGTGAGAGGCCCGCATACAGCAAACAACAACAACAACAACAAAAAAAAAATGCTAAACTTTATAGAAATTAGAGACCAGAACAATGAATCCTACAACAAGGAGAAACCAGCTATTCAACTGATCAAAATGATAGAAGTTCTTCTATATCAGCTCTCCCAGGAAGGACGTGACAGGTATTATCAGCAGGAGTTATATTTTTCTACTGTCCTCAAAGTTTCTATGACACAGGAAAGCAAATGGAGTCAAGGTTCCCATCACCTTTTCTATAACACTATAGGCTTTTTTTTTTTTTTAATAAATGTCCCCTTGAACTTTACATTCCTTATTTTGGAATTGCATTTAATATCACTCTATGATTTAAGGAGATGATCTGCAAATCAAGCCAATCTGATGACACAAGTTGGGCTCCCTGTGATTTCTTGACACAAAACAGGTCAGGATCTACAACTGAACATAGAAAGAAAAACGATTTATATTTTGTCCAATTAGTGCATATATGACCTTTGTGTAAAAGGAACATGGCCTTGGGTGAAAGGACTCTCACTGATTTATCCCACTTTTAATCCAAGTAAGGTACCAACACATGTAGGATGCAGTAACTCACAGTCTCAAGATTGAATGCTGTTAAAATTTGCAACAAATTTAGTGTCAAATACGTTTTCACCCATAACAAGGAGGTCATTCTATCAGTGAGTAGGTCTGGGCTCCAAATTGGAAGTTCACTGTCCAGTTTTAATACTTCAGTGGAATCTAAGGCTTTGTGAGTGTGAATGACTGATTCAGTGCTGTCAGCGCATCTGTGTTTGAATTGAGATTAACATAAGGATGACATGCAAGAAATAGGCACCCTTTAAGGATGAGTGAGTGTGTGTGTGTGTGTGTGTGTGTGTGTGTGTGTGCAAGAGAGAAAGAATCTGAGAGACTGAGTGAAAGCAATTCATTTATAAATGCTCAATTTTCCTCAATGTTAACCTGACTGCTCTCTCCTTTCGTACTTTATGATCTAGAAATAGGTTTGCTTTGAGTGGTAGGAAGTGCCAAAAATCCATCTATTACTCTGAATTTGTTGTGTCAAGAGATCTTTCTTGCCTTGCATTTATAGGAAGGGTAAGTGGAAAGCATTCTGGGGTCATGAGAGAATACCAGTGCGATTCGGCTGGGAAATACAGGGAGGGGCGTGGCCTGGATTCTGGCCCTGCTTCTGAAGTGCATTTGAAATAACTTAACGTGCTCAAGCGTTTTCTGAGGGGCAGGATTGTCCTGCAGAATAGATAAAATGGTCCAACTTCAAGTAGGTAGACAACTGTTTCAAAGAAAAATTTGGGGATGATTAGCCTTGGCAGTGTTCTGATGCTAAGCAGGGGTGGAGAGTCTAGTGCAGGGCTGAGCCCGGAGAGCACGGGCTGGGTTGAAGGGGAGAATTGCATCAGACGTGATGTTGCTTAATCAAGGTTAAAGCCTTAGCCTGTAACCAGGGTGAGCAAGAGCCAGTGAATCTGACAACAGAATTGCTATTTATCTCTCTCTAAAAAGGAAGGACTAGGAAAGGTGGGAGGAAGGAGGGGGGGACAAGCTTGGACTCTCTGTAGGTTATTTCTGAATAATGGAAATATTTTAAATTCTTGTTGTAATTAATCAAATCTATGTTCTTTCAGAGAACAAAACTAAACGGCTGCATCATTAATGGCTTACTGTAAAAGTACAATCATGCAAATTTCACCTAGTCGCCTATTCATTCCAGGTGAAAACTCTAATGATAATAGTGAACATCCTGAATTTTTCCCGGGGGCCAGACATCACGCTCAGAGCTTTGCACACATTATTCTTCTCACACCACAGATGAGGAAACTGAGGCTTAGACGATCCAAGCGAATCGCCACATCTCAAAGTTTGTACACGGTGTAAACGGGATTTGAATCTCTGAGGTCTAACTCTAAAAGTTGTGTTCATAGCCATTACATTATACTTCTTCTCCTGCCCCTGTGCAACAGACACATCCTTGCAATCAGGAGCAGGTTTTCTTAAGGAACCAAAGGAGAGAAGAGACAATTTAGCTGATAGGAGGAAAATTCTTTGTTCTTCAAAGAAACAGGTCTTTGAAGATCCCAGGTGGCTGAACGGAATAAACGGAGAGAGTGAGCTTATTTGATGCGGCGCCTGGTTTCCTGCCCTAGCGGATCAGCAGTGGGCCAGAGGCCAGTCCCTTGAAGACACAGACTGAGGACAGAGCCCGCAGGAAAGGAGCTCTTGGTCATTGCATTCTTAGTTGAGGTTGTGAAAAGCTGGGGCATTTGTAGGTGTCTCTAGATTTTAATGTTTGTCTTTGGGCAGATTGGGGATGCCAAGAGACATAATATGGAAATAGGGCTTTTCCAAATTTCTGGAGAAATTTGATGAGAATGCAGTATTCCCCTTGTAACAAAGGTTAGGTAGGGAAAAAACCCTCTTCCTTTTTCCAGTGGACCCAGATAACGCTGAGCACTGACTACCGTGTGGTGGGCCCATCTGTAAGTGGGAAGGGCCAGACAGACCTGGCTACCCACCCATGCGCTTCCACGCAGGCAGGCCCCTTAAGCCCCCAGACGCAATTTCCTTATCGATTCCGCGGGATGAGAATGCTGACCTTGCTGGGTTGCCGTGAGCATCGGAGATCATGTAAGATTGTACCTGGCACAGAGTAGGTACTTGATAAATGGTAGTTACCACAGTGCAAAGTTTTTACTGGGTGGGTAGGAGAAGGCTAAACCAAGAGAGGAAAACATTTTAAAAGGCTGAAAAAAAAAAAAAAGAGGGAGGGATGGGACCATGGCATCTGGTCCGTGAGCCCTGCTGCCGGCCCTCCCTAACTCTGTCCTTTCAACAAGCCATGTGTATCTTGCGATGGATGAGACCCGGTGTCTGCAAAGACAAACCCGAGCCAGGAGGTGATGTAACATGGAATTACAGCCTGCATCTCCCTCTAATGAGCCAGCCTGCTCGTTAAGGACGCACTGATGTCAGGGGCCCAGATGGGGTGGTGCGTGCAGTTGTGCCCCTCGCCCCCTCACATGCAGGCGGGTGGTTGGAGCACACGAGCATGACTGCCAATATCACGGCTGGTTAGTTCCCGGCCCAGCACTGGGCGGGGCGGTGTGATGTATGCAGGAGGAGGTTGTCAAGGACGACCATGGGAGTCATGCAGCCTTCACGCTACCTGGGAAATGGACTCTTGCCAGCCAAGAATGCTCTCGAGAGTTCTCTGAGGGGAGGTGCTCTGGGAGTGAGAGCGGCTGGTTCCCCAAAGGGCTTGCCGCTCAGCTGGAAGACCACACACATACGCCAATACACACATGCACTCTGCACACATGGCACACATATGCATGCCACACGCAGACCACACCTACATATCACGCGTCACACGTGTGTACACACACCACACACACCCTGTATGTATACCACACACATGTATACAATCACATGTACACAATCACATGCATACCTACCAGACAGGCCACAGACACATATACACACGTATCACACAAATTTACATGTGCCACGTGTACCACACATCACACATGTTTATATACCACATGCACCAGACTCATGAACACACCACACTACACATACCACATGCATGCAGCACACACACATATCCATATATATCACACGTATACACACATCAACCCCACAGTCCTCACGCATCTATACCACACAGACACTGCACATGTACACAAACTGCCCCGCATCATACCCCCAACATGTACACATTTGTGCTACTCCCCACAATTCCCTACATACTACATACACACCACAATACATATCACACATATACACGTGCATATATACTACATATCACACAAACGCACACTCCACACTCACAGTACAGACTTGAATACACGTGCACACACCACAGGAACACCCCCCACAAATGCACAGATGTATTCACACCACACACATGAAAACAGATTTCCACACACTACACATATACCCACATACTATACATATACACCATGCATACGTGTCTCACACATGTACAGAGATCCTCCCACACCCACATCACATGCATATTCACATACAAACATGAACACATATGCATCATCCAATCCACCCAAACATCACTCACACATACACATACCACATGTGTATGTATACATACATAACACATACATACGTACATATACACAATACATACATAACACATCCAGCCGTACACAGCACACACATCCATACACACATTCAAACAACTCCACTCCACATACACACACAACACAAAATACACATGCCGCATACCACGCAGTAGAAGAATTAGGGTGAGGGTCCCCAGAAACCAACTCTTAACTTAGATTTCTCTTATTCAGTCATAACTTTCTACCACTTTGGTTAAGTTGGGGAGAAGTTAAAGAAGACCCTTAAAGGTCCAAAGAACCTAAAAATAGAGACAGCTGTAACTAGAGCCTAAAACCCACACTGGCCAGTGTGGTAACGGCCATGGCTTCCAAAGCACCACGTAATGCTGAGGCTGGCCGTCTCAGACACATATTCCAGATGTGTCAGCCAGGTCACCCCGCTTGGAATGCCCATCTCCCTCCAACTTGCAAGTGCCTCTTTCCATCTATGAGTAGGAAAATAAGGCAGTGTCAATACCAAGGAAAGGTATCGAGGAGGCGGCAGTGACCTGCCAAACAAGTCTCAGTTTACCTCCCATGGAAGCCCTTGATGCCACCATGAAGACTAAGCGATCCCTGATTTAAGATATTATTGCTCCCGTGTGGGCTTAAGCATAAAATTTCCCTGCCCGTGTGAATGCAATTCTCTGTTTAATACCCAATTATCCTGCCCATTGCCAGGCAGGAACTTGGACCCTGGGGAGTTCATCTGGGTGCATGTTAACTGCCTGACCAACTGAATGAATTCTCTTGTTCAAAAACTTGGAAGAAATGACTCCAAATTCTAAAAGCAGGGAATTTTAGTGGCTATGTTCTGTTTCTGGGGCTAGTGGAGACTTTATTAAGGGTCACTCTCATTTCTAGACCCACATCTGACCACTGGGTTTGTGGTTCTAAGTTCATGGAATTTCAAAGTTAGAAGGCACCATACATATCATCCCAATGCAAACCCCGCCCATGACGTGAAAAGTTGGCAAGACTCTGATGTGGATGTACAGGCCTCGTGATGTCATCCATGTCAACTCTGCTGTCACATTTGCCTCCCTTTCTGCTGTTCTGGACACAGTTAGAAGTAGCTCCTGGACCACATTCTGGCTCTTACAGTTATTTGTTGTCCAGGGTTTTCTGTGTCCAAATGTCTGGGCCCTGTGACGTGAGAGCTTGAGAGCTTCCATACTGTGCATAAATGTAGTTATTATAATAAATCTGAAGTCAAATCCCATACTAACTTCCCCTAGCCAGCCCACATACTCCCATCTCACCATGCAATCAGCTGGCATATGGCTTAGGAAATATCAGCCACATACCAGTAAAAACAAGGCACAGTTAGGAAGCATATCTGCTGTCAAGAAACCATGCAATTAATTTCAAAGTAAAAAAGAATTGGATTATCTGTGCCGTGGCTTTCTTCATTAGCACAGGTTATTGGGAGAGTTTAGTAGTATAATTCCTTCCTACTTGAAGAAAGTGCTTATAATGTAATGATGGGGATCCCTCCCCTTGACATTTATCCCGGGTGGAAGTTTGTAGGCGCTCATGTCTGGTACCTTTAGTTGACAGGTAAGGAGCAAAGTACTAGAAAAAAGTAACCTTGGTGGCCTAGACCATGCAAAAAACATCGCTGAAGCCCTAACTATCGCCGCTCACCACGACCCCATGTGAACACGACATCTGCCACTCACAGCCACACTGGGGTTGAAGTCACACAGACGCTTGCTCTCCAGGAGTCAGTGGTCAGAGTCAGGCTGGCCAAGTGCTATCTGGCAGCGGAGTTAACAGAATCAAGCCATGCAGGAAGGAAACTGCAGGCAAGGGCTGGGAGTCAGCAAGAACAGCACGGAGGGGAGGCGATCCCCAAGGTGAAAAGGGACACGGCCCTGTCCTCCACGTTGTCCTGCCTGCTGGCTGGGCTTGGCTCAAACTGGGGTCAGAAGACCGCCCGCAGGGAAATCACCTGAGGAGCTTACAAAGATGAAGATTCCCGGGTCCCTGCCACAGATCTGTTTAATCAGCATCTTTGGGATCCAGGCCCAGGAATATATATATATATTTTAACAAGTTCTCTGGGTTATTCTTAATACAATGAAATTCCAGACTCGCTGCTCTGGGCACATTGGGCAAACTCTGGCAGGGGACGTCCACCTGCCTATTAGGTGTGAATCTGCATGTGATGGCGGCAGGCTCCTCGTGGTGGGAGAGGGGCATGTCTTCACAAGCCCCACTGGCCCCCATATTCACCAGGATCAAATCCAAAATGGGTGTTAATGAGCATGTTCTTTTTGAGAAATGCCGTTTCAAAATCCCAAGCAGGCGATGGGCAATCTCTTAAGGCCGAATATAAGCAAAAATTTATTTCCTCAGAACTGGTAAGGGTGGAGCGGCTGTCTTTTGTAGCTGCATGTGCTGAATTAGAACCTTGCAAAGCAAACGCAGTTCCCCGGGGGCCCTGCGCATGATTTATTTCCGGATTTAATGAATGGCCACGTGCCTGGGTTAGTGGAAAATAACCCGCAGACCGGCTCATCCCTGAAGTGCAGGGGAAAAGCCTCTCTCGCTGAGGCCACTGAAGGATGCTGACCCATTTCCACAGCCTAATCTCCCCGCAAAGCAGGTGACACAGCGGTGGGCCAGGTACACAGGCTGCCGCCTTTGCCTCTGAGAACACAGTTTCTCCACATCCTACGAAATGTCTATCGATCGGAGCGTGTAGCAGATGTCAACAGTGATTGTCGGAAGGGACGCTACTCAATATCACAAGGTCACGATGAGGAAAAAACCTCATAATTCACTATCCTGGTACACAAAGCACCGGGCATTGCTTTCTTCCTTCTTAACAGTATCTTTCCGTGGCTGCCCAGCGACTCTCTCTCCCTGTCACTGGCCTTGCCGTGGGATTTAGGTCTTACATTCGCTGTTATTTACCTGTTTCTCCCCTGGCTTAACTTTTCAGATTCATGTCACAGCCAACACCTGCTTTATATGCTCTGGCCCTGCAGCAGCTTCGTCGCACAAAAGGCTGATTTAACTCCTCAAGAGAAAGCCGTTATTTTATCAGCCCTGGGACTTTTCTGAATCGTCTTTTCTGCCTGTTCGGAGCACCATCTCTATACTGAAATAATGTTTATCTGTGCTTAATTGATTTAATAGGCACCTGCCTTGCAGATGTCCTGTCGGGCTTAATGAATTCATTAGTCTGTAAGGTTCTGTGACATTCAAGGAGGGAATGACGTCTGGTGGGCGCTGCTGCCCTAGCCCACACAGCACTCAGAGACAAATCACACAAAGCGCCCCACCTCCCCCTCCTTTCCCCCAATCCCCCCCCCACTTCAGGAAGGGCAGCCACCTTGATGGGAAGCAGGACAATTTTTAACAACACAGAATTATCTCCATCCAAATGGCTGCTCCTACCCCAAATTACGACGTAGGCAAAATTCATATCCAGAGGTACCACTCTCTTACTCTTTTTGCATATATTCGCCCCTTGATTCATTCATTCTCTCCTGTCCTCCCACGTCTGTCCCTCCTTTCTCCCCAACCCTCACCCTCTGTCTCCCTCCTTCTCTAGGGAACGTTCGTTGCTTGCACCCTGATGTCAGAGAACCATCGGATAAACTGATTCACATTAAGGAATAAGCGACTAATAAGGTTAACATCCCTCAACAGCATGCATCTTTTAAGAGGAAAATCTTAAATCAAAGGGCAAAACAGATGATAATGGTGGAAATTCACACACCAGCACAGAGGTCATTGTTCTGAAGTCACAGTACTAGTTAACATCCTTCTGCCTTTTCATTAAGGTTAATAGAAGCCCCTGTTTCTTGGATCACACCTAACAGGTATCAATTTCATTCCATATATTCAGGAGGGTCAGAGATGCAATTCTTTGCTTTCCCTTTTTCTTTTTGAGCCTCCATTCCTCTGAGGATTGCAGAAATTGAATTTCAATTAATTTGGCTTCTCTGCTCCCAGCGTTCCCTGGGTTGCATCTAAATTTTGGAGCCTTCCATAGTGCCAGGTATTGGGAGGGGACATCTGGTCCTCAGGATCATTCTCCATCCATGCTGGCCTCCCCCGAGGTGTCTAACTTGCCATCTGGTCTTCAGTTATTGGTTCACCAGGGGGCTGCTGAGTCATCCCTTGTTCCTGACCACGGGACACCTTCACATCCAGCTCTCTCTCAGCTCTTTCCAGGACCTCTTTGGCAGGTAGGTGTTAACTGCTTCTGCCACCCAAGTCTGGGCCTCAGAAGAGGCTGTCCAAAACCTTGCCCCATTTCTTTGCCACTCACATGATTCTGAGCAATGCCCCACACCACGGAGGGGTATGAGAATAGCTTTATCTCGTGGGATCACGTTGATTCCCGGGCTTTAGTTGGGAACCTGGACGCAGGCCCCTTCCTTCTCTAGGCAGAACCAACCAAGGTGTGTTAGGAGGGCGTCTGTCTTTCCTCCTCAATCCTGCATGTCTGGACCCCTGGAATGTTTCTCAGGGACCCACCAGCCTTTAAGTGCTTGGAGCTTTCTTCCAACTCCCTCCTCCCCATGGCTAATTAGTTACTCCTCTTTTCTCTAATTTTTGCTGTGTCATCCTTTTCTTGAGGTCAAAAATGCAAAATGACTAAAAAGAGGGACGATCCAAGGGATGCAAGTAAAACGTGGACAAAGAAGGATTTTATTCTAAACTATTCAGCAAACTATAAAATGCTGTGCTAGCCATTGGGAGGGTTATAAAGTATTACAGAGCATAGGTCTATCTGCAAGAAGCCTACACAAATAAATGCAATGCTAAATACCAATTCAGGAGTCAAATGAATTGATAAGGAAAAAAGAAGTCAGTTCGTAATTGCCCCCCCCCCTCCTTTTCCTTTTTTTCATTTTTCCCTTTCAAGGAATTAGGACTCTTCAGCTGCCAGTGGACATTTCTTAAAGTTAGAAGCCAAATAGAATACGGGTCAGACTCTATATCAACAAAGATGACTATAGCTCAAATCTGTGATTAGACTCGAAATAACAAAGCTTTACTTTTTTTTTACTTTACATGGAATTTACTTACTTCGAGCCGTACTGGATACAAATGAATTCTAAGACTAAAGGATTTGAACAGCCCCCTTTAGAATTGTAATGTCATTTGCCTCTTTAAAGATCTATGAGTTTGGAGCCTTTATTGCTAATACTTTAAAGATTTAGAGCAGCAGCCACACAATTTGGGGACTGGGGTGAAAGGAGATGGTTGTATTAGTTAGGGTAAGTAAGCCTAGCTCTTATAACAACCCCAAAGTCTCTGTGCCTGAACACAGTGAAGGTTACTTTTCACCCACCTTTGCAGTCCATTGTTCCCCAGAGTCATCTGGGGACCTAACCTCTGCCTTTAATGAGTGGCTCCCAAGTTCACCCTGGGTGTCGACACTGAGCCAACTAATGGGGTTGAGAGAGCGCGCAAGTCATGCCAGATGTCCTATGGGCCTGCCTCAGAGGTAATGACGTCACTTCTGCACATCTTTCACTGGCCAGAACTGTCACATGGCTCCATCTAATCAAAGAAGGCTGGGAAATGTCATCTAGCTGTGGACCCAGGAGAGAAAGGCAACAGGTTTGGTGAGCACATCGCAGCTTCTCTGCCATATTCGTAAGCAAAATTCTCTGATGGCACAAGGCTCCCAGTGACTAATGCTTTGTTAGCAAAGAACCAGAATTGTTTCATACATGAAGAGAGCTGGAGTGTCAGAGCAGCATGATGCTTCCGTGTGGCCTCCCTTCCTTCTTCCCGCTCCCCCTTCCTCATCTCAGTCCGCCCTCCTTGGGAGGATAGGCAGGCAAGGCTAGAGCCTGCATCTTTACATTTGCTGGTACCTTATAGGTTTCTTTAGAAAGCAGAGGCACTAGCAGTCAGAGCCCAGCATCTCCTGCAGATGTTCCTCAGTGCCTGACCCCAGATCAGAAAGCACAGCATATGAATCATCAGTGCTAATGAATGTCGGTCTCATCACTGGATGTTGGCAGAAGCTCAGAATAGCCCTGGAGAGAAAGCCGGGTAGCTATGCTGGGCAAGAGGGACCTAAAACCTACTGAGCATGTGGATGGAAGCCAGCCTGTGTCAGGAGGGTTCTCATGGGAGGTATTTTGGTCTTTCTTGTGCTGTTCAAGCCAAGCTCAGACTCCGTAAAGCACTCATTTTGCTGATTGAAAGGGAATCGTTCTGAGGCAGAAAATGTCAACAGCACTAGTAGGAATTCTGCTTTTGCTCTTTAGCATCTAAGTGGCTCTAAGGAAATGGATTAACTTGGTGTTTTCAGATGAAATAGTCTTCAGCTCCTGTCCTCAAACACATCATGTGTACAGGCAAGGCAGCCTTCTTCTGGAACGAGCCACCGCCTCAGGACAGAGGGCTGGCACCTCCCTAATGGCAGTGACATTCTGATCAATAGATCAAGCTTGAGGAGCTGGCTAGCTTGGGCAGCCATCTTCTTACATTACACACGCCTCAAAAAACCGGGGCCTGAGGAAAGGGACATTTGCCACTATGAGCTAAGCTTACAAAAAAGCAGAGAGGCTATTTAGTTCATGGTCCAGGGAGAAAGGCAGTCGTCACCCTAGAGTGGACACTGCGGACAGAAAATGGTGGAGAACTAACCTGGGCTTTTCTCCCAGCTTCAAGATGGGGGCATATTTGAAGCTGTAGGTGAGGAGAATGCATATATCTGATGGGGAACTTACAGCAGACAGGACTCTGTTGTTCTTTCCTCCATACTTCTAGTAAGTTCTAAAAGAGTAAGGTTTTGAATGTTCCTTCCTAGGGTCTTTTAGCTAAAAAAAAATTCATCTTCAATTCATCTCTGCAGAATCAGGATGGATAGAGTATACAAAATTTGTAAGTATCTGCCTTCTGATACTTCTGTACTCGTGGGCTTCACAAACATTCAGTCCAGCGAACTCTTTGGTGCTACATACAATCCCATAACCCTTTTGTTTACTACCGAGGGTCAAGCTCTTAATCATAGCTTTCCTCAGGGATGGCAATTGTACCGGCTGTTCATGCTAAGCCTCTCCTAGAACTCTGTCACCAACACCATTTTCTACTGGAGTGAGGTCGGGGTCCTGAGGGCTTTTTTTCTGGTAGGATGGATCCTTGACCAATCCTGCCTAGCTAAGAAAATAAAATGAGAGCCTGGGTCTCAGTTGTGAAGTTACAGACAGTTACAGTTGAACGTTGATAAATGCAAAGTACACATTTTCCCATAACAGTCAACCTGCCGTGGAATTACATAATCACTCTTTTCCTGAGAATTTATGTTTCTGTAAAGAATCCTAACTGTCAAAAGCACATGGAACATGCTTTTTATTTCTCTAGTCATGGATTGGATCAGCCGGGTTTTGTTTTTTGGGTGTTTTTTTTTTCAGATTACAAAACTAGAGACAAGGTTCCATAACCACAGAAGGTCAAGGGGTTCTTTGTCATTTTGTTTTTTTCATCCTTTCCGTCATGCCCTCATCAATAACTTATTGTTAGAGATTTGCTATGGTCCTGGGGGTAAGTTATACAGGAGAGGAGAACCTAGTTGACAAAAGGTAGTAAAGAGATATGGTGCTTTGAGATTCTTGCCTTTAAAGAATTAGAGGAATTGAGGGAATAATCAGGAATCATGGATTTGATTTCTGGCATGGGCCCTGAACCAATCAATGTAAGACCGTGCAGAGTCAGTCACCTATCTAAAGGTTTTCATTTCCCTATTCATATGAAAAACCCTTAGATGAAATGCACTAAAAATAAGCCAGATAGTATTTCTAGTCCTGAAGTCATCCTAACTGGTCTCTCCAGAATGGATATCGTCCTCAATGATAATCAGGTGATTTGCTAAGATTAGAAGGGGAAATAAATCAGCTAAGTAATGCTTATGTCATTCACAAGAAACCAAAGTGAATATCAAGAGACATTATCAAGGTAGGTGTTCCTATACATGTATAGTGTTGGAAGCCAGTAATGAAAGTAGACTGTAGATGCAGTTACCCACTAGAACACTTAAATGTGTCCTTATTTGACTGTGCAATCACATAGCCAAATATATTCAAGGGCGGTTTCCTTTATAAGAAAAAGAAAGTAAATGAAATGCTCAAAGATGACATTAGCTCACTTTTATGTTTGAAAACTTAATTGCACCCAAGTGAGAAAATACAAAATTAAAGTTCTCACTGCAACAATTGAGCCTTACAGCACCTTGCAACAAGGAGAGATTTTGCCACACATGTTGGAACGCGGTGTGATGTGGGCACTAAAACCTGGACTGGGGAACTGCCTGCAAATCTATTATTGCACCTTTCCTAGAGCTCGAAGGAAAGCTTTCTTTAGAGATTATGCAAAGAGCCTTTATCTTGAGAGTTACACCCAGGAGTGCATCTTGGATTCCACCGATTGCAGGGGGTGACAGAAAGAAATTACCGTTTATTGATTGCCCTACTCCTGGCTAGACGTGTGTATGAATTTTACCTAAAAATAATTTTGTCTTTCTCTGTCCCCTACACCTTGTCTACCAAGACAACCCCACTGATTCAGAAAGATGAGACAAAGCCTGTGTGAGTGTGTGGAAGTGAAGCCTCAGGCCCCATGGTCCTGCCACCAACCTTGTTAGGTTATTGGAGCCCATGAAGGACTAGAAAGGCACTTTGCAGTGCCGTAGTTGGGGTCCTGATCTGGTTCTTTCCTTTGCAGCCTCCTGGAGTCTTGAGGATGTCTGGGATAGCTTCTCCACACTCAAACCAGCCCAGAAGAGCCCAGGTTCCTCTCCCCTTTCTCCAGGACTGTCTCCTGAGCTCCTGAGCTGGGGCTATGGACCAACACCTTGGACTCTTATGTCTTTGTGAAACACCTACAAGAATCTGGAGAAGAGGAAGTAGAACTCAGTCTAGTGAAAGTGTTCAGAGATTTTTCACCTAAATTCCTCTTAATTCCTTTCCACTCTCCTCTAGGGCACACTTTAGGGGTAGAAGCGATAAAGAAGACAAACATGGCGTATGCCACCTCCACCGCCTGCTTGTAGATCATTCACTCATTTATTCAACAAATGCTAATTGAAAGTCTGCTACCGTGTTGTGCTAGTCTCTTCGGGATATTCCAAGATGATCGGACATGGTCCATTCCTTAAACTCATTGTGTAGTTTGAGAGATGACACATGCACAAACATCCGTAACATCAGCGTGAATGTGATGAGTGCAGTGGGAGAGACCCAAGTACCATGGGGGTTTGGGTTCCAGCGGAGGCTTCAGGGAGGGAAAGACGTGAGCTGGGCCTTGAAAGGGAAGAGCGTGATGCTCTGGCATGGCGAACCACAAGATGTCAGCGCCACTGATAGGATGACAGTAGATAAAGAGCGAAAACAGGGATTCATTTTTGGCGGAGGGCGAGGGACAGTAAGGTAGCAGGTAGGAGGTGGGGAGAGAGAGGGAGATAATGCGACTGACTCCAGACATGTTGAGTGTGAAATTCCATTTGGACCTCCCAGTGGAGCTTTCCAGCAGACAAAAAGAGCAGAGCCTTGAGAAAGTTCAGACTTGGGATCATACGTGCACACAGAGGCCTGTTGAGCTATTGGATGTTGCCTAGAAACTGGAGCTAAGCAATTAACACTAAGCAACAGATACTAATGTCTTCATTACTTGCAGGCAGGCCCTATACCAACACGCAGGGAGAAATTCAGCTTTCTGTCTGTGGAGCTTCTGGAAAACTTAGAAACATGGGGAGACTCTTTGCTAGATCAGTGCAGTAAGGTTGGTCTTGGTAAGTGGCTACTGTTGGGGGCATTTTGGTGCAGTGATTCCTGTGACTAAAAACTGACTTGCCTCTTTAATCGGAAAAAAAAAAAAAAGTGCTGCACTTTCCTCCTCATTTAGAGCTGTTTTGAGGTTGATGTCATGAGTACTCCCTTTTTTTCCCTCTTGATATCTGGTAGACCCTGTCTTCTCAGAATGATGTAGACATGCGTTCAAGCCCTTCTGTGATTTGACCGGTGCTGTACTATTATAAGCACTATTGATCACACAATCCATTAGGGCACCAGTCACCATAAATAATTTATCTCTTCAGGCATGAGCTTGTCTCTGCCACAGATGCCATCAGCAAGAATCCCCTTCAGGAGGTCTGTGTTGGGGGAAAAAACAAACACACAAACAAACAAAAAACCAACAACTGCATTGCAAATGTAGTGTGAACACACAAGGCCCAGGGAGGGTTAAAAATAATGACTGAGCAAACCTCATGCCTGGAGACTGCATTCTACTGGGGGTGATCTGTCAGATAAAGAACAGATCTGAGGTTTTTCAGACCAGCGTTGCTCCCACAGAAAGCATGCCGTCCTGACAAATAGATATAAGCCTGTCTTCCTAGCTGAGGGAAGCCGTTTAGGCAGTATATCAATATTTGCTGAATACACTAGAGCAGTGCTAGATGTTATAATTGCCGGGACTGGAGGGACCAAAGGAGGGGTAGGAAAGGGGAGCAAAAGAAATAGTAGACATGCTCGCATTGCTGTATAGACCTTAGAATTCTATTGGTCAAATAGGAAAGTATGTATGATTAAAACTCTAAGATCTCTGGCAAAAACCAACAAGAGAGTGCAAGAGCATTGGAGCTCAGATTGCACCTATAACTTGCTAAGGCCATATTCCATAACGGAATGCTCAGATCTTAGGCTTTAAGTAGGGCTGCAAAGGAGGAAGAGTCATACAGACAGAGAGGTGAGTAGGAAAGATACTGTCGTAGGGGAGGAGGATGGGTGTGCAAAAGTCTGCAGTTGGGAGCTCACGAATCATGGGTACCAGCAAACAGATGTCAGCAGGGGGCAAAGATTTCACAGTGTAAAGCCAGAGAGTGACAAGTCAGGATGCTGGCAGGGGGCTGCTGGGTTATGGCCTTCCTACACAACATTGGAGTCAGAGGGGCCTGTTGTAAGGTAGACAAGACCTGGGGGAAAATCTTCATCGTTTTTCCCTTTTGGGTCCTTATTTCTTGAGCTTCCCAAGCCTTCCCTGCTACTGTAGGTCTTGCTGAGAAAAAATTATCATTAGGCTTCCTTATAATATGTTTATATATAACCCTTTGAATAAGCCAGAGTTGAGACAAGAAAACAGAGCTCAAGTCACATAGTTCAATAAAGGGAATGAACAGGGAACCTAGATACAAATAGACGGAAGAGCTGAAGAGCTAATAGGAGATGGTGAGGCAGAGACGCATAACAGCTAGAGCTGGAGGTATCAAGGAAGAAGAGCCTGGACTGTCCAGAGGACACTGGAGCCATGGCCAAGCTGCCTGGTGAGAGCTTGGACCACAAGGAAACACGGATACCGCGAGAGATGCCGCCCAGGCAGAGAGAGAGGGATGGAAATACCCCAACTTCTCCCCTTCCTGTTAGGGCCTCCCTTTGGCCTCACCTGAATGGAAGCCACTTGGTATGGAAACCTAGGCAATGCCGTTTGTACATTTGTAGGTATCTGTAGGGAAAGTGTGGGAAATGACTGGCATTCCCTCGTCAGTATCTGCAGATGACTCTCAAAGAAAAGCAATGCCTGTCTCTTGCAAGTGGATTTATAATTGGTGGAATCAGGCAGCAAGGGAGGCACTATCTGCGGGCAAGATGTTCTTAGTGACTCTGCAATTAACACTACTCAGTCCACTGCCTGTCCTACTGCAGAGTAGCTGAAATCAGAATCGTTGCGTAGGTCTCTCCCAAGGTGTCTGAGATTCCTTCCACCATGACTGCCCTAAGGTTTGCTCTGGAGTGTCTGACCCAGGAAGGAAAGGGCTGCAGGCTCAGTGAAAGCAGAGTAGGAACTGATCAAAGTCTGTGGTTTCTGCTTCTCTGACTCAATCCCAGAGGCAAAGTCTGTGGTCCAGAAGTGTCTGCAGTCTCTCTTTCCTTGAAAAGCTCCTCTGCTGCCATTTCTGAGCCTCTCTTGCTCCTCAGAGACCTCACACACCCCAGAGGAGCACTCCTGACCTGTCTGAGTCTCTTAGGCTTGATGTGAGTAACAGATTAAACCATATAAAAGTTCTGCCAAGCATTCCAAGGCCCTATGGACACTCCCGGACACTGGGCCTCCCATAGAAATCCTGTCCCCAAGGAGATGTTACTTAGTAACCTGTAGGGGTTGTATGCCTTTACATTAAATAGCTGGAACTTATTTCAAGTGACGTTCATCACTAGGGATGCCAATAAGAGGACAGAGGGGCTCTGTTGTGTTTTATCCTGAGGAGTTAACGTTGATGTGTATATCACACTGATTTAATATAGTTCACTTAATGTGGAGTGATCAACCACAGGGCAGATGGCCCTATAGAGACAGGATCCCTGCCCTTATGCCAATTTAGTCAGGGCCAGGAAGAGGGTGTCAGGTACTTGCTGGTGGCAGGAGCTGCTACAAGCCCAGGACTCTGTAGGCAGAGCACTGATTTTTCGAGAGTAGGATATGATCACTGTGCTGTTCATCTGTTTGGTGCTAACGCTGCAATTTGCTGGTTCTTAAACAGAGCTTGACAAAATAGGCTTGTTGTGAAGCCAGGCAGCTAATTGTGCTGGTAATTAAAAATTGGCAGTACTGAGTTTGGCCCACGTTCCCTACCTCAAAACCTTCCAAATCAGCGTTTGCCTTTCATGAGGAGAAAAAACACCTGCTCTGTTTCCCCCACTCATTTCTTAGGACTTTCAAATACCACTTAGCTGCTGCTTTCACAGAGCCTGGAAGGATTTCTGGTATTTCATTCAGAAAGATCGCATGAGCACTGCAGTCAGCAGGGCTATATATAGGCAGGGCCGAGCAGAGGGCGACCTCCGAGAATGCTCGGAGGAGCCGCGGCAGGACCGCGCCCGCGGCCTCATCTCACCCTCCTGCCGGGCTTCTTTGATGAAGGCACATTACGTTCAGATTTTCTGGCTCTGGAAAGCTCGAGTGTCCATTCCTGGAGGTTGGGGACCACGTGGCAGTCTGCAGCTCCCGGGCTTGTTAGCACACGCACACGCACTCAGTGATGATTGTCATCCTCCTATATTTATCCAGTTGCTGTTTCAGTGGCTCTGAGAAGTGTCTGGAAAACAACAAAGCTGCCTTCTCCTACTAGGCAATTTGTCTGAACTCCAGGGACAGGCTCTAACGTCTCGTTTGCGTGTATGTGTGTGTGTGTGTGTGCGCGTGCGCGCACTCTCACACTCCCATGGGCGCACGCAGGCAGGAGCCGTGGTTCCCAGAGCTCCTGGGTCACTGGGAGATGCCCTCCATCTCCCCCAGCCAGCCTAGCGCTTACTATTCAGAAGCCTGCCGCTTTCATGCTCTAGCCAGGGCCCCCTGTCCTTGCTCACTCCCAGGTAGGTCTGACTGGCAAGGGCACTATGTGCGCAGTGCGGAAGGGGAGTTGGCCAGGCCTCTGGAGCAGGACCAATTGGCGCCAATAGCTGCAGTAAAGAAGGAGAACCTGGAAAGGTATCAGTGAGTGTCACAGCTGAAAGGCATCCTTAATGTCATCTTCCCAAGACTGCTGTTTTGCAAGTGAGGAAGCTGAGGCTGAGACTAAGCAGCATTAGCTCTGGTCTCGAAGGCCTGCACTACTGAATCCCAGAGCAGTGACTTTCCACGGCCCTGTACCCAGCAGCTGGAACCTTGCTTCTCCAGTGGGCCATTCTTCACCAAACATCCTTCAGAATGGAAGGCCCAAAGACAACGTGCTAAAGACTGTTCACAAGTCTTAGTCAGGGAAGCCCACTGGTAGGTGACCCGAAGTGTGTTGGTGAGCAGTGCCTGGAGAGGTGATCGTACCTCAGGTCTCTGGCTTCTGCTGAGAGCCAGCTTCTAACATACCCTGTCACCGCTCTGCGCTTGAGCCACCGTCACATCCTGCTGCGCCCTCTGGCCACCTCCTGGGCACACCCTTTTACAATCACCACTTTACACGGTGTGGACAAGCTCGGCACCCATACCCACAGGGTGGTTCATTCTAGAAAGGTCCAAATAGATAGCTGCAAATAAATCTGGGCTTCTTTGCCATTCCTTAAAGCCTAACCCCTCATGATAACTTATCCAAGAGAAAAATAAATCCCATCCCCAAATCTTGAAGAGTGATGAAGATCTTTATTAAAGCTTTCTTTGATAGAGGTAAGAGTGACTCAGAAGTACCCATGACAAACTTGCTGCAAATCCCCTTCTCCATCCCTCTCTCCCCCAAGTCCCACAGCGCATGGCAGCTACTCAAATTTCTCTCTTCCAAAATCTCCAGCCCAGGTTGCCTCTCTTGTCACTCTCGCTTTCCCCCTCTCTTGCTATCCTTCTTGGGTCCTGAACATTTATGGTTTTGGTTTTGGTTTTTGCTTCCTTCGGTGGCTCTATGTCTTTTCCTGTTTAGATCAAACTACTTCTCTTCACTTTGTCCCAATTGCCCTTTCTACCCATTTTCCTGACCAACACACCAGAGACCTAAGGACTGAGCAACTGAGATAACATCCTTCAAATGTGGGGAGAAGAATGGTTGTAAATTCTCATACATGGATTTTTTTTTATCTTTGCCACATGGAAAATCAAGTCAAATTGATCTTCAACTAGTTATTCTTGGTTGGGTTGCTCCACTATTGAATTCCTAAAGTGCTGGAAGTAATATAGTATTAATTAAATAAATCTAAATCTAAATCTGCTGCTTCATTATTTCAAATAGTCTGCTCCTGCCTCTCAGACACAGAAAATAGCCAGTTTCTCCCCTTGACAACCATGTTCTTAGGATGCCAGGATGGGTGTGTTCCCAGCTACCTAACTGCTGCCAGCTGGATTCATTATCTCCTTTTTCATAGGTTATGATCAAAACTTAAATAAATTGCAAAGAACAATAGACTTTTCAGTTACCTTCACTCCATGTGCAATGGATCTGCGTCCCTGTTTTATACGAACAAGAACTCATCAAAGAAGCAGCAACCAACATGCTCAAAGCACTCGACACAACTCCTGGCATTTGAGGGACTCTTTCTTCTCCCTCATAGGGTTCTGGTCTTGGACTATATGTTAGGAACTTTTTCCCTTTTGAAAGCCTTGGGAAGTAGCTTCAGCTCCTCTCTCACCCTGTTTACTCTTCCCTGGGGGCCAAGTCATACCTTGTCTGCTTGGTGACTTTGGAAGAACTGAGCATGAGAAACTCAGCCCTTTCTTCTCCTTTCTTTTTAAATCTCCCCATCTGAGGATGGGTGTGTTTTGCTCACCTCCTGCCTCATGAATGGCAGTCATGAGGGGTGCAGGGCCATCTGCTGCTACGGCCAGGTCTAAAGACCTAGCTCTCACTTTGTTTCAGTGGAGGGCCACAGTAGACACAGCTGATGCAGCTGTTTTGCTCTGTATGTATGTTCTGCAGGGCCAACCCTTCTTTGGGTGAGTTGTACCAATTTTAGATTTGGGGAAAAAGCATTAGGGAGTCTGACTATGGCCACAATGAAGACTTACTCTTCAATCCAGCTTTATCATTGGTAAAACATATTTTACAAATCATCTGTCTGATTTCTGCAACTGTTTCTCAGTAGCACTTGGGAAACCATAATATCTGCATTCAGTTCAATTAAACTACCAATTCTGTAAATACCCCAAGGGAGAGAGCACGGTAACTCATATCCTTATAATGAGTAAATCTGTATCATACAATTAACTCTTCCCAAGTGTCCACCATGGGTGAGTTTAAAGCCAAGAGAAACCGTAGGGCCATCTTAGATTAAGTTCCTAGAATGATATCAAGGGTGATGGTGGAGACCTCAAGCGCACCATCCAACTTACAGTAGATTTTTATCTCAATGGCTGGTAGACTATGAAACTGCCCCTCTCCTCCTGGTGAGCCTGGGATGCTTTGGTAGCAACACAGTGGTGTGGTAAGGTGGACCTCAGGACCAGTGCTTGAGTTCATCCTTTCTTCACCCCAACAATAAGACCTTGGGCTGGCTGTTTACACGCTTTTTCCCTTAGATTCCTTATTTGGGAAATTGGGACAGTACCTCTTAGGATCATTGTGGAGAACAAAATGAGAGAATTATGTAAAGATCTTAGAACAATACCTGGCAGGTAGTAAGAGCTCAATAAATGTTAGTGATCATTAGTCGCAGCAATAAAATATTTTTCTGTCACCAAAAATATCCCAGGAGGATGCATCTTTAGAATATGTCAATGGGAAAATGTGCTTTGCGTTTAAAATAATTTTGTTTTGCAAATATTTTAGGAGGAACACTGTTAAGTGAGAAACAGCTACATAGCTTTCTAGCAAATACAAATTGGAGTTTACTTGTTAAAAAATAGAAATCCCATTTTTATTGCTTTCTCCACCCACAACATCTCAAGGAACATTTCTTAGCTGTTTTTACCCAAAGACATATGTCAGACCTAAGATCTAGTGACAACTGCCTCCTGAAAGTCTTGACGTGGGGTCCTAAGTCGGGGCATTTCTAATTTTGAAATGAGCTGTGTGGTTCAAAAGCTCCATGCTTTCCAACAAGTAGATGATTGATAAGACTTTCTCGTTCACTGATCAAGCTTGGTAAAAAAGGAAAAACAGGAACTAAAAATACCCTTTGTGCTTGAACCAGGGGCACTGAAAGTAAAAAGAGACCCAGATTTACATATGTGATTACATAATTATATATTTAATTTGTAGTTTAGAGTAAAATTATCTTTTCAATCTAGGGATTTCTGTTGTCTCATCTCATAAACATGTAGCTGTTACTGCAACAGAGCAGAATGCCTCTTTGCCACTTTCTTTTTTTTTTTAATTTAAAGTACTGTTCACTTTATCAGCTAGGAATTTTACAACCTATAGAACTACCAAGAAATAAAAATTATTTGAAGGTCACATCCGCCTTCACATGAGTTTTCGGTAAAATTGAGATGACATTTTACATGTTAACTAAATAAAGGTGACATAATAAATGATGGTTGATTAGGTTCTATTCCTACCCTCCAATTGGAACGTCCAGGTGAGAGGCTCCTCGGGTTACCTCTCCCTGAGTCATGCTCCGTCTTTTCATGCCAGGGGATCTTCAGGTCATTTGATGCATTGTCATTCATTGTTGCACTTCTACTTGAACAAATTAAACAGTCACTAAGCTGAAGTTTATTCCGCAAGCAAAAAGTATCAAACTGGAAAAGTGGATTTAAACTGAGCATATGAGCTAGTGTGGAGAGTAATAGGAGCAAAACATTTCTCTCTTTTATTGCAAATCTTCCATTGGCACCTAAGAGATAGGAGTCTCAGATCTGAGAGCCTAAGCTAGTATCCTGGGGGAGGTGGCCATTAAATTCAAGACCCTCTTGCTAATTTACAAATTAAAGCCAAGGGTAAGGCAGGAAGTCATCATTTCATGAAGGAATGGGGTCCTAATCTTTATGTCCTTTTGGGACTTCAGGGCTTCCTGTGAGTGAGAACTCAGCGCCATATCAGGCATCCTACACATTGGAGGAAAACAAAATATGCCAGGCCAATTCTTTCTCCTGCATATGAATCTCAAGGAGGCAGGGAAGCAAAAGCAGCAGGTGCAGAAGTTGGCAGAGAAGCTGGCTAGGTGTTCGGTGGAGACACTAGTCTCAGGAGCAGTGAGAAGTTGGTCTCTGAGTGCAATGAGATGACCAGGGCTAGAGGAGCCACTGGGACCTGAGACTGTGCCCCCCAAGTCTCCAGGAGTCATGGCTATATGGTTGCTGACGGTTCCCTGCCTTTTTTTTTTTTTTTACTTTCCTGTCTATTCTTACAATAAGCTCCTACCACCAAATGGGTCTGAGTCCCCTGAACCCAAGAGAATCAAGCACCAGACCACACTTTCTATCAAGAACCTGAGGACTAGGTGGCAAGTCAGTGTCCCCATAACAGGTCAGGACTCCTACATAAAGAACCTGGTTCTTGACCCCAACAAATCCCCTGAACAGAATGTACTATTCTTTCTTCGCAGTGAGTGGAATAATAAAAATGCAAATCTCTATTCTTCCCCTGGATGTCAACAGACATTCCTTTTCTAGGGGGACATGACCTTTGAGTAATGATACAAAGTAGTATACTGTAGCTTAAATATTTTAAAAGGGAAGAATGTGGCTAATAATACCTAACATTTACTGTGTTAGCTCCACAGGCTCTGTACTGCATGCCGTGATCTAATCCTCACAATAGCCCTGTGAGATAGGTGTTAACTTGTCCCCTTTTTATATTTTAGTGACTAACCTGAAGCCACACAACTAGTAACTAGTAGAATTGGGATTCAAACTCTTTTTTTTTGGTGTATAGTTGTTTTACAATGTTGTGTTAGTTTCTGCTGTACAACGAAGTGAATCAGCTATATGTATACATATATCCCCTCCCTCTTGGGCCTCCCTCCCACCCCCTTCTCATCCCACCCATCTAGGTCGTCAGAGAGCACCGAGCTGAGCTCCCTGTGCTATACAGCAGGTTCCCACTAGCTATCTGTTTTACACATGGTAGTGTATATATGCCAATCCTAATCTCCCAGTTGATCCCACCCTCCCCTTCTCCGCCATGTCAAACTCTATTTTTTATTGAAGTATAGTTGGTTTACACAGTTGTATTAGTTTCAGGTGTACAGCACAGTGATTCAGTTATATATAATATATATATTGTATATATAATATATATATTCTTTTTCAGATTCTTTTCCCTTATAGGATATTGAGTATCGTCCCTGTGCTATACAGTAGGTCTTTGTTGTTTACCTATTTTATATATAGTAGTGTATGTATGTTAACCCCAACCCCTAGCTGATCTCTCTCCCCCTTTCCCCTCAAACTCATTTTTAACTCCAGAGCCTGAGGTCCTAACCAGAGTCCTGTCATAGGAGCAAACTCTCAAAAACACACTTCATCCAGTCTCTGAATGGCATTTTCTGTTCCCAGGACATCTTCCATTAGCAGGTCCAAGGAGAGCCCACACCTCACCTCTCTGGGAAACAACTGGTTCCCCTCAGTGTGTCTCCAGTGATACCCACACTGTCTGGTGGAATCACAAGGAATAACCTTCCTCTCTCAGCATGCTTTTGAACACTTTAACCTAGATTTTTAGAAGTCTCTGCTTTACCTGATTCTTGCCTCCCCACCCCCAGAGGAGAAGAGTGCTATAATATGATTTTATTAGATCAGAGAGATAAACCCAACATGTAGAGCAGCTGTAAGAGATCAGGTTGCTGTGGCCTTTTGTGGCGGTGAAACATTTCCAAAAATAAGAAAGTGAGTCCCATAACCAGGTCCCTAACTGTGTTTTTCCACAATGGCATCAGACAGAAGCTCTGGAAAATGTGATACAAAATGCGTTATCCGCCCCCAACGCTTATTCCCATTGACAGAAACACTAGCAAAAAACACACACCTCTGCTATGGTCAAATCAAGGAGCTCTCATCGATAAACCAGGGCCAGGGGCCTCAGTCAACAGAACTGAATGGGAGAAGCCTGGTAATTCTCTCGATTGGGCACTTTGGGGACATTTTCATTCAGATGCTTATGTGAGTTTTACAGGATACTTCTTACGACCTCGGTGGGAGGCCAGTCAGAAGGAGGACAGTTTCCCAAGTCAATAACCACTTCCCAAGAAGGAAATACAGGGATTTTTTTTTCTCTTCTAGCCACAGATTCACAAATACACTTTTTTTTTTCCAGTTGTTTGTAATGCGTAAAGGTCATCATTCCAACTTATGTATATAGCACTATATGTTTTCACAGAAATACGTTTGCTTTACTTACACCTTTATAGGAACACACCTCCTGCTTAAAAGAGTCAAACTGTGTCTTTGCTTCAGGGTCCTAAGTGAAAAATAGCACACAGAACAACAGAGAAGAGGGAACCTCAGGGAAGGGGTGTGCAAGGAATCGGTTTCAGAATCCCCTGGGGGATTTATTCAAAGTGCCTTTCCCCTGCTGTCTCTACCACCCCCCACCCCAGGAGGAATCCTTACAGTTGAGGGCACATCCAACCTCTCAGATGTATCTAAGTGGGGAAAAATTTGGAGTCGCTCGAATCCGAAACATATTCAACAGAACAATAACTATGTCCCTGAGAATGAAATCCTTTAGTAGCAGGTATGATCCTCAGGCCACAAATTAAGGAGTGCACGCAATATTAAATCTGTAGTTCTAGAAATCAGCTAAATTCGAATTTGAGCCCCGATATTGCTGGGCTCATGAGAAAATATAATCTCCGTCACTCTGGTGAGCTCCCCTCCCTCCCTCAAGGTCTCATCAGGTGTCCAGCACATTCTGCAGTGTGAAGGTGTCTGTGAAGGTAAAGTACTCTGGTATTTTCCACCTGTCCCATAGGTTTCCACGAAGACTTCATTGTCTTTGGTTGCAAGGGCTTTTCAGGACTCGTGGCACTTTGATGCTTCTGTTGACCTAAATCAAATAGACTGCCAGATACTTCTCCAGCAAAGATGGGTTTATTCAGGATCAACAGAGAATTGCAATTTGGGGTCTGCAACCATGATTCCCCAGCAAAAATGGAGAGAACTCTTTTATAGAGGAAAAGGAAGTTGGGAGGGATAGTACACAAAGAGTCCATGGATTTTCATTGGATGAGTCCTTGCCAGGAAAAAATCATCTTTCTTCTTCCTGTCGGGCTCTGCTGTGGTCACAGAGCATGAGAGCTCCCTCTTCTGGTCTCTCAACTATTTCTTTTTTTAATTGAAGCGTAGTTGGTTTACAGTGTTGTGCCAGTCTCTGCTGCACAGCAAAGTAATTCAGTTATACACATAGAGACATTCTTTTTCATATTCTTTTCCATTATGGTTTATCACAGGATACTGAATATAGTTTCCCGTGCTATACAGTAGGACCTTGCTGTTTATCCACTCTTGTTGTTTATCCTTGTTGTTTATTACAAATGTAATAGTTTGCATCTACCAACCCCAAACTCCCAGTCCCTCCCTCTCCCTTCCCTCCTCCTCCTTGGTAAGCACAAGTCTGTTCTCTATGTCTAGGAGTCTGTTTCTGTTTTGTAGATAGGTTTATTTGTGCCATATTTTAGATTTCACATTTAAGTGATATCATATGGCATTTGTCTTTCTCTCTCTGACTTACTTCATTTAGTATGATAATCTCTAGTTGCATCCATGTTGCTGCAAATGGCATTATTTCATTCTTTTCTGTGCCCGAGTAGTGTTCCACTGTATATATGTACCACATCTTCTTTATCCATTCATCCGTTGATGGACATTTAGGTTGTTTCCATGTTTTGGCTATTGTGAAGAGTGTTGCTATGAACATAGGGGTGCATGTATCTGTTTTGAATTATAGTTTTGTATGGGTATGTTCCCAGTACTGGGATTGCTGGATCATACAGTAATTCTATTTTTAGTTTTCTGGGGAACCACCATACTGTTTTCCATAGTGGCTGCGCCAACTTACATTCCCATCAACAGTGCAAGAGGGTTCCCTTTTCTCCACACCCTCTGCAGCATTTGTTGTTTGTAGACTTTTGTTTGTTTGTTTGTTTGTAGACTTTTTGATGATGGCCATTCTGACCAGTGTTAGGTGGTGCCTCATTGTAGTTTTGATTTGCATTTCTCTAATAATTAGTGATGTGGAGCATCTTTTCATGTGCCTACTGGCCATCTGTATGTCTTCTTTGGAGAAATGTCTATTTAGGTCTTCTGCCCATTTTTGATTGGGTTGTTTATTTTTTTGTTGTTGAGTCGTATGAGCTGTTTGTATATTTTGTGGTCTCCCAACTATTTTAATTCAGGTTTCTGTTTATTTATCTTTTTTACACTTTCAAGCCATACCTAAGACCGGAGAATCTCTTGGTGGCTTAGGGGTCCTGTCTGCCCAGGTAGCATATACGGTGCCTCCTTTATGGCTTCTTGCAGCCTTCTCTTGCTCTAGTCCAAGGCCTCCCTCATCTCATGTCGGTACAGGGGTATTCTTTCCAGTCTGGGAAAGGCTCCTTTTCCTTGTGTTATCCTCTTTGCCTCTTCTCACAAACCCCCATGTGTTCTTTCTCAGCCAATCTTCTAAGTTATACTGCAGGCTCAGGCTTCAGGAAACAACACCCAGAAATTCTTGGAAGTTACTTCTTCCTGTCCTACTACATACCTCCCTTGAGGCACTGAAACACAGAATCAGCTCCAAGTTTGAGAGAAACATACAGAAAAGAAAAATCTATATAAATTACTGACACAGAATATTATTCCATCATATTAGTATACCCTCTTCATTGGTGACTCCCAGCTGTAGTTTCCAAATATACCTTGAGAGAGATTTTGGGGCTGTTGCAAAAATCCTCCAAAACTTTCAAAATCACATAAATGCTGATGAAATTTAAATTTGAAAACATAACTAACGGTTCTGGTGAAAGAGCAGAGACTTAAGAGCTGGAAAAAGCATTTCTCCCACCTTTCCAATAAGAAAAAAGCTGGATCAACGTAAAACTAACAACTTTTCCTGAACCTATCAGAGAACTGATATTGCAGGCAAACAACTAACTTAAAACCAAGAAAAAGACAAAGGCCTGCAGGGAGAAATAAGATTCAAGTGTTTGCTCACCTGAGACAGATGCTGCTGAATGCCCTAAAAGCTGGTAAGAAGATTAAACTAGAAATGCTTAAAGAACTGCTAAAGGCCAAGTGTGGGCCAGCTCGAGAGTGTGAAGCCCCAGGGGGCTGCAGACATAGGAGGGTTCACACCATCTTTAGGTTTTTCTTCCAGGAACGTCAGGTACTCACTTAGGGTTCTTTTAGGGGAGAACCCTAAGAAAATGCCCTCAAAGGTGCTAGCTAGGTAAGGAGAATAGCAGCTACTGCCCAGACCTGCTACCCTGATACATCTCCTTCATCTCCCCTAGGAATTACAGCAGACTTCTTGTGAGAAACTGTAGAATAGAAGCTATCTTCAATATGCTGAAAGGGGGGGGAAATGTCAATCCAGAATTCTACATTCAGAAAAAAATGTCCTTCTAAAGTATAGAAACAAAGACTTTCTCAGGCAAACAAAAATGCAAGGGCCTATCTACCAGCAGCAGACCCACGTTACAAGAAATGCTAAAGGACGTTCTTCAAGGTAGAAATTTGTCACAGCACTGGACCTGCACCGAGAAATGAAGCGTGTCAGAAATAGAATAAATAAAAGGCTTATAAAATCATTTTTGTCTTATTTTAACTGCTCTAAAAATAACTGACCATTTAGAGCAACAAGATTAACAATGTATTATCATAGTTCTAACATTGGTAAAAGTGAAATGTATGAGAACAATGGCACATCAGACGGAGAGAGAAATTGGGAATATATTGTTATAAGGTTCTGGAACTACATGTGTAACAGAATAATATTATTTGAAGGTAGATTTAGATTTTTTTAAATGTATATTGTAAACCCTATGTCAACCAATAAAAACATTTTTACATGTTGAACTAAACCCAGGGAAGGCAGAAAAGGAGGCAAAAAGAAATAAATAAGTGAAAGAAATAGAAAATAGCTAGTAAGACGATAGATTTTAATCTAACCATACCAATAACTATCTTTAATGTGAACAATGTAAAACACACCAGGTGAAAGACAGAAGTGATCAGAATTGACTAAAAATAAAACAAGATCCAAGTATATGCAGTCTATGAGAAACCCACTTGAAATATAGAGGCATATTTAGGTTAAAAATAAAAGAATGGAAAAAGATATATCATGCAAACACAAAGTATTTACATTAATTTTAGACAAGGTAGACTTCATAACTGGTAATACTTTCAGAGATAAAGAGGATATTACATTATGAAAAAGGTCAATTCTCCAACAAAATATAACAATCTTAAATGTGTATGCACCCAACAATAGAGCTTTAAAAATACATGAGGCAAAAATCGGTAGATTATCTTAAAGGAGAAATAGGCAAACCTACAATTTTAGGTGGAGACTTCAACAGTCCTCTCTCAGAAACTGTTAGAACAAATAGGCAGAAAGTCAGTGAGGATACAGATGACCTAAATAACGTCATCAACCAACTTGTCCCATTTGACAGTTATAGAGCACTGAATCTAGTGCCTTCTTCTCAAGTGCACAGAGAGTATTCTCAAACATATCCTTTTAACACTTAAAAAGACTAGGAAATATATAAAGTATATTCTCAAACTATAAAGGAATTAAACTAGAAATCAATAATAGAAAGGTATCTGGTAAATACCCAAATATTTGGAAATTAGGTAACACATTTCTAAGTAATCCATGGGTCAAAGAGTAAGCCTCCAAGGAAATTTTAAAATATTCTGAACTAAATGAAAATAAAAATAAAACATATCAAATTTTGTAGGATGCAGCTAACGTGTCTTTAGACAGAAATTTATAGCATTAAATACTGATATCAAAAAAGAGCTACAGAATGATCTGAATTTAGTAACCTAAGCTTCCAATTTAAGAAATTAGAGAGGAACAAATTAAGTTTAAAGCAAGCAGATGAAAGGAAAAAATAGAAAACAGAAATCAACGAAATTGAAAAAAAACCCAAAAACCCAGTACATTAAATCAACAAAACCAAAAGCTGATTCTTTGATAAAGTCATGAAATTCATAAGCCCCTCATCAGGCTGACCAAGAAAAAGAGAAAGACATAACCTATCTATATCAGGAATGAAAAAGGACATCACTACTGACCTCACAGGCACTAAAAGCATAATAAGGGAATACTACAAACAGCTTTATGTTCATAAATTCAACTTAGATAAAATGGACCAATTTCTTGAAAAACCAAAACCACTAAAACTCACTGAAGAAGAAGTACTTAAATTGAATAGTCCTATATCTAATAAAGAAATTGAATTTGTAGCTTCAAAAATTCCAAAAAGAAAACCCAGGTGGTTTCACTAGTGAATTCCACAAAACATTTAAGGAAGAAATAATGTCAATTATACACAGTATAGTCCAGAATATAGAAGAGGAGGTAATATTTCCCAACTCATTTTATGAGATCAGCATTATCCTAAGGCCTGAACCAAACTGTATATTGCAAGAAAATAAAACTACAGACCAAGATACTTCATAAATGTAAAGGGAAGCTTCTCAATGAAATATTAGTAAATTGAATCTAGCAATACATTGAAAAGATAATACATTAACAGTTGGGATTTATCCCAGATCCCAAGGCTAGCTCAAATTCAAAATTCAATCAGCATAATCTACTGTATTAACAGCCTAAAAAATACACACACACACACACACACACACACACACACACACTTATCTCAATAGGAGTAAAAACAAAATTCTACATCCATTCATTATAAAACTCTAGAAAAACTAGGAATAGAAGAGAACTTAATCTTATATAGGGAATTTATGAAAAATCTACAGCTAATGTCATATTTAAGAGTAAGATACTGAATGCTTACCCCCTAGTTTAGGAATAAGGCAAGAATATTCAGTCTCACTATACCTATTCAACATCATGCTGGAAGTGACAGCCCATGAAATAAGCTAAGAAAAATAAATAAAAGGCATACAGACTTGAAAGGAAAGAGATAAGACTGTCATTATTTGAAGACAACATGATTGTTAATGTAGAGAATTCCAAAGATCTACAAAGACACTCCTGGAACAAATAAGTAAGTTTTAAAAGGTCAATATACAAAAGCCGATCATATTCCTATATTCTGGCAATGAATAACAGGAATTTGATATTAAGAAACAATACCACTTACAATTACACCAAAAAAGGTAAGAAGTTAGGTATAAATCTAACAAAATATGTGCAAGATCTGTAAGCTGAAAACCATACTGATGAAAGATAGTAAAGAAAATCTAAATATATTGAGATACACTATGTTCATGGTTTAGAAGCTTCACGATTATTAAGGTGTCATTTCTCCCCAAATTAAAATACAGATTCAGTGCAATCGCAAGCAAAATCCCAGTAAGCATTTTACAGATGATAAGCCAATTCTAAAATTGATATGGAAAGGTAAAGGACCTAGAATAGCCAAAACAATTGTGAAAGAGAAAAGAGAAAGAAGTTGGAGGACTCACACTGTAGGATTTCAAGACATACTATAAAGCTACAGTAATCAAGACTGTGTTGTATTGGCTAAAGGATCAACGCAGAGAAGAATGGAAGTGAAAGGTAATTCATAAATAGACCCATAGAAATATAGTCTACTGAGTTTTGACAAAGGTGCCGAGGCAATGCAATGGATATAGGAGAGTCTTTCAAAAAACGATGCTGGAACAATTGGACACCCATTGGCAAAAAAATAAACCTCTACATATACTGAACAAAAAAGTTAACTCAAGATGGATCATAAACCTAAGTGAAAAACTTAAGTGTAAAATGATAAAACACCTAACACAAAACATAGCAGAAAGTTTGTAGGACCTTGGGTTTGGCAATGAGTTTTTAGATTTGACACCAAAAGCACAATCTATAAAAGAAAAAAATTAATGAATTGGACTTTATTAAAGCTTAAATCTTTGCTCTGCCAAAGATATAGTTAAGGAAATGAAAAGACAAGGTAGTCTGGGAAAAAATTTTTACAAATCACATATTTCACAAAAATTTGTATCCAGAATTGGTTAAAACTCAACAATAAGAAAAGAAACAACCCAATTTGTAAAATGGGCAAAAGACCTGAGCAGACATTTCACCAAAGAAAATATCAATGGCAAATAAGCATATGAAAGATGTTCAACATCATTTGTTACCAGGAAAATGCAAATGATAACCATGATGTGATAGCACCACGTACTTATTAGAATTGCTAAAATCAAAAAACCTGACAGTACCAAATACTGGTGAAGATGCAGATCAACAGGAACTTTCATTCCTTGCGGTTGAACATGCAAAATAGCAGAACTATGCTGGAAGACAGTTTGGTCATTTCTTATAAAGTTAAACATATACTTGCAACATGATCCAGAAATCTCATTCTTAAGTATTTCGACTCCAAATGAGTTTAAAAACTTATGTTCACACAAAAAAACTATATAATAATGTCTATAATAACTTTATTCGAAGTCATCTATACTGAAAACAACCAAGATGTTCTTCAAACGAGTAATGGATAAATGAATTTGATATATCCACACAATGGACTATTACTGAGCCATAGGAATGAATGTGCTTTTAACTCACACAATAATGATGAATCTTAAATGCATTCTGTAAGTGAAAGAAGTCAGACTCAAAAGGCTACATATTGTATGATTACATCTTTATGAAATTATTGAAAAGGCACATCTATAGGGATAGAAAACAGGTCAGTGGTTGCCAGGGGTTGGGGGAAAAGGGAGAGGTTTTCTACAAAGGGGCTGTACTGGGTAATTTTTAGGGTGATGGGATGCTCTACATGGTACTGGGGTGGTAGAAACATGACTCTATGCATTTGTCAAACTCCATATAACTGTGCACTACAAAGTGTGAACTTTACTACATGCACATTGAAAAACAGGATGTCCAGGAGATCCTTATTGGGATAAGGAATGCAGAAAAATACTATTTGCTGAGTAACAACTATTAAAGTATGTCGAAGAGTAGAAAAAAAAAACCAGCAAAAAATATAGTGTCAAGACTTCAAAAATGTTGGTGCACAATCTCTTCACTTTTGTCCACTGCCAGCGATGCATGAATGCTGTGTTAATGGAAGCTCCTAGGAGCAAGGCCTGTGTTTGTTTGCCTCCCTCTACAGGTGGGTGGGTTGCGGTACAGTTCTCCAACACGAGTAATCTACACATACCCCTTTTAAGAGTAAAACTTCTTATGGGTTGTCAACTCATAATGTTGATGTCTTTTACCATCTTGTCTTTTTTTTTTAACATTTTTATTGGAGTATAATTGCTTTACAATGGTGTGTTAGTTTCTGCTATATAACAGTGAGTCAGTTATACATATACATATATCCCCATATATCTTTCCTCTTGCATCTTACTCCCTCCCACCCTCCCTATGCCACCCTTCTAGCTGGTCACAAAGCAACGAGCTGATCTCCCGGTGCTATGCGACTGCTTCCCACTAGCTATCTATTTTACATTTGGTAGTGTTTGGAGGTCCACATACACACTACCACTCTCTCACTTTGTCCCAGCTTACCTTTCTCCCTCCCCGTGTCCTCAAGTCCATTCTCTAGTAGGTCTGCATCTTTATTCCCGTCTTGCCCCTAGGTTCTTCATAACTTTTTTTTTTTTTTTTAGATTCCATATATATGTGTTAGCATACGGTATTTGTTTTTCTCTTCCTGACTTACTTCACTCTGTGTGACAGACTCTAGGTCTATCCACCTCACTACAAATAACTCAATTTCGTTTCTTTTTATGGCTGAGTAATATTCCATTGTATATATATATGCCACATCTTCTTTATCCATTCATCTGTCGTACCATCTTGTTTTAAGAATATGTATCAACATACAAATATATACATTTTTGTTTACAATTCATATATAGCTATGAAACCATAACAAAATTATAAATCAAACACAAAGAAAACTGTAGCCCCAATAAAGCTCAATCTAATAACATTAAATTGGTGAAACCAAATCACTGCTCACAATGTGGTTGGGTCTTTTGAGGTAAGCATCCCTGACCACCGTTAGGACTACTCAGTGTTCCTGCCATTACTTTCTCTGCAAACGATTACACAAACCTCCTTTTTTTACAGCCTACCTGACATTATGTAAGATGGCTTCAAGAGGCTGGAATCACTTCCCACAAGAACACTGTCATAACTAGTACTAGACTCTGTGTAATTATCCTATTTCCATCTGCCCCTAACCTGTGATAAACGAAATTTAATTCGAAATTTAAACTTGGTCCTCGTCCTCTGAGGAGCTTAAGTGCGAAGACATCACGAGGATGCAGATGGACATGATTTGTCTGTGTTTGAGGAGAAAAGACTATTGGCGATCATGAGGGAAGGCTCTGCTCTCTTTGCCCTGAGTCTCTGCCTGCTCTAGAAGGTCCTGACGAGAGGAAGGTGCAAACACCACCCTTAGGTGGGATTTCAAAATCTGGTACCACTACACTGATCTGCTGTGAACGATTTGCAACTCCCTAAGATTACAGTAATGTTTTCTATTGTGCTTTCAAGATCGAAAAAAATCACTCATAAGTGGGCAGCACTCATAACTCAACAATTTGACAGAAAAAATTTTTAAATTGACACCTGATTCTATTGATTACCTGTAATTTGGAGAAATTCATGCCACAACAACAAATAGTCAAGTGTTAATTCTGGAGTAATTTTTGCTATATGTCATACGAAAATAAAACATGTCTTTTAATTTTTGCAGTGGTGTGGCCAGCTTTTATTTGAGTCTGTCAGATAGCAAGTTAGGGGCTGGACTAGGGCTGCGTCAGAGAAAGACGCTGACGGGCATATTTTTCTGTAGTGCTGAATGTGGCTCCTGGTTGGGCAGCTCAACAGACAAAAGAGTCAGCGACCTCCCTTCTCCCTTCCTGCCCTGCATGTGCTCCCAACACCACGCCTGAGAAACAGCTGCAGGAAAGTGGATACGTGTGTGGGTGATGGAGCCAGAGGCTGGCAGCCATGCTCACCAGCCATATTGTCCTTGGGCAAATCACCAGCAGCTCTGGGCTTTCATCCTCTCGTCAGGAAAGTAATGGTAATAATGATGAGGTTCAAGTGAGGAGACGCATGTAACATCCTGAGAGAAAAGCTTGATACTAGGACATACTCTATAAACGTTAGCTGTTATTATTGTCACAGTTAACACTTTGGGTTGGAATCACCCATTTCCACCCTTTGCTTTAAACTTAACTGGTCTATGAGTTCTGGGAGGGCAGGGACCATAACTCCTTCCCCTTTGTACCTACGGCCCCACGCACACAGCACTCAATCAAGGTGTTTTGAACTGAAGAGAGGGAACAGAACTGGAAAATTGTTTGAGAAAGCAAAGAGATTGCAACCAAGCAAGGGACAGAAATGAGTAATTTTCACTTTGGAGTGGAGGATAGTAATGGCTGTGTGCTACCTTAGAGTCAACCGCTGTGCCAACATAACTTCATCTCAATGCATTTAACACAATTTTTCTCACAGTGCCTTTCGGTAGACTACTGGAAGCGGTTCTGTAACTAAAGGTTGTTTTGTTTTCTCTGCTGCAAAATAGACCTGAATGCTAATAAGTAAACCAGGTTTCAAAAAGTCTTATCCTAAGGCGCTGGAAATGATTTCGATTTGAGTGTTGGTTATATATTACATATCTACAATCTTACAATTTGCACACTTTACTACATATGTTATATCTCCAAACAAAATCTTGAAAGGCCCTTTGCCTATCAATAGCAATTCCATCTGACACATGTTTACAAGATCACCGTTGCTACCCTGACAGTCCTTTCCTTGATACCTCTCAAAGGCATCCTGTGTATACATGGCGTATACAATTACGGGAAATCTCCTGTCACTCACTATGAATAGGCATAGTCCTCAAGGATTCAAAACACTGAAGCCAACACAGTCCACATACTAGGAACATACTGACACTAGCAAGCCAACCGATTAAGCTTTTCAGACAAGGATTGCAGTTTCCACACACAAGCAAGTATCAATTTCTTGGTTCCTAGGAGGGCATGTGAAATTTTATTAAAGTCAGATTTAATTCATGGGTTTATTTTTTTCTTCTCAACAGTAAACATGTTTTAATAATAAGAGGCAACTGATCTTGACGGCATTAATACTAATAAATGCCTAAGCAGGATTTGGATATGAAAATAAGGATAGTTCACCTTTGAAAAACATAGATTAGGAAGAGTTTTCATGTGGAGAAGTGAGTTCTGGCAATTTTTCTCCTTAATACGTGAATTTAATTTATAAATAAAGTTTGTACCTCTTAGAGATGAAAGAACAGTTTCCATTGCATCCATGTAGGACCACTGCTAGCATATATGCAAATTAGAAAAAGGCACACATGTGAAGTCTGGGGCACAGCTTGGTGAACAGGAATAAGGGATGGATTTCAAGCCCTACCTTCCTCTACCAGGCAGCTCTGCACGGGAATAATTGCACGACATTTTCGGCAGCCCGAGTCTGGGCAGTGGTGGCTCCAAGGGAATGCTTGAGGGTGGTTTTTAATCCTCTCTCTCCGCAATTATTTGATAAGAACAATAATCTTTTTATCTCATGTAAAATGTGGCTCCAAGTTGCCCACCTGCCCCCTTCCAATCAGAACACTGACCTTAAGTTCTTCCTAAAGAGAAATTCTGGACCCACTACTAAACTGTGGAAGTGATACATTTTCCATCCTGTTCTCCTCTGATTTCAATCTACCCTGCTGGAAAGGTCTTGTTGATATTTTCCAAGTTGCCTTTTTCGTTATACTTTCCGTTTCCTGATCACGCCCTAGCCCCTTATTTTTGTAACCGTGGATTTTTCTCATGGCTTAAAATTTTTTGTAGGGGGAAACTGAAACCAGGCATAAATATCTTACAGGCATAAATATCTTACAGTCGATCACGTCTCAGTTCGTACCTTAACTGACCTGACAACGGCTCTTAACCCCGCTGATCACTCTGTCCTTTGGAAACAGTTTCTTCATTTGGCTTCTAGGACACAGCTCTTTGGATTCTCCTCCCATGCTGGCTGCTCCTTCTCCGTCTCCTGCACTGATTCCTCCTCATATTCCTGATTTCCACATGTTGACTGACATCCATAAACCATCCTCTCCTCTGTTCCGTCTACACCATTGTCTCAGAGATCTCACCTGGCCTGTGGCTTTACATGCCATCTATCCCGGCCAACTCCTAAGTTTATATTTTCCTCGACCTCTGCCCTGAACTCTAGACTCACAATTAACTGCTTCCTCAACATGTCCATCTGGATGTTTAAAGGCATCTCAAACTTGACATACCCCAAAGCAAACTATTTTCTCCCTCACCCCCAGGGGCACTTCCCACAGTCTTTTTCACCGGGGCAAATGGTACCTCCTTCTTTAGTTGCTCATACGGAACACCTTGGACTCATCCTTGGCTCATCTTTTCCTCTCACTCCCCACATCAGCGATATCAGCTGGCTCCAAATTTGAATATGTCTGGAATTGGACTACTTCGCACCACCAGATACCACTCAGGTGGAAGTCAGCATCACCTCTTGGCCCGGATTATTGCAAGTCTTCTAATTCACTTCCCTGCCTCTGCCCTTCCTCTCCTCCCCACTCTCCAACCAGAGTCAATTTTCTTCAGTACAGTCAGAATGATCCTAAATGAACCTAAGTGAGATCGTGTCTCTCCTCTGCATGATGTGCCCCACCTCCCAGAGTGAAACCCGAAGAGCTTGAAAGGGCCTGGAAGGCTCTATATGGGTAGGCTGTATTTCTGGGTATCTCTCAAGCCTCACTGTCCTTTGGGACCTTCTTTGAACATGCCAGACTTGCTTCCACCTCCAGGTCTTTGTACCTGCTGTTCTTTCATCCTTCAGATGTCCTCACATGTGCTTTCTCAACTCCTTGAGTCTCTGCTCATGTGTCATCTTATCAGATAGGCCTTCCCTCACACACTATATTAAGTAACACCACACTCCTATAACCCTCTCTGTCCCCTTTACCCTGCGTTATTTTCCTTCATAGAACTTCACAGTACTTCTCTCCATTGTATGTGCGTGTGTCTGGATATATACATTTGTATATATTGTACATACAGTATATTTATATTTCTCTCTATATTTGTGTATGTATATGTGTGTGTGTGTTTGATCATTGTCTGTCTTCACCACCAAGAATGAGGTAAGCTCTATGATAGAAAGCATTTTGTTTCATTCATTGTTACAGCTCCAGTACCTAGCATGTAGCAGGTGTTCAATACATATTTGTTGAATGAATGTTGAATCAATCTAGTCAGTTTATACACTGGCTAAAACTTACATGCAATATATAAAATAAAAGGTATTAAAATTTACCTAAAATTTTCCAGAATTGGACATCTTGAAAGGCATTGAAAGAAATACGGTATTTACCCTTGAAGCACATTGAAGCCATATAATGTCTGATGAATAGTGGACTGAAATCCACCATCTTTGTGCTCCGTGAGTAGACTGCCTAAAGGTCATTGGGCAGAACAGAGCTACTAACTAACATTACTTAACCGTTTGTTGGCCTTGTGCTGAATCACAAAACGTTCAATTTACTATATGTTTTTCATTTTTACCAATTGCTATTAAATTTTATTACTAAATACATGTTATATACCCAACTAAATGAGTATATTATGAATGCTGTGGTTCACTACTGCAAATGCTGAAGAATCCAGAATGATGCTTTATGAAGGAATATCCATCATTGAAGTCAGGAATTGTGTTCTATTTATGATCCTATTGCCAAAGCTAATTGTGTATGTTAAAGATTTCTTGATGTGAGCTGTTAGCATATTAAAGTATATTTACTGAAATTCAATACCTGATTCAAATGACATATAATTTAAATATACTTATGAAAATCACAAGATAAATTTATTTAAAACAGGGCAAAACTAAGGAAAAAATTTTACTTAAAATACCACACTAATAGCTAACCTAGTTCCTTGTAGACCAGAGAAGAGTGCAAATCTAAAATTTCCTATTTCCTTTCTTACATATTTTAGTGTTTGATCTTTATCTTTAAAATCAACCTAGAGTAGTAAAAATACAATATTAATCAGATTGTATATTTTGATGCCTGTGATTATAGAGGCCATGCACCAGGGTGGTTGGTGTGTGGGCTTTGGACTTTTATTGCCTGGATATGAATCTGGCTCCACCACCTCCTGGCTGTGAGTCTTGGGCAAACGATCTCATCCAAGTGTGTCTGTTTCCTTTTAAGGTTGTTGTGAGGAATAATAAGATGGTTACAGGTAAAACACTTAGAATAGTGTTAAGCACAGAGTAATCACTCAACAAATACTAGCTATTATTATTAGCTACATATAATGTAAATAAAGTTCTGCCATCACATTCCCCCTTTGTAGCTAATGGGCTGAATTAATCCAATTTGCACTAATTTGTTGAAAATATCCAAATAGTCTCACGTGAAATTACTCCTAAAGAAAGAATCTTTTATACAGCAGAGGAATGCTTAGCACCTTCTTTAGATATGCCAGGTTCTCTCCAGGAATCTCCTGATCACATGCACTTCAGATGTCATAATTGGTACTCAGAGCCCTTAGAGATGTTTCCTGGGTTATTGCTTAGAAAAACCTCTGAGAAAAGCCATAGTAAACACTAGCTTCCAATGTGCTTCATTTTTTTTTGGCTGAGCTGAGTGGCTTGCGGGATCCTAGTTCCCCGACCAGGGATCGAACCCTGGCCCCAGGCAGTGGAAGTGCAGAGTCCTAATCACTGGACCACCAGGGAATCCCCAAAGTGCTTCACTATTGAAACTTAATTTTGAGATCATGACAGAGTGTGATAATCCTGATTAGTTTACTAATTCTCTTCATTTTAGACTTTCTTCAGCTCTCTTACCCGCAACACCCATTACCATGTACACACACACACACACACACACATACACACACACACACACTCTTATATCTCACACACCACACTTAAAAATGAGCGAAAATGATTTGTTATATAAGTATATTGGCCTTAATGTATATGCTTTTGAATCCTGTTTTAGGGAAGATTGTATTTTAGTAAAGATTTGTATCCTTACCTTAACCTCCTTCCTAGCCTTATTAATTCTATGAGACATGGTAGACTAGTCTTATGCTGAATTTGAAATTGTTGGGTATGTTATGATTTAAGGTACTTCATTCATTCATTCATATTATGGATAGACAGGTAAAACATGGATAATTTTTTTCCTGATTGGATTTTCTTAATCGGTTCTAAAAAACTGAGGTGAAATTGACATAACGAACAATTAACCATTATAAAGTATACTATTCAGGGGCATTTAGTGTATTCCCAATCTGGTCAACCACCACCTCTCTCTAGTTTCAAACTTTCTTAACACCCCAGAATAATACCCCATACCCCTTAAGTAATCACTCCACATTCCGTCCTTCCCTCATCCCCTGTTTTATGACTCTATGGTCTTGCCTATTCTAGTTATATCATATAAAAGGGATCATACAATATGTGAGTTTTTGTGTCTGGCTTCTTTTCCTTAACATAATGTTTTTAAGGTTCATCTAACTGTACCATGTGTCAGTACTTTGCTCCTGTTTATTGTTGAACAAAATCCCACTGTATTTATATATCACAATCTATTTTTCCATTCATCCATTGACAGGCATTTGGGTGTTTCCACCTTTTGGCTTCTATGAATAGTGTTGCTATAAACATTCATATACAAGCTTCTGTGTGGATATATGCTTTCATTTCTCTTGGGTGGAGTGGAATTGCTGGGTCATATGGCAACACTATGTTTGACTTTTTGAGGAACTGCCAAAATGTTTTCCACAGTGGCTGCATCATTGTACATTCCCACCGGCAACATACAAAGGTACATATTTCATCATATCCTTGCCAATACTTATTTTCCATTTTTGTTGTTGTTGTTTTTTATTAAAGCCACACTACTGGGTATGAAGTAATATCTCATTGTGGTTTTGATTTGCATTTTCTAATGACCAATGATATTGAACATCTTTTCATGTGCTTATTGACCATTTGTATATCTTCTTTGGAGAAACATCTGTTCATGGCCATTTTTAGTTTTATTTTTTATTTATTTACCTATTTTTTTAAGAAGAAAAAAGAGAATTTTATTTGAGCCAAACTGAGGATTATAACACAGGCAGCAGACTCTCAGAAAGCTCTGAGAACTGTTCTGTCTGTTAGAAGGCATAGTCATATACATTTTTTAACATCTTTATTGGAGTATAATTGCTTTACAATGGTGTGTTAGTTTCTGCTTTATAAAAAAGTGAATCAGTTATACATATACATATATCCCCGTATCTCTTCCCTCTTGCGACTCCCTCCCTCACACCCTCCCTATCCCACCCCTGTAGGTGGTCACAAAGCACTGAGTTGATCTCCCTGTGCTATGCGGCTGCTTCCCACTAGCTATCTATTTTACATTTGGTAGTGTATATATGTCCATGCCACTCTCTCATTTCGTCCCAGCTTACCCTTCCCCCTCCCCGTGTCCTCAAGTCCATTCTCTAGTAGCTCTGTGTCTTTATTCCCGTCTTGCCCCTAGGTTCTTCATAACCATTTTTCTTTTTAGATGCCATATATATGTGTTAGCATACGGTATTTGCTTTTCTCTTTCTGACTTACTTCACTCTGTATGACAGACTCTAGGTCCATCCACCTCACTACAAATAACTCAATTTCGTTTCTTTTCATGGCTGAGTAATATTCTGTTGTATATATGTGCCACATCTTCTTTATCCATTAATCTGTCGATGGACACTTAGATTGCTTACATGTCCTGGCTATTGTAAATAGAGCTGCAGTGAACATTGTGGTACATGATTCTTTTTAAATTATGGTTTTCTCAGGGTATATGCCCAGTAGTAGGATTGTTGTGTTGTATGGTAGTTCTATATTTAGTTTTTTAAGGAACCTCCATACTGTTCTCCATTGTGGCTGTATCAATTCCCACCAACAGTGCAAGAGGGTTCCCTTTTCTCCACACCTCTCCAGCATTTATTGTTTGTAGATTTTTTTTATATTGTAAAATGTTTCAAAAATGTTTTTTCTTTTTTTTTAACATCTTTATTGGAGTATAATTGCTTTACAATGGTGTGTTAGTTTCTGCATTATAACAAACTGAATCAGTTATACATATACATATGTCCCCATATCTCTTCCCTCTTATGTCTCCCTCCCTCCCACCCTCCCTATCCCACCCCTCTAGGTGTTCACAAAGCACAGAGCTGATCTCCCTGTGCTATGTGGCTGCTTCCCATTGGTTATCTATTTTACGTTTGGTACTGTATATATGTCCATGCCACTCTCTCACTTTGTCCCAGCTTACCCTTCCCCCTCCCCATGTCCTCAAGTCCATTCTCTAGTAGGTCTGTGTCTTTATTCCCATCTTGACCCTAGGTTCGTCAGAACTTTTTTTTTTTCTTATTCCATATATGTGTGTTAGCATACGGTATTTGTTTTTCTTTTTCTGACTTACTTCACTCTGTATGACAGATTCTAGGTCCATCCACCAAACTACAAATAACTCAATTTCATTTCTTTTTATGGCTGAGTAATATTCCATTGTATATATGTGCCACATCTTCTTTATCCATTCATCTGCTGATGGACACTTAGGTTGCTTCCATGTCCTGGCTATTGTAAATAGAGCTGCAATGAACATTTTGGTACGTGACTCTTTTTGAATTATGGTTTTCTCAGGGTGTATGCCCAGTAGTGGGATTGTTGGGTCATATGGTAGTTCTATTTTTCATTTTTTAAGGAACCTCTGTACTGTTCTCCGTAGTGGTTGTATCAATTTACATTCCCACCAACAGTGTATGAGGGTTCCCTTTTCTCCACACCCTCTCCAGCCTTTATTGTTTGAAGATTTTTTGATGATGGCCATTCTGACCAGTGTGAGATGATATCTCATGGTAGTTTTGATTTGCATTTCTCTAATGATTAATGATGTTGAGCATTCTTTCATGTGTTTCCTGGCAATCTGTATATCTTCTTTGGAGAAATGTCTATTTAGGTCTTCTGCCCATTTTTGGATTGAGTTCTTTGTTTTTTTGATATTGAGCTGCATGAGCTGCTTATAAATTTTGGAGATTAATCCTTTGTCAGTTGATTCATTTGCAAATATTTTCTCCCATTCTGAGGGTTATCTTTTCGTCTTGTTTATCGTTTCCTTTGCTGTGCAGAAGTTTTCAAGTTTCATTAGGTCCCATTTGTTTATTTTTGGTTTTGTTTCCATTTCTGTAGCAGGTGTGTCAAAAAGGATCTTGTTGTGACTTATGTCATAGAGTGCTCTGCCTATGTTTTCCTCTAAGAGTTTTATAGTGTCTGGCCTTACATTTAGGTCTTTAATCCATTTTGAGTTTATTTTTGTGTATGGTGTTATGGAGTGTTCTAATTTTATTCTTTTACATGTAGCTGTCCAGTTTTCCCAGCACCACTTATTGAAGAGGATGTCTTTTCTCCATTGTATGTTCTTGTCTTCTTTATTAAAGATAAGTTGACCATATGTGCATGGGTTTATCTCTGGGCTTTCTATCCTGTTCCATTGATCTATCTTTCTGTTTTTGTGCCAGTACCATACTGTCTTGATTACTGTAGCTTTGTAGTGTAGTCTGAAGTCAGGGAGCCTGATTCCTCCAGCTCCGTTTTTCTTTCTCGAGATTGCTTTGGCTATTCGGGGTCTTTAGTGTTTCCATACAAATTGTGAAATTTTTTGCTCTAGTTCTGTGAAAAATGCCAGTGGTAGTTTGATAGGGATTGCATTGAATCTGTGGATTGCTTTGGGTAGTAGAGTCATTTTCACAATGTTGATTCTTCCAATCCAAGAACATGGTATATCTATCCAACTATTTGTATCATCCTTAATTTCTTTCATCAGTGTCTTATAATTTTCTGCATACAGGTCTTTTGTCTCCTTAAGTAGATTTATTCCTAGGTATTTTATTCTTTTTGTTGTAGTGGTAAATGGGAGTGTTTTCTTAATTTCACTTTCAGATTTTTCATCATTAGTGTATAGGAATGCAAGAGATTTCTGTACATTAATTTTGTATCCTGCTACTTTACCAAATTCATTGATTAGCTCCAGGAATTTTCTGGTGGCATCTTTAGGATTCTCTATGTATAGTATCATGTCATCTGCAAACAGTGACAGCTTCACTTCTTGACAGCTTTACTTTTCCAATTTGGATTCCTTTTATTTCTTTTTCTTCTCTGATTGCTGCAGGCCAAAACTTCCAAAACTATGTTGAATAATAGTGGTGAGAGTGGGCAATCTTGTCTTGCTCCTGATCTTAGTGGAAATGGTTTCAGTTTTTCACCATTGAGGACAATGTTGGCTGTGGGTTTGTCATTTATGGCCTTTATTATGTTGAAGTAAGTTCCCTCTATGCCTACTTTCTGGAGGGTTTTTATCATAAATGGGTGTTGAATTTTGTTGAAAGCTTTCTCTGCATCGATTGAGATGATCATATGGTTTTTCTCCTTCAATTTGTTAAGATGGTGTATCACATTGATTGATTTGTGTATACTGAAGAATCCTTGCATTCCTGGGATAAACCCCACTTGATCATGGTGTATGATCCTTTTACTGTGCTGTTGGATTCTGTTTGCTAGTATTTTGTTGAGGATTTTTGCACCTATATGCATCAGTGATATTGGCCTGTAGTTTTCTTTCTTTGTGACACCTTTGTCTGGTTTTGGTATCAGGGTGATGGTGGCCTCATAGAATCAGTTTGGGAGCGGTCCTCCTTCTGCTATATTTTGGAAGAGTTTGAGAAGGATCGGTGTTTGCTCTTCTCTAAATGTTTGATAGAATTCGCCTGTGAAGCCATCTGGTCCTGGGCTTTTGTTTGCTGGAAGTTTTTTAGTCACAGTTTCAATTTCAGTGCTTGTGATTGGTCTGTTTATATTTTTTGTTTATTCCTGGTTCAGTCTTGGAAGCTTGTGCTTTTCTAAGAATTTGTCCATTTCTTCCAGATTGTCCATTTTATTGGCATAGAGTTGCTTGTAGTAATCTCTCATGATCCTTTGTATTTCTGCAGTGTCAGTTGTTAATTCTTCTTTTTCATTTCTAATTCTATTGATTTGAGTCTTCTCCCTTTTTCTCTTGATGACTCTGGCTAATGGTTTATCAATTTTGTTTATCTTCTCAAAGAACCAGTTAGTTTTATTGATCTTTGCTACCGTTTCCTTCATTTCTTTTTCATTTATTTCTGATGTGATCTTTATGATTTCTTTCCTTCTGCTAACTTTGGGGGTTTTTTGTTCTTCTTTCTCTAATTGCTTTAGATGTAAGTTTAGGTTGTTTATCTGAGATGTTTCTTGTTTCTTGAGGTAGGATTGTATTGCTATAAACTTCCCTCTTAGAACTGTTTTGGCTGCATCCCATAGCTTTTGGGTCATCGTGTTTTCATTCTCATTTGTCTCTAGGTATTTTTTGATTTCCTCTTTGATTTCTCCAGTCATCTCTTGGTTATTTAGTAGTGTATTGTTTAGCCTCCATGTGTTTGTATTTTTTTACAGATTTTTTCCTTTAATTGATATCTAGTCTCATAGCGTTGTGGTCGGAAAAGATATTTGATACGTTTTCAATTTTCTTAAATTTACTGAGGCTTGATAAGTGACCCAAGATATGATCTATCCTGGAGAACATTCCATGAGCACTTGAGAAGAAAGTGTATTCTGTTGTTTTTGGATGGAATGTCCTATAAATATCAATTAAGTCCATCTTGTTTAATGTATCATTTAAAGCTTGTGGTTCCTTATTTATTTTCATTTTGGATGATCTGTCCATTGGTGAAAGTGGGGTGTTAAAGTCCCCTACTATGATTGTGTTACTGTCGATTTCCCCTTTCATGGCTGTTAGTATTTGCCTTATGTATTAAGGTGCTCCTATGTTGGCTGCATAAATATTTACAATTGTTATTGTAAAGGGATTGATCCCTTGATCATTACGTAGTGTCCTTCTTTGGCTCTTGTAATAGTCTTTGTTTTAAAGTCTATTTTGTCCGATATGAGAATTGATACTCCAGCTTTCTTTTGATTTCCATTTGCATGGAATATCTTTTTCCATCCCCTCACTTTCAGTTTGTATGTGTTCCTAGGCAAAAGTGTGTCGCTTGTAGACAGCATATATACGGGTCTTGTTTTTGTATCCATTCAGCCAGTCTATGTCTTTTGGTTGGAGCATTTAATCCATTTACATTTAAGGTAATTATTGATATGTATGTTCCTATTACCATTTTCTTAATTGTTTTGGGTTTGTTATTGTAGGTCTTTTCTTTCCCTAGTGTTTCCTGCCTAGAGAAGTTCCTGTAGCATTTCTTGTAAAGCTGGTTTGGTGGTGCTGAATTCTCTTAGCTTTTGCTTGTCTGTAAAGGTTTTAACTTCTCTGTCAAATCTGAATGAGATCCTTGATGGGTAGAGTAATCTTGGTTGTAGATTTTTCCCTTTCATCACTTTAAATATGTCCTGCCAGTCCCTTCTGGCTTGCAGAGTTTCTGCTGAAAGATCAGCTGTTAACCTTATGGGGATTCCCTTGTATGTTATTTGTTGTTTTTCCCTTGCTGCTTTTAATATTTTTTCTTCGCATTTAATTTTTGAGAGTTTGATTAATATGTGTCTTGGCATGTTTCTCCTTGGATTTATCCTGTATGGGACTCTCTGTGCTTCCTGGACTTGACTATTTCCTTTCCCATATTAGGGAAGTTTTCAAATATAATCTCTTCAAATATTTTCTCAGTCCCTTTCTTTTTCTATTCTTCTTCTGGAACCCCTATAATTCAAATGTTGGTGCGTTTGATGTTGTCCCAGAGGTCTCTGAGACTGTCCTCAATTCTTTTCATTCTTTTTTCTTTATTCTGCTCTGCAGTAGTCATTTCCACTATTTTATCTTCCAGGTCACTTATCCGTTCTTCTGCCTCAGTTATTCTGCTATTGATCCCTTCTAGAGAATTTTTAATTTCATTTACTGGGTTGTTCATGATTGTTTGTTTGCTCTTTAGTTCTTCTAGGTCCTTATTAAACCTTTCTTGTATTTTCTCTGTTCTATTTCCAAGATTTTGGATCATCTTTACTATCATTATTCTGAATTCTTTTTCAGGTAGACTGCCTATTTCCTCTTCATTTGTTAGGTCTGGTGGGTTTTTACCTTGCTCCTCGTCTGCTGTGTGTTTCTCTGTCTTCTCATTTTGCTTAACTTACTGTGTTTGGGGTCTCCTTTTTGCAGGTTGCATGTTCGTAGTTCCCGTTGTTTTTGGTGTCTGCCCCCAGTGGCTAAGGTTCGTTCGGTGGGTTGTGTAGGCTTCCTGGTGGAGGGGACTAGTGCCTGTGTTCTGGTGGATGAGGCTGGATCTTGTCTTTCTGGTGGGCAGGTCCACGTCTGGTGGTGTGTTTTGCAGTGTCTGTGACCTTATGATTTTAGGCAGCCTGTCTGCTAATGGTTGGTGTTGTGTTCCTGTCTTGCTAGTTGTTTGGCATAGGGTGTCCAGCACTATAGCTTGCTGGTCGTTGAGTGGAGCTGGGTCTTGGCGTTGAGATGAAGATCTCTGGGAGGTTTTCGCCTTTTGATATTATGTGGAGCTGGGAGGTCTCTGGTGCACCAATGTCCTGAACTGGGCTCTCCCACCTCAGAGGCACAGCCCTGATGCCTGAAAAGTAGGGAGTAAACCACTGGGGGAGCATCCAGAAAAGCAAGGCTCTGTGCTGTTTAGGAAAAAACCATCCTGGACAAGCACCTCAGAGCCCCTCCTCAGACGTTGGGGCTCAGACAGGCAGCGCTTGTCTCTGGCAGACGTGACCACATGCAGGCACTTGTCTGTCCTTTTCCAAAAGTGGGTTGTCTGTCTCTTTGTGTTGAGTTGTTAAGAGTTCTTTATATATTCTGGACATTAAATCCTTATCAGCTATGTGGTTTGCAAATATTTTCTTACATTCTTTAGGTTGCCTTTTCGCATTTTTGATAATGTCCTTTGACATTATCAAAATGTACAAATGTTTTTAATTTTTATGAAATCCAATTTATCTATTAATTCTTTTGTTGGTTGTGTTTTTGGTGTCAAATCTAAGAATTCATTACCAAATTCATGCAATCTTCAAATTCATATGGAACTGCAAGGGACCCCAAATAGTCAAAACTTTATTTAAAAAAGAAAATATTCGAGTACTCACACTGTCTGACTACAAAACTAACCACAAAGCTACCGTAATCAAAACAGTGTGGTACTGACATAAGTACTGATGGAATAGAACTGAGATTTCAGAAATAACCCCCCCCAAAAACTCTATGGTCAATTGATTTTGACAAGGATGCCAAGACCATTCAATAGGGGAAAGAATAGTCTCTTCAACAAATAGTGTTGGGACAACTGGATATCTAAATGCAAAAGAATGAAGCTGCACCCCTACCTCACTGCATATACAAAAATTAACTCAGAATGGATCAACCTTAATTTAAGAGCTGAAACAATAAAACTAGTAGAAGAAAACATAGGAGTAAATATTTGACATAGATAATTTAAATCCACAGATAATTCTCCACTACAGTTAAAAGTGAACATCTCCATTATAACTTTGCCCAAAGACTATGGGAATAGTGGCAAAGCTGACTGACTTGAGTTTTATCTCTTTTCACTCCCCTGTCCATTAACATAGATACTTCATGAGAAATGTCCTTGAAGGTAATCAGAAAGAAGGCAAAAAACAAGTGCCTAGGTTAATAGTAACAAAAAGTACGATTGGCCATAAGTAATAAAAACAAAACCCAAATACATAGGTTAAACCAAATGCACACTTTGGTTTCTAAATTCTTTGCCAGGAAAAATGGTATAAATATAGTGATTAAGAGCACAGACCCTGGATCCAGAGGGCCTGGATTCCAATCCCAGCCTTACTTAGCTGCTTGTCTTTTATTTAATCTCTCTCCATTCCTCAGCTCCCTCATCTTTAAAATGGAAATAATATTAGTGCCTACTTCATGGGGTTGTTGCTTAGCACTAGTAACTACTTAAGTGAGTGCTATTATTTCTACGACTGACAGAGGATGGATCAGGAAGAGAGGTATTTCTATGCTTCCATGATTATATATAGAGTTGCTAGAAAATGCAGCTCATATGGTAGCCATGAGCATATGCCTTGTAGACTTCCAACTTTGGTGTAACTGACCAAGAGCCCCAGCTGCTGTCCTCTGAAATCCATCACCATATTTGCACAGAGGTCTCACTTCCCACCAGCTGCTCCCATCCAGTAACTAAGCACTGCAGGAGTGCTAAGGGAGACCATTCCTGGGAGGAACAGGACGCCTCTTAGGGTCAACTTCGGCTTGAGTACTCTTTGACAACCTTGTTGAAATTTCCCTAGTCTGAAGGACAAGCTAGACTTTCCATCCTGCTTTGTCAGCTCTGCATCATGTTCTGATGGCTCTCCCAGCCTTTCCTGGTTCCATCCCTGTATTCTCTCACCCTTTTAATCCTACTTTAGTGTCCGATTCTTAGAGGACTAACACAGTCTGGCATTCAAAACTCTCTTAGCTATGAACTTAACCTATATGCCACCTTATCTACTATCTCTTAGCTGCATGTACCTTCCACTCTTGGTTCCCAAATGTGCCTAATGCTTCCTCATCTTTGAGCCTTTGTCCATGTCCCTTCACTGAGAAAGCACTCACCACCCGGCCATTTTTGCCTATTGGATGCCACTTGTCACTGATCAAGCATCTCAGATGTCACCTTCTCTAAGTCTTTAAAGATCTGCCAACCAGGTATACTCTTTATCTTCTTAAACCTCAATGAATCTTGCCTTTGAGCTTTTTAACAAGCTTATTAACAGCAATAGCGATTTCTTACTTTGAGCCCTCCAAAGTCCCCAGCTTGTATCAAATAGGCACATAATATGTGTAGGATGGAATTGGAAAATTAGGGGGAATTCTAGTGAATTTTAATTTTTAACATTAGGATTTCCAACAGCTTACATCCATTTTGCTTGATATAGCAATAATGAACTCAGATGAATAAAAGAAATCCTATGTATCAAAGCACTTAGGGCAAAATATAGCATGTAGTAGCTCAATTTTAATACCTGCTTAAAATTCTTCATCAAATTTGGCTGATATTTTCCCCCAAAGAGTGATGATGTAAAATTTTTTTTAAGTTTTGTGTTTATGTATATCGAGGGGGACTGGGGCAAAGAAAAACAGCTGTACAGGAAAATTTCCTCCTCTAGCAAAGGGCCTTTGGCCTAAGGGCTGGCAAGCCCAACATCTCTCCCCTTTGGCTCCTCCAGAAATAGAGAAGGGAGATCCTGTCATTTTAATGAGCTTTCATGGAGTAATATACAGTAATATGAGAGGGCACTGATGAGCTTAATACATACAGAATCTTATTCCCTCACATATGCCTGATTGTTTGGAGTCATTATTAATCCTTACAGAAGACACTGTGATACAGGATAGGAAATTGAGGCTCTGTGACCAAGTCATGTGCTAGGTCACTGACCCAAATCCCTTAGAATTTTATTGTAGGTGTCCAAAAGATTTGTTAATCACATAAAACTCAATTTCTCCCCCCAACCTCATTCCAGGGCTTTTGGGGCAATGTTCTTGGACAATTCAGTCTAAGGAAACTGACACTGGATTGAAGGCGAGGTTTGACATCTAGCCAGAGTACAGCAGGAGTGCCAACTCAACAGCTTCAGGTAAAGGTTTGTAACTCTTTAACTTGGGTCCCTAATCATTTCCGGTTAGGTCCACAACACGCACTAAGAACTCCTCAGGTGGAAAGCAGGAAGAGGGTGGCTTGTGCAAGGATCAGATAGCACCTACGTGGGCGCTCATTTATTAATTATTTAACAAGGGCGATCACATGAGAGAACTGCCGTTCCCCCTGCCCCCATTTTTCTCACTAACAGGCCTGAAAAGTGAACAAGATGGACGGGTCCAGCCAAGAGGAAGAGGAGGATCGTACTTTCACCAACATTTCTCTTGCAGACGACACAGGTAAGGAAGAACCTGATGAATTCTGAAACATAAAATTCAGCAACTGCTCAGCTGTTTTTTAAAACTATAGTTTTTATTATAATGGTAAAACGTAGTCATTGTAGAAAACTTGAAAAAATATAGCTACAAAAATAAAACCAAAAAAATGTTTAATTAAGAGCTATTTTTCTTTTTCCTTTAAAATTAAGTGATTATTTTAAAGGTTCTTGTGGTTGAATTACACGTACTTTAAAAAATCAGTCGACAAATAAAAATATAAAACGTTTATTTCCTAAGAGCTCAGGAAACATGACCTCAACATATGTAAAGTGTATGTTATATATATAAAGTACAGACGCCCCATTTATATTACTTAGCACCAGTTTGCCAATATGAAGTCAGTGATGAGAGAAGACCTAAAACAACCTAGGATATTATTACCCCAATTTGTTCAATTATAGTCCACTACTTCTCTATTTCGTGAAATAATTTTACCATTTCTGAAAAATGAACTAGAATACACTGCAATTCGCTTTAAAAATTACTGCAGAAAATGTCCGGTTTTTAAGCAAGGACAAAGTTTGCTGAATTCCACACAAGAGAAGGAAAAAGAGGGGAGCAGTGGTTCTAAAACGCTGATGGAAGGGATAACTATGGCTCATTCAACATCCGAGAGAAAACAGACACTGCTGAGTGGCACAATGTTAACTAGAAACACTTCAAACCTATAAGCAACTACGTTGTGTGTGTGTGGGGGGGGGGGGGTTGGTGGCATTGTTTTGTATCCAAGTTCCCTTAGCACAGTCATAGAAGCCAGCAAGACTGCAGCTAAGCAATGGGGGTTCCTGATTCTGATTAACAGAGCAGAACATGAATATTTAATATCAATTGCTTTCATACAGCCACGCTTCTCCACTTTCTCCCTAAATGCTCAGATTCAAAAAGCCTCTTTCTAAAGTGTGGCCAATTAGCCGAACTGCCAGCCAGCCAGAGCTAAGCTTGGCCTCCTAGCACCGCGTAAACATGCTGGGGGCTTTGAAAATCAAACAGGCGCATTTTCAGCCTTTACGACGCGAGGAAAAGTACAAGGTCCCGGGGCTGTTGAAGAAGTGGGATACCGCTGGCCTTCACATGCTCCCATCAGGGCGTTTTAGAAAAATGACAGAGCTGCAGACGGCAGCGAAGGAAACAAAGACCTGGGAAAATCTGCTCCTTAGCTCGTGGAAGACACGATGAGCTCTGAGCGTGCGCGTGGGGAGTCCTATATGCCTTGGGCGCGTGCGGTTCCTACGGGGCGCTGGCTTGCTCCGAAGACGCCCCCGCCCAGCATTCTTTCTCCCTTGTGACGTGGGCTGGGCCTGAAAGCTGATGCTCGCTGAGGCTGAGAAGGAGCCTTTGTGAAACAGATGACTTTTCATCCAGTCCTCGGCACCGCCTCATCCCGAACCCTCCGCGTCTCATCCTCTGCCGCCCTCGCGCTTCCAGGGCCCACAAAAGCAGAGGAGGGCGGGGATTTGAACTCAGGTGTCTAATCCAAGGTTGTCAACGGTTTGGAGAGGGACACCGTCGAAGTTGTTAGCTAACCGAATGTGAGGCCGGCAGTAGGCGTGGAATAAAGTGATAAACTGGGACGGGGTAAGCAGGATGCCTGGGTTGGTGGTGAGCTGTCACAGCCGAGGGAGGGCTTTGAAGGCTCCTTGCTCGCCCTCAAAACCTCCTCATCCCTGGGCAGACGAGTCACAGAATCTTGGGGCACCAGGGGCCTTCAGCGATGGTCCAGCGTGGTAACCAGCAGTGGGCTGAGGCACTAGCTCTGATTCGTGCTGCTTCAGCTTTCCAAGACGGCAAATAGAAATTGCTCAGGTACTTGTAGCAGGAAAGAACTGAAACCCCATGTTCTTTGGCTTTTGGAGATAAGTGTATCAATTTGATGTGGCAGTACTGGTACGCTCTTGTTAATAAGAGGTTCTTGGTCTTTGATAAATAAAAATGGGAAGACAAATTATGATGAAACAAATGCAGCTTGTTCACAATTTCACATTAGATTGACCTACATTTCTTTCAATAACATCTATTTCCATGCTGAGTTTCCTGCTGTTAAGAAGGAAAACTTAAGAATGAAGTTTTAAAGAAATTGAAATTTCTTTAAGCTTAGGTGTAGTGTTTTTTTTTTTTTTTTCAAATGATTACTAAGTTTTAAGGCCACAAATACTTATTAAGATGTTTGGACCTGAATACTTAATTTGTGGAACTGTTTGGTATTTCTCTTGGCCTTGGAGAACTGTAAAAAAATAACTTAAAATGAAGGGCACCATGAACCAAGGTAGTTTGGGAATCTCTGGTCTAAGCTGTACAGTTGTTGCACTGGCCTCCCTTCTGGGTGACAGACACACAGTGCAGGACAAAGACATTTGATAGTATTGATGTCCTTCCTTCCTGTCTTTCTGATCCCCTGGCTTTGATGCTACCACAGTTCTCAGGTTCTCCTTTAACCTCTCCTCATCATTCTCAGGCTCCTTTGGGAACCCTTTCCTACAAGGCTTTCCCCAAGATTCTGCCCTTGGCCTGCTTTCCTTCTCTCTCTGGTTCCATGCTATATACCAATGACTCTAAAACAGCTTGTAAATTCAAACACATTTAGGGCCAAGCAGTGTATTTGTGGGAAAGAGACAATGGTATATCATTGTTTATTTCATTCAGTTTCCAAAACAAACTATTGAAATTTCTATGCTCATTTCAGTTTATTAGGTTTCTCCATCATGTATCTTTTCTTTCTTTTTTTTTTGTGGTACGCGGGCCTCTCACTGCTGTGGCCTCTCCCATTACGGAGCACAGGCTCTGGACACGCAGGCTCAGCGGCCATGGCTCACGGGCCCAGCCGCTCCGCGGCATGTGGTATCTTTCTGGACCAGGGCACGAACCCGTGTCCCCTGCATCGGCAGGTGGACTCTCAACCACTGCGCCACCAGGGAAGCCCTGTGCATTAATTTTGTATGCTGCTACTTTACCAAATTCATTGATTAACTCTAGTAGTTTTCTGGTAGCCTCTTTAGGATTCTCTATGTAGAGTATCATGTCATCTGCAAACAGTGACAGTTTTACTTCTTCTTTTCTGATTTGGATTCCTTTTATTTCTTTTTCTTCTCTGATTGTTGTGGCTAAAACTTCCAAAGCTATGTTGAATAATAGTGGTGAGAGTGGGCAACTTTGTCTTGCTCCTGATCTTAGTGGAAATGGTTTCAGTTTTTCACCATTGAGGATGATGTTGGCTGTGTGTTTGTCATTTATGGCCTTTATTATGTTGAGGTAAGTTCCCTCTATGCCTACTTTCTGGAGGGTTTTTATCATAAATGGGTGTTGAATTTTGTTGAAAGGTTCTTCTGCATCTATTGAGATGATCATATGGTTTTTCTCCTTCAGTTTGTTAATATGGTGTATCACACTGATTGATTTGCATATATTGAAGAATCCTTGCACTCCTGGCATAAACCCCACTTCATTGTGGTGTATGATCCTTTCAATGTGCTGTTGAATTCTGTTTGCTAGTATTTTGTTGAGGATTTTTGCATCTATGTTCATCAGTGATATTGGCCTGTAGTTTTCTTTCTTTGTGACATCTTTGTCTGGTTTTGGTATCAGGGTGATGGTGGCCTCATAGAATGCATTTGGGAGTGGTCCTCCCTCTGCTATATTTTGGAAGAGTTTGAGAAGGATTGGTGTTTTCTCTCCTCTAAATGTTTGATAGAATTCACCTGTGAAGCCATCTGGTCCTGGGCTTTTGTTTGTTGGAAGATTTTTAATCACAGTTTCAATTTCAGTGCTTGTGATTGGTCTGTTCATATTTTCTATTTCTTCCTGGTTCAGCCTCTGAAGGTTGTGCATTTCTAAGAATTTGTCCATTTCTTCCAGGTTGTCCATTTTACTGGCATATAGTTGTTTGTAGTAGTCTCTCATGATCCTTTGTATTTCTGCACGTCAGTTGTTACTTCTCCTTTTTCATTTCTAATTCTATTGATTTGAGTCTTCCTCCTTTTTTTTCTTGATGAGTCTGGCTAATGGTTTATCAACTTTGTTTTTCTTCTCAAAGAACCAGCTTTTAGTTTTATTGATCTTTGCTATCATTTCATTCATTTCTTTTTCATTTATTTCTGATCTGATCTTTATGACTTCTCTCCTTCTGCTAACTTTGGGGTTTTTTGTTCTTCTTTCTCTAATTGCTTTAGATGTAATGTTAGGTTGTTTATTTGAGATGTTTCTTGTTTCTTAAGGTAGGATTGTATTGCTATAAACTTCCCTCTTAGAACTGCTTTGTCTGCATCCCATAGGCTTTGGGTTGTTGTGTTTTCATTGTCATTTGTTTCTAGGTATTTTTTGATTTCCTCTTTGATTTCTTCAGTGATCTCTTGGTTATTTAGTAGTGTATTGTTTAGCCTCCATGTGTTTGTATTTTTTACAGATTTTTGCCTTTAATTGATATCTAGTCTCATAGCGTTGGTTGGTTTTTACCTTGCTCCTTCATCTCTGTGTATTTCTCTGTCTTCTCATTTTGCTTAACTTGCTGTGTTTGGGGTCTCCTTTCCACAGGCTGCAGTTTTATAGTTCCCATTGTTTTTGGTGTGTGTCCCCAGCGTGTAAGGTTGGTTCAGTAGCTTGTGTAGGCTTCCTGGTGGAGGGCACTGGTGCCTGTGTTCTGGTGGATGAGACTGGATCTTGTCTTTCTGGTGGGCAGGACCACGTCTGGTGGTGTGTTTTGGGGTGTCTTTGAACTTAGTATGATTTTAGGCAGCCTGTCTGCTAATGGGTGGGGTTGTGTTCCTGTCTTGCTAGTTGTTTGGCATGGGGTGTCCAGCACTGGAGCGTGCTGGCCATTGGGTAGAGCTGGGTCTTAGCGTTTAGACTGAGATCTCTGGGAGAGGTCTTGCCAATTGATATGACGTGGGGCTGGGAGGTCTCTGGTAGACCAATGTCCTGAACTCGGCTCTCCCACCTCAGAGGCTCAGGCCTGACACCAGGCCAGAGCACCTAACCCTGTCAGCCACATGGCTTAGAAGAAAAGGGAGAAAAGAAAGAAAGAAAGAAAGAATTTTAATAAATAAATCAATAATATAAAATAAAATAATTAAAATTAAAAATTTTTTAAATTAAAATAAAAAAGTAATAAAGAAAAAGAATGCAACCAAACCAATAAACAAATCCACCAATGATAACAAGCACTAAAACTATACTAAGATAAACATAAAAGTCAGAAACAAGTCAGTCGCAGACAGCAAACTCCAAGTCTACAGTTGCTCCCAAAATCCACTGCCTCAATTTTGGGTTGATTCGTTGTCTATTCAGGTATTCCACAGATGCAGCGTACCTCAAGTTGATTGTGGGGATTTACTCCACTGCTCCTGAGGCTGCTGGGAGGAATTTCCCTTTCTCTTCTTTGTTCCCACAGCTCCTGGGGTTCAGCTTTGGAGTTGGTCCCACCTCTGCGTGTAGGTCGCCCTCATGCTTCTGTTCCTACCCAGACAGGACGGGTTTAAAGCAGTGGCTGATTAGGGGGCTCTGGCTCACTCATGCCGGGGGCAGGGAGGGGTACAGTAGTTATAATATGAATGTGGGGCGAGCCTCTGCTGACAGAGGCCGGCGTGACATTGCAGTAGCCTGAGGCATGCCGTGCATTCTCCCGGGGAAGTTGTCTCTGGATCATGGGACCCTGGAAGTGGTGGGCTGCACAGGCTCCCAGGAGGGGAGGTGTGGACAGTGACCTGTGTTTACACACAGGCTTCTTGGTGGCTGCAGCACCAGCCTTAGTGTCTCATGCCCGTTTCTGGTGTCCTCACTGATAGCCGCAGCTCGTGCCCATCTCTGGAGCTCGTTTAGGAGGTGCTCTGAATCTCCTCTCCTCGTGCACCCCAAAATAATGGACTCTTGCCTCTTAGGCAGGTCCAGACTTTTTTCTGGACTCCCTTCCACTAGCTGTGGTGCACTAACCCGTTCAGGCTGTGTTCACGCAGCCAACCCCAGTCCTCTCCCTGGGATCCGACCTCCGAAGCCCGAGCCTCAGCTCCCAGCCCCGCCCGCCCCGGCGGGTGAGCAGACAAGCCTCTCGGGCTGGTGAGTGCTGGTCAGCACCGATCCTCTGTGTGGGAATCTCTCCGCTTTGCCCTCCGCACCCCTGTTGCTGTGCTCTCCTCCGTGGCTCCAAAGCTTCCCCCCTCCGCCACCCGCAGTCTCTGCCCGCTAAGGGGCTTCCTAGTGTGTGGAAACTTTTCCTCCTTCACAGCTCCCTCCCTGAGGGGCAGGTTCCGTGCCCATTCTTTTGTCTCTGTTTTTTCTTTTTTCTTTTGCCCTACTCAGGTACGTGGGGAGTTTCTTGCCTTTTGAGAAGTCTGAGTTCTTCTGCCAGCGTTCAGTAGGTGTTCTGTAGGAGTTGTTCCACATGTAGATGTATTTGTGATGTATTTGTGGGGAGGAAGGTTATCTCCACGTCTTACTCCTCTGCCATCTTGAAGGTCCACCTCTGTAATATATTTTTATTACTCTGAAATCACGAAGTGTGATGCCTCTACCTTTGTTCTTTTTTTCTCTCAGGTTTTTTTTGGTTATTTGGGGGCTTTTGTGGTTTCATATTACCTTTAGAATTGTTTTTTCTATTTCTGTAAAAAATGCCATTGGGATTTTGATAGGAACTGCGCTGAGTGTGTAGACTGCTTTGGGTGGTATGGACAATTTAACAATAGTAAAGACTAGTACCCTGAAAATTACAAAACAATGATGAAAGAAACTAAAGAAGATACAAACAAATGGAAAGTCATCATGTATCTTTTACATATAGCAGATATTACTCTTAATATGGTTTATTTCACAGTGATGTTTCAAGTTTAATTCTTTCAACAAGGACATGGTTGGTTTGCACATCAAATATATGGGAACATTATTAATTTCACAACATCATTTTCTTTGAAACACACAGTCCTCTTGGACTAGATTTCTTTTGCTACTTTTGATTAAGAGAACAAGAAAAGCTTACTTTTCTTTTAACTCTACTGTAAGCAAGGCAACAGCAATTGTGATGATGAGATAGCAACCAACGCTGAGCCTCTGGGCCAGGCGCCCAGCCAGGTGAGGACTGAGGCTCCTGAAGAGCATGTGCCCTGCTCAGAGAGCCAAGCTGCTTCCCACTTCTAGCTGACTGCTGTCATGAAAGAATGGAAATGCAAAAAAGCACAGTTTTCAAGAGACACCAAAAATACAGGGGTTTTTTTGGTGCAACTTCCTGATTCTTCCCTGTTTTCCACCTAATCCTAATTTTAAAAACAGTATCATGGAAGTCCAAACAAAACACATCTGCAGGTCAGCTATGACTGCAGAAGAATGTATTTTCAGACTTCTGTTCTCAAATCTTTATCGTTTGTCTTTATCTCTCTTCTTAGTTTCTTTTTTTTTTTTTGCGGTACACAGGCCTCTCACTGTTGTGACCTCTCCCGCTGCGGAGCACAGGCTCCGGACGCGCAGGCTCAGCGGCCATGGCTCACGGGCCCAGCCGCTCCGCGGCATGTGGGATCTTCCCGGACCGGGGCACGAACCCGTGTCCCCTGCATCGACAGGCGGACTCTCAACCACTGCGCCACCAGGGAAGCCCTCTTCTTAGTTTCTGATTCATAATCCAACTGCTTGCTAGAACCTAGATATGTCCCAGGTGTCAAATGAACTCATCTTACCCCTTGGGCACCCCATAATCTGCTCCCATGTAAGATTCATAATTTTAATGAATGGCCGCATCATCTACCCAGTTCCTAAAGCGAGAAATTCACATGTCGTCCCATTATCATTTCTCACAACCCAATCAAAGCACTGATTCCTGTTGACTTGACCTTGAAAATGTTTCTCAAATTAATCTGGCCTTCTCCAATCTTATCACCACTTCCCTGATCAGGCCCTCATCATCTCCCACATAAACCACAGCATCAACTGCCCAACTGTTCTTCCTATTTCAATTTCTATCCCTTCACATCTCTCCTCCACACTGCCTATATCACTCCCTCTCCCTGCAGAGACCGATCGATGCCTTGCATCCCCTGCTGGCTGAAGTCCAAGACACTTAACGTGGCATTTAAAGTCTCCCTCTTCCTGGCTCTACCTATCTCTTCAGTGTCATTTCCTGCCACAAAGTTTGGGCTCAGTAGGAAACACTTAATGTTCTATGCACAGGCTGTCTATTTCATGCCTCTGGACTTTGCTCATACTGCTCTCTTTGCCTGGAATAACAAAAGTCACCCTTTCTTGCCTGGCTAATTCCTATTCATCCTTTAAGAACCCATCCAGGCATCACCTCCTCCAGGAAGCCTTCCTTGACCTTCCCAGGCTGAGTAAGGTTTCCTTTCTCCTTTCTGAGAATGCCAAGCTTATCTCTACCTATATTTTTTCACAGCATATTATACTTGTATGTATATGGGTTCCTTCCACCAACAGACTGTGAGCTGCTGGAAGATGGAACCTGGGTTTTAAAATGTCTGTACTTCTGGCACCTAACCCAATGTCTGGCACCTAATAGACACTCAAAACATTTTGGCCCAATAATTCTGATTGAGTTTGTATGTACACTGGGATGAGGGCCCCTAGCTGAGAATAGACTCCTAAGGTCAGCTTTCCTAAATCATTTCTAGTTTTAAGAGTTTCTTTCCTATCTCCACTTCTGGGTCATTTAGTTCTGCTTTCAGAAAACATTTATTGAGCACCTACTATCACTTGCCAGGTAGTAGACAGGACCTGGCTATTTGGAGAATTGGCTCAGAGTAGTGTGGCAGAAAGGGCTTGAACTTTGGAGTCAGAAATGCCTGGACTTGAGTCTGTTGGACTTTTAGCGAGTTATGTAACATCCCTGAGCCTCAGTTTCCTAGGTCATGAAATGATCATAAGAGTATGTCTCTGAATTGTTTTGAAGATTAAATGAAATAATAAAGGAAGCTTCCTGAACCAGCCTGGCCTACAGTAAGTATTCAGTACGTTTTAGTTCCTCCTTTGCCCACTTCAAAGAGATCACACACAAGTTTCTTAAAAGGCTCCAAGATTTGTCAACATTGGCTGTCATGGTAACGGCAGCGCCCTGTGGATGCTGCTCTGTAAGTGGGACTGCTGATGTCTTCCTGATAAAGAGGCTTGTGGTAGAAGGGGGCGGGGGGTGGATACGAACAAACCCTTTAAACAAGAGCATGATTCTCTTCTGATACAAATAAGATAGCTCCTCTTTTTCCTCTTCATCCTGGCCCTCACCTCTTCCCTGCCAATATTCTTCCCACCACTGTCCTCCTTTATGCCTCAGCCTCCTTCCTGACTCTGCTCTCTAAAATCTCTCCTGGATAATAGTCAAAGCTGCTTCTGCATCTGTTTTTGGCATCCCAACTAGCCCTCATTGTAAGGTGGTAATAAGCTTCCTGGAGAAGTGGCACAATTGTCGTGTGCTTTTATTTGGTACCTCTTCCTACCACCGTTTGGAAAATGTAACAATACCCCCCTCGTGCCCCGCTGAAAGCGGTCTGGGTTTGAAAAGCTTTCAGAAGGCCATCTGCCATCCCCTCAGCCAAGCAGCAGATCAGACACGACGCCCTGCATTAGTTAGCACTCCAAGTAGAAGGTATCAAGGGCCTGTATTCCTTTTCATCTCACCCTCCATTATAATATGGGCTAAAGAAGGAAACATACTCGTGGCTACCCAGCTGGGAGACACACTGAGTCATAGCAGGAGTCTTGTCCGAAAAAAGGGAGCAGGCTTTTCTTTTCTGATGGTGAATGGAGCCAGTGTTTGCAGCCAGCACCACGCTCCAGCGTCCCCTGCACTGCTGGTAATGGCTTGACCGTGTTACCCTGGACCTCATGGGAGGATATGGTGCTGATGACTCCTGGAGTGGAGGCATCCTTCAATAAGTACACAAGGATGAGGTGAGGGTTGGTCGCATGTGCTGGTCAGGAACAGTGAAGCGCTCCCTGCTTCACCTCAGTTTACACCTTCCAATGAATTTGGCCATGAATATTAATTTAAAAGATTATTCAGACATACTTAGAGATGCCAAAAGAGATCACCTCTAGAATGGTACAAGTGTTTTTGTTTTTAGTGGCTTGAACAAGGGTGTTCATTGCACCAGCAATGGCAGAAAGTTTCAGCAAATCTTAATTGGCATTTGGGATCCATATAAGTATACACAATGTCATCGGCCAAGTGAAATAGCTCTTCCTGTAAGCTGAAGGTAATATGGACAGTGGCATTAGGAATACCTCCCCTGGCCCAGCAAAATGCCTTTAGACTTAGCAGAAGAGATTCAATAAGAAAAAGGAGATCAACTCTGCTTCTCAGTAGCTTCTGAGAGTGCTATGACTCTGGGGTCACTAATGTATCGCTAGAAATTGTAAGTGCTCTTTCTGCGAAAAAAAATCTTCCATCAGAAGAAATCCACTTAACTGAAATAAAACAATCTAGCATAATGCAAAAACTAGTTTTAATAAACAAGCTTAAGAAACAGAATGTTAGAGCAGTATCTAAATATTCTCAGTAATCTAGATTGTTCTCTAATTTTCTCATCAAAACGTAAGTATTAATATTTTGACTCTTCCCTTAAAAGACAAAACCATCCATCAATCGCCTTGTATCAGTAATGTGTTTTTTCTTTATTAGATCAACAACAACAAAAAAGGGAGTAAGAATGTTTTACGTTAAATTTATATGAAAGCCTTCATAATTGTGCTAACTTTTTTTCCTAGAGAAAAATCCAGAGGAGATTCAAAAGATCAAGGGTGAATTTGATTTACCTGAGCTCATGAGCTAATGAGATGCTGACCTTCCCCACGTCTTTTTCCTGTCAAGAAGGGAGCCGGGGGCTATTTTCCATCATGGGTACCTTCATTTCAAAAAGGCTTCTATTGGATTGGATCCACTTTGGACACATTTCCCCTCACAGGCCTCCAGCCTGCCTGACTTGTTCCAAATTTGAGGGTCAGAGCCTGGTTTCCTTAGACGCTTGGGGTTCCCCTGAGAGATTCTTTGAAGGTTCTCTTTGAGCCTTCAAACAGAATCTGGAGTGTAGAGAGAAGGAGGGTGATGCTTAAAGAGCAGGGCAGACTGGAGGAACCAGCTTCAGCTGTGCTCCTCAACCCTAGGAATGATGTTTAAGTGATTCAAAAGCTCTCAGTGACCCTACAGGAAACAATATGTACTCCAATCACAGAATCAGAGTTGTTGTAAAAGCTGTTTCAGAAAGACATGTTTTGCTTTCACGGATAGGCTTTAACCTTCATTTTCAATCCTTGAATTTGACATTGGAGATGGAAGGGACTCAGTGGCAGCCCCCATGAATGGTCCAGGAGAATAGTGAGCCTCCCTTGCCAGCTTTTTTTTACATCTTTATTGGAGTAAAATTGCTTTACAATGTTGTGTTAGTTTCTGCTGCACAACCAAGTGAATCAGCTATATGTATACATATATCCCCATATCCCCTCCCTCTTGAGCCTCCCTCCCACCCCTCTAGGTGGTCACAAAGCACAGAGCTGATCTCCCTGTGCTATGCAGCATCTTCCCACTAGCTGGCTGTTTTACATTTGGTAGTGTATATATGTCAATACTACTCCCTCACTTCGTCCCAGCTTCCTCTTCCCCCACTGTGGCCTCAAGTCTGTTCTCTACGTCTGCATCTTTATTCCTGCCCTGTCACTAGGTTCATCAATAACATTTTTTTAGATTCATATATATGTGTTAGCATACAGTATTTGTTTTTCTCTTTCTGACTTACTTCACTCTGTATGACAGACTCTAGGCCCATCCACCAGACTACAAATAACTCAATTTCATTTCTTTTTATGGCTGAGTAATATTCCATTGTATATATGTGCCACATCTTCTTTATCCATTCATCTGTTGATGGACACTTAGGTTGCTTCCATGGCCTGGCTATTGTAAATAGAGCTGCAGTGAACATTGTGGTACATGACTGTTTTTGAATTATGGTTTTCTCAGGGTTATATGCCCAGTACTGGGATTGCTGGGTCGTATGGTAGTTCTCTTTTTAGTTTTTTAAGGAACCTCCATATTGTTCTCCATAGTGGTTGTATCAATTTACATTCCCACCAACAGTGCAAGAGGGTTCCCTTTTCTCCACACTCTCTCCCACATTTATTGTTTGTAGATTTTTTGATGATGGCCATTCTGACCAGTGTGAGGTGATACCTCATTGTAGTTTTGATTTGCATTTCTCTAATGATTAGTGATGTTGAGCATCTTTTCATGTGTTTGTTCCTTGCCAACTTTTTGTTAGAGCGACCTGAATCTTCCCTCCACCAGCCTCCCTGGGATGCACACAGCCAACAGTCACCCCTTTTCAGCCCTTACTGGCTTTCTTCCCCATTTAATCATTGCTCCCTTGTTTCTCCACACACACGTTTCATTGTCAGCTTAATGACTTTGGCTCAGACTACTTGGCTGTGCACATGCTTGGTTCTCTCCTCGCTGGTAGCATGACACGAGTAAAAGTGGAAAAAGCTTGCATTTTAAAACACATTCGTCCTTTCTTATCCCTCCTGAGAATCTTCACTACCTTTTCCAAGCAGACAAAAGACAATTATTATTCCTTCATCTATGTGAATATTTTGCTTTCATTTGCATTCATGGTGAAAAGGTTAGTGGGTTTCTCTAAGGTCATGATAACTATTTAGAAAGCTTTGTTTATAAAAGTATCTAGAAGATTTTTTTTTCAACACTGTTTCTTATCCTTTTTAATTTTAGAATTTTAAATGGCTTGAGTTTCTTTGTGCTATGACAGTGTTCCTCAATGTACAGTGGATTCCTGTCCCTTCTGCTTTAAAATAGTGTAAAAACAGAATTTCTGTAAATACAACATAGTTGAGAATGAACTTGAGGACACGGGAAGGGGGAAGGGCAAGCTGGGACGAAGTGAGAGAGTGGCATGGACATATATACACTACTAAATGTAAAACAGATAGCTAGTGGGAAGCAACCGCATAGCACAGGGAGATCAGCTAGGTGCTTTGTGACCAGCTAGACGGGTGGGATAGGGAGGGTGGGAGGGAGATGAAGAAGGAGGAGATATGGGGATATATGTATATGTATAGCTGATTCACTTTGTTATAAAGCAGAAACTAACACACAATTGTAAAGCAGTTATACTCCAATAAAGATGTTTAAAAAAACCCCAGAAAACACAGTTGATATATAATTTGAGCAAGTCACAGTTAGCAATGATGGTTGGCCCCTAAACACTAACATTTTCAGCCAGTGCCTCTCTGTGAAATACTTAGTGATCGTCAAACACACAATTGCCCAGGGAGAGCCTATGTTTCAAGGAATTTCTCAAAGAATAGTACTTGTAGAATATTTCCTGCTAACACAAACAGTAACTCCTTTATTGGTCCATTTTGTAAGTTGGGACATTATCCATTTTACATAGTATGTAATCATTTGACTGTAAAAGGAATTAGGCAAATTCACAGCTAACTGGTCATTTTTGAAAAGCAAACTGTATGTTTAATATTTCTGTCATGTTCCAATGATTACATTTTTAAGGGATTCTTTTTTTCCAACCTTTTGTTTTGGGGTGTGGGAGACAGATAATCTAAAGCAGACATTGAAGAAAGATGATTAGTCACCTGTCACTCTAATTTTCCTATAGGTTCTCAATTCTGGAGACAATTAGGAAAATCAGTTGGTTTCTTTAGAAATCCTGGTGAACTCTTTGGATATTTGATACCATCTAAAAAATAACCCACATTCATCACAAATAAAACTAAGAGAGTCACAAAATTAAGTATTTGGAGTGAGCCCACATTCTATTAACTAGTCATGTGTCTCTTAGATGAATGTTAATAACATTTATTGAGAACTTAAGACGTCCCAGGTGCTGTGCTCAGAACTTCACATTCATTATCTCATTTAATCCTCACAAATAGCATGTGACAGACATTATTATCCCTGTTTTTGAGATTGAAGACTGGGGCTCAGAAAGGTTTAGGAACTTGTATGAAGCAGAGCTGGGATAGCAGCCCAAGTCTGAGTGACTTCAAAGCCTTCATCAAATGACAGTGCATCAGGACAGCAATTACCAGATTGCATAACTGCATTACACTGACAAGGTGGAAGCAATAAGGTGCTTTGCAGACATTGAACAATGTAATATGGTCCCTTAGTTATGTTATGAGGTCACTGTATCAAAAATGTAATCATAGATTCAGAGGGCAAGAAGAGCCCCAGAAGCTCTCTAACAATATTGGAGTATGCTCAGACAAGAAAGGTAGAATATAAAATTGTACCTATGTTGTGATTACAACCATGTAAAAGTAATTTATGTATATGGACTAGGATGGGACGAGAACTTGGGAAAATGTATTTACTAATGTGTAGGGATTATGTTATTACATTTTCATGTTCTATTTATACAATAATTTTTTTCTTAAAGATAAGATTAACAGGTTTTTCTGATATATAGAAGAAAGATATTAATCCTAACATGAGTGCTGATTTTGAGAAGCATGTGAAAATACCAGTGCTAGGATTAAGGACACCTATCAAAACATCACTACTGCCTTTTGCATTTTTAGTGATGCATGCAAAAAGTTGTATTAGGAAAATAAAATGTAGAAAGTGGTAGATTTGGCTATAGGACACACTAGGAACAGAGGGTGGGGAGAAGGGGAGATAAGACATTAAATTGTAAATGCCACCCTTCAGCATAGTCATATCTTATTTGTTTAAGTTTTATTTTGAAACAATCTCAAGTGCCAAAAACTTGCAAGCATGTGAAGAAGGATCCTTTCTTCCTGAATTATTTGAGAGTAAGTTGCCAACTCAATGCCCCATCACCCCCAGACACTTTAGTGCGCATTTCCTACGAACAAGGACTATCTCCTTCATAATCATGATACAACCAACAAAGTCAGGAAAATGACATTCATACATTACTGTCACCTCATCTTCAAAGTGCATTTAAGGCTCACAGTTGTCTTGATAATATCCGTGACAGAAAAGGCACCCAGCTAGAATCATACTTTGCATTTAGTTGTCATGTCGATTTAGCCTCCTTCAATCTGGAACAATTTCTCAATCTTTACTTTTGTAACCCTGATACTTTTAAAGATTATAGAGCAGAATTAAATAAAATAGTTCTTGTAAAACTGTGGGGCACCTGGTAAGTGGGGAATAAATGTTACATATATTATAAATATAGTAAAAATATTTGTGATGTACAAGGGAAAATTCTCTACAACTAATACCCTTGACTAAACAAATGATTTTTGAAGTTTGTAAAATTGTCACTGCTAATATGCAAAAACTAAGCTCAAAATATGAACTTTGGGTTGTAGTTAGCTAAAATCCACCACAGTTCTTTATTGTTCCACCTGAAACAGCAGTTCATTTTCTTTTTCTGTCACCACCTCAGTCCTAATAATCCCTTCCCGAAAATTCCATAAGCTTTATGTATTTAAAGATATAAAAGGTGAACGACTTATGGTTAGGAGGCTTTAGAAACCTTTTTCCATCAGCTTGGTGACTGACCTAAAGGGGTTTACAGATGTTCTGGTCAACACATAGGACTCTTCCAGTGAAATGTCACCATGAGGTAAGCCCTTCCCAACCTCAGTGGATTACAAGGCAGGGAAACCACATCAAACCCAAGTGGTGAGAGAAGCACTCAGTGCTTCAGGAAAGACCTATAGAGTCTGGGAGATTCTGGGCTCTCTACACAGTGGTATAGTGTCACCAACCTACAAAGTCTAGGTCCTGGAATCACCATTTTAAGAAGGCAAAGTTACTGTGGAAGGGGAAAATCTTTCCAAGAAAATTCTTTGTAAGGAAAACATACAGAAAAACCAAAGCAAAACAAACAAAACAACTAACAGTTCAAGCTATTGAGTTCAAGAAGAATTAAATTCAGTGGATTTGGCCATCAAATAGGCTGCAGCTCAGAGCTAGGAATTTGCTCTAAGTTAGAACTTTGGAACCAGGACTTTCTTAGTCAAACTTATACAGTTTGAGGTTGTTTTCTGAGGGAAGGACAAGGGTGAACAGGCTAAATAATACAGTTTTCAAAAGTAAGTCTTCTGCTAAACAATGATAGCCTTTCTCAACCAGGCTTCCTCAAAAGAACCTTGGAACATGGAAAAGGATCTGAGTGACTACTTTCTCAATTCTCTCAGGGATGACACATAAGAAGTACCTTTCTAGATGCAAGGGGAGAATTGATTTTATTTCATGCAATGAATACCTTAGGTGGGCTTAGTTCTCTCTCAGAACCTTGGGTGAAAAAGGGCTGGTGTCTGATAGGGTAACCCACCCAGGTGGCAGAGTTGCAACATGGTACTATCATTTTCCTAGAACTCGAGACTAAAAATCATGGTCATCTTGGACCCTTCCTTCACTTTTATCTTCCATGGTTGATTAATCTGTTAACACATCCTGCTTCTACTTTTTAAAAAATGTTTACGGTAATATCCCTTCGTCTCCTTTTCCACTGCCTCTACCACTCATGACTGAATTTTATAACAGTCATAGAATCGTATAACCTAGCCTCTAGGAATATCAGTTTTCTCATGTGCAAAGTAAAGATAATCACAGTAACTACCTTATAGGATTATGGTAAGGACTGAATGAATTATTTTATGTTCAGTGCTCAGTACAGCACCTTACAGATAGTTGGAACTCAGTAAATGTTAGCTATTACTGTTGTTATTATATACGCCTCCTCCTGTAGTGTCTTCCTACCGATTCACTCTGGATACTTAGTTCTCCATATATCTTTCTAGAAAACATGTCTCTCACCACCTTAGGAATCCACTGGATCAAATTCCTGCCTGGCTTTCCATGTCTTCCTCAGCTGATTCATTCATTCACTCTTTCATTTATTAATTTTTTCCAACTTACTTCCTACTACCTCCAAACACATATCATTCAGCCATTCATTCACTATGTTTATATTGCATCCCTGTTATGGGCCAGGTATTGGAGATACAGAAAGAAATGAAGGGAGAAGCACTGCCAACTCTTGTAATAATTGCAGTTGGGAGAATATCAAGTCTACTAGTCAGAAGGTCTCTCCATCATGTCCCTACCCCCAGATGTGTTCCTAATCCAGTCCCACTCTCTCTCTTCTCTCCAAAGTTCTGTCATACTTAGCACCACCCTGCTTTACAGTTGTTCTAGCTAATGTGGGTTCGATATGTCTTACCAACTAGATTATAAATTCTTTGAGAGATGTCTGTATTCTCTTAAGTGAGCAACACGTTAGGAGTTCCAATGATACTTTTGACTGAGACTGACTCATTGATTTTTATAGGGTGCAGAACACATATATCCTCTACTGGGTCCATAGTTTCAAAATGTAAATATCTTTAAAATGGGTAGTTTAGTGGAAGAAGGAGAACTTATATTTCTATCAGTTAGAATATGTATTCACTTGGACCGAGAGCTCTTTGATTTATTATAGCTGATGTTTCTGACTATTAATAGAAGATTAACTAGTACCTGAGAGGTGTATATTATTTTGTATTTTTCATTATTTTGTATAGAATCAGAGAAATTTCCTAAATAAATTCTTTGTTTTGATTATTCTTGCTGTATAACATACCCCAAAACGGCAACAACCGTTTTGTTTGCTCGCTGTTCTGCGGCTCAGTGATTCAGGGGGGTTAGCTGGGCAGTTTTCCCTTGGGGATCCCTGATGCCGCTGCAGTCAGATGTCAGCTGGGCTGCAGTCATCTGAAGTTTGAAAAGAGCCTTAGACTTATTAGACTTTTAGTTCCACCCCTGAGGTGAGACTTCAGGCAAGTCATTTTGTTTCTCTGGGTCTCATTTTCCACACATAATGAAATAAAACCAACAAATCCTTTCGAGAGCTCTTTCAGCTCAAAAGTTGATTCTACGAAATGAGAAAAATGTTTGGATATGAACAGCTACAAATAAGTCATTGTGCATAACTAAGGTCATTCTACAAGTAGAAAAGGTTACTACATGAATGGAAAACACAGGATTGATATAAGAAAGATCTTTTGTGGTGAAACTGATCTTGAATCAATTTTGCCACTAGAGGTCACTAGCGTACCATCTCAAAGAGAACATACGCCATCAAGTCACTAGCAGTTCCCTCTCTCTGGCCCCTAAATGTTGTTCATGGTGTCTTTTAGTGTATTCTGAGTATCTCCCGACAGCTGCCAGAGACATAAGTTATGATGAGGTGACATCAGTTGTCACTCTAGGTGATGGTTCATGTGTGCCTAATGTTCTGTAAGTGTGAAGAACCACCACTTGGACCATAAGGAAAATGACTTCTTTGGCTTTGCTGCCCTCTCACTGGGATGTGTTAAGGGGCAGTGAGATAATTTGATAGAAAGTCATGTGAGCTCTGAAGTGAAAAGACACTGTGGAAATACTGTGTCATCCTCTAATGCAGCATAGATTGTCTGATTTTCATGAGACAGGAAAAGGAAGGACCCAAAGCAGAAAATTCATTCATTCACTCATTAAACCAGTATTTCCAGACACACATGTAGACACTGTACTGGCAATTGGGCTGCATTCATGAAGATCAGCTGGTTCTTCTTCAAGGGATTTAAGGAATCGGGTATAGGAGGGTTTCTATTCCGATACTCTCAGTACTCACAGACCACCAAGCACTCTAAATTCCCATGTCTGCAGGTGGTCACTTGCAGAATGGCAAAACCAGTGGCTTTTTTAAGCTGATGATACTTTTCTGAGGTGATATTAAGAGTAGACTATACACCTTTGACATCAAATCCAAAACTAAACCACAGAGGTACATACCAGAAAATGTTAAAATGCTGAGTTGGGTTGTAGCCAATGATGCTTGTTAGAAAATATACTAAAACGTATTTTGACATAAAACTTTTTAAGTGGGAGAAACAATGCTCTAAGTGAAATTAATGCCCTGAAACATAAAGATCTATAGAGATCACCTCTGAAGAAACTTCTGTGAGAAGGATGGACTCCAGGATGCCTCTGAAGGGCATATCAATTTTCTCCCCAAATGAAAATTACATCCTATTTACTTATAACTTGCTTCATGCTGTGCATAAAGGAAACCTACTTCAAACTCCAGAACTCACAATTCTACCATCAAGGATGAGTAGCAAGGAGTCCTGGGCTCTTTCCATAACTTGAGGAGTTATTTCTTCTACAGCTTTAAGGGGACTTGAACTGTTTAAATCAGTTGTCATCAGCGTTTAGACAAGACACAGAGGCCATATCTGAGCAGGATGGGCAAAGCCCCTATTCCTTAGCAGCAAGGTGTTCTCTCGTTTTCTGCCCTCATTAGCAAAGAAAAAGAAAGGGAGCCTGGCTGGATCTCTGCTTCAAGTTGGGGAAGGCTTGATCTGCTTTTGCTGTGATGGGTGTTAGTAATTATCCTGGCAATTATTAATTTTAACCGTTTGTTTTCAAACAAACTACAGACAGCCTTGTCCTTCCTTCTGATTGTTGCAAAGTCTGCTGGAATAGCGAAAAAGAAAGGGTAGGGGGAATGTTACAAAATATGACTTGATTTATCTAAAAATGTATTTACTATGATTATGCCATTGACTTCTATCAACACTAATGTTTCTTCAAAGCCAGCTAGTGTAGTTTTCTTCCTTTTTGACTGATAGGCATCCCACCAACACTTTATGAGACATTTTTTCCTATTTCCCTCGAGATAATTGTATAAGGAAGGAGGAAGGAAAATAGGAATTTGTCACAAACTAAAGAGGTTAGAGGTTTGGGGGAGGGGCAGTCTGCCATGGGCCCTGAGTGTCACTGCATGTTCTTGCTGGTTTGCCAAGAGCACAAGGACCTGCCTGACCTTTATTCAGGCCGTTTCTGAGGGTGTGTTTGCAGAGAGCAACTCTAAGGGATGAAGTAATGCCTTCCCCTGGTTGAAGAGCAAGCTTGCTTCCACTTGCCGTAAAAGCAATAGCTTCCCTGAGCTCAGCGTTCCTCCCTATACAATAACCCTCTGCGTGTGCAGGCATCTATGGGGGGCTTGGGAGAAATGGGAAACAGAAGCAAACCAGCATGAAGTTCACGCCGCTGTGAGTAACAGAGTCCTTGGACTCTGACGCAGGCATGTCACGTCTTCTCCCAGCATTCACGAACTCATAGTAGGCTAACTTGTAAGCTTGCGCGCTGTGTAAAATCCCAAATCCTGACACAGCCTGACAGAGGAACTCTCCCAAGTTGATTATTTAGTGTAAACAGTTACCAGGGAAACAGAAAACTATGAGGATTACGTTTGTGCATCAAAAGTAAGAAAATCCATCCGCAGCCCAACATTTTAGAGACTTGCTAGCAACTCATGTGCATTCTTTTTATGAAATCTTATTTCTTGCAACCCTGACTCCTAGGCCCTTCAAAGAATCACTTTGTCTTATTAAAACAGAATCCCCTTTATGCTCCAAGAGCCCAATGATTAGTCTTGATTTTAAAGCAGATTATTTTTTAAAAATTTAGTGGAACAGGTACTCAGCTGAAATGATTGATAGTGGTAGATTCATGTGTAGAGAATCACAGAAACCCCAAATCACAAAAGCTAAAATGGAGTGGCTCAAAGATAACTAACTCAGGAAAGCTCTCAGATGTTATGGCAGGTACAGTGCTAAGGGCTGGACTGTCAGACACAACCAAAGCATCAAAGGTTGACTCTTAAATATGGGGAACCAACTGCTATAACTCACTGGTAGTGTTACTTGATAAATTCCTCAGTTATTTTATACAATATTAGAGAGACAGAATTAACTTTATCCCAATCCCTCATTTGAGGAAACAGGGGTCTATGGTAAAGTGATTCATCCCCCATAACGTTACAGTCAATTTCAAATATCTGAATATGCTACAGCATCTAGCTCTAAGGAACACTAAAGTAACTTTTAAACTAGGAAATATATGAAGAATTGAATGAACACATATAGGGTGAGTCAGAACTGGAACCCAGGTTTCCTCTTCTTCAAACCAATGTTTACTGCACTGTTGACAGACCAGGGTTTTCCAAACCAGACATTTGCATACCAACATTGCAATTTTTGCCATATTAAATTAACCATTTAATTAACATCACTTTTGAACTTAGCTTTGTTCTAAACAACAACATCTGCAAACTGAGGGTTAGTTGTATTATTCATATTTTTCTATTATGATAAAATATGTAACTATTCATCATGTTCAACCAGAGCTATAAGCGTCAATACTTGGGAAACACTGATTAGACAATACTTTGTCTAGAGAAAAATAAGCATCAAGACTGCACAGAATCATTCCTTACTATTTTCATTTTTGTCAAGAAGTTCAAAGCTTGATTCCATGGAGACCCTGAAATCCTTCTGAATTTTCATCTGAGAAGCACTAAAAATACACTGGTAATTTCTTACATTTTCTCTATTGAACAGATGAATGAAAATGATTCTGTTCAAATTAGCCAACTATTGGTTATTATCAGGAAATTATAATCTTCAGAAAAGTATACAAAAACAACTTAATTTCCAAATAGCAGTAGAGCATACTATTAAGTCTAGTCTTGAAATCAAGTTTCCACAAGCAGAAAATATTCTTTACTCACCAAATTCAGGACAACATTCATTCTCCAATGAATTCAATAACCTTTCAAGGGAAAAAAATAAGTAAAAAGGAAAATGTGAGTTCTTTTTTAGGAATGAGATGAAACACATTTTGCAAATTAATGAGTGTAAAGTAGGAGAGAACACACCTGGTTACACTTGAAAGTTATCAAAATGCCTCCATTTAGCATATTTCACTTTAAAATATCCACAGTATGTTTAGATCCCTCTAATTACTGCAAACAAGTTAAAAGTTTTTATGTGCTTGATGAGAGTATATCAGACTAGAACATCAAAACAACCTTGGAGGTTCTCTATTTTTTTATTTATTATTTCTTCCTCACATAATATTTTGTCTTGTAACAATAGTTTTCCATTTGGAGTTCCCCATTCTCTATGAAGAATATTTTAATTTGTGCTTTTATTTAGATGGTTTATAATATATGCACCTTCCAGATCACATGAATATCCATCTTATAATCAAATATTTCTATACAATTTCAGTGGTTCCTATTTGTACTTGAATGTTTTTCTTATTCAGAAGGGAATTTTGTGGCTATTTTTAAACGATTTTTTATTGAAAAATGTAACGCAAATATGAAACACCATGTAAGTAAATAATTTAATGAATGTTCACTTCATGACTAGTTTGCCAAGGTTTCTACTCCCTTTTTATAATCACTTGGGTATACTGTTCTTTCTTCTCACCTTTTTGCCATTTCAAGAATTTTTTTCTATTCATTGAAGGACAACTATCAGCAACACTGTTTTATCCAATTTGCAACATTTTGTGAATGATATGCTTCTTCTAATATTATGGTTACCTTTTTGTGTGTTATCTTCTTCAGATAGCTTGTCTAAAGACTTCCTTTAAGTTTAAATTCTCTAGCAAGATATATGTTTGATTCTGAAATGTTAAAAAGTTGAATGCTCTAGAATTACCATATCCTACTTATAGTAATCATTTTCTTGCATTTTAAAAATAGTTTTATCATCCAAGGGTGCATTCAAAATAAACTATAGGTTTTTTGGGTCTGTTTTTTAAAATGTATTTTAAGTGTCTTTTTATCTACAAGTCTTCTTTCCATTCTTTTTTCTTCCAGTGTGATTTATTTGTTAAAGGGCTTTGTTTCTTGTTATTTGTTCTTGTCCTGTTGTTTTGTTCCATTGTCAGATTTCGCTAAGCTTATCCAGATGGTAGACTTAACATATTTCTCTGTCCTCTGTATTTCCTGTTAAATTTCTAGTTTATGGACTTGATTAGGTCAGGCTGCATTAAAAAAAAAAACTTTCTTTGCAGGACTATTTCATAGGTGGTTTTCTCATATAAGCATTTAATGGTAAAGAAATTTCTCTAAGCACTGCTTCATTGCATCCCACAAATTTTGACATGTTTACATTTATTGAAAATATTTTCTAATTTCTCTTGTGACTTCTCTTGTGACCCATAGTGTCTTTAGAAGCAAGTAGTTTAATTTCCAACTACTTGGTTTTCTACAAATATCTTTTTGTTACTGCTTTCTAGTTTAATTCCTTTGTGGGCAGAGAAAATATTTTGTTATGACTACAATCATTTAAAATTTGTTGAGGTTGTTTTATGATAGAATATGGTCCATTTTGGTGAATATTCCATGTGCATTTGAAAAGAAGACAAGTTCTCTAGTTATTGGGTGGAATGTTCTATAAATGTCAAATGGGTCAAATATGTTGATAGAAGTTTTTATTCTGGTCTTTTATATCAACAATTTCCAAATTTGCCTGCACTCTGTTGAAATCACCTTTGTAAATTCTAAAAATATTCATGTCAGTATCCCACCCTAGAGACCATAATTTAATAAATCCAGGATGTAGTCTGTTCTTTGGAGTTATTAGGAGATTCTTAGGTGATTCGAATGTGAAGGCAAGCTTGGGTCCTGGGTTCTTTATCCTTACAGATTTTCTGTATACTTGTTTTACAAATTACAGAGAGGGGAGTGATGAACTTTCCGACTATTGTTGTAGGCTAGTTTCTTATTTCAGTTCTATCAGTTTTTGCTTCAGTGCCACTTTGTAGCACTGTTACAATTTTGCATCTTCTTAATGAACCGACCCCTTTATCTTGTTTTAATATCAATCCCCCTGATTACTAGTGAAGGTAAACATTAAAAGAAAATCTTTCTGACCACTCAGTTTTCCTCTTTTGTGAGTTTCCTGTTTATGTTATTTGAATATTTTTTTTATCTTTGTCAGAATTCTTTACATTTTCAGAGCTTTACTATATTATTTCAGTCTGTGGCTTGCTTTTAACTTGACATAAAATGTCTTCTCATCTGTGTATAAAACAATCAAAATTTAAAATCTTTTCCTAATGAATGACACTGTTTTGTCTGGTTTAACAAATCCTTCTCTACGGTGGTATCATAAAGACATCTGTGTTTTCCTAAAAGTTTAGAGTATTTTCACATTTCACATTTACTTCATTTGGAATTTAATTTTATTTTTGGTGTGAGATCAGGATCTAATTTCATATTTTTATACGAATAGCCAATTTCACTAAAACCACCATAATTTGTCTTTTATATAGCCAATTAACAAAGTTACTGTGCCAATTTTACTACCAAGAATAATGAGTAATAGTTTTTCCCACAACCTTACCAACATTTCTTCCTTACCAGACATCTTTATTTTATACCAACTTCCAGGTACAGGAACTTGCTTTTCTAACTTTCTTTTTGTCTATTCTTGTGTTAATATCGCATTTTTAAAAGTTGCTTTTAAAACAGAATTACCATATGATCTAGCAATTCCAATTCTTGATATATACCCAAAAGAACTGAAAGCAGTCTCACAGAGATATTTGCACATACCACGTTCATAGCTGCATTCATAATAGCTAAACGCAACTCAAGTGTCCACTGAAGGATGAATAGATAAACCAAATGTGGTATATACTTACAATAGAATAATATTCAGCCTTAAATAAGAAGAAATTCTAACACATGCTACAACACGGATGAACCTTGAGGATGTTATGCTAAGTTAGTCACAAAAGACAAATACTGTATGATTCCACTTACATGAGGTGCCTCAAATAGTCAAATTGATAGAGCAGAAAGAGTTGTGGTTGCCAGGGACTGGCAGTAGAGGTGAATGGGGAGTTGTTTAATGGGTATAAAATTTCAGTTCTGCAAGATGAAAAGAGTTCTGGGGATTGGCTGCACAACAATGAGAATATACCTAACACTACTGAACTGCACACTTTAAAATGGTTATTTAAATGGTAAGTTCTTTTATGTATATTTTACCCTATTTAAAACTAACAGGAAAAAACAACCCCCCCAAAACCTGTTCTTCTAGAAAAAAAAATCTGCATTTAATAGTTCTCTTAGTCTTTGGTGTTCTGCAGTTTCACCACGATGTGTCCAGGTATAGACTTCCTTATTTTAATCCTGCTCAAGAATAAGTGCTTCTTGAATCTAATTCAAATACTCCACAACCCTGAAAAATTCTTACTTATTACTATTTAAATACTGACCACACCCATTCTCTCTAGTCTCTCTTTTTGACACTCCTGTTAGATTTATGTTCAATCTTTCTTATTTCTCATGTATTTAGCTCCTGCATTGCATTCTAGTAAATTTTCCTCATAGTGTGTATCTTAGTTCTAGTCCAATGTATAGATCTCAAACACTGAACGGAAAAAATTCTTATCTATTCCTTAAAAAAAGTAAGGCTCTATGTTGGCAAACTGTGCTAGAAGTAGAAAGTCAAGAGACAGGTGGACATATGACTCATTTCTACAACTCAGGAGTATGTGCCAAAGCAGAAACAATAATATTCAAAGCCAGCATGCTGCTTTGTGTCAAGTGCTAGGTACCTGTGAATGGTACCCAGCCTGATTACATTACATCCCAAAGCCTGGCACACAGCATTTCACACTGCGTCTATGACCTTGCGCAGGAAATTTATTTACTCTTAAGCTTCTTTCTGTGGGTTGCTGTGAGGATCAAATGGGATAAAGTGAGCAAAAGTGCTATACACTGAAGTAGTATTAAGGTATTTTCTCAATTCTAAAATATTATTAAACGGTCCGGCGCATTATGGATTTTAAGATAGTTTGGGGAAGATGAGGAGAGGAACAGTCCGTTAGACGTACACTTAAGAGACTTCCGATTTGGGAAATTAAAAATATGGAAAAGTCTGCTTTTAGAACTGAAGAACCAGGGTACTTTCTCTGTTATGTCCACACACGTCCTTTTCTTGAATTTGAATGATTTCTCTCTCGCCCAGTGTTAGGTTTTACCAACCTCCAGGTTTTACCAACCTCCTTCCTGACAGCTGTCAGAATTTTCCACAATTTTCCACACTGGATTTCTTGACCCCATTTTCACGGACCGGCTGAGACTGAGGAACTGCCTCGCTCGGACTGGCTTTCGCACGCTCAGCTTAGCTTCTGTACTGTCATTGGCTGTTGCTCTTCCCGGACCCGCCCACAACGACCTCAACCCTGATTGGATTCCAGTGCCCTTTTGTTACGGCAAAAGGTGGATCCCGAGGGTTTGAGGTAGGACGATTGGGGCGTCGTGTAGCTAATGCGCAGGCGTCCCTTCTTGAGTGGGGATTGGCTGGCGACGGGCCGGGCCGGGCCGGGGCGGGACTCCAGCCTCGGCGCACGCTCTGTGGGCGGAGAGGGCGGGGTTGCCGGTGGCAGTTGGTCCGAGTGTCCAGGCCTGAGGTATCCTCCTGGTCCCTCCTCCTGCCGGCTCCTCAAACGGCAGGTGAGGGCCGTCATGGGTCGCGGAGGGCCTGGCCCCGAGCGACTGGAGTTGCGGCCTCGGTACTGACGAGAGCCTGGAGGGAGGGGCGGGATGTACGCGGCTCGGCGTACGGCGACCCGGGAAGAGCGTCCTAAGGCCTGGGCGTTAGGTGGGCGGCCGAGGCCTGGCTCCCCGCAGAACTCCTGCGCAGCCTCTTTTCTCATCCTATCGTTGTTGGGCGCAGAGGTTCCTTTGTGGAGGGCCGCCCGCGGTCCGTGGCGCGGACTTCCTGCCGCCTTCTCCCCGCGGATCCTGAGGCTAAGGCCTCTGTCCGCCCTGAAATGGGACTGCGGGAGGGGCGTTCGGGTGGGTTGGGACCTGGCACGCCTGGACTAGCCCGCGGCTTCTCGGCGGAGAACTCGGAGACGGGGGCGGGGGGAGAGGACGCGGGGGCGGGGAGGGAGCCGAGTGAGCGGTGAAACCAGGGCTGGCGACATCTTTTCAGGCTCTGAAAGTAGCTCCCGGGTTAGTTTCTCAATGGGCATCTTTCAGGGGTCCTGCTGGACAAGTTTGGGGACTTAGGATTGTTGGAAAGGAGAAACAGACATTCCTGAAAGACAGGCTTTTCGTTGTGTATCGATTCCAGTACTATGACGTAATAATATTAAGGACAGATGGTGTGCTCTGTTCCCAACACTGTACCTGAGAATCCAAAGCTCTGTCTATATATTCCGTGCCTGTACTCATTCATTGATTAAACTCAATATAGCTAGCCACTCTGGGGATCTCATTTCTGGTCAAATATTTGGCCAAACAGTCCCTTAATTTTGTGGAATTTAAAATTGGACTTAACCAGAACAAGTCAGAATGTGAAGGGACTTGAACAAGCCATGTTGAAAGTCGTTGCAGCTTGCAGTGAATGAAATTTACCTTCAGTTTTTTAGATAGTAGAAATAGCAAAGAAATTTGACATCAAGCGTTGCAAAATGTTTTGCAAATTTAGATTAGGGTCATATTAAAGTGCCTTCCATTGCATAATGGAAAAAGCAGGGACTTTATAGTTAGATCTGAGTTCAGATTCTCGGTACAGACTTCGGCTGTGAACTCTAAGGCAAGATATGTAGCCTTTCTGAGATACAGGGTCCTCGTTTGTAAAGTGCCATGTCCTGTTGATTTGATGAGCTAATATATGTAAAGAATTTAGTATATTAATGTACAGTGACGTTTAGTAGTCTTGCTAGTTCCTTTAGTAAGTAGATGACAGATGATGAAAATCAGTTTTAGATGCAGAAAAGTTGAGAGGTTTAGGTTGGGTGGATATCAGAAAAGTCTCAAAATCTCAGGTCTCTGTCGTGAGCATACTGTGATGGAGTGATGGAAAAAACTAGACTGGGACATTGTATGTAGTCTTGGCTCTGTCTATGTAAGTATTACTGTGGTCTTAGGTAGGCCATTATCATCTTGGCCTTGGCTTAGTTGTAAAAATGAGGCAAGTGGACCAGGTAATTTTTTAAAATTCTTCTTGTGGCCTGAAGTACAGCTAAAAGGTAGAAAAGATAATAGCTAACATTATTGAATAACTACTGTCTGTTGTTGCAATCACATTATATATATCAACTCATAATGTTCTCACAACAAAACTATGAGGTACATACTGTTATTAACCTCATTTTACAGATGAGGAAACTGAGGCTGAGATGTTAATCTTACCTGAGGTTTCAGAGCTTATAAATAGGAGAGCTAGCATTTGAATCCAGGTAACCTAAATCCGTGTTCTTAATCACTGTGCTAAACTGCCTTTTATGAAGAGCATGTCATGGTACTGTTGGGCATACTAGAAAAGGTAGAGGTGTACTTGGTAAGATGATAGCCTTTGGTCACAGTTGACTGTGAGGGCATGGAAAATGGGTCGATACTAATGCTTGCCACATTTTTGTATCCTTGTTCTTTCCATACTTTTGCTCCCTGGACTTAAGTTATCAGAATAACTCTAGATTCTCTTCCACTGACCAAGGCTAGATGAAGATAGGCACTAAAATTTACTGTGATTTTTGAGAAAAGTTTTATGAGATCTGACCTCGGCTTAGGTCAGAGTTGAGGAATCCCAGACAGTCATATCCATTGCAGAGAGCTAAGGCAGATTTTGGATAAACAGATCAGCTTTAGCACCCCACATTTATTTCGGTGTTCCCACACTTGAGATACTTTTGTCTGGGTTCTCTCTCTCTCTCTTTTTTTTTTTTTTTTGCGGTACGCGGGCCTCTCAGTGTTGTGGCCTCTCCCGTTGCGGAGCACAGGCTCCGGAGCGCAGGCTCAGCAGCCATGGCTCACGGGCCCAGCTGCTCCGAGGCACGTGGGATCTTCCCGGACCGGGTCACGAACTCATGTCCCCTGCATCGGCAGGCGGACTCTCAACCACTGTGCCACCAGGGAAGCCCCTGGGTTCTCTCTCTTTTAATGTCAGGTTTGGATTTATGTGCAGGAGCAGAAGGAGTTGAAAATGAACTCCTAAGAGCACATCTGACACAGCATTGGATTGATATGATAGCAACTATAGATTGAGAAGAAGAATTTTATAGTTGAAAAATTCAATCTTGTGTCAAGTGCACATTATGATGTAGTACTGTGCTAATGTAGGCATTGCAAAGTTTGAGGATTGACCCTATTTTGAAGGAAGTAAAATCCATGGCTAAAATACTTTGACTTAAAGAGCTCAACAAACCTTTTGATCCCATATATAAAATAAATCTGTTTATAATTCTGGATGTCCTGACAGACTTAGAATATATACAGGAGTAGCGTTTTGAGACTGGTCTATTTGATCACATCACAATAAGAAAAAATTGCTACTTGTGTTTTTTTGTTGTTGTCATGCAGAGGCAGCCAGTGATACTCTGGTGTTGCACACGGCTGCCATATACAGTTGGGCAGGTTTTGCACTGTTCAGCCCTCAGGGCAATCTTACATGGGCTATGATGTGAGTAGTGCTGTCTTGGGTTATGTGGTATATCCTATAGCACTGTCCTTGCGCCCTGCTTTTGTGCTCTTGCTTCCACCCCAATCTGGATGTGTTTTTCTAAGAGTAATTTTCTATTGTTTGGGTTATATGTGGCCAAAATTTCAGAAACTGGCTTCTTTTTCCTTACCTACTACATTGGTCAGCCTGGAACACTTTGCATTTATGGAAGGCTTCTGGGTTTAATTTTAGTATTAGACTAAAATACGGGCAAAAGAAGTATAACCCATCCCTATACTAGATCTGATTTCAAAGTTGAGTGCATTGATTTTGTGATTATCTGTTGCTTTGACTGGTGTATCATATCACTCTTCTCAGCTGTCATGAGAATTCTGTTTCAGGTGTATTCTTAAAAAGACTGGATATTAGAAATCTGGAGGATTTAATATACAGGTTTCCCCCTACTATCTGAAAGTAGAGCATTCCTACCTTTTGTAAGCTGAAATGGCGTAAAGTGATGAAGCAATTATCTTAGGACACATCTTGCTAACAGATGCACAAAATAAATAAAACACGGATGCTCACAGACACAGGTCAAAGCTGTGGTGGCTTGAGGCTGAGATGCTGAGTGTAGTTCTCAGGGAAGGAGCTTGGTGTCACTGCTCAGAGTGAGTGCTGCCTCTTGTAACACCTTGCTGCAAAACAAACGCTGAATGCTATTTTTGTTTTTTGCCTTTTTTCACGAAAGTGAAAATCCTCATCAGATTTCTTTTGTTTAGCAAAACAGGTACTAATGTAGGTCTTTTATACAAGTGAAGTGGCGTAAAGCAAACTTTTAAAAAATGGGGAATACTTCTCTCATGTAGCAGGGAAGATAGCCAAGTTGAAGTCTGCTGTTGCTGAGTATTCCCAAGATCACTTACTTTTGCTTTTGGCTGTTACCTCTGTCATCCCTCCCAGACAAGTATCAATAGTTGAAGTGGTATGAAAGTGATCTTCTCTCGGGGAGGGGCCAAATAAAGTTTTCACTGCTAGCACTCTTCCTCTTCAATTATAAAGACACATTGATTGAATGGAGAAGAATAATTTTTGAAGTGTGGTCTTCGAATACTATTATCCAAAGCATTTAATGACTTAAAGAATTTTTGAAAAAAATTTCATAATCTGTTTGGATTTGTGTGTGTGTGTGTGTATAGACATATATATACACATATACACACATATTTATACAGCTGACCCTTGAACAACGATGGTTAGGGGTGCCGACCCTCTGCACGATTGAAAATCCACATATAACTTTACAGCCAGCCTGCCATATACGCAATTCCGCATCTGCAGATTGAACCAACTGTAGGTCGTGTAGTTCTGTAGTAGTATTTATTGAAAAAAATTTGAGTGTAAGTGGACCCGGATAGTTCTAACCCTTGTTCAAGGGTCATCTGTGTGTGTGCGTGTGTGTGCGTGTGTGTGTGTGTGTGTGTATGCAACTATATCTACCTATCTAAAACTTTTTCTGAAGTACAAAGAACCTGATAATTAAAACCAGCGAGGGAGGGGCTTCCCTGGTGGCGCAGTGGTTGAGAGTCCGCCTGCTGATGCAGGGAACATGGGTTCGTGCCCCGATCCGGGAGGATCCCACATACCGCGGAGTGGCTGGGCCCATGAGCCATGGCCGCTGAGCCTGCGCGTCCGGAGCCTGTGCTCCGCAACGGGAGAGACCACGACAGTGAGAGGCCCGCGTACCGCAAAAAAAAAAAAAAAAAAAAAAACAGGGAGAGTAGCGCTAATGCTGTGTAAGTGGGAAGACTTGGGGTAGATGTATTAAGCATTATTTTTAGTGTTACTTCTTTAATAAAACTATGTGTAAAGGAGGTTTAATATCTTTCTTTTTTAGACTGAGTGATCTCTTACTTGAGAGGCAGTTTATACATGTGTACACTGAGCATTCTATTGCCATGTTCATGCCAGCATCTGAAGTGTCATGAGGGAATATACAATACACTGATCACTGTTTTGATTGTGATTCTAGTTCTGGTATGTAGACATCCTTGTTCAGTAGGTTTGGGTTCTACTGTTCAGCATATGGAGGCATAACAATGCCTTGGGTATAGTAGGTGCTCAATAAATACTTGAAGAAAGAGTAACAACATTGACTAAGATCTAAGTTGCTTCACTGAGTAAATTAGATTGGTTAACAAATCTGTTTTCAGTAATAATCTGGTACATTATTTAATAAATTTTGAGCACATTGCATGTGAAATGAATGTTAGCAATAGAGCAGAACATGTTTCACAAGGATTTAGTGCTCTAATATTTTGGAGCCTTTTATGGACACAAGAAAATGTTAATATTTATTTACTCATTTACATCCTAATTAATCTATTTTAATAACCAGGAGGTGACAAGTACATATTTTTCATTTAACCCATATTAGTGTTTCAGATAACGAGTATTTTTCTTTTGAATTTTATGTTTAAAAAGTGTTAATTGATATATATGAAACAGTGTTTTAATAATGAAGAATATTTTTAGAGAGATTTGTCTTCCTTGCTGCCATTATCCTTAATGTAAGAGCTTTTTCAATTTGCTGTGTGTTCTTTATCCATACTAAAGATTTTTCACATAATTTACATCAGTGAATATACAATGGCATAAACATTCTTTCATGTTATTATAGTCATAATTATTTTTAGTAGCCGCTCCATTAGAAATGGCAACTATAATCAACCAGGCTCTGAATGGACAGTTTATGTTGTTTCCAGTTTACTGGGTTATAAATAAGGTTGAAGTAGATTTTTATAGATGTAATTTTTTTCCTTCTTAATTTTTCTTAGGCTAAATTTCCAAGAGTAAAATTACTTTGTAAAAAATATTTAAATGTTTTTATGAATCTTGTTTATTACTGTACTACTTTCCAAAAATATTACGTTTAAAATTTGTGTCCAATATTTTGTGTTAGTTTTTCCATAACTTCGCTAGCATTTATCATTATCTTGTTTTAGAAAAATATTTTACGAAATATACAGTGGTATTTTATTATGCATTTCTTTGAGTACCAAGAAACTCAACATTTTCTCTTATTTACTTAATACTTCTCTTTGTAAACTGTAAATATTCTTTGCTTATTTCCCCACTGGGTATTTATTCTTAGTAAAGCATGTGAAAAGGGTCCTACTGGGTCACTTAATTTTCTTTTGAAAAACAAGCTTATATTTCATTACTCTATGTGTCTGTGTTTCTAACTTTTTCTCATTGCAGACCATTCATCAAGAATTTTGTATCCAAGGCCCAAAAGTTTGTTACCGAAAATGATGAATGCTGACATGGATGGTATGTTCTTCGTTTTCCTTTTTGTATGTTCCTGGTTTTGTGGCGCATACATTGCTTTATTAAGCAACAGAAAGATCAGAGAATCAATACTTAGAAGGCTTTGATCTTGGCCAGTGTACTTATTTATAATCCCATCTAGTTCTAGAAAAGATTTAAGGCAACTTCCATTCTTTAACTATGAGATGTTGGCAAAACATTTTACCTTCACCTTGGTGTCCTCATCTGCCATGTGGGATATAACCTTTTATTTTACAGGGCTCTTGTATAAGTCAAGTAAGAATGAATATAAACCATTTTGCAGATCTTTTAAGTGCTATACTACACAAATGGTAGCTAATATTAACAGTAAATCTGAACCTTTTCATTACAGCAGTTGATGCTGAAAATCAGGTGGAACTGGAGGAGAAAACACGACTTATTAATCAAGTGTTGGAACTCCAACACACCCTTGAAGGTTAGCTTGCATTTTGTATTTTTCTTGACTAACATCCAGGTAATTGAAATTGTAATTGTAAGCAAATTGCTAAATTTTGTTTGTTACTGTGCAGTTTTTAAAAGTATAAATTTCAAAGTCTACTTTGTTTTTTTTCCTCTCCTGCCTGTAGCTTTGGCTGGTAATTTCAAAGAACAGATACGTTTCAATAAGGAGGTCAAATAGTGTTCTTATGCTTCCCTCTTTAAGGTCTAACATAATGAGCCCCGTTTAAGTCCCTGCGTTGTGTTACTAAGTCCACTTTAATAAAGCTTATTTGAGTGTAAAATCAGTGTATTAGCCTCAGGGATTATAAGGGAACTGATCTGAGTTTTTCCATTTTCTAAATGTCTTGCATAAAATTAATTCCACCAGTGAAACATCTTTTGGTTTTCAACGAAATTAAGAGGTGGTGGTGGTTTTTTCTGAAAACAGGTTGAGCAGATCATGTCATTCCAGTGGCTTCCCATCTCACAGTTAATGGAAGCCAGGTTCCTCTCTGTAAGTCTCTCACTTCCCTTTTACCTTTCAGTCCTGTCATATTCCCTGACTAGGACACTTCAACCTCCTTGCTGTTCTTTCAGCAAGCTTCTCCTCAGGGTCTTAGCAGTTGCTGTTCCCCTGTGCTTGAATCTTTTCCCTTAGTCATTTGCATATCTATGTGGCTCGTTCCCTTACTTCCTTTAGGTCTCTAGCGAAATTTCCTTAATCAAAATAGCTATCCCTGACTATACTGTATCACAGGACAACCGCCCTTGGCTTCCTGTGACCCTTACCCTTCTTGCTTTTTCTCCTGACCCCCACCCACCCTAAGCCCCATTAGAATGTCAGCTGGTAAATGGCAAGGGACCTTTTTTGTTACTGTTGCCTCTAGAACAGTGCCTGTCTCTTAGAAGGCACCTCAGTAACTTAGTTGCTGAATGACTGAGGTGTGGTATCTTCTTTTTTTAATCATCAAGACCTGCTCTTTTGAATTTCTTGCTAATGTAAAAATACAAAACGATCAATTGCTTGGAAACTGACTGCCTATATCCAGTATGTGAATTCAGTTATGTTCACCTACACTGTCTTAAATATTACTAGTAAAGACATTATGGTTTTATGATGATATGAACCAAAATTCACATTTTAAAAACAGTGTTTTTTTAAATAACCATTTTAAGAGTTAACTACTTAACAAAAATGCTGTTAAAGAATAACAAAGAATAACATTTAGCCTAATGTGAAATCTCTTTTTAGGGATTTTGGCTATTGATTTGCACTCAGTTTACTTTCTTTACCTTAACTTCTAAAGTAGTCTGAGTTTAAAAACAGAAAATTTAAGGATTGTATTTCTTTTAAGAATGAATCTTAATAACCATTTTATAACACGGAGTCATTGCCATCATTTTATTGACAATGCGCTTTTTTATTTTTCATATAGATCTCTCTGCAAGAGTAGATGCAGTTAAGGAAGAAAATCTGAAGCTAAAATCAGAAAACCAAGTTCTTGGACAATATATAGAAAACCTCATGTCAGCTTCTAGTGTTTTTCAAACAACTGACACAAAAAGCAAAAGAAAATAAGGGATTGATATCGCTTATGTCTTACGGAATTGCTGCTGATCTTTTTTTCTTTAAAACTTGGATAGATTCCAAAAGTTATAGTACTTTTGTTTGTGGCTTCACTGAGTATTTATGAAGATAATGTCAGACCTAAGCAAAATTAAGAGCATAACAGAAGACTTTCATGAGTTTGTGTATTATGTTAGTCTATGAAAATGTGCAAAGGTATTGTAGAGACTTTATAATTAGAAATGCATATATTTATGAAACTTGAAAATGAATGTTATATCAAATTTGCTTTGATTTATAGGTTTAGCATTGTCTTTTATTATAGGCATAGTTAGAGATACAAGAAAATAACCACCGTGTTGTGACAAAGTGACCAAAATCACGTACTGAATGCACAGCTTTATATACCCTGTCCACCATCGTGTGCCTCTTCTCCATTTGCTTTCTTCCCATTTTCCTTCCCCTAAGGAGAAAATTGGTTTCACATTTGTAAAAAGTAATTTCAGTAGTTAATCATCTAAGAGAGTAGCCCGAACTCTGTTGAAACTTAACCAAAATAAGATATTTTCTCAGTTTAGGGCTTATTTGTTATATTTAGTAATAAGATAGGATAGTTGGTTTCTGTTTAATCAATTGAAAACGGGGGCTATAAAGATGAAGATTTTTCTTTGAAACTGAATTATCGTATTGGGAAGATTTGTTGTTAAAAACTTCCTTTGCACAAAATAATCCACTTGATACCTGAAAAGATGAGCTCTGGTTGTGTGTGTGTTTGAAATAGAAAATTTTGAGGAAAAATAGAAATAGGGTAGGAGAAGTATTCAATACTTGGTAAGTACTTGTAACCAACTCCAAACAGTTTTACTCCAGATTTGTGTTATCTCTGGCACAGATTAGATTTGGGCCGGGGGGGGGGGAATATATAAGAAAATGGATTAAGTTTGGCTAACCTTATATAAACCATACCTAGAAGAGAATAAAATTTGGTCTCAGGTTTATTTGCAGTACCCAGATGATCAACTTTGCAAAGTCCCTTAAAAACTGTATTAAGTATCAGAATCATGAATAAAATGGGAGAGTTTTACATGTATACTAATTGATGCTTTCTCAGTATTTTATCTCACTACTTCTCCCAGAATTTTCTGTAAACCCAACTACTGGTTTGCAGAGTTTTAGTCATTTAACACTTTTTAAAAATTTAGTTTGTACATTCCATTTGGTAAAGAAATCAGTATCAGAAGTAATGTTAAAATATTAAATAGGAAAAGAGATCCACTAATATAGTTTATGGTTATTAAATTTAGGCTAATCATGGAATAATCTTAATGTTTGTATTGGTGTTAAGATTTGATGACTTTAGCTGTATGAATATATAATAGTCATACTGCAAACATTTTGCATCCCTTTGTGACCTAATTTTTAAACATTTAAAACTGTGTTGCCATTATGCTTTGCTGTTTAATAAAAAGCTGTTTCAAAAATTGCATGTGTTTTGATATTGTTGCGTAAGTAACTGGGATATATACAGCGGTGCAGTGGTGTATCGGGGTTGTTCAAAGCCACAGGATAAGTAGCATATCTTAAGTACCAGTTACTGGATGTTTAAGGGAATACTATTTTTTTTAACTAATTTGTATTATTTTTGGCTGCATTGGGTCTTCGTTGCTGCATGTGGGCCTTCTCTAGTTGCGGCGAGTGGGGGCTACTCTTCATTGCGGTGCGCGGGCTTATTGCGGTGGCTTCTCTTGTCGCGGAGCACGGGCTCTAGGCACGCAGGCTTCAGTAGTGGTGGCTCGCAGGCTCTAGAGCGCAGGCTCTGTAGCTGTGGCGCATGGGCTTAGTTTCTCCGCGGCATGTGGGATCTTCCAGGACCAGGGCTCGAACCCATGTCCCCTGCATTGGCAGGTGGATTCTCAACCAGTGCGCCACCAGGGAAGTCTGGGGATACTATTCTTATTAAAACAAATATAGGATATTATACCTTAATTTAAAAAATAAAAGCAAAGAATTCAAAGAAAAGGATCCAAGATTGCCAGGGGAAAGGTGGTTGTATTTTTTAGGTTAGGCTAAGCTCTTGTAACGAGATGCAGTGGTAAAAAAAACAAGTTTCTCTTCCAACTAATGGTTCTGAGGTGAGCATTGTAAACTAACAAACAGGCTTTGTGAGCTGAGGATTTCTCTGCCATTTTCAACCGTGGCTTCCAAGTCACACTAGTTATCACCATTCTGATTTGCAGAAAAATGCATGGGGTACACATGCACGGTTTTTGGGTTGGGCCTGCCTGGAAATGGCTCATGTCTTCTCACATTCCCAAGGGCATGGGGATTTAGATGCCAGAGTGGCTGAGAAATGTAGTTGCTGGCTGGAAGCCATATTCCAGCTACGACTTTATTATGGAAGCCGACAGAGGATGAGTGGCAGCAGCTTCAGCCACAGCCCTCTTCTCTCGCTATTAAGTATCTGTGCCCAGCCTTCTTCCCATACACACAATGTACTCAACCTCTCCTCATCCAGTTACTGACTCGGCTCAAAATCTAGGATCTCTGTCAAGGTCTGTCAGTTGTAGATGTGACTCCTAATAGTCTGACCGCCTCTAAACTGATGACAGATTATTTGCTCTGCCCATTTATAATGGTGTAGTGGGGATAGGATACCTAAATAAAAACTCGAAATTTGGACAACGGAATAAAGGGAAACACATCAAAGCAGTTGTGGAATACTTCTGAGAGAGAGACCCTGTGAAGATCCTGTCTCTGATAGTGGACGAAGTTCCTTGATTAGACCCTGACTGTAATCTCTGGCAAGGGACTTCCCTTACCCATTGCTCTCCATGGCTTCCCCCAACTGGAAAGTTATTCCTTGTCCATTCCCCTCACGGGAGTTGTGAAAGCAGTCCAATTCGCGCTGGTGTGAGTCTGCTGCCCATCGTTTGTAGGCCAAGCTCACATTTCTTGGGCTGTACAATTCCCTCAAAAACAACCTTGTTGTCGATATGCTTCAGTTCCATAGGCTAGGAATCACAATTAAGCTCTTTTCTAGACCAAATTCTCAAAAGTTTGCTTGCTTTCCTTCCTCACAGGACCCTGCCTCTCTTTAATGGAGGCTACTTTGAAACCAACTGAAAATAAGACTGCACTGGGACTGCAACACCCAGGTGTCACTGCAGGGCTGGGTCCCTTTGATTGCCTTAACACTTGGAAGGGAAGTCTTAACTGGCCTTCCCCTTCTACCTCCCACACCTCAAAAATAAAACCATTTTGAACCTTTTCTGCTATTCAGGGTGCAGAAGCAATTAGTTTTTCTAATCTTGTGAGGTACCTAATATGTGTGATCCTTCTCTATTCCCTTCCATCTCTGCTTGGACACTGGTAAGTTCCTTCCTGCGATACCTTGCTAAAAGCATCAAGGAACAGCCAATTCATTTCACATTTTGGCTTATCCAACTGCTGTCCTACAGCTGTTAACTCAAGTGACAAAATGTTACCTGGAATACATGCCCCACCTGCTCGTCATATGAATGGTAAACCAGTGCTATATATTCTGTTTTCATTATGGCAATATCTTCAGGATGTCATTTCTATATTAGAAATACAGGTGGTAAAAAAAAAAAAAAGAAATACAGGTGGTAAACAATGTGCACAGGGACTGTGCCTAGCTTCTGATCAAGACTCTCTCCTTGACCAAACTTTAACCAGGTTCTTCTGAGCCCTCTTTGTCTAGGCCTCATCTTAGGCCCTGTCTTCAGCCTGCCTAGTCCAGTTTTAGTAAAAATCCTGCTAAGTGAATCTGATCACCCTGCCTGCCTTCAGCAAGAATCCTGTTAAATCGGCATGGCAAGCACCCTTCTACCCTCGATGTCTCCTCTTAGGAATTTTCCATCCACCAACCCTCCCCCGACCCACTCTGCTCAACGACTATAAATCCCCAGCTGTCTTCACTGTATCTGGAGTTAAGCCCATTCTCTCTCCCCTATGGTGATCGTCTTGGCCCTATTGCGATAGTCCTAAACAAAGTCTTCCTTATTGTTTTAACCAGTGTCAGAAGACATTTTTAATAGTGATACTTCCTAGCTCTAAATGCTGGTGGAATGATGACTGGCAGGATGGAATGATGACCCCGCTTTTCCTCAGGGTCTCCCAGTAGAACTTCCCTCAATACTAACACTAGTATTCCATCCGAAATTTGTCCTCTTTATATTCACTTTGGACTTTACTTATAGCAAGTTAATACAGCTCACAATCCCTTATCTGGAACTCTTGGGACCAGATATTTCAGAATTCGGAATTTTTCATTTCATACTTGGAATACTTTCAGTACTTGGAATCAAATACATTAATATTTTTGTAGCGAAATATATGAATTTAATACTAAGTTACGTAAGTAAAGACTACAGATAGCCTGTCAGGGAGGTCAGGTTTGGCTGCCAAATGAGTTTTGATGTCAAACATGAAAAACTTCAGATTTACAGAGATTTTTGGAATTTGGAATTGTACGTGTAACAATAAATTTGTGGAGAAATAACCAAAATCATCCAAGCATGCAGTTCCAACCAGTTTATGATGTCATATTTATATTCCTGATCAAGTCCTTTCTCCAAACGAGAAGTGAAAGGTGAATTATATATTCTAGCATTACTTTTATGGTCCGAAACAAAGCAAAACTGATCTTAATTCTTTAGAATGCAGTCTTTCTTTACTTTCCCCAATAATTTTGTTTTTCCCTATCTTGAGTTAACACCCTCTAGTGGTTGTCATCAGATATTTCTTCAATGCTGATATAATCAAAATTGCCAGCAAAGACCAGGTATTACTTAGTTGGTGAGACCACTTGTACATCGTGAAAGAACAGAGAATGTGACTAAATGAAAGGTTAATAATTGGAAGAATGACTTAATTGCCTCTAGGTACTCCATCCTAAAAGCAAGCTACAGTCTATTTCACTTAAATCATAGAGATTAATGGTATTTGAAGATATTTACTATAACACGGACTTTATGTTGGCTTTAGGACCTAATTTACCATATAATGGAAGGGGTATTGAGGAGTGATGACAGAAGCTAAAGTAATACATTGTAATCAATTGTATAATGTATTTGCCTTGTTTTAAATTTTCTATTATTATCTATAGATGGCTTATCAAATGTTTAGTCTAAGTAATTAAAACTTGAAATTACTCCAAAATTTTACAAAAGATGTAAAACTCTATTCATTTAAGAAACACAAAATATGTGGTAAGATACTACGTTAGGTGTTAAAAGATCATTTAAAAAAAATTATCCTGTTGCCCATTTTCTCTAAAATTACCATTGCTTTTCCACGTATTTGGATCTCTACAAACTTCAAATGCATTCAAAAATACATTTTCTCTCCCATCAACCTGCTTCATCTGACCTGTCGGATTAGGGATAATTTTATTTCCTTAACTCCTCACAGCTGTCATACTATGGAATGGGAGCTATAATTTGGAAAGAGATTATTAGAATTTATGTAGAAAATGCTACTATTATGTTTAAATAAATCCTTTACATGAGATTTAAGTAGTTATTCCAATATTAACCATATGATATTTCATCTTTAAATCCTGCTGAAGTTAAAAACAGAACCACAATTGAAAAGAGAACAAAAAAGCTTCATAGGTACCTAGAGTGTAATATATTTATGTTTTAACTATTCTAAATAGTTTTCCCTGAAAACTATTAGTTTTCTAAATTAGTATTCTAAATTTCCAAGGTACATTATATTCATAGCTAGTGGTTAATTTTAACACGTAAGCAGGTTTATCCTCTGTGTTTTGCAAATGTAGACTGACACTTTAAAAAGGCTCCTAGTTCTAGTAGTATGTATCTTCCTAGAGGAATGACCAATGGAAGCAAGGTTACCTTAAAAAAATGTTCAAGGAAAAGGAAGTTACTTTAGCCTGGTCAAGTTAAAAAGCCTCTAAAAAGGCCAACTGAAATAAAGGGCAAAATACATTTATTTTTCTCCTTTATTAGAGGAAAGGATAAAACTTAAATCGTTTTAAACAATAAAGTCACATTATGGTGGTAAAAGGAAAAAGCCATTTCGTTATTAAAGAAGACTCTATGCTTTGTCTACTGCATGGATCTAATACACAAATTTAAAACTATCAGGCATGGTACATCCACAGGAAGGAGCAGTGAACTGGCAAAAACTGGTTGCTCAGATTTTACCACTACAAGCTCATGGAGTTGAACCAAATGTGAAAGTTAAAATTAATCTGCAACCAAGAAAGTAAAAACAGCTTTAATAATCTTTAGAAAAAAATGATCATATATAAGACACTTTTCGGCAAGAAGTTTTCCATAAAGTTAAGAAAGGATTTATCTCATGAAGTAGTAATTTACTTTCAGAAACAATCTCATCTAGAATCATTCAGTATATCTAGTTCACTTGGACATTCCAAATACAAAGCAAGAAAGGGAGTCCTTGCAAGATGCGTTAAGTTTAGTCAGTATTAAATAAATACAAAGTATGGTTAACTACATATTAAGATTGTCCACCACCAATTTATGGAAAGTTCAGAACACAGCAATGGAATAAAGCACTTATTTTCATTTTCAGTTCACTCCCTGAAATAAGGAGTGAATAGTGGCTATACTGGCTGTGTTTGGCTTCCTTTATGTCAGAGGAGAAGCTAGAGGCTCCTTTTCCTTATATATAAGCTTTAAATGTACTACTGGGGAGGGGGATGTACAGGAGGCGGGCTTACCCAAGGATGGGATGTATATGTCCATGAAGGAATCCAAAATATTACCCAACTAGTATAGCGTTCTCTAGATAGTTGGTATTAAAGTAGCTCCATGGTCTCAAAGATTTAGATCACCTTCCAAAGGGTCTGTCACCCAAACATGAAAAATTCTTAAATATGTTAAATGGAATAATACAGCTCTACTATAATGTACTTCTGTGACTTTTGGTACCTACAGTCGTTCCTTGGTATCCATGGGGGATTGGTTCCAGGACGCGTGGCAGATACCAAAATCCACAGATGCTCAAGTCCCATAGTTGACCATCCTTATCTGCAGATTCTGCATCAGAGGATTCAACATACCGTGTAGTTCTATAGAATTAATTGAAAACAAAATCTGTGTATAAGTGGACCCACGCAGTTCAAACCTCTGTTGTTAAAGGGTCAACTGTGTTTTAAAAAGAGGAGCAATAGTCTACCATAGAGGCAGCTTTGAAGCTAGATGAGACAATAGATTTGAATTTGTCAGAAGATAGATTTGACTTTGTCAGAAAAAAGATAAAAATACAAAGCATGATGATTGATATCTATTAGCCATTACAATCTCTTAATGATCAGATAAAAGAAAGACTCCCCAATAATAATTTACCTATTAAAGATGGTATCATTTAAAGAAGAAAAAATATTTAAATGTTATTTTCAAGAGCAATGTAGGCATAAGCAATCTTGTAAACAGAGTAAGCCATTCTGGCATAAAACAACTGTAACAGCTTCAAAAAAATCTGTACACCATTTCGTTTTGATAAACCTCTTATCTCTGTATTCAAATATAAGTATGCTGCACTATTGACCAGTGATTCTATGAATGACACATAGACATTTCAGTTTTGTTGATTTGTCTGTCAACAAAGCACCTCTTTAAAGGACTCTATAATTTACGTGAACAATGGACCATAACTATAATTTGACACAAAGGAGGTAAATGTGGGTCACATACAACACTTTCAATTGTTGATAGAAACAAACAACCATACAGAAACTTTATTGCATTTAGCTCTGTACAACAGAACTCACTCTTATGTATACTGTGGAACTACCAGTTATACTGTAGTATAGCCGTTTAAGGGGAAATTCCAATAACTGATTCTTCCAATAGCAGTGAAGTTGCTGCATATTATTTTGCTCTGTAGAAACCAAAACTTTCTCCAAACTATTAAAACTGTGTAACTTCTAATGCTATTAATCTCTTAAAATTTGACATGTAATGTGCCACTTTTCTTTTATTCTAAATTCAAAGACCAGGTTAACTTCAAAGTGTTTTTTTTTCTGAAAAATAAGATTAAAATAAATGTCTGGAAGAATATCATTGCTAGATAGTAGAAACAGGATGTGCAGATTGAGTCTAGTTCACTTGAGAATGCCAACTCTCTCTCTTAGGAATTAAAAATACTTGAATACAGGTTACTCCTTTCGTACTCTTCTTTTGCGTACTGACTTTACTGGCCCATCTCCAGATCCTGTGCCCTCATCTGCTTCCCTCATCTGGGGAAAAAAAAATGAAAACGTTTATTTTCATACAGTGGGCAACTAGTAGAGAATAGTAAATAATGTATTTCTTATTCTCTAAAATACATGTTTCTAACAAAACATCTTTATGTTTATATATGTATATATCTTTATTTTTATGGTCCTTTACTTAATAACTGATCAAAAACGTGTATATAAATTGATGTTTCAATTTGTTCATCTTTTGCCATGATTACATTTTTAGAATAACTGTTTGTCAAATATGCATCTGACAAGGAATAATGCTAATAACTCAATTCATGATTTTATTTCATGATTTACAACTTAATCTAATGTCATGGTTAATTAAAGGTTACATGATATTTTCATTGTGGGATATTAAGCATTAACTATACATCACAATGTTTCTGTAAGTAATGAATTGCTGAGCTGGTTTTACAGAGACTTTTTCAGAACTTCTGGTACCTAACACTTTGAGAAAAATTAACAGAGAGGAAAGGGAAACATTAAACTTATGGTTTGGGCTTTTTCTCTCCTTTAATTCTATCCTTCCAGAATAATCATTTATATATAAATTAAACTTGTATAACAATAAAATAATGCAGGTATTATACAAAATAGTTATAATTATTTCTAAAGGTTATATTATATAAAAATTGATTTATTTTAGCTCACTGACAAACATATAAGAAGATTAAAAGACTGAAAAGATGGAATTTAGATACTTTTAAAAGTACACAAAATATTTTACAAAGCAAAATATAACTAGAATACACATTCAGTGAATGATTCCAAATATTATTATTAAAAGAGTGACGGCGGGAAACAAGGACTGCTTAAAACTCTGTTCTGAAAGAAATTATCTTCACCCAGCTCCCTCTAAATAAAGATATTCATACTAGATAATGAGCCCCAAAGCCCATTTAAAAAAAACTCACTAGGCAGCTAAGACCAGTAACCAGGTATATGTACCGAATAAGCTTTAGAAAACAATTAAAACAATAACAACAGAAGTTTATCTGGAAGATTTCTTCAAATAAACAAAATAGCAAGTTTATCTCATCACATGCAACAGTCCAGGCATAACGGACCTTTACCCTACCTAACTCTAAGCTATGAGAGTGCTGGGGACGGTGACCGGCAGGTGGGGTTATGCAGCTCTTAGAGGGCTAGAGAAGCAGAGAAAACAGGCTTGGTGGGTATATACTAGGTGAAAGAAGAAAGCTCGGGTTCTGAATTATACCTGGATGGTTTCTGATTCCATAATAACTGACTATAAAAAAAGGCACTGTGGAAAGTTCTGTCATACATCAGGATGGAAAAGGGGGCAGACATATCAAGTTAATGAAAAACTAGTTTATTAAAGATTTGAGAAAAACACCATTACCAGGCATAGTACTCAACTACCCAATGAATGCAATCTTTCAAAATGTTACAGTAAATAACTGTGACAGTGAGAACGTTTTCACAATGGCTAAAAGAAAATTGTCTTGTAATAAACAGACTTACTTTTTAAATATTCAGATGGTCTGCTTATTACACCTTTCAACAAAACACTTTAATGAAGTCATTTTTTACAGACGTAGCTCTCTCTTTATATTTTGTAAACCAAAGGCTTACTTTATACTGTTTCATTAGGCATTAAGAGGACATAAATTACATTATTTTCATGCTTTCCTTAAGGATACATTTTAAAGCAATATGTATGCTCTTAAGAAAGCTGGGAGAAATATGGCAAAAAATTCTTCAAAAACCAGATTGCTTTTATTAAATATTTTTTTATGGAATAACAGTCATACATAGAAACTAGTTTATTTTCTGTTAAAGAGTTGCTTACCTCATCCTCTGACCCAGACTTATTTGATTTATTACCTTCTTCTTGTCTTTCTATGATTTCAATTTCTTCTTCACTCTTTTCCTCAGGTTCACCTTCCTCTTCTAGAATTTTTTATTAAATAGATTTTATTAAAGGCAAAAACTCGAATTAGAATTTTGCTACTTAAAAGTATTAAATAAAAGTGGAGGGATGTATTTAAATTCCAATATTTATAAGCAATTTCTTCCATTAGACCTTTATAAAATTTAAATAGAAATATTTATTTTATCATTTTATAAATAAATCATCATATTTGAGGAAAGGGGCAGGTTTGAAGAATTTTAAAGCACTCTGTATGTAAAATGAAAACCAAAGAATGTGTGTGTGTGTGTATGTGTGTGTGTACACACATATACGTAAACATACATGTGTGCATGTGTGTTTTGAGGGAGTATGTTTTTTAAGTCAACTGTTGCATCAACTATTAAGTTAAAAACAGTGCTCAAGATATAATTTAGGTTATAAAGGGCTCATTCTGGAGCCTGGCTTGGGATGCCTGACAAATATCAATAGTTTTATTGCTACCTCAATGTGCATAAGGAAGTCACATTGGAGAGGCACCAAAAAGCCTCAGCTGTCTTCAGTTCTAACATCTTCTGGAGTTTAGTAGAGGGTGGCAAGGGGACGTATGATTTAGCAATGCTTTCAAGAGATTAAACTGTTCGTTCCACATGATAAATTATCTGATAAACAACAGCCCTTGGGAGACTTGGTGTGGATTTTGTTGCTGCAATCACCTGCCTTAAACCGATTACTCTTCTACAGAAGCCATGGTTTGTACCTCCCATCTCATCCTTGGAGGGGAGAAAAATCTTTGCAAAAAGCTATGGCAGGGCTTCCCTGGTGGCGCAGTGGTTGGGAGTCCGCCTGCCGATGCAGGGGACACGGGTTCATGCCCCGGTCCGGGAAGATCCCACATGCCATGGATCGGCTGCGCCCGTGAGCCACGGCCGCTGAGCCTGCGCGTCTGGAGCCTGTTGCTCCGCAACGGGAGAGGCCACAACAGTGAGAGGCCCGCGTACCGCAAAAAAACAAACAAACAAACAACAACAAAAACAAGCTATGGCATATGGGATTCATAGTTGCTAGGTTCTGAAGCAAGTGAACAATTTTTACACCTCTTTCTTCCTAGAAAACAAAAGTCATACATTGGATGTCTGCTCAGGTACAACCCAGGCAAGGATGTTACTCCTCTTCGCCAGTCACGCCTTCTCGAGGATTCAAATGGTATAAATCTGACAATAAACAAGTGCAACAGCCAGTGTTTACCACTTAATCTACTATTTTAAGTGAGCTCTGCCCAGCTTTGTCCCCATTATAAATCACCGTCATCGTCTTACCTTTTTCAAGAATTTCACCATCACTTTGCTGTTTTTCCTCTTCCAAGTCTACTGGTTTCTCCAGGGCTGCTTTCTCTCCCTTTACTTCTTGCTCTAGTGCCCCCTTTGTTTGTGGTTTACATATGTCCAGTTTTTTGAACTCTGCATCTTCATATCTTTTCTGTCGCAGTTTAACACAAGCTATTTTTACTAAAAGCAAAGCACTATTTACAAAAAGATTTTTTTTGCAATAAGTGATATCATAGTGAACTATCAGTAAAAACTTACAGGCAATTTAGTTTATTACTTTTAAGAGCCACTTGCTCCAATATAGAACTCCTAAACACTAAGAGATTTTTTTTTTTTTTTTTTTTACTGTTGACAAAAATTCATTTTCTTTACCTTTACTTTTCTTGGCCAACAAAATGAAGTAATTAATGCTATTGGAAGCACTGCTGTCACAAGATAAATGAACCAAAGCCATGGGCGCTCTTCAGCAGCTGCCGTCAACTGTTTGAATATACTAGGCTAGAGAAGAAATAAGCATAAAAAGGCAATTAAGATTTTATAAACCTTCATTCAGAAATACAGCCTACAAAAACAAAAAACTTATTTCACCTAGGTGGTTTTATATTAAGGAATCGTGAATTTGTAAGATAAAAAATATTTTATTTTCTCATTTTATACTTCATAAAGTTTAAACAATTATTCGCATGCATTGCTGTTTGACACTTTGTAGTAGAAGGTACATTATACTATATAGGTGAATACTGCTAACCTACCAGCAAGAATTAGGACAGTTTTCTTTTTTGGTAAGTTTCAGGATAGAACTACTCCTTATGGATGTATTATCTGGTTCATTTAGAAGTACACAACTCTCTGATAACTCAACCCGTACATTTAAAAAACTTACTAAAAAAAAAAAAAAATCAACCTGATAATCATTGTGTTTTCTTTTTCTTGTTTATTAACAAATTTTACACACAACCTTCAGGAAGGAAATTGTCTCTCTTACTAAAATGAAATCTAAAATCATCAAATGTTTTAGTTAAAAGAGTTTCCAAATGAGAATCCCTTTACCTTTACTTACTCTTCTGATGGTTTTTGCTAATATCCAAAGAGACCTAATGTGAGGTACACATTTTTCTTTACAGTAATTCATTTTAAAGACAGATTCTCCAAGATGCATTGTGTTGAAATACTTAGCTTATTCTTTTCTAAGTAGTGTTAAGATTTGGGGAAAAAAACTGAAACATAATAATATTAAATTTTAAAAGTTTCTATACTCCTCTAAGTGAAAAGTAGTTAAAATGAATAAAGAATATTTAGATTACTGTTCCCACTTAGGCCTTAAATTGATAGGTGACAAAGATATTAAGTCTCATTTCTAGTAGTAGTAGTGGTCTCATTTCTATAACCATCAAAAGGCACTCAATCCCATTATGCTTTCATAATTTAATAAATGAAATGAAGACTTACATATATATAATTCATTATTAGTTTATAATGAAGCTGTATCATATTTGGTAAAGCTAAATACTCTGTCTACATAAATTTATTTAAATATGCTTCTTTAGCATCTAGTAATTATTGCACATTTATTTACCTTTTTTAAAGGCCATTTGTACAACCTATAACCAGGACCACATCCTATTATTACCATATGGTAAATACTGTACCTCATTATCATTTTCTATCATTATTTTCACTCCCCAACCATCTGCAGCCCAGCGATCTGCTACTTCCTTTTCCGAACAAATAATAAAATTATCAAAGTAGATATCAGAGGTCATGGACCAAAGCTCTAAACCAAGAGCACAGAAGGAAGTCAGAAGAAATGGGTGATTGTCTTCAAAATAATCTGGATTAGGAATTTTTCGAGGACTCCAGATACCCTGCGAGAAAAAATAATTTAAAGACATTTTCAAATAAAATAATTTCATTATAAATGTTACTCAAGAAGTAGTTGGTGTTGAATGAAATTAGCAATACTAACTGGAAAAAAGAAAACTTTAACTTACAATTAATTCATTAGTAATTCACTAGAAATAAAATCTTGTTTCTTCTTATCTGGAACACGATGTTCCCTATGAAATATATCCTGTACACGATGTTCCCTATGAACAATGACTTTAAACTCTGCAAAAGGGGACTTCCCTGGTTGTCCAGTGCTTAAGACTCTGTGCTCCCAATGCAGGGGCCCTGGGTTCGATCCCTGGCTGGTGAACTAAGATCCCACATACCACAACTAAGCCCACGCAGTGCAACTACTGAGCCCGTGTGCTCTAGAGCCAGCACGCTGCAACTAGAGAAGCCTGAGCGCCACAATGAAGACCCAGTGCAGCCAAAATAAGTAAAATAAATAAGTAAACTGCCAAAAAAAAAAAAAGAGGCAGAGTGAAAATCCAATACAGAAACCTGAGTAATTAAATTTCACAACTGACACTATATTAGACAAGTTGGGTTTTTTTTACATTTAGTAAAGATATTCAAGACAAGATATCATTAAAATTGTTCAAATCAGAGATCACTGTATGGCAAAAATGGAACCGCACCTTTCAACATATACTTGTGATAGGCATCAATAATCAACCATGGTTGAATCTCAGAACAATTATTCAACACAGAAGTTCCATTACATCTTGAATGATTAAACTCAACCAAATCAAATAAATTGGACAATATGATCACTCACTGACTTATTCCACCATCACATATGTCTATTCTGTGCCAGGCACTATGCCAGATGCTAGGATACAGTGGTAATCAAGGCAGATATGGTCCCTGCATTATGGTGTTTAAAATCTAATGAAGGAGATAGACGTTAAAAAAGTTACCAAAACAGACATTTTGTGATAAATACTATGAAGAAAAACTACAGTGAGCAAAAAGAATATATAACTGTATATATAAAATAAATGTTAGAAAATATCAATGAATAATTAGATAAAACTAGAGGGTTAAATGGATAACATAAGGACTTCTACCTCCAAAACTAGGTATACTCAAAAAATATCTGATTCATATTAGGGAAAAAAATTCAATTTTAATAATACCAGAGGGTAAGGAGCATGTTAATTAAGCACAGACTTTAATTACTAAAATGTGCAACCTGAGTCTTCTTGATCAGAAGTCACTTTTTATATTTAATTCTAAAATAAAATTTTATTCCAAAGTGATCATCAGTATAAGGAAAAATATAGTATAAAGTAACTTATCTTTAGTTCTTAATTTTATTCCCCCAGAAAATTAAATAAGGAATGTTTCAGTTTTTAAACATAAATTAGTTGGAGTACTATGTTCTTTGACTTCTTAAGATAGCTAAGGCACACTATTATACAAATCAAATTTCCTTAAGTTAACATAACATTATCAATAACTAGATAAATAGCACAACATTTTAAAGTTTACTATGGGACTGGAACAAGTGGTTATTACCTGGTAGTTAGGGTTATCTATCATTGGAGGTGTCCATACTCCTTTGTATTTTGGGTTACCTATCATGGGAGGGCTCCACTCGCCACACCCAATCTGACATGCCGGATTAGAAATCTGAGGTGCCTCCCATTCTCCATCCATGTCTTCATTCCTTAGGATATTAGAACAAAGCAAATGGAGTAACCTCAAGTCTCTCCTGTCAGTCATATAAACTAGTAACAAAAAAGCAAGTAAGAAACATATGAAATTGACATTTGAAGATGAAGAATGCTTACCAGTCAATGGGTTTTTCAGCATTAGGATCTGGAATAAATTTCGGTTCATTATCAAGCCAGCCATCAGGTTTAACAACACTTGTATCTTCTATTTGGGCAGGTTCACTTTCATCCCTGTAAATACAGTATTTTATGCTAATTATTAATTATTCAAGCAGTTTAAAAATGCACGCTACAAAATTCATAAGGTACCAAAAGGCATTTCCTACCCTGTCTTTGTACCTACTACCTCCCCTCTCTCTCATCCACCTAAATCTTCTACTATACACTTTTTTATATATATTACTTGTTATGTTCTATACATACATGCACATATGTATGTGTGTGTATATGTGTGTATATATATATATATATATACACACACACACATACTTTTTTTACACAAATGATAGCACTCTATACAGAGTATGTTAGACCTTGTTTTTGTTCACTTAAAAACTCATTCAACAACAAACATATATGGGATGACTACTACATGTCAAGACTGTTCTAGGAGCTCTGTTTTATATAAATATATATCTGCTTCATTCTTCTTAACAGTTGCATAGTTTTACACTTTGTGAATATATCATAATTTATTTAATCTATCTATTGTTGAGAATAGTGTTTTCAAAAACTTACTATGATGAATAATGCTATAATTAATATCCTGGAATATATTAGAAATTAATAAGAAATCAGTTGTCAGCTATATGAAGTAAATTTTTTTTCCAGTTTCTCATGCATTTTTTAATGTAGCTCATGGTGAGGTTTTGTGTTTTTTTGCCATGTAAAACATTTATTTTCATGTAGTTGAAATTTATTAACATTTTCCTTTATGATTCTTCAATTTTATGTCATATTTGGAAAGGTCTTCCCTACTCCAATATTATTTTTTTAAAAACTCTCCATATTTAATTCTAGTAATTTTTATATTTTCATTAAAAATAACACTTAGAAAGTAAATTCTGAAGTATATAAACATAGTCACAGTAAGTAGTGAATAGAATTACTAACATAATTTTCGTCTTTACAGAAAAGAAAAAATTTTAAATAAGCTACATTACGATTTTCCAAACAAAACTTGAATAACAAACTGAAATAATCAACAATATATATGTAAAGACTGAGTAACAAACTGAAATAATCAAATCTATGTATGTAAAGACTTGTACTTGCCTGTTATTAATGTTATCTTAGGGTCTCTGAGGGCTCAGAGTAACCGGGGTTTAAAATTTAAGGGTGCATCTCTTTTAGCACTTTATAAAAAAAATTCTCACACATTTCACCAATCAGAATGAGGTTGGTATACAGTTTTTCTCATTGTACAGTTTCTCTCATGTCCCAGCCCTACTCTTTATGGGCAAACAAATGTGAAGCAATGTTAGAAAGCCCACATGGAGGGATGTAGTCCTACCTTTTCTGATAGCATGAATTCATGGAAGTGATACACTAATAAGTGACTTATTAATTTTTTTAAAAAAGTACTATTCTTCCTACCTTGCACAAGTTACTTCCCTATACTATTTCCCTTAAGGCAAAGACATTTTCACTGCTAACCAGTACCCCTATTTATCTAAAAGACAGTCAACAAGTTAACACTTTTGGTTTTCCAGGAGCAACATTCTATCTGAATAGGTGGTAAACCCCAACGTTTACAAACAACAAGAACTTGAAGAAATAGTAATAGACACTTTCCAAAATGAAGTACACAGAGAAAAACTGGTTTTAAAAAATGAATAGATTCTCAGTGACTTGTGTAACAAACGTAAAGCAGTCTAACACACATTTAAGTGGCATCCCAAAAAAGAGATGGGGAGCCATATATAAATATTTAAGGAAATAATGGCCAAATGTTACCCAAATTTGATACAAACTATAAACCCACATTTCAAAAAACTCAAAGAATCCAAAGCAAGGCAAATATACACACACAAACAAATGACATCAAGGCACAACAAAAATCAAACTATTGAAAACCAGTAACAGTGAAAATAAATCTTAAAACCAAATAGAAAAAAATGACATATTAGGTAAAGGAGAACAAGGATGAGAATAACAACTGACTTCTCATCAGAATCAGTGTGAGCCTCATGATAAGGAATGGCTGTTGCAAAATAACTATCAACCTATAACCCCATAGTGAAAAATCCTTCAAAAATGAAGGCAGAATAAAGAGATTTTCAGACAAATAATTTAGGAGAATGCAATGACAACAGGTATGTACTACAATGTATTAAGACAAGTTTATCAAGCAGAAGGAAAACAATAACAGACAGGAATTTCTATCTACACAAAAGAAGGAGAGTACCAGAAATGGTAAATATGTGGGTAAATAAAAGATCTTTTCCCCTCATAACTGTCTGACAAAAAGAGACTGATTGAAGAATAAATATGCATGGCCTTCACAGTATATAAAGAAGGAAATGTATGATAATAGCATGAAGGATGTACGGGAGAAAATATAAGACTCTCATATGATTAACTTAGACATGAAGTGGCATAACACTATTTGAGAGTAGACTGAAATAGGTTTAAGATGCATATTGCAAACCCTAGAGCAACCGGCAAAACAACCAACTACAGATGAAAAGCCAAAAAGCCAATAGAGAAGAAAAAATAGAAGACTCAAATAAAATATAACTCAATCTGAAAAAATCCAGGAAAAACATTTTATAAAAAGCCACAGAATATATGGGACAAAGAAAAAACAAGTAGTGAGATGGTAGGTTTACACCCAACCACAGCAATAAGTGCATTAAATGTAGATGGTTTAAAACACTCAAATTAAAAGGCAAGACCCAAATGTAGTTGCCTACAAGAAAATCACCTGAAAAAGAAAGGCATATACAGGTTACAGGTAAATAATGGAAAATAATATTCAATGGAAACATGACTTAAAAGAAAATTGGAGTGCTGATTTAATATCAGACCAAGTAGACTTCAAGTCAGAGAGTATTATAAGAGTTTATAAAGAAGGACATTTTATAATAATAAAAAGGTCAGTTCCTCAAGAGGTCATGAAATACTGTGAATTGATCTAGTAACAGATCTTCAAAATACTTGAAGCAAAAACTAAAAGAACTCAAAGGAGATAAAGACAAATCCACAATCATAGTTGAAGATTTTAGTTCTCTTCTCTCAGTAAGAGAACAGACTGAAAACCGTTAAGAATATAAAAGCTTTTGAACAATGCTGATGTAATTGATATTTGTGAATGTTTTCTGACCACAATAGAATTAACTTGGGAGTTAAAATGAAAACCATATCTGGAAAATCCATAAATAATTGACAACAAAGCAACACATTTAAAAATACATGATTCAAAGAAAAAATCACTAGGGAAATTATATAACAGTATGAACTGAATATATATTTGTGGAACTTAGTTAAAACAGTGCTTAGAGAAATTTTACAGCTGCTTCTATTGAAAATTATTTTCTACCTTAATAAGGTAGAAAAGAGAAGCAAATTAAGTCCAAAGTAAGAAGAGGAAGGCAATAATGAAATAGAAAAAAGGCCAATGGAAAGGAAAAAACTAAAACAAAAGCTGGTCCTCCACAAAGCTCAATAAAATTGATAAACCCTCAGCTAGGCACATCAAGAAAAAACACTAACTGCCATATCAGAAAAGAAAGAGGGGACATCAGTACAGATCATTAGACATTAAATGGATGATAAGAGATGCTGGAACAATTAGACACCCATATTTTTGAAAATTAATCTTGATTTATACCTCACACTACATAGAACAATTAACACAGAACAGAGTTTTAGTCAAAACTATTTGTCTAGAAAACAAAAGAAAATCTTTGTCACATTTAGGCAAAGACATCTTATCTTAGTAAGATGCAAAGAGCATGAATCATCAAAGACAAATATTGACAAACCAGACTTCATAAAAATTTAAAACTTCTGCTCTCTGTTACGAAAATTAAGACAAGCCCCAGAGTGAAAGGAAATATTGCATACTGCATATCTATATTAATTGACTATTGCTGCATAACAAATTACCCCAAAACTTAGGGGCTTAAAGTAACATTTATTACTGCGGTGTCTGTACTGCGAAATCTGGGTGCCACCTAACCGGGTCCTCACCTCAGGGACTCTGGCACTGGCAATCTCAGACTGAGGTAGGCAGCTTCTGAAATTGTTTTCCAATGATCCTACCTCCTGGTATTCACGTCCATGTGAAGTCCCCTCTCCTTGAGTGTGGGTGGGACCTAATAACGTGCTATTAATGAACAGAAATTAGTAATGGTATGCTACTTCCAAGATTAAGTTATAAAAGACTGTATATTAGTTTCCCTAGGCTGCTGTGACAAAACACCACAATCTGGGTGGCTTAAAGTGACAGAAATTTATTATCTCAAAATTCTGGAGACTAGAAATTTGAAATCAAAGTTTTGGGCAGGACCATGCTCTCTCTGGAGGCTCCAGGACAGGATCTTTCCTTGTTTCTCCCTTGCTTCTGGTGGCCACTGACGACCCTTGGCATTCCCTGTCTTGTAGATGCATCACTGCAATTTCTGCCTCAGTTGTCACATCGTGCTCTCCCTGTGTGTCTGTGTCCAAATTTCCCTCTTCTTACAAGGACACCGGTAGTACTAGATTTAGGGCCCACCCTAATCCAGTATTACTTCATCTTAACTTGATTACAGATGCAAAGGTCCTAATTCCAAATAAAGTCACAATTACAGGTTCTGAGTAGACATGGAATTTTGGAGGACAGTGTTAACCCAGTACAGACTGTAACCTCCATCTTCTTCGCACTGTCTTCTCCCCTCCCTTCCCCTCTCCCTTGCTTCCGTTGACGACAGCTACCATGTTGTGAGATACTCTGTGGTGAGGCCTAGATTGCAAGGAATGAAGGGATGACTCTGGCCAACACCCAGCCAGGAACCGAGGCCCTCAGTCCAACAACAATTCAGTCCCTTGAGAGACTGAATCCTGCCAATGCCCACTTGAGTGAAACTGAAACTGGATTAGCTCCTCGTTGAGCCTTTAGATGACTATAGCCCCAGCTGACATCTTAATTGCAGCTGAAAGACCCAGGGCCAAAGGACCCACTAAGCTGCAGTCAGAATCCTGAATCACAAGAAACTGAGAGATAACAAATGTTGTTTTAAGCCACTTAATTTTGGGGTAATTTGTTATACAGAACTAGATAACTGACACAACACCTGTATCCAGAATATAAAGAACTCTCATAACTGAATACAAAAAAATAACCCAAATAAAGCAGGGGAAAAAACTGAAAAGACACTTCTCCAAAGAAACTGATATGAATGGCAAGTAAATGAAAATTGGGGAGATTAAGGATTAGTCACTAGGGAAATGTAAATCAAAACTACAATTAGATACCACTACAAACCTTTTAGAATATTCAAAGAAAAACAGAAAAACAAAAACAGATAATACCAAAAGGTCAAAAGGTACAAACTTCTGGGGATGTAAGGTATGGCGTGGTGACTACAGTTCACCACACTATATCATATATTTGAAAGTTAAGAAGAGTGAATCTTAAAAGTTCTCAAAACAAGAAAAAAGTTGTTAACTATGTGAAGCGATGGATGTTTAACTAAACTTACTGTAGTGATCATTTTGCAATATATACATATATCAAATCATTATGTTGTACACGTAAACTATTACAATATTATATGTCAATTATATCTCAGTTAAAAAAACAGATAACACCAAATGCTGTTAATGTGTAACATCTGGAGCTCTTACATAATGGTGGGAATGCAAAATGGTATAGCCCTTTGGAAAAGTTTGGCAGTTTCTTACAAATTTAAACATACACTTATCGTACAATCACACTCCTAGGCATTTACCGAAGAAAAAGGAAAAATTATGTCTATACAAAGCCCTGACCACAAATGTTTGTAACAGCTCTATTCATAATTGCCCCAAACTGGAAACAACCAAAACTTCCATCAATATGTGAATGGATAAACAAATTATGATACATCCCTACAATGGTACACTACTCAGCAATAAAACAAAACTAATTACTGATACAAGAAAAAATACAGATAAATCTCAGAAAGCATCATTCTGAGTGAAAGAAATCAGAAACAAAAGTTATATACTGTATAATTCCATCTTATATGATATTCTGGAAAAGGCAAAGCTATAAGGGACAGAAATCACATCAGTAGTTTCCAGAGGTTAAAGGTGGAAGGAGGGAATTGATTACAAAAGGATATACAGGCCTTTGGGGAATGATGGAAATATTCTACATCACGACTGCGGTAGTGGTTACATCACTGTATATATTTTTCCAAATTCATAGAACTGTATATCTAAAATAAATGGATTTAACTGTATGAAAATTATACTTCAATAAATCTGACAGAAAAAAAAAACATGCAATCAGAATCCAGCAAACATCAAAAGGACAATACTTGTTGACCAAGGAGATTGCAAGGTTAGTCAACATTAGAAAATCAATCAATGTAATTCACCACACTAAGAATATAAAGGAGAAAAACCACGTGGTCACCTCAATAGATGCACAAAACGTGTTTTACAAAATACAACACCCAATCATGGAGAAAAAAAACTCTTAGTAAACTAAGAATAAAACTTTTTTACTCATACTTAGTACATCTACCTTTATGTAGTCCCCTCCCAACTGTACTAGGGTTGGTCTGTGTGACAAACAGAATGCAGCTGAAGTGATGGCATGTCACTTTTGAGACTAGGTTATAAAAGGCACTGCAATTTCTGTGGTTGTGCTCTCTCCCTCTTGGATCACTCCCTCCAGGGGAGCCACCTGCCATGTCATGAGCTGACCTAAGGAGAGGCCTAGGTGGCAGGGAACTGAAACTTCCTGACAAAGGCTACAAGAAGCCAGTGGGAAGCCAGCTGCCCAAGTCAAACCTTCAGATGCAGGCAGCTCTTACTGGCAGCTCGACTGCAACCTCAGGAGAGTCTAAGCCAGAACCGGGGAGCTAGCCACTCTCAGATTCCTGCCTCTCAGGAACTGGGTGAGTTCATGTTTGTTGTCTTCAGTTTTTTGGTAATTTGTTACACAGCAATAGATAACCAATAGGGTGGGTTAAATACATAAAGACAGATAATCTCCTTAGCAAAACCATAATTAAGAGTTAACTGTCAGCAGGAATAAAAAAAGTTCTTAGGAATAAAGGTAACAAGATTTTAGGGAGAAATTACAAAACATATTTGAAGGACAAAGAATATCTCAGTTAAATGGAGAGATATAAAAGTATCCCTCACCATCTGAATTCAAGCTATAGGTAATCTGGAACTGAATACATTTCTTTTAAGGAAAATATTCATAATCCTGTAGAATGGAAACCACACAAATACTCAGCTAGTGAACATTTTATGGGTAAGCAAACTGGTATGAGTAAATCCTATATAAGATGCTGAGAATATGACTTTTTAAGCCAACTAATCATTAACTGAAAACACCGCAACTATGTAAGGTATGCACACACATACATGATAAAGATCAAACTGGGAACTGAAATTAAAGTGTTGGTGTTTTAGATTCATGGAATTTTTTCCCCCACAGCATTGAAAACATACAAAATACAAATACTATATTGAAAAGGGCAACAAAATTAAAATATTAATTAAAATGAAAATTAAGAGGCAGCGGACTGCAAAATCCGTTTTAGAGAAGAATTTCACCCAAAATAGTCAAAATAAGTAGTACTGATGTTTAAAAGGATAAGCTTCATTGGTTGTAAACTTCACTTAAACACACGTTACTTCACATAAACACACGTTACTTTATGCCAAAGAACGCTTTGCTACTGAATTCTTTGCTTACCAGTCTTCTGGTTTGACAGCAGAAGGATCAGGGATTTTTGCTCTTTCATCCCAATCATCAGGTTTTTTATCACTGGGATCTTCAATTTCCTTGGGAGGATTGATAGGAGGAACCACATCCTCTAGTAGGTTTCCTTTGTTAACAACTATCTGATCAATTAATACTTCAAATGTGTCATCTGGATTCATCACTAAAGACCAATTTAAACATATTACACTTATCATATTGACAGACATGACATGTTAAAGATAATCTTCTACCCTAAACTTCATGGGTAAAATTTTCTCTCAACCACAATAGAGGAATTACCAACATATTAAATCAAAATACACTGAAATCACTAGATATAATGCTTTCTAAAACCAAAGATAAAATTTTAAGTAATAATAATACTTTAATAAAACACTCCATTACTTCTCAAATAAAAAATACCCAATAGCTAACTCAGCTTAGGACTCACATGACCAGTCAGCTTCACTCTTTCATAGTTACAGAATACAACCCAATCTTCACTATTTTAAAATAATTTTTTGAAACGACCTCAAACTTTAAAAGTTGCAAGTATGCTATAAAGAACTTTATTTTTTCTTGAATTACTTGAGAGTAAATTACTGACCTCATCCGTATCATCCCTGAATGTTTTAACGTATATTTCCTATAAACAAGGACATTCTCCTATATAACCCAAATCTGGGCACCAAAATCAGGAACTTAACATTGATACATTCTTATGATTTCCTAGAAATCTATAAAGCTCATTGACATTTCAAATTTATTGATTCATACACTATAGTGAAAAATGTCTTAAGGATGATTGAAAATATTCAACCTCACACTTTAGTACGTTTGTTTTGAGGTAAATTCTAGCTCTTTAAAAGTCCCTAAGCCAAAAGTTTCATAAAGGACTCCCTTATCATTGTAATGACAAAATAAAAGCTCTTTCTCCCTTCTGTAAACATGGGGTGGGGAGTCACTGAGTATAATTTATATCTTTGGAAAGAACTGTAGATGAAAGTAGCTGCCTAACATTTGCTTTTAGTAAGTTAAGGAAGTAGGAGCTGTCAATAAATGTCAGGATGATCCTGACTTAACTAGGTAAGTGGGCTACCACTTTCTGTAAAAGCAATGCTGAAGTAATAATCTCCAAAGGTTTCAGTCACAACAATGCCAAATTATTTATATCAAAATCAAATATTGCAATTTATATACAAACTCAAATAATGTAAATGAACACTCAGTATCTTCTCCCTTCTCTTTTTTCTCCACCATTTCCTCTTCTATTACAGCTGAGATTATAAAACTATATTACTACACAAAGGAAAAAAGTCAAGATTGAAGCAGAACTGAGAATAAGATCTTAAATGCAAAAATGTGCTAGACCCTTTCTAATAAAAAAAAAAGACATTTCTCAAGAAAAATCCTGAAAAGACTATTTTCTGAATAAATTTTGCATCTGAATTGTTTTAAAATTATAGTAAATCAGAAAAGCACATGACAATTACACATACGTGAAAAGACATCTTTGCCCAAAATCTTTAGCCAGAAAACCTTTCCGTTTAGAAAACTGTATTCAATGTTCTAAATGAATCTACATCAAAAGACACTGGATTATAAAGTCTTTTAAGGGTCCCTGTAAGGTTCTTAGAACAACTACAGGATAATGTTATAAAAATATAGTAGTATTACAGAAAGTTTTTTTTAAAAAGAAAATAGCCACTCGATAATCCTAGCACAACAAAGTTTTTGTGTATAGTAGTAAGAAAAGCAAATGTTTAAGAGTCAGACTTGAGTTTTAATTCCAGTCTTAACCAATTACTTTTGTTTTCTAGGGCAAGTTACTTAACCTAAATTAAGGCAAAATAGAAACTGCTCACCTCACAGGACGGTTGTAAACAAAGTGTCTAGCATAGAGCATGGTACCTATCAGGTGATTAATAAAAATTAGTTTTTTCTAGTCTTTTTCTTTTTGTTTGCATAATATGTCTAGTGGCCATCAGGATGTGCCTCCAATTTGAATCTCGTTTTCTTTCCCAATTTTAATATTATAAACGTCTCTTCCTTGTTGCCAAATATTTTCATAGTTATCATTTTGTATTGTATAGAAAGAAAACCACTACTGTAACATTTGGGTTGCTTCCAATTTACAGTATATTTTTACACATAGGTCATTTTCTTTCTTCTGGATTATTTTCTTTGGATAAATTCCTGAAAGTGGAATTGTGGCCTTTGATTACACTACCAAAGTGCTTTTGACCAGGTTTATACAAAGTCTAATTAAAATTCATTTTTTCTAGTTATAATTTCTCATTATCTCTACATTTCTACAGTTTACTTTATGCTCCCCAAAATGTCTAGTACTATTTTCCAATTTCAGAAAAAGGTCTTTGATATCAATACTGATATTAAAAATAAAATTGGTCCCAGTGTTGGCCAAATGAATGTTTCTGTAACTGCAGTTTTTGGAAAGAAAACTGAAATACCTTAGTCTTGGATGGAGTTGTCCTGTTAGGTTCTGACATGCTGTGATTTTAAGTAATCATGGGCAGAACAACCTCTATAATTGTATGTTCTTGGGAACAGGAGAAACAATCCCATGTAGTGTTCCTCCTAGTCAACATATACGCAAACTCCTAGTTACAAAAGTAAAGCTAAGTATGTTAATAGATGGTCGCTCAATGCTTTCCCTTTCAAAGTTTTCCCACAACTACCATAAGGCAGGACCCAACAATGACAAATGCCTATAGAATAAAGTCTAATATTAAGGGCTTCCTCCTCTTTAACCTTTTTCTCCAGTTTTCTATTCTTTCAGCACCACTAATGTCAGGGTGCCTAAAATATCCCTTTCCTCTCCTATCTTCCACATTATATCTACACTTCAAGACTAAGTCAAATATAACCGCCTTCACTAGGTTTTCTCCAAGTTTCCAAACTGGAAGTAATATTGTTTTTGAGCTCTTAACTGTACCTCATACGACACTTTACTTTCTACCTGTGCTATGTGTGTCTTATTCTCCTAAAAATATAAGCCCTTAACAGAAGGACCTGTGTTTCTCCCAAAGCACTTGCCACGAAAACACTGGTAGTCAGCAAATATCTTTGAATTAATGAATGAATTAAAAGGACATACCAAGGGTATAAAGATGAGTCTTCCTGTCTGTAAAGAACTTTTTAAGGTCTACATCTGGAGGTTTGGCATGCTTCTCTTCAAAAACTCCAGTTTGGGGATGTTTATGTCTGAAGATAAAATGAAGTTTATAATCTTCTCCACATTTATCTGGTCCAAACATAATGGTATAGGATGTTTTATCATAAAAGTTTTCCTTCAAAGAGAGATGAGTATTGGGATTAGTCCAGAATTAGAGTATTTAATGGATTTCTCTATTCTACCCCAGTGGGTAGAGTTCACAAAAATGTATCAAATGCTAATTCACCAAAGAATTAGTTGACACAATTGACAATAAAGGATATGGAAAACACAACAAATTTTATTTCAAAATAGTTTTTTAAGTGCACACATTACTTCCATCCTCAAGATGTAGGAGAGAAGCTGGAACCACCCTAGCAACATCATAATGTTTTAGTTACTCTATATAGATTGTATTATTAATATTTTATTAAGAAAATTAAGCACAGAGAAAAGCATTCTGTGACTTAAGACTACAGTGCCTACTTAGCCATTACTACTATTCAGTAAGACACCAGAAAATGGCGCCCCTTAGCACAATGTGAAGAAGAGATTCAGACTCTTGATTTGACAGACTGTGTCTGTCAAAAGCAGACACTGCAACATGCTCCCCATTTCATAATTGGTCATTTCTCTTCATTTGGCATGGACACTGGTTAAGAGCATGGGATCTGGAGTTCAAATCCTACCGTTGCCTTTAAACCAGCTGTGTGTGGCCCTGAGCAAATTTCTTAACCTCCTTGTGGTTCTATTTCATTACCTCTGATGAAGATAATAATAGTACGTACCTTATAAGGTTTCTCTGAGGATTAACTGAATTAATTAGATAAAGTGCTTAGAAAAATACTTGGCATTTGACTTTATTATTGCCATTGTACCTTCAGGTGATCATCATCTCACAATACCTAAATGTTTCACCATCTACTACAAATGGCTTCCCCTTTACCCGATCCTAATAACAGTAAATGAATCCTTTAATCTGTTTCATAGCCACGCATTCTGACAAATATCTCATTAATGTCTCATTTATCTTATTTTTGTTATATGCAGAAATCCTGACATAGCCTCCTGTAGGAGGATGCTATAAGAAATGTCTCCAAACCTCAAATGGTCCTAACGTAACCTGCTTCACTATGAAAACATTTTTAACTTAGTAAATTTTTGCAGACTGCCAATTCCTGAACTGGCCCGCCTTTTTAATTTGGTTCTTTGGCCATTGTGTTTTACTGCTTTGCTCTGTTATCTTACTTCTCCTGTGATTATTATTTTGTAAAGAAAATAACTGTAAGCTGATCTTTTAGTGACATTTATAAGCACCAGGTTATTTTTTATTTATAGACACAGCAAACTTTTTTATGTGGCTAATGATTACAAAACTGATGCCATCAAGTAACAAAGCTGTGTATGAAACTTGAAGGCGCACTGTAAAAGCTATATAAACTCATGGTGGGTAAAAATTTTCAAAGTTATTTTCGATTTCAGTTGAAAATGAAAATTTCAGTTGTGTCAATTGCTCCTTAAAAATACTTATTAACTTTAATAAGGTTTTCTTAAACATTAAAATATCATACCAGATTCAAACCATCAGTGTCTGCTAGGAGTTTAATGTATGCACCTCCACAATCAATACCATCTTGAAAATTTACTTCATATCTAAATGAAGGGAAAAAGAATCATACTGCTGATAAATAAAAATTACTAACTGTTCTTCAAAATCTAATGTATTACTCTCAATTCATTTAGACACAAACATTTTACATTACCAGAAAGCTCATACAAAGCATATCCACAACCTATAGGGAACAAGCAGAAATGACTTTTCTGTGCACATCCTTAAAATATTAAAAATAGAATGATTATAATCAACTATACAAAAGCCAACCAATTTGTTGAAATAATTTTTTCATCAAAACTGTTGAATTAAGAACAAAATACTTTGACTAAAACTTTTAACAGGAAACTTCCAATTAAAATAAGGTACGTACTATATATAGTCTTTATAAACTAAAAACAAAGACTATGGGGGTCATGGCTACAGCACAAATTTCTAAGAAATTGCTAATGATCCTAGATATCCAGTCTGCTACTAATTTGTCTTTTAGTTCAGCTACACTGAAACCATGTTAAATAAGTTGTACATTTAACTAAATACCACCAGCAAAGAGATTTCATAATCTCTGTCAATAACCTGGAATATTCCAGATCTTAACAGCCAGGAGATAGGGGAAACACAGTGTAACAGCTAAAAGAGTGAAGTGACATGGCAGTCTCTTCATAGATTTACAACACTCTAATTCTCAGCAAAAGTTCTGTTGTTGTTTTGTCTTATTTAGGCAATGACAGTCTTACTGAACACTATTTAGAAGAGATTTTTAGTAAATTTATGAATTACATGTAACAAACTGGTTATCAAACTGAAAAACAGTGAAAACCAAAAAAGTTATGATTTGGTTTAATGAATTAAAGCAAAAAGAGATGAAAACTAGAGGAGCAACAGGACACAGTGATAATTTTAATGAAGGACTATAGTGTAAAATGTTTCTGAAGAAAGTTTAGAGACAATGTAAAAAAAAAAAAAAGCATTCAAAACTTTGACAGTTTGAACCCAATTAGTATATGTATTTTGCATAGAAAATACAGTAAACTTTTAAGTGATCATCTCTGAGTTGCTGGAGATTATGGTGATTTCCCCTCCCTACTTTCTACTCTGCTTTATTTCTCAAGATATCTGCAACAGTGGTTACAAGCAAGTACTTCTGAGTCAGGAAGACCTGAGACCTTGGCTAAAGGCATGTTACTGAAGCTCTAGTCTCTATTTGCTCATCTGTAACGTGGGAATATTGCCCATACCTACACCTCAAAGGACTACTATGATGATTAGAAGTTGTCATGCACAGTAATGGGCCAATAAATGCTCAAAAATGTTAGCTTCTGTTATGATCAGAAGAAAAGTTTTGTTTTGTTCTTTTTCATTTTTTAAATAGTTTGTTTCCTCAAAGCCTTATCAATACTTTTAAGCAGTAGCTGATAAACCATTTTTTCATGAAACATGTCTTTGAAGAGTACAAAGTAAAAGAAATGGTGCATAATGTGAACTAAAGGTAAATATTTGCTACTCTAAGTAAAATAAAATAAAAAGAGATATAGTTTTAGCATAGGTGATCCAAGGAAAAAGTGTTCTGTGAAAAGAACTAGAGAGAACAATTGTGTAAATTGTCTCTATAAATGTTAAGACAGCTCTGCTGTCTTCGTATGCCTAGACTCGATCACTATGTCTATTTCATACGCTGCAAACTTCCAGATTTTTCAAATCATTAACTTGTGCCTAGTATAAATAGTTCACAATGGATTTGAGGATCAGTGAAATGTATGTCATAGAGCTTCACTGCTGCTAATCTTAGATCATAGGAAAAATGAGGACAAATGCAGAATATATGTTAACCCTATTTTCTTTAGAGTAGCATTTTCTAAACTGTCCCATGAAATAGTAATTATTGCTAAGGGGGTAAAAAACTTCTGTGGTCAATTATGTTTGCGAAAAACAATATTCAAGTTAAAAACAGGTTTTCATACAGAGAACTTCTCAAAGTCTTTAATGGGCAAATACGCTTCCTTATCTTTAAGGTTCAGATATTCTTAGTTTCTGAAACTTATATGACCACATAATGCATATTAATATGTACACAATTTGGAAAAAGCAGCTTTAGAGTAAAGTTATGTCATAAATCTATAGTATTTATAGTAGTTAATATAAAATTTTTTATTTATCTCATTTCATCAAAATTAAGAATAACAAATATTCACTATCCTTCTTTGAACTGTTTTCAAGCATATCAAACACTGCTATTCCATTCTTCTTGATTCTCCTTTTCTTTTTTCAGAATAATAATTTCACAACTGCTTTAATACTTTTTTTAGACTTACTATCTTTGCTTCTAATCTTGCAAGCTATCTTTCACTTGCTTGCCTAGCAGTGATTTATACTTCCTGAAAATACCCAATTTGATTCATTTTACTCTGGAGAAGTTAAACTTTATATTATTTTCCGTGACCCTTTCAGTTAAGCCACAAAGGATTAAAATAGAGAATGATATTATATTCACCTAACTTCAACAGAATAAGAAGATTACTTTCAAATTTTCAAGAAAAAAGAAACTCCAAACTCTGAATAATGACATATATCAAGCTCAAATATTAATCCCAATAAGTACTTATAACAATATTTTTCATTTGTTTAAATGGTTGTATACTCTTTGACATTATTTGATATTTTAAATTTATTGAAATAACAGTGCAACTAAGCCAAAGCATCACAGCTGAAAAATTAGCCCAATTATACCAAATGCCATATTGTTTTAAATTTCTAAAATACAAAATGGCATTTTAGTTACACCACATAGGAATATATTTAACACGTTAACAAAAAACTGAAGTGGTTCTGGAGTGTTAAGTTTACAGTTAATGGTATTTCCTTACACTGTAATTAACTTCGGACAGCCCAATCTTCTAAGGTAGAAAGTAACATTTCTACATTTCCTTTTCTTTGTTTTTAATATGAATTTCATTGGTTTTGTAATTGTATTTGTACACACCTATTTTGGTTTTACACCAGTATAGGTGAAACAGCTTGAGGAATTTACACTGGATTTTACAACAGTTACACACGCAAACAACATGACAATAAAACTAGTTTATGTCATATTGCAGGGGAGGGAAGGGGTGACTGTCTGTGACATCATGTGCCCTTTAAAAGGGCACTTCCTCTTTAAAAGGAATTTGCTGCCTTTGGATCTTATCACTGGTTTACCAGCAATATTTATGGTTCCATTCTGAATATACTGAGGTTAATATATCTTAATAGCAAGTCATTTTAAGTAAAAAGTTAAAATAAAAATGGTGATTTTAGTATGCACTATATAGTTTATGGTGGTGGAATGTTGCATATTACAGCATATATTATATAATTTTTCAACTAACCTGCTTTTCTCTCGAAACCTCAAGGTGTCTGTGTGTATACATGCATTGTGTATTTAAGCAAATGAAATGGAAAAGGAAAATCTGTTTTTTTATGCCCATTTTATACCCATTATACCTATATTCAGAAGCCAAATTATATAAAACTAATATAAATGTCAGAAAAAGTATTAAAAACATAATAAAACTTACTGTACTATCAGAGGTTTATCAGCAAAGATGAAAGGTTTTGCTAATACAGCAGATATTGCATGATGCTTTGCTCTAGATTTCAACACCAGTCCTCGGTCACCAGGTACTCGATATTCTTTCAATTCTTCTATTTCCCATCTTCCTAAAATACAAAACAAAGCAAGTTAAACTAAAACCAAAAACACTGACTTAAGAATTATTTATCAGAAGTGGTGACCAATAAGATTCTTCCATGAAGGCTACTTTGGAAAAAATAAAATCACATTTTAAATCAGAAAATAATATCTGCACCTGAATGTATGTATGTTCTCTTTTTCTCTTAAAGCTGTGGAAACTAATAAATAACAGACCCTACAGTATTTAATTAAAGCACCTCTAAAGCTGGCTTAGTTTGGATTTCTCTGAAAGACTGTAATCAATGAAATCACAAAATGTGGTTTGTCTCATACGGTCTATCAACTTGTATTTTTAAAATGAGGTATTTTTAAATTACACAGGAGACAAAGTACATCCTTAACAGAAAATGAGTTTGCCTCAGTCAATTTTTTTGAAATTTATGGTATCATCAGCTACTTTTCTTACTTTGCAGAAGTTATTGTAGAGATTTAAATTTTAATTTGAAAATTGTTATGCCCAAAGAACACAAACTAAAGTTAACACTTCCTAAGCTAAGCCAATCAGTTCTCAGAACTTTTGGCCAAGGAAGTCATACATACTAGATAAGCACTAGGCTGTAGCACAGCAAAGCTGAGTTAGGTCCTCTCTGGGCTGGAATTTCCCATGTTTAAGATCAGGAAGCTCCTGCAATTAGATCACAGGCAGCATATAATGCAAAGCTAGACGGGTTAGCTGCAGCCCCAAAGTTGTGGATTGGACTTTCCTCCTTTACTCTTTTTAAAACAGAAAATAACTAATTTATATTAATTTGTATAAAATGTTCTAGCTTTGAAAATTAGAGGTATCGCCTATTCCAAGAAAACTCAATTTAGCGAAAACTGGCTATTTTCCGGTATTGTGCCAACTTGAAATATTAATGAGCACTTTTGAATTACTAATGTACTTTATACACGTTTTTTTCTTTCTAAAAAAACAACAGTGCAAGAACCTGACAGTCTCATGAACCAGAGAAGGGTATATTTTGGTCTATCATTGTGCACACAGTATTGGGTTTTTAAGAATTCATTTTTTAAAGTTTTCAAGTTTCTTTTCCTTTTTGTCCCCTAATTTGGCTATAGTGTACTTTTCTAAAAAAAGTGAATTCTTTTGGTTTTTCTTCTCTCACACTGATGAGCAACTGTATTATCACTGCCAACCTGTGGCTTGACCAAATCACAAAGGTCTTCTTTTAAGAAGTAACAACTTTATCTTTAGGGGTTTTAGGATACTGATAGTAAAGGCCTTTTTAAACTATGTTGCCTTCTTTTGTAATTACATGCATACATTTATCCGCTATGAAAAGGTACTATCTAAAAGTACTACTTTAATTTTAGAAAGCCTGTGACAAGGTGATATTCTTCAAGGACAAGAGGTTTTTCCCAACTTCAAATCAACAATAACTTTTCATTAACCAATCATTTACTCAAATTCTATACAGTGCCAGGTAATATGAACTCTGATGTAACTATAATTTCAAAAAGAATTCACAAAATTTTATAAGATATCCTGTAAGTTGGTCACTTAAAGAATTGGTGATTTTTTAAACAGCTATACTTTTATTAATAACTTAATCTGAAAAATTTAAATAAGTCTCCTCCAAATGCAAACCTTGTTACCCAGCACATAATGTTTCACACAGATTTGCTTACTCCTGAAAATACAGGAATTAGTTTTACTCAAGTGGCACTTGACAGAAGCTGTGATTAACGACTAGAAATACTAAATATTCCTGCAAAGAAACTGATATTGGTCTCAACTAACCACTATATAAACAACATTGCTAATATTAATATACAAAATGCCATTTTCAGGATCTGGAACTTTAAGAGATTCTGTATTTTTCAAAGTTGCTTTCAAGAAATTGAAAAAAGTCAACCAAACATACCAAATCTAATATGCTAAAAAATTATTTTCGTGGATAATTTTGTTTAATAAGACTACAGACCAAACTTAGGTGTTAAGAAGCTTGTTTTCTGCTTGCTTGAGTTCTAATTTTAAGCTGGGGGGGAAAAACTCATTTAAACACTAAGTCATTTTTGTCCAGCAAGAAATAGAGACAAACTTACTCCTAAAATAGACCATATCCTAATTTTAGGAAAACTCCATCAAAAGATACTTCTAAAACACAAACATAAAGCAAATATCTACCCAATGCTGTTCTAAAAAAACTGTAAAGTAAGCTAAACATAGATGTTTTAAGTCAAGCATTCTGTTCGATGGCAGGTATTTCTGTGGGTATTATTTTAGGTAGTGTTCTATCTCTGCAGACTTGCTGCTTCTTTGAGGGAAATTATTCTTTTCTCTAAATGGATTTAGACTGAATGCAGTATTGCTTGCTCTGGGCATATGGTAGAGTTCTTTTTGGAGTACATAAGCATACACACTGGGATCGAGAACACTACAAAGGAAGACATGTAGGCATGATCTTTATCTCACACTAAAACAGACACTATGAAACGGAAGTAGACAGCTGCCATCCTATACATGCTGTTAGTTGTTCTGTTGTTATTCTCATGTAATGCCTGTTGGAGTCTCAGTGTGAGGTCACATCCTTATGGGTCTGAGGTCCTCTGAGAGAGAGGAAATTCCCACTATCTGTCACCTCGACAGAGGCTGATCCTGCTTTAGGATGTAACAACTAAGGAGGCTGGTTTTAGACTAAGAGGAGGAAGAAATTCTTCCGTCACACTCCAGGAGAGTCCTGTTGGGGAAGAAAAGTTGACCCTTGCATATAGGACTTTTCCTTCACAGTGAAGCGTGAAGATAACCTATCAGAGACGCAGTGATAATGGCTGTGGGCTAGGAGCCACATGTCCCACAGCTCTCATAAATGTCCTCTAGGAGGACCCTGCCGAAAGTTATAACTTGATCTAGGTGGCCCATGCTTGAGAGAAAACAGTAGAGAACAGCAGTAGCCTGGGAAATCCTGCAAGAGACTAACTGCAGTGGAGTGAATATTTAACTGTTCAGAGTTAGAAAACTGGATGGTGGCTTAAGTATGGATTACCTGGACTTCCAGAAATATTGGAAAGGAGACAAAAGACTCTATTTGTCTTTTGACAAGATTCTGTTGTGAAGCAGGATGGGGCCTCAGGTATATTTAATAAATATATAATCTCAAAAGCTAGTGAACTCTGGGTCATACTGCTTATGTTGAATATTTAAATAAATATTTTACCGTCATATATAGAAATCTCCGCATCTGTATCATCTTTTTTTGCTTTTGATAAGACCCACCTATAAATAAAGTTGAAAGAAATGTATATCATTAAAAATAAAACTAACAATTTATAGATACAATGCATATCAGAAATACAACAGAAGATTACCCAATAGTCGCTTTTCCTTCTAAGATAAATGAATACTTAGAGGTTAAATAAGGATGTCTACACATAATCCTGTAAAGCTAGAGTTAAATTAAATTTAGAATCTGTAATTTACTAGCTGTGTGATCATAGCTAAGGTACACTAAGCCTCAGTTTCCTCACTGGTAAAAGGCAGATAAAGATAGTTCTTACCCACCTACTTAGGACAGTGTTTGGCATATAATGATCAATAAATAATAACTTTTATTGTTTTTTTACCATTTTTTAGGATAAAACATTAACTTGAATTTGTCATCTGAAATTATGTTATTAATATCTGTCCTAAGGAAAGAAGAAATGTAAGTTTTCACTTTACATTCATGATTCATTTGTATATTTTCTTTGTATAAATGATAACAATTCAAATTAAACACTTCTATCAATAATAAAAATGTGTTAAGGTATTGGTTTACACCGTGAAATAAAGTATGTTAACCCTTTTTTAAGGTACTGTGGTAGAGGCAATTTTCATAGGCTAACAACCAATAACTTCAAAAAAGCTAATCAAGTCAAGGAAAAAATTCTCCTGAATGAATACTCACCCAGCCAACCTTCCACTATCAAAAGTTTCCGTAAAATATACTTCTCCTATAGGTTGAGGTGTCTTATATTTAATCTAGAAAATAGATTTTAAAAATCTAAAGTTATTCACCTTCACAAATATTTTAATTAAATAATCTCACTAATTAAGAACCTAGTATGGAATTCACATATAGGTAATATAGACAGATGGTAGGTGACATGGTCTCTGGCCTCAAAACTTTGTATTCTACTGGTAAGAAAATACAGAAGCATACAAGAGATACACGGTGGAAAAAAACTCTATGTGCAAACAGAATACACTGACTCCTAACACAGGAGGGATGGGAGGCAGTAATTAGCCAAGGCCTCATGATGCAGTGGATGTGGCTTTGAAAGGATTCTAACAGGTGACAATATTTGAGGATAAAAAGTCATTAGAAGCAAAAGATGTAAGATGAAAAACATATAAGATGAAAAACTCAGTAAGCACATAGGTTAGTTTAAAATTAACTCTTAAATTTCACTGTTATGTAACTAGAGGATGATGACAACATTCTGAGAAATTAGAAACCCAGAGGAAAAATAAGATTCAAAAGAGAAAGGACTGCAAAGCAATTATCTCAAAGCATTGTTTCAAGTGCCATGTAAGTGTTAGCTGCTATGATGATAATGATGATGGGGGGGCGTGATTTGATGGCTCTTTTAATCCTCATAATATTTTTATGCGGGAAGTACTTTATTGTTCCCATTTTACGTATGATGAAACTGTGGGAGACAGGCAAAATAATTTGCCCACTGTCATACAGTTAGACACTTGCAGGACTTAAAAGATATGAGCCTAGGTTCTAAAGGTTATACACTTAACCACTACACTATATCGAATGCACCAATAAAATAATTTAAATTTATTGACAAATTGTCAAAAGATTTTTTTTTTTTTTTTTGCGGTACGCGGGCCTCTCACTGTTGTGGCATCTCCTGTTGCGGAGCACAGGCTCCAGACGCGCAGGCTCAGTGGCCGTGGCTCACAGGCCCAGCCGCTCTGCAGCATGTGGGATCTTCCCGGACCGGGGCACGAACCCGTGTCCCCTGCATCGGCAGGTGGACTCTCAACCACTGCGCCACCAGGGAAGCCCTCAAAAGATAATTTGAACTGATGATGAATAAATAAAATTTTGCTTACAGTAATACATAAATCTTGGTCCTTTCTTAATCAGCCTTTATGATTTTACCTATATGATTAATTATGAAATTTCTTCTCTCAGCCTTAAGAGAAAAGGATACAGAAGTACTTCTACTATTTTCACCGTCCCTACCCTTCCCTAATAGTACATTTCCTGTCTAAGGGAGGAAAATCAGTAATTAAACAAAATCCCACACACTTACTAACAGGTCAATATTCTGCTACCCAAATTGCCAATCTCCCATGAAGTTTTCTGAATTAGAACTTACAACTTTACTGTTCTCTATATTTTTATGGATTGGCAAAAATGGGCAATGGTGTTACAAGAGGCTTCCTTCTGTTAGACGACCCTTTAAATCACCAGCAATTTATTTTGCGCTTTATTTATACTTCACTTGTACTTTACCATATCTAGATTGCTCATGCTATAAAATTAGAAGCATCAAAAATTGTTCCTCCCATTTCTTATCATCTTCTCAAATTATCATCAAATATAGTTAAGAGTCGTAGGTATCTGAAATTTCTTTGAAGTATTAACCTCCAAAACCCTCGCAGTAGCTGTATCTAAGTCAGCCATAAGCACTTTGATTACTACTTAGTTTCTGTGGATCACAGAACCAGGTTTTAAAAGAAATGTCCTTGTGGAGCTTAAAACTTAACAGAAGAAAGAATATTCACCTTAAGCAGCTAAACAACACTTGCATTTGCAAATTAAAAACTCTAAAAGGAAGTCTGTAACAACTATATATTATTCTCCTTGGCCCTTTAACAGCGGCTAGCACAATATAATTGATATTTCCTCACCAAAAATATTTCTGAAAAAATTTTCTGATTGTCTCAATATTAGATATGAATATTCTCAATGTGAAAGCTCTTATGGATTGTCAAAGTGTACAAAAACCTCCAGACTCCTGTTTTCCAGACTCCTATCAGTCACCACCTCAAGACACACATCTTAATGCTAAGACAGAAACACTGTGAGCCTTACTAAATGCCTACCTCATCATCACTCCCCTTTCTAATTCATCCTATTTAGCATTTTCTTCCCTCAGAGAAATAAAGAAACACTACTTTCTTTACTTCTAGGAAAAAATTATACTACCTTTTCTTTTATCTGAAAAGGGCTTGCAGTGTCAAAAATAAGACTAAAAACCTTTCCCTTAGCTAAAGTATTTAGTCCTCTTTAGCCAGTGATGAACTCCTAGTTTGATAGTAAAGACCTTCCCCATATTTATTTGGTAATAAAACTGTGCTAGGTGCCATGCACAAATTAAAAACACAGCAACAAATAGTTGGAAACAGGCAATGTTTTTCCTATTTATATTGAAACTAAAGACTATTTGAATAGAAGTGAATCTCAAGAAATTAGTCACCCCTATATTCATGTAAAAGAATATTTTATTACTTTTTTTAAAGATTTTTTTGATGTGGACCTAATTTTTAAGTCTTTATTGAATTTGTTACAATATTGCTGCTGTTTTATGTTTTGGTTTTTTGGCTGCGAGGCATGTGGGATCTTAGCAGCTCCCCGCCAACCAGGGATGGAACCCGCACCCCCTGCATTGGAAGGCGAAGTCTTAACCACTGGACCGCCAGGGAACCCTAAAAGAATAAATTATAGCTTGTTTCTCAATAACCTTACCTCTGAGGAGAATTCATTTTCATTAGCATCAATCTCTTCTGAATTTTCATCAAAGTCTTCCATCTCAACATTATCATCCATAAATTCTGCATTAATTGAGATGAAAAGAAGACCCAAACATAGCCGAAAGCCTTGGAAACGCATATTGATTATCTGTGAAATTGACAGTAATCAGTAAAAACAAAACAAAGTTGTGAAAAATATGTGTAAGTATATTTACAAAGAAATAATTTCTCCTTAATACCTCTTTTTTTCTCGGATGGCTTTTAAAACAAATCGTTACCAAACTTACTTAAATTATGCTTTGAACAAGTGATAACACAAACTTCAAAATCTCACAGGAGTCTACAGCTAAAGGCCTGCCTCTAAAAGCAAAGAGCCAAAGGCACAAACCTAAAGATACAGATAACAGTGACCAATGAACTCATAATATGTGGACTCCTCTAAAAAGAAGAAAAAAGGATCGTGATTCCTAAATGTTCGCTCGAGTTACTTTTTTATCATAATGTTGTTTAAGTGTATATAACCATAATATTGGAAATTTTACAATCATAAAACAAAATAAATTTATATGTAAACACCAAAAAAAGAAAAATAATTTTATCACAATTGAATGTGATAGTATTTTACTGAAATCAAATCACAGCTGGAAATTCAAACAAATATAGGATTTATTGCAACCAGGTTGAGCGCTATGCATAAAGTTCTTTTGCATTTATCATCCCCATAATACTGTGATGAGTCAACTGTATAACCATTTCTCTATTCAAATACTGCAAAACCTCTGTTCCTTATAGCATTAATTGAGATGAGTAGAAGCCAAATATTATTTGGCTTCCTCTTGGCAGAAATACATAATTTATATAATTACAGCCCCCTCTATTCCCATTAGCATGTTAAAAATGAAAGTTTTATTTCTTGGTGCCAGTGGACTTTTAAACAAGTAAATATGAATACTGAAATAGTGTGGCAGTCTTGGTTATTAGGTGGTCAGTCATTCAGATGCTCCAGAGTATAGTTATATTACCATCAACATGAAAAATTTTTTTTAAAAAGTATATTCTTAGAACTCTTAGATTCTGCAGAACATATCTACAGACCTATATGGGTCTGCCTAAGAAACACTGAATTTATGAGATAGCACTCTACACCCACCAGAATGGCTATAATCAAAGAGAGATAATAATAACAAGTTTTGGGAGGCTGTGGAGAAACTGGAATCCTCATACATTGCTGGCAGGAATACAAAATGAGCTTTGGAAAACTGTGGCAGTTTTTCAAAACGTTAAAAATAGAATTACCTTATGATTCAGCAATTCCACTCCTAAGTATCTACCCAAGAGAAATGAAAACAGATGTCCAAACAAAAACTTGGAATGTAAATGTTTAAAAAAAATTGTTAATAATAGCCAAAAAAGTGTGAACAACCCAAATGTTCATCAACTGATGAATGGATAAACAAAATGTGGAATATTCATACACTGGAATATTATTTAGCAATAAAATAGAATGGAGTACTAATGTGTTACAAGACAGATGAATCCCAAAAACATTTTGCTGAGTGAAAGAAGTCAGTCCTAAAAAGACCACATATTGTATGACCCCATTTAAATAGGCAAATCCATAGAATCGGAAAATAGAGAAGTGATTGCCTAAGGAAAGGAAAGAAATGGGAAGAAAGGGTTAATGTGCACAGGGTTTCTTTTGAGGGTAATGAAAATATTCTAAAATGGGAATATGGTAATGGTTGCATAACTCTGTAAATATGTTAAAACCCACTGAACTACCCTCATTAAACAGGTCAACTTGTAGGCATGCAAATAATATATCAATTAAGCTGTTTTTCAAAAAAGAAGCATCAGACTATAAAAAGCATTTTTCCATTTGGTTAGCTCAACTAACCCTTTTAAATGAGATCAAAACTCTACATGAATATATGGGCCAGTTAGCTTTAATTTCTTCTAAAGGCCACTGGGTACAACTTTAAAGTTTACTTTGAAAATGCAGGTTTAAAAAAATCAACACCATTCTACCATAATATGAACGTTCTATATTAAAAGGTGTGTTAATACCACCATTTTTACAGACAAAGACAACACAAAAAATGATGCATACTAATCATAATTAGAAGAGTTTAATCTCTCTTGAGTCATAAAAAAGAGGTTAACTGGGATAGAAAGTAAATATAAAGGGATCACTTTGACTTAATAACAGTAAGGTAGGGGTTTTTTAAATTTTCACTTATTGGCACAGATATGAGTATATTTACACATTGCTTATTAACTGTTAACGACCCTAAAAGCTTCATTGTTCTGAAAGTTTAAGAGCCTTCCATGACTTACATAACAAAGCAAAAGGTGTTTTTCTTGACTTGCTATCAATAACATTTCAGTAAAACAGAAATGCATAAAATAATAGCAGTAATAATGAACATTAATATCACTTTAGCCCCATATCTTCTCCTTCAAAATGAATGCACAGTTTAGTTTCTTAATAATTAAATTTGTTGAAAAAACATGTTCTAAGTGCTTTGTTTGAGCTCTGGTGGATTGGGCTGCCAGAGAAGAATTAAGGGGAAACCAAGCAGGCATTGTCCTCTCTGGAACCCTACTCTTACTTCAGCCAATTTTATTTGTTTTCTTTCTTTCTTTCTTTCTTTCTTTTGCTTTATATAATTTTTTATTTTTAAAATTTTTATTTTATATTGGAGTACGGTTTATTAACAATGTTGTATTAGTTTCAGGTGTACAGCAAAGTTATTCAGTTATACATATATATGTATCTATTCTTTTTAAAATTCTTTTCCCATTTAGGTTATTACAGAGTATTGAGCAGAGTTTCCTGTGTTATACAGTAGGTTCTTGTTGGTTACCTATTTCAAATACAGCAGTGTATATTATTTGTTTTCTACATTAGGTTCTTCCTAACTTTCTTTCAGAAACAGTTGCCAAAGCTTCAGAAAAAAGCTTAGAAAACCCTTTATCTGGAAAGTTTGTTTCTTCTCTAAAGTTCTATGACTATAATCATTCATTTGCATAAAGGAACTAGCTACTTTAATCTTTGCAACCTAGGACATCACGAGGATAGCCATCATTACTCCCAATCTACAAACTGAAAGCAGAAGGATTCAAAAACCTGATCAAATTCTCATGACTGGAAATGTGAGACAAGATGAGAATCCAAAACTTTACATCAATATACCATTCAACTTCTTATTTTAATATTACCCCACTGATTATATGTTTACTGATAAAGCAATGGAAAGAAATTGCAAAAATCGTAACATAACACATTTCAAACCTCCTGGAAATTTCCAAAATTTAGATGATTATTAGTATTAAGCTATGAAGATATTCACCCAGAAATGGTCATATCAACCTTACTATACAAGTGGAATATTTAAAAATAAACTGTAAGTGGTCATTAACCATTCTGCAGACAATGCAGTTCTACAGAATAGTCTCCATTAAGAAAATGATATAGTCCAAGGTTGTTTTTGCTATTTATTCCTTTCTTAAAAAATCAGAAATACAGACCTAACAGTTTCTGCTTAATTCTGCAGTATTCTATCATTATTCAGTGATAGCACCAACTGACAATTGAGAATTTTATCATGAAGTTTGCAGTATTACTTGGACGTCTACCATGCTATGGTGCCAACATGTCATCAAGCTCCAAACAAAACTGTGAGGTTTGTCACACATCATTTCTTAAGAAGAGAGGTAAGATACTGCTAGGCCTGCACTGGAGCTTTGAGAGGCCTGACAATGGGGTAATTTACAAAACACTGAAGTAACTAACTTGTGCAGTTTAAAATTTTTTAATTGTGGTAGAATGCACATAAAAGTTATCATTTAAACCAATTTTAACTGTTCAGTTCAGTAGTGTTAAGAACATTCACACTGCTGTACATCTTATCTCCACACCTCTTTTTCCATCTTACAACACTAGAATCCTATACCCCTTAAACAACAACTCCTCCGTATCCTCTTCTCCCAAGCCCCAGGCAACCACCATTCTTTTGTTAGTTCTAACAATTTTTTTGGTGGAAGTTTTAGGTTTTCTACATATAAGATAATGTTGTCTGTGAACAGAGATAATTTTACTTCTTTCTTTTCATTTTGGATGTCTTCTTCTTGCCTAACTGCTCTGCCTAAGGCTTCCAGTACTATGTTGAATAGAAGTGACAAAAGCAGGCATCCTTGTCTTGTTCCAGATCTTAGAGAAAAAGCTTTCAGTCTTTCCCCATTGAGTATGGTGTTAGCTGTTGATTTTTCAAATATGGCCTTTATTACATTGGGGAAGTTTCTTTCTATTCATATTTTATTGAGTGTTTATCATAAAAGGGTGTTGGAACTCGTCGGATGCTGTTTATGCATCAGTTGAGATGATCATATGGTTTCTTTCCCCTCCGTTGACAATGTGATGCATTACACCAATTGGTTTTCATACGTTGAACCATCTTTGCATTCCAGGAATAAATCTCACTTGGTCATGGTGTATAAATCTTTTTTTCTTATTTTTTTTTATTTTTTGGCCACACCACATGGCATGTAGGATCTTACTTCCCCGACCAGGGATCAAACTCACACCTCCTGCAGTAGGAGCGCAGAGTCTTAACAACTGGACTATCAGGGAAGTCCCAATCTTTGAATGTGCTTTTGATTTTTGTTTGCTAATATTTTGATAAGGATTTTTGCAACATTATTCATCAGGGATATTGGTTTGCAGTTTCCTTGTTTCTTTGTCTGGTTTTGGTATCAGGGTAATACTGCCCTCATAGAATGAGTCTGGAAGGGTTCCCTTCTCTTCAGTGCTTTGGATGAGCTTGAGGAAAGTTGGTATTTTTCTTTCAGTGTTTGGTAGAACTCACCAGTTAAGCCATCTACTCCTGGGCTTTTATTTGTTGAGAGGTTTTTGATTACTGATTCAATTCCCTTACTAGTTAGAGGTCTGTTCAGATTTCCTACAACATCATGATTTAGTCTGAATAGGTTGTATGTTTCTAGGAATTTGTCCATTTCATCTAGGTTATCCATTTTGTTGGCATATGATTGTTTATAGCATTCCCTTATAATATTTTTATATCTATAGGATCAGTTGTAATGTCCCCTCATTCGTTTCTGATTTTAATTATTTGAGTCGTCTTTTTTTGAATTCAATCTAGTTAAAGGTTTATCAATTTTGTTGATCTTTTCAAAGAACCAACTCTTGGTTTCACTGACATTTTCTGTTGTTCATCTATTCTCTATTTCATTTATCTCTTATCTAATCTTTATTATTTCCTTCCTTCTTCTAGCTTTGGGTTTTTCTAGTTCCTTAAGTTGTAAAGTTAGGTTGTTAATTTAAGATCTTTCTTTTTTACTGTAAATGTTTACAGCCATAAATTTCCCTCTTAGCACTGCTTTCAGTCTATACCATAAGTTTTGGTCTCTTGTGGGATTCTTTTTTTCATTTATCTCAAGATATTTTCTAATTTCCTTGTGATTTCTTTTTTGACCCATTTGGTTGTTTAAAAGTGTGTTTTTTAATTTCCACGTATTTGTGGATTTTCCTGCTTTCCTTCTGCTACTGATTTCTAGTTTCATTACACTGTAACTGGAAAAGATACTTAGAATGATTTCAACTTTTAAAAATTTGTTAAGACTTGTTTTGTGGCCTAACATATGGTCTATCCTACAGAATATTCCATGTGCACTTAAGAAAAATATGTATTTTCATCAATATTCATCAGGGACATTGGTCTGTAGTTTTCTTACAGTGTCTTTGTCTGGCTTTGGTATCAGGGTAATGCTGCCCTCATAGACTGAGTGTGTAAGTATTCCCTCCTCTTCAACTTGTTGGAAGAGTTTGAGGAAGACTGGCATTAATTTTTCTTTCCACTATTGTTAGGTGAAGTGTTCTGTGTATGTGTATTAAGTCCAATTGCTTTATAGTGTTGTTCAAGTCTTGTAATTCCTTATTGAGCTATATGGTTGTCCTAAGTTATACAGTTTTAGTGCAGCAAGAATTTGTTTATATGGTATAATACAGAACTTTTAGTGCTGACACCACCTCCTTGCCACCTTACAAATGTATAAAAGATAGCAAGCCCATGGTTCTAAGCGTCCTGTGTATTCCTCACTCCATACAGGTTGCTGAAATCACAAAATATCTGTGCCTTCATGAAGAAGAAAGGAGGCACTCGAGAAGCACATCTATTTGCATATATCTTTGATCTCCTGTATGTTCTCTGCACTGCCTCTGGGCTGGTTCAATAACAAACTGAAATATAAGTAACTTTGGCCAAGTATGAGATACTTGCGAGAGATTGCTGGCTGATCACCAAGCTATCTTCTCTTTTTTCAGGAGACATGACTATACTATATTTTTCTTGGAGTTAAGCATGACTCAGGTGAATGGAGTTAAATGAGACCCAGGAAAGCCAATGATGTAGTGCTAGTCTGAGTTTAAAGGCCTGGAAGCCAGGAGAGCCAATGCTATAAGCTCTAGTCTGAAAGCCAGCAGGCTCAAGACCCAAGAAGAGCCAATGTTTCAGTTCGAATCCAAGGGCAGGAAAAAAACTGAAGTCCCAGCTCAGCCAGTCAGGCAGGAAGAGTTCCCTCTTCCTCACTGGAGTATCAGCTTTATTGTTCTATTCAGGCCTCCAACTGTTTGGATGAAGGACATCCACCTAGGGGAGGGCAATCTGCTTTACTCAGCCTACCATTCAAATGTTAATCTCATCCAAAAACACCCTCACAGACACACCCAAGATAATGTTTGACCAAATATCTGGGCACCCTGTGGTTCCAACAGGTAGATAGATACAATTAACCATCACAGTCATCTACTCCTCAGGACACCAGCAACCAGAACCTATGTTAGGCATCTGGGATTTTAAAATTTTCTATATGAGCACTATCTTATCTAATATATACTGTTAACTAAAACTGAGTATTTTTTTTCTAAATCAGAAGGACTTAGAAACAATGAAAATATCTCAAGAAATACAGTAAAAAGTGGGGAAAGAACCATAACAGCAGAAATAATAGTTGAAAATACAACTTTCTGGTGATTTAGGCAAAGACCTACAAAATGTTGCAAAGATTCTGGATCTGATCTTATAAAATTCAGAAACTACTGAAGGTCTGAGATTAGTGAAGTGATCGGAGCTGAAATCCAGGATATGGGGATAGTATTTGGTCATAGTAATTATAGAAAGAATGAACTAACTCTGCACTGGGTTTTAAAAACATAGCTACACACTAAAGTTAAAATGGACTAAATAGCATCATTTTCAAAATAATGGTTATATAAACATTATAATGATACATTTATTTATTTAGGATTTACACTACTTCTACATAGTTCCAAAAGAACTGCTTGAGGAAACTTGCAGCAGAAAACAGACAAAAATATAAGCCCACCGCGAGCCAGAATTCTTACTTCTGTATTCACAGTGCTAGCCAAAGAGTGCTCATACATGATAAACAGAGAAAGATACATATTCACAGAATGAATGAATGCATAAATGACAAGAAAAAAAGGTTATGGCTGGAGAGAAATAGATGTTACTAAGCAACAAACTAGAATGACTATTGTTGTAGCAGCACTGCAACGATAAATTTGGCAAAAGGGTTTCCAGGCAATTAGGGGAAGGCCAGAAATAAAATGAAGTTTTCACTGTCTATAAAAGTCTACAAGATCCTTGGAGGAAAAAATCCTTTTTTAGAATTTAACTCCTAGAAAAATTTATGGACTGAATCCTTATATAATAGATGTCTTTAACTATGGTTTTATGACAGAGAAATGGGTATGTCAATGCTTCCAACAATGGCCTTCTAAAGTTTTTTAGAACATTGTTAAAACTTAACATAGTTAAAGCTTTCCTATAGATAAGGAGATAATAATCTAGAAAGTTTGCAGTTTTATGTTCTAATTTAATATGGGGGAATTAAACATATTTTTCATTTTTACTCTACATCTATGAAGAAACATCTCATTGTGAGTTATTTCAGAATCTTGCTGTAGACATGCTGCATTTTAACAACTCAATTCATAATTTACTAGAAAAGACAGTAAACAAAAAAATTAGATGAAAAAATTCTGTGTTACCACATCAGCAAAATAAAACTGGACAAATTTTCACCAAAATTAAAGGGTATTCTTGGAATTATCTGGCTATGTAGGCCATGTAGCACATAGAAAGTTCACTTTGAAGGATCACAAATAAGGTGGAGAGGTAGGTAATAGTGGTATCTTAAAGAGGCAGCCTTCTTCCAAAGAAGCTGCAAGACTCCATTCGAAATGCAGGTACTTTCTCACAGAAGAAACGAGCATCCTTCACAATAAGCCGCACCAGGGATTTATTAATTTTGTGGTGGCTGATGTTTCCAGAAATTCAAGAGAGGTTAGCCAGGAGATAAATAATAAAATTCATCATTCACAAATTCATTTGACAAATACCTATGGTTGTCAATTATGTGCCAGGCGTGATGTTAGACACTGAATTTACAGTAATTAGTAAAACACACATGGCCCCTGATCGCAAAGAGCTTATAGTCTGGGATGGAAATCAGACATTAAACAAATAACCCAGGTATATCACGTAAACTGTAACAAGTGACAGACTAGTAAAGAAGTTGTAAGAGTTGGTAATTGGGGAACTGAAATTACAGGGTAGGGGAAGGGGCAGAGAAAGCCTCCTTGAGAAAGTTACATTCAAAGTGAGGTGCAAAGGATGCAAAGGACTGATTCCCCTAGGCCAAGAGCAAAGGAAGCTGCACTTGAGAAAGGAACTGAAAAGGGAGGAATGGAACAAGGAGAACAGGAAGTGCTGTTTCAAGTATTTACTGTGTTTCAGACATGTTATTTCCAATCCTTACAGCTACTCTGCGGTGAAGGTATTAGTACCCCATTATACATAAGGAAAGCAAGGCTCAGGGAGGTAAGTAACTTACTCAAGAATACAGAATGCTAATAAACAACAAAGGCAAGACTCAAAGTTAGGTCTATTCAAACTCTACATTCCTTTCATTAAGGCTCTAAGGTTAGAAGGTTTAACAATTTAACTCACTAAATGGCAGTGAGGTTCTAGGCCTATAAAATACAAGGTTAAATATTTTGTTAGTATGTTCCATCCTTTAGACATCCATTCCAGTTTCTGTGGGCTTTATATTTTAAAAGCCATATTTTGATGTGTATCCAAATTATATTTTATGCACATATATCTAGTTAGCTGGTTAAATGCGTTTAAAATCTTTCCAGCAAAGATTTTAAAGCAGCTTAAGGCTACATAAAAATATAAAAACTAACAACTTCATTGTATTACCTTATACTCCTATGAGACTTTAAAATTTTATAGTGTTCACAGAAATTTCAGAGTATTTAAGAAGATACTTGCATTTCTTAGTTACAAAACTCAAGGATAAACAGTAAGGCTTACTATCGACTATAATTATCACATGCTACATAATGTAAATGTTTCTAGGTATCACCTTTCCTTAACAAAAGCATCTAGAAAGAATGTATCCATGAACTGTTAGTACTTTTAACTTCCTATGGTAGCCACAACAATGACCCCCCAAAGATGTCCACACCCTATTCATCCTGTGAGCGTGACCTCACATAGCAAAGGGGGCTTTTTAGATGGAATTAAGGTTGTTAAATTAGCTGACCCTAAAATAGGGACAGTATTCTGTATTATGCAAGTGGGCCCAACATAATCACATGGGCCCTTAAAAGTGGAAGAGGAAGTCAGTGAAAGAGGGCAAAAGAGATTTGAAGAGTGAGAGGGACTCCGCCCACCATAGAGATCTTGAAGATGGAGGAAAGGGGGGCATGAGCCAAGGAATGTAGGTGGTCTCTAGAAACTGAAAACAACTCTCAGCTGACAGTCAACAAGGAAACAGGAACCTCAGTCCTACAACCAAAAGGAAGTAAATTCTCCAACCAACCTGAATGAGCAAGGAAGCGGAATCTCTCCAGAGCTTCTAGTAAGGAATGATGCCTTGCCCACACCTTGATGTTAGCTCGGTGAGACCTGTGTCAGACTTCTGACCTATAGAACTGTGAGAAAATAAATTTGTGCTGCATTTAGCTGCTAAGTTTGGTATGGCAACAATGAAAAACTAATACTTTTATCATTCTTGTACTTGATTCTAGCTTCTTTGAAACAGCTGGTAAATGCAATAGCATTTTTCAGTCCTATTGCCTACTGCTCTCTCTTGACCTTGCTACTGCCTCCTTGAAGCCCTCTCCTCCCGTGGCTTCTATGATACTATTCCTGATTCTTGAAGATCTCTTCATTTGCTCTGCCACCTTCACGGGCTCTTTCTCTAATCTCCTGTAAATGTTGCTGTTCGTTAGGGTTCTGTCCCCAGATTTTCTCCTTACATTTCATATACTCTTGACTTCTACCTATAAAAGCTAGCTAAAAACTCCCAAATGTTATCTCCACAGCACAGAGGCCACTCTTTAGTTTCAAATCACTATCCATCTTCAAGGATGTACCAAAGCCTCCATTAATTTGAGGCTGGTCTTTCCTCCCAAACCTGTTCTCTATCTCCTCAATTCCCTTCTCCCATTAACTTCACCTCCAGTCAACCAAATTAGCCAAGTTGCTTTGCCACTATCTTAAGACTATTCTTTCTCATTGATATCCTGTATCATTGGTAACTAAGTGCATTTGGATATTTCTTGAATGTATCTTTCTACATCCATGCCACAGCCTTAATTTGGGAATCCATGGTTTCTAAAAAGGATCAGTAAACTTTGACTTTGCTTCTTCACTTCCAGCCTTCCCAATCAATCAATCTATCTGCCACCTTCTCTCCAGCATGAACTTTCTAAAAAAGAACAAGTCTTAATTTATTACCTATTTATAAAAATGTTCAATAGTTGTCTGTAGTTCTCAGTATAAATTCTGCCCTTTTAAGACTCATTTCTTACTCTTAACACTCACCTATTAACACATTCATGCTTTCTATATACTATTTCTTATAACTGAAATGCCTTTCTGCTATTCGGTTTTAATGGCTGACTGAGGACTCACCAACACCACTATGGCTCAAAAGTAGTGTTTGAAAAATCACTATTTAAAGTTTTAGTTGTCATGCAGCTTCAGGAGCTCAACTACAAAATAATATAATAGAAAGTACACTGAGCTTGGCACCATGGCACCAAGTGTACTGTTCTGTTATTAAAAAGGGAAGGGCTTCAAACTGTTCTAAACCTTTTTTTTCATTTGTCAAGTTTAAGGGTTAACCTGGATGATCTAAAGTTCCATTGTAGCTTTGTAGTTAAGAGCACTAAAACTTATTAGGTACTGAAAACAAGCAATAAGGTCAATTTATAGCACTGTTCAGCTTCTACGGATCCATTAACATGCATCATTCACACACAATAATTAACTTTATTAACTAGATAAAGGCTATCTTCAGAAGGATTTAGAGATAAGGTCTAAACGTGACTGGAAGATCAAACCAATTAGATATAAAGACAAAACTGAAAAGAAGTCAAACAACTACCAAAAGGAGGGCTACCAAGAGTGATTAAAAGACCTAGAGTGACGTAAAAATTTTAAAGCCAGCAAATTCAGAAGGCTAGATCAGGGTTTTGATGGCTTTTATGCATCAAAAAGCTTCAGTATAAAATAACTCTCTTCTAATTAGAGAGGTCTTCCCATGGCCATTCGATTTACTTTCTCCCTTCTGAGCTTTGTTGCCATTTGCTTTTTTTTTTTTTAATTCTACAGTGATTTTTTAAAACATTTTTATTGGAGTATAATTGCTTTACAATGGTGTTAGTTTCTGCTTTATAACAAAGTGAATCAGTTATACATATACATATACCCTCATATCTCTTCCCTCTTGCGTCTCCCTCCCTCCCACCCTCCCTATCCCACCTCTCCAGGCGGTCACAAAGCACCGAGCTGATCTCCCTGTGCTATGCGGCTGCTTCCCACGAGCTATCTGTTTTCCATTTGGTAGTGTATATATGTCCATGCCACTTCGTCCCAGCTTATCCTTCCCCCTCCCTGTGTCCTCAGGTCCATTCTCTAGTAGGTCTGCATCTTTACTCCCATCTTGCCCCTAGGTTCTTCATGACCATTTTTTTTTTTTTTTTTAGATTCCATTCTCTTTGTCTCTCAGGCAGATGCTATAAATAAAATCAGCTCAAGTATCTGATATCGTAAACAGGCTTTCGGCGATAATGAGTCTCGAGTCCTCAGGGCTTCGTGGGATTCAACACAACCCTCTAGGGCCCTCCCTATCCGCGCGCACCGGGCTCCAGGCATCGCCCCGAGGGAGCGGCCGCGAGTCACAGGACACACCTCTGTGAGGGTTAGGTCCCTTCGCCTTTACAGAGGCGGGGAGGGCGTAAGCTGAGCCTATTTTGGTTTGGTTCGCGTTTTTGTGAGAAGTAGCCGGCGGAGTGAGCGGCGCCGAGAGGCTACCGGGCCCCTTCTCCATCCCTCGGGAGCGCGCAGCGGGGATCGAGCGTGGAACGGGGCTGAAATGGCAACAGCTGGAATAACGGACTCGGCTCCCTGGGGCCCCTTAACCGACGAGGACAGGCCAGGCTGAGGGGGACACCTGGCCTTCCCCGCGCCAGCACCCCCCTCCGGACACAGCAGTTCCGGAGGACCCAACGGACGCGGAGGTGGCCTCAACGCCCGCCGACCGGGCCGGCCTTCCCACTCCCGAGGCCAGGAGAGCCCGCCCAAAAACCTCGCTGGCTGCATCCCCATCCCCGAACTCAACACCCACCCCCTCACTGGCCCCTACCGGTTCCTTCTGGCGGCTCGCCAAAGAAAGGGGTGCGGCCCAGGAACCCCCGCTCTGAGGGAAGAAGCCAGGACTCGGACTCCTCACCCCAGCCCGTTGGCAAAGGGACGCGGGAAAGTGGCTTAGTGCCCACGCACCTGCCTTGCGGGCCCGTTTTCGGCAGTGGCAGCTCAGATGTCCGAGTCGCTGCCACTTGGTCCCCGCGTCTCCCTAGAGCAATCCCGCCGGCGGCCGCCCAGCAGCGACTGGTAACTGCGCATGCGCGTGCGGCCGTGGGCGGGGAAAAGCCGGCGGCCCGAGGCGAGTGCCGCGCGCACCTGCACCGAGGGGCTTCAACGGCCGCAGAGCGGCGCCGCTGGGCGAGGCAGGCGCAGTCGGGCGCACCCTCCCGACCACTCGCCGCGCCGCCGCAGCCGGCCAATCGTTCCGTGGATCCGACTCCGGAGCTGGCCTGGAATTCCACCTTATCCTTATCGTTATCCGTCCGAAGACTTTTCCCTCCCGCAGAGCGCCTGCCCTCTGCAAACTGTGAGGTTCTGCTTTCTAATGCACATAACTAGGTCCTGAATTTTGACTAAATCACATTTGAGCAGCGTCCAGTTAGTACCCCAGGCCTTTCATAGAGTTGTAGATGTTCTGATGAGACGTCATTGTGGTGGGCAGGGAGGCTTACTATTTCGTGACAGTGTATGATATAGATATGTTAAATGTTAACGTAATAAATGTACTACATGGTTTCTTTTAAATGCAGTCTCACCAAAACAACAAAATTTTGCTTAATGGAGAAATATTTTGCACTGTTTCCGTTTTTAAATTTAAATTTAAATTACTTAAAATATTCAGTTCCTCAGTTGCGCTAACTACATTTCAAGTGCTTGACAGCCACCTGGCTAAAGGCTACCATATTGGACAGCATGGGTCTACAGCACCAGCTATGATCTTATTAGAAACGCAGGGTCCCAGGACTCACCCCAGACCTACTGAGTCAGAATCTGTACTTTAATAAGATTCACAGGTGATTGGTGTGCATGTTAAAATTTGAGAAGCACCATCATAGACCCTTTTAATTGTTTTATCTTTCTCAGCATTGACTTTACTATAGTTCAAGTCTTTATTGCCTCTAGATGCACTGTTATAATTGTCTCTTAAATAGTCCCTCACCTCCAATCTATGTTTAATCTTCTGGAAACACTGCTCAAAGACTTTAAATGATTCCCGGGATGCTCAGCGAATAAAGTCTAAACGCTTGCCTTAATATAGGAGATCCGATACAATATGGCCACGACCTGACTTTTCCACCTTATTTCATTCACTAAACACCTCTGGTAATGATAAGCAAGCTGAGATAGTCATACTTTCTTACATTTAATACTTACCATGTGTCACTCACTGTGCTGTGTGATAGGTAAACAAACACAGATAAAGCCAGATTCCTGCTCTAAATAACTGACAATCAGGATGCAAGGTATAAGGGAAAGGAGCATATATTTAAACAACTAGGGGTTTCCCTGGTGGCGCAGTGGTTAAGAATCCGCCTGCCCTTGCAGGGGACATGGGTTCCAGCCCTGGTCTGGGAAGATCCCACATGCTGCCGAGCAACTAAGCCCATGCGCCACAGCTATTGAGCCTGTGCTCTAGAGCCCGCGTGCCACAACTACTGAGCCCACACGCCCAGAGCCCATGCTCCACAACAGGAGAAGCCACCGCAATGAGAAGACTGTGCACCCCAACGAAGAGCAGCCCCCACTCGCCACATCTAGAGAAAGCCCGTGTACAGCAACGAAGGCCCAACGCTGCCAAAAATAAATAAATAAATTTATGTTAAAAAATCAGTTAAAAAAACAACTAATTATAAAATAATTGTTAAAATGGAATTATCCTTAAGTGCCACAGGCAAAGGGAGGCAGGAATGATTTTTTTTTTGAATGATTAATTCTTAAGGAAGATTGAAGTGTCGGGGAGGGAAGTGGGAAAGGTTTCAGAGAAGAGGGAATATTTGAAAACTTGAAGAAGGTATAGAATTTTGCATACAGCAGAGGGCAGGGAAGGGTATTCCTGACTAAGAAAACTACAACATAAATGCATAAGTATAAACTAGTATGGCGTAGTGAGGGGAAAGCAAGTGATTCACTCAGGGGTAGAAAGAAGGGGAAAAAGCATTGCGTTTAAGTACTGGCCCACTTTAAACTTATTATTCACTTATTTTTATACCCAGTGTGGTTCCAAAGAAAGAATATTTGAAGCAGTTGGTAGGAGATGAAGCTAAAAAGGTAAGTACATTTCAGATTATACCCCTCCACGTATGCTTTGCAATAATCAAATTACACTATGTACCATGCCCTTTAAACTCCCTATGAGTGGTTCCTTTACTCCTTAGTTTTATGGTGAAATATTTCAACATTACAAAGACTATTGATGACCTAAAACAAATAGACTGTCAGTTATTTCTCCACAAAAAAAAAAAAAAAAAAAAAAAAGTTTATTTGGTATCAGCAGAGAACTGTAATTCGGAGCCCATAACCATGGCAAGTGACTGCAAGTCACTACACAGCAAAGGAAGGAGCTCTCTTTTACAGAGGGGAAAAGGAAGTTGGGAGGGCTAAACAAAGAGTCCATGACTTTTCATTGGCTGAGTCCTTGACATTAAAGAAGAGGAGTCTTTCTTTTTCCTGTTGGGCTCTGCCAGCATCTCAGGGCATGAGAGCTCCCCCTTCTGGTCACTTCTGTTTGATTGAGGTTTCTGTTTATTAATTTTTTTTTAAGTATGTAAAAGTTTGAAAAACAATAATAAATCGAACATCCATGAACCCACTACTACCTTAGCCTTAGATATGCTGTTTCCTTCCAAGATCAAATTCCCCTTCCTCCCGTTTTGAGTTTTGTATTAATTGTTGCGTTTCTTTAAGGTTTTTACCACTTTTGCAAGCTGATGCACATTTGGTGTTTAGACATTAACAAATAATATATGTATTTTCCTGTACTTGCTTCTTTTGCTCAATTTATGTTTTGAAATTCATCCATATCAGTAAGTCAAGCTCTAGTTCATTCATTATTATTACTGTAAAATGTCCCACTCTTCTGAATATACAACAACATTTTTAACTCTTCTACTGTTGAAAAATTGTTTTTAAATGCTATCAAGAATATATTCTGGTACATGTTCCCTAGTAAACATGTTCAAAAGTTTCCCTAGGATATAGATGGTGGTAGGGATGTTATTTTAAATATTTAACAAGCTATAAGGCATGGGTATTCGTCAGTGAGAAGAGAAGCTGGCCATAAGCCATTGATAAGGCTGCACACCAATTTCAGCCCTGACTAGTAGGAAAGTTGCTAGGACATAGGAAAGGCATAGGTTTCATCATGAAAGTGATTGAATGTATACTTCACATCCCCCCAAAGGGAAGTGTGTGTTCATTCCTACAGCTCCACATCCTCACCAAATGTCTGATTTCATAAGTTAAAATATCTGAATGGTATGAAATGGTATCTTGTGTTTTTAACTTGCATTTCCTTGATTGCTCATGAAGTGTTTCTACGCTTGTTCAACACATGCTGTGCTTGGCCTTAGAGTCTACTTGGCTGATATTTATATAGCTATACCAACTTTCTTTTGGTTTGGGTTGCTGGTATATTTTTCCATCCTTTTCCTTCCAACATTTCTATGTCTTTAAAAAATTTTAAGTGTGTCTCTTGTAAACATCATCCAACAGGGTTTTGTTTTTATATCCAGTCAGGAAATAATTTAATTTCTTTTTTGGAGCATTTACTATAATTAGTGATATCATTATGCATTATTTGACTATTATTTTAGTAGTTAGACTAGAGATTTCAACATGAATCCTTGACTTATTACAGCTTAATACAAATTCTTACAACCTCACTTCTCAATGGTGCTACAAGTTGAGTACACTTAACTCCATTTATCCCCTCTCCTACCTTATCTTGTAATTGTTGTCATGCATTTTGTTCTACATATTTTATTTTTTATAAATTTATTCATTTGTTTATTTATTTTTGGCTGTGTTGGGTCTTCGTTTCTGTGCGAGGGCTTTCTCTAGCTGCGGCGAGCGGGAGCCACTCTTCATCGCGGTGCACAGGGCCTCTCGCTATCGTGGCCTCTCTTGTTGCGGAGCACAGGCTCCAGATGCGCAGGCTCAGTAATTGTGGCTCACGGGTCTAGTTCCTCTGCGGCATGTGGGATCCTCCCAGACCAGGGCTCGAACCCGTGTGCCCTGCATTGGCAGGCAGATTCTCAACCACTGCGCCACCAGGGAAGCCCCTGTTCTACATATTTTAAATTCCACAAGACATTTCAATTATTGTCTTGAACAGCCCACACTTGGATCCTGGACACTGCTGACTTAGAGGCTCCACGCTCTTTTGCAGGCATACTCCCACAAGGCTTTCTATGAATATATGCACACATATACTCTCTCACTCGGTTGGGGATAAGGGTGCCTTCCTTCCAACAAGATTAGAAAGAGAGACCCCAAGAAATTCACTCATAAAATCTGGGTGCTCCACATTGATCCCTCTCTCTGCTACATCAATGGCTGGGGAGCATCTCTACCTGAAAATTGCTGAAGTGCTGGACCAACAAAATGTCTGTAAAAGATTACACATCTTTTTTTGGAAATAAATTACACATCTTTTTGTAAATAGCTTGACAATTTTAAATTTCATATTTGGAAAGGGAATAGTTAAGTTGAAGTTAATGGAAGTATCAAAAGTACCAAATAATGTTGGCTCAGTCATTTTTTTATATACTCTCATAGGTTATTATTTTGTAAGATGATGCATTTAATGTAGACTTTTATGAACTTACAATTAAAATAACTTATGCAGCTAAAAAAAATATATCATGGCAGATGAAAAGGGGCAGGAGAGAGGGAGGGAAATCGCTAAGCAAAGAGGGAACATCTGTGAAGTAGCCCGAAGGCACACAGCTAGAAGTGGCAAAGGTACCTGAGTCTGCTGTGGCTAGAGTGAACACTGAAGGTCACCTGAAGAGGGTCACCTGCAAGGCAAGAGAATCCTAGCGACAAGAGGCTGTGTTGAGGGCAGAGGCGGGGTGGGGGAGAGGCTCAGGTAGCAGGGAATGGAAGTAGGGAGATCCCAATAGACCCTCAGAAGCAGCCATGAAAGACCCAGCCTTGGATGTCTGCCACACAGAAGCATCTTCCAGAGAAACTGAAACCATCATGCTGCCATCACACAAGGAAACCTCTGCCTCTCCAACTCCTTCTCATCCCAGTACCATAGGGGTATAGACCAAGGACCAAGGAGGGGTGCAGCAGATTTTCCAAAGATGACTTTAACAGCATCTCCCATAGCAAATGCTCTTCTACAACACGACCCTGCTATTCCCTCGTCTGGAGGGAAAGTCAATTTCTCCACTCCCCGGTGTCTGGGTGAGCCCTGTGACTGCTGTGACCAGTAGGCTACAGCAGAAGTAATGCAGTAGCAGTTTGGGCTGGAGTCTTAAGTGGCCTGGCAGCTTCCACTTTCTGCCTTTCGAAAGGTAGTTGCCTTGTAAAAAAAGCACACCTTTGCTAAGATGACCATGCTGTGAGAAGCCCAAACCACCTGGAGAGGCCTCAGAGGATGAGCCGCCGCGTGGGAGATAAGAGAGATGCCCGGGTAAGGGGGACCTCTTGGGAGCTCCTCCAGCCCCGAGCACCCCAGCTGACACCACACAGATCACAAACTGCCCAGCAGAGCCCTTTCTGAATTTGATTACTAATGTGAGAGTTAAACAAAGTGATTTTTTAAGCCACTAAGGTTGAGGAAGTTTTACACCAAACAAGGGGAAAAATGTCTGAAAACAGACCATTTTCTTCTCCTGCCTTTGCATTCCTAGAACCACAAGTCTAGTCTGTCCCTGTCCAGTAGGGAAATGACGAGAAAGCTTTTAATTAACTATGAGATTAAATTTTTTTAGAAGAACAGAATAGGTATTTAAAAACTGGAATAAGACTTGGTGAATAACCAAAAGTGACCAAAAGATACTTACTTAGAGTAAGTCTTCAATATTTCTATGAACGTCTACAGTTATCAGAAAAGGGTTCCGATAGGACACGTATGGGCAATAATTGGAAAAATAAAAAGTTGTTCATATTTACAGCCCAGCAAGTTGAACTGCTTCAATAAATCAGTTACACATATGTATAAAAAGGTATTCGTCTTTAAAACTTTTTTGAAAAAGGAATTGATCGTTTCTATATTCTCAACTGAATTGAGTACTGTATGCTTCCTACCATTTCAGTTTTCTTACTTTTGTATTCCCACTGTACAAATTCAATTTTTAAAAATGTTATACATACAAAAGAAAAACACGTAGTACGTAGGCAAGCTCTGCAGCATAATGTGAAATGCATACAATGGAGAAATGGAGTTGCCACGTACTGGAATGGTGAAGAGGAGAGGGGCAGGTTAGGGGGTGAGGAATCAATATTTCTGTTAAGAGTAATATTGACATCCCAGTGAAAGAGTTGAATAGGCGGTTGAATATATCACTCTGGGTCAGAACTAGAGAGATAAATTTGAGAGGGGTCAGAATTTAGTATTTAAAGCCATGTGATTGGATGGGATCACGTTGGGAGTGGGTGTAGACAGTGAAAAGTTCCAAGGAGTGAGCCCTGGGGAATTCCAATATTTCAAACTCAAGAAAAAACTAGGAGGGCTTCCCTGGTGGCGCAGTGGTTGAGAGTCCGCCTGCCGATGCAGGGGACACGGGTTCGCGCCCCAGTCCGGGAAGATCCCACATGCCGCAGAGCGGCTGGGCCCGTGAGCCATGGCCGCTGAGCCTGCGCGTCCGGAGCCTGTGCTCTGCAACGGGAGAGGTCACGGCAGTGAGAGGCCCGCGTACCGCAAAAAAAAAAAAAAAAAGAAAAAACTAGGAAACCAAGAGAGCTAAGCTAAGAACATGTTTCAAGAAGGAGAGTGTAACAGTGACAAAAAAAGGCAGATAGATAAAGCTCTTCAGCATAGTAATAAAACCCATCGCACCCATAATCCTTAAAGTCATCATTCACACATTATTGGTGAAAGCAGCAGCCACTTGATCTCCAGGGCCTTGATTCCAGAAGGTACTTCATCCCAGTCAACAACAGGTGATAACTGAGAGAACTTCTGCCAATGCCTATCAGCTGGAGACTTCCACTATCCCCCCCCCCCCGCCCCCGCAGAAGGTATCCCACTGGCAGTGTGGTAGGTTATCACTGTGTTTAACCCCAAGTAGGGCAAATAAGCAATTCCAGATTCTCTTCCCCGAGAATGTTTCCTGGGTGATGCAGCCACCCCAGGGGCTCCTAGCCATCTGCTAGCTACCTCCCACACCTGCCACCACTGACAATACCGGACCTGCTGCTGCTGCCTGAACACCTGACACTCCGGTGAGGGCTAGTAGTTTGGTGGAAGAACCACCGAAAGCAGCATAACACTACCTTTTTGCACCCTCTAATCTGGCACAATTGCCTCCCACTGGCAAAACGTAATGAGAGCACAGCCGGCCAGGGCATCTGGGACAAGTAACAGATTTCTGGTTTTGATCGTGACAAAGAGAATTTAGAAGGGCATATAAAGACTGTCAGCAGCATTTTGGAAAGTCCAGGAACAAGGCAAACTAAGCAGCGTATTATAAGGGACATATATAAATAGATAAAAACTGTATTCTAATAAGCACATAATTCAGGAATTGATGTTTTTATCAATTTATGCAAAGGCATTGAGTAACGTTCTCGTTTTTCTTTCCTTCAGATAAGTACTCAGAAGTGGAATTACTGCGTCACATGGTAGTTCTGTTCTCAATATTTTGAAGACCCTCCATACCGTTTTCCATAGTGGCTGCACCAACTTACATTCCCACCAATAGTGCACAAGAGTTGCCTTTTCTCCACACCCTCACCAACACTTGTTTAGATGGCTTCCTATCTTACTCAGAATGAAAGTCATAACACTTACTATGGTCTCCATGATCTCATCCTCCTACAACTCCCTTCCTGTTCGTGTTGTCCTCCTGGCTTTTTCTCAAACATATCAAGATGATCCCACCACAGGGCCTTTGCACTTGCTTTTCTTGTTGCCTGGAAAACTCTTCCTGCAGCTATCCATATAGAATGCTTCCTCACTTCATTCAGGAATCTACTCGAATATGCCTTTCTCAGAGAATCCTTCTCTCACAACCCTATCTAAAATAACACTTTCTCTCTCCTGCCCCTGCCAACACCTGACATCATACAGCAATTACATCACTCATGGTGGTTGTTCATTTCCCCTAACCAGAATGTAAGCCCCATGAAAGCAAGGGTTTAAAAAAAATTTATTTGTGTAGTTCCTACAACATGAATAGGTAATTTTTAAATTCATTCACTCAACAAATATTTAGCATACGTATTATATGTCAGACATTTTTCAAGATTCTGAGGACACAGTAGTGAATCAAACAGGCAAAAACAGGGAAAAAATTCCTCACCTCATGAAGCTTACATATTTGTTGAACAAATTATTAATACTACTGAGCTTACAAAAAGAAATTAAAAGATTAAAAATTATTTATCTACACATAAAAATTAATTTTAAAGTAGGGAAAGAATAAAGCACTAGGTGGTGGCTATCTTTCTAATAAACATTCCCAAATTTTCATTGATAAGAATTATAACTAAAGATCAAATTTTTTAAACATTGGGATTATTTTGGTGTTTTATAAAAATCACTACTTCATAAGTCAGAAAGAGAAAAACAAATATCATAGGCTAATACATGTATATGGAATCTAAAAAGAAAAATGGTTCTGAAGAACGTAGGGGCAGGACGGGAATAAAGATGCAGACGTAGAGAATGGACGTGAGGACACGGGAAGGGGGAAGGGTAAGCTGGGATGAAGTGAAAGTGGCATGGACATATATACACTACCAAATGAAAAATAGATAGCTAGTGGGAAGCAGCCGCATAGCACAGGGAGATCAGCTCGGTGCTTTGTGACCACCTAGAGGGGTGCGATAGGGCGGGTGGGAGGGAGGGAGACGCAAGAGGGAAGAGATATGGGGATATATGTATATGTATAGCTGATTCACTTTGTTATACAGCAGAAACTAACACACCATTTTAAAGCAATTATACTCCAATAAAGATGTTAAAAAATTTTAAAAAATCACTACTTTAGAAACTAAATGAAATTTGTGTTTTGTTGATGTAAGAACATCTCATTACAGTACTAGACTTGATTTCCTAATTATTTTAGAACTAGTTTCCATAGAAACACATAAATAGAAAATGAAAAACCTGTTTTATCTGCTCTTTTAAGAGTAGTGTATTCTAAGGAACAATATCTCATTTTCTGAACTTGAACATACAAATGATGGGAATATAAACACTGGGAAGAACCAAACTTCTTTATCCTGGTCATAACTGAAAAACACATCAAAATGACTGTATGTATCGCAAAGTCTACCGTTTCATTATAAGAATACAAACTATTAAAATGCCTTCTGAGGTTACCAATCTAAATTGCCTTCCAAAATTACTGTAAGAAGAAGTTACCGTTTTGCTTTCTAATTACGAGTAACGGTTTATTTTTTGTTATAAGAGTGCACGTTGTTAATTGTTCTAAAATAAATAAAAACACATTTGGATAATATTCTTTATAGAAAATGACGAATAAAAGTGTATAAATGATTGAAGATTAGTCGTATAAATCAGATAAATTAATATACATTTCTGATCTTTCAAACAAATGGGGTAAAATGTTGATATTGTGTGTACATGACAAAATTTACTAGTAAGGGACTAAAACAATTTTAACATTAATGAGAGGGATGACATAAACATTAGAGGATTAAAGCCACTTCTAAACTTGACAGTCCATTGTACTACCAAGATTACTCTGTGCACCCTGAGTCATACATAAATATGTTTAATAAGAAGAATGAAAATTTAACCGAAAGCAACCGAAGAATAATCTTGGAAGGCTGAGTTAATATATTTGCAGGGCTCCTACGTCTTAAATTCAAAATTCAACCATATGAACGCTAAAATGTTCACTACGGACTAGAGTTGAAAGAGAAAATACAGGAAACCTAGTTAACTTTGAATTTCAGATAAACAATAATGTTTTAAGTATAAATATATCCCATGCGGTTTTTATACTTCAAACTTATGCACTGTTCATCTGAAATTCAAATTTAACTGGTCAACCTCTATTTTTTTTTTTTTTTTTTTTTTTTGCGGTACGCGGGCCTCTCACTGTTGTGGCCTCTCCCGTTGCGGAGCACAGGCTCCGGATGCGCAGGCTCAGCGGCCTTGGCTCACGGGCCCAGCCGCTCCGCGGCATGTGGGATCTTCCCGGACCGGGGCACGAACCCGTGTCCCCTGCATCGGCAGGCGGACTCTCAACCACTGCGCCACCAGGGAAACCCTCAACCTCTATTTTTATTTGCTAAATTGGCAACCCTACAGACAGCAATAAACTAAAAACCTTGGTGCGTTTCAAAGTGGTAACGCACACGGTCCATTTGAGAAAGTTCAGGTGCTAAACCAGCGCTCTAAATTGTTGATCACGTCTCCGTCATCTCATCCCTTTTCAGCTTCGCAAAACAAATACTTTAGGGAGCCTTCCAGTGTGGCTCAAAACTATAACGTAGGACACGAAAGAGGAGAGATTTGCTGGCTGTGTAAGAGGAGTTCCTTAAGTCAGACCTTCACATTTCCCTGAAAACGCTGGGGAAGAAAACGACGAAGTGTGGGGAAAGGTGGGCACAGAAGGGGCCCCTGAACCTCTGAGAGAAAAGGAGCCCGCAGACGCAAGAGAGGACCGGGCAGCCGCGCACACCAACCGTTGGTTGGCGCGCGCGCCCGGCAGGGGTCACGGCCACCCGGTGGACCAGGGACGCCCGTTACAGTTTAACCGCCGGCGGACAAGGGCGTGGTGTGGGGGGGGGGGGGGAGGGTGCCCTACATCTGAAAGCTCCTAGTACGTCTCTCCCCTTCTCTCCGACCCGGCCTCCCCAGTCATCCCGGAGCCCCGAAGCCCGGGAGGCGAGAAGGAAGCGAGAGAAGCCAGCCGCCGCTTACTCTTGTGAGTCATGCTGGAGATGCAGAAGCAGGAGAAACTGAAGAGCAAGACGGCGACGAGCGCGGTCAGCAAGTTCACATGCCTGGTCCTCATGGAGCTGACTCGACGGGCTGCAACCGACAGCGCGACGCGAAGAGCAGAGCGGCAGCGCTCACGCTGCCTGCCGAGGATGGACACACACAGCGCCTGCGCCCCGCTCCCCGGCGTCGCGGGGTGGCGGACCTCCTCCCTCCCCCCTCCCTGCCCTTTCCCTCTGGCAACCCTGCACACCAGCCCTATGGGAGCTCGCTTCACCGAACTGCACCCTTTACCTCCTACCCTACGGCTCGGCACTTCCGAGTCCTGAACCGCTTGCCAGGGCTGCTGGTTATTAAAAGAGAGAAACTATGGGAAAGCTCCCCACTGCCAGGCTCGAGGTGAGTGCTCAATAACTTTATTGTCCTGTAGTAGGAAGTGACATTTGTGCCAGACTCTGGGCTAAACAGTTTGCATATACGATCTTGTTAAGTCCTCACAACATCTCAGTCTTTTTTTAAAGGTGTGAGATGAAGATACCAATAACATCTACTTAATATGCTATGATTATCTTCATTTTATACTTAAAAAAAATGGGCCTTCCCTGGTGGCACAGTGGTTGAGAGTCCGCCTGCCGATGCAGGGGACATGGTTTCGTGCCCCGGTTCGGGAAGATCCCACATGCCGCGGAGTGGCACGCCCGTGAGCCATGGTAGCTGAGCCTGCGCGTCCGCAGCCTGTGCTCCGCAACGGGAGAGACCACAACAGTGAGAGGCCCATGTACTGCAAAATAATAATAATAAAGTTTGTGTTTCCTTATTAATTTTCTGTTTGGATCATCTGTCCATTGGTGTAAGTGAGGTGTTAAAGTCCCCCACTATTATTGTGTTACTGTCGATTTCCTCTTTTACAGCTGTTAGCAGTTGCCTTATGTGTTGAGGTGCTCCTATGTTGGATGCATATGTTTATAATTGTTATATCTTCTTGGATTGATCTCTTGATCATTATGTAATGTCCTTCCTTGTCTCTTGCAGCATTCTTTATTTTAAAGTCCATTTTATCTGATATGAGCATTGCTACTCCAGCTTTCTTTTGATTTCCATTTGCCCGGAATATCTTTTTCCATCCCCTCACTTTCAGTCTGTATGTGTCCCTAGGCCTGAAGTGGGTCTCTACATTGTAGACAGCATATATATGGGTCTTGTTTCTTTGTCTATTCAGCCAGTCTGTGTCTTTTGGTTGGGGCATTTAATCCATTTACATTCAAGGTTATTATTGATACGTATGTTCCTATTACCATTTTCTTAATTGTTTTGGGTTTGTTTTGTGGGTCTTTTTCTTCTCTTCTGTTTCCCACTTAGAGAAGTTTCTTTAGCATTTGTTGTAAAGCTGGTTTGGTGGTGCTGAATTCCCTTAGCTTTCGCTTGTCTGAAAAGCTTTTGACTTCTCCATCGAATGAGATCCTTGCTGGGAAGAGTAATCTTGGTTGTAGGTTTATCTGTTTCATCACTTTAAGTAAGTATATCCTGCCACTCCCTTCTGGCCTGCAGAGTTTCCACTGCAAAATCAGCCGATAACCTTATGGGTATTCCTTTGTATGTTATTTTTTGTTTTTCCCTTCCTGATTTTAATATTTTTTCTTTAAATTTAATTTTGTTAGTTTGATTAATATGTGTCTTGGTGTGTTTTTCCTAGGGTTTATCCTGTATGGGACTCTGTGCTTCCTGGACTTGGGTGACTATTTCCTTTCCCATTTTAGGCAAGTTTTCAACTATAATCTCTTCAAATATTTTCTCAGACCCTTTCTTTTTCTCTTCTTCTTCTGGGACCCCTATAATTCGAATGTTGGTGCGTTTAGTGTTGTCCCAGTGGTCTCTGAGATTGTCTTCAATTCTTTTCACTTTATTCTGCTCCTCTGTAGTTATTTCCACCATTTTGTCTTCCAGCTCACTTATTTGTTCTTCTGCCTCAGTTATTCTGCTATTGATTCCTTCTAGTGTACTTTTTATTTCATTTATTGTGTTGTTCATCTGTTTATTCTTTTGTTCTTCTAGATCTTTGTTAAACATTTCTTGTATTTTCTCAATCCATGCCTCCACTTTATTTCCGAGATTCTAGATCATCTTTACTATCGTTACTCTGAATTCTTTTTCAGGTAGATTGCCTATTTCCTCTTCATTTATTTGGTCTTATAGGTTTTAACCTTGCTCCTTCACCTGTGACATATTTTTTGCCGTCTCATTTTTTTTTTTTTTAATGAGTGGGATTGTGTTCCTGTCTTACCAGTTGTTTGGCTTGAGGCTTCCAACACTGGGGTTTGTAGGCTATTGGGTAGAGCTGGGTTTTGGTGCTGAGATGAGGAACTCCGTGAGACCTCACTCTGATGAATATTCCCTGGGGTCTGAGGTTCTCTGTTAATCCAGTGGTTTGGACTCAGAGCTCGCACTGCAGGAGCTTCGGCCTGACCCTGGGCTCACGAACCAAGGTCCCGCAAGCCGCCAGTTCACTTTGGGGTTCCTCCCCTCTTCTTGGGCTTCAGAGTCTCCCACCAGCGGCCATCAGGCGCCCTAGTTGTGGGGAGATGCTAACTCCGTGTCTTTCCACACAGCCATCTTGACTCCGCCTCTCATCAGGAACTTTTTGAGTCCCAAAATCCCAGTGGTCGCCACGAGGTGGCAGTATTATATTTCATTCAAAGCCTCCAATTTGCACGTATTGTGGTGTCAGAAACATTTAAAATTATGTATGAATGTGTGAGAATCGTAGGGTCTCAGCAGAATCCTTGGGCCACTACCCATTAAATATTTTTCATAGCTTGCCAAATATTCCTGTAAGGTGTTGTGTCTCCTTTTTATTGACAGAGTCCTGGAGGGGCAGTAACTTATTGTTTACCATTTATAAAATACCTCTGGTGGCCCAAAGTTATTTTTAGAAATTTCACTGATTTCACTAAGCTCTAAATCTTTTTAATTTAATCTACCATCTTTATTTTCCAAGCATTGTTTTGCTTACCAATGTGTATGTGTCCTATTTTTTTATTAATTTTTTTTGGAGTATAATTGCTTTACAATGTTGTGTTAGTTTGTGCTGTACAGCAAAGTGAATCAGTTATACGTATACAGATATCCCTTCATGTATACACTTCTATGTATAAAATAGGTAACTAATGAGAACCTACTGTATAGCACAGGGAACTCTACTCAATGCTCTGTGGTGACCTAAATGGAAAGGAAATCTGAAAAATAAGCTTTAAATCTTAACTAGATTGATTCAGCTAGTCATACATGCCATGACAGCTCTCAAATCTCCTGAGTTTCTCCTTCCAAGGTGGGGAATGATCATGATGTAATCAGTATAATGAATTAATTTTGATGGTGATCATATCTAAGTCCACTCTCACCAAATTGTAGCAGTGAGCTGGAGAGGTCAGATGTCCTTGAAGAAGGACCATAAATATATTACACATTCCTTCTCATGCACAAGCAAACCGATCTCATTCTGAGAGTGAGATCAAGAAGATAGCATAGCTGAAAAGGGAACCCTCCCACACTGTTGGTGGAAATGTTAATTGGTGCAGCCACTATGCAAAACAGTCTGGAGGTTCCTTAAAAAACTAAAAATAGAACTACCATATGATCCAGCAATTCTACTCCTGGGCATATGTCCAGAAAAGTCAGAAAAAAAAAGTTACATGCACCCCAATGTTCATAGCAGCACTACTTACAATAGCCAAGACATGGAAGTAACCTAAGGTCCAACGACAGATGAATGAATAAAGAAGATGTGGCACATATAGACAATGGAATATGACTCAGCCATAAAAAAGAATGAACTAATGCCATCTGCAGCAACATGGATGGACCTAGAGATGATCACACTAAGTGAAGTAAATCAGACAGAGAAAGACAAATATCATATGATATCACTTATATGCGGAATCTAAAAAAAGAAAAACAAATCAACTTAGTTGCAAAACAGAAACAGACTCACAGACATAGAAGACAAATTTATGTTTACCAAAGAAGAAAGGGGAGGGGGAATAAATTAGGAGTCTGGGATTAATAGATACATACCACTATATATAAAATAGATAAACAACAAGGATTTACTGTATAGCCCATGGAACCATATTGAACAATAACCTATAATGGAAACGACTCTGAAGCTGTACACCTGAAACTAACACCATATTGTAAATCAACTATAGTTAAGTAAATTTAAAATAAAGAAGGTAGCATAGGTGAATCTATCACAAAAGCAGCTTGTTTAGCTTGTTGAACGTTAGCTTGTTCAACGTCTTAGGCAGTTTCTACAGTGCTTGGCAGAACAGACACTAATTTAAGTCATGGTAACTACCTTGTTCAAATCATGATGGCTAACAGTTATTTCCATGGGTCTTTTCTCCTGGGCCACAGAGGATTAATAGAAAGCATTAGTGGAGATTCTGCTCCCATTGTTTCCTAATGAGAGATGAGATTTACTGTGTCCTTCCCCAATCTGACACTGCCTGATATTTACTCCAAAGGAAGGTCTGAGCAATTTCCAGGGCTCCCATTTTGGGTGTCTAATTAAAAATCCATAAAGGGCAGACTTCTCTGTCTCTTAGAAGACATTTGGCTTTAAGCTGGTAGTGACAAGGAACTTCATCACATCCACTGTAGTTACAGATTCAGATAAAAGGAGGCACTGGGTAGTTCCTACTTTCTTATTTCTCCAGCTTCAGCTTCATCATGATTCTGGTGCTGCCTACCATAACATTTTCATTTGCTCCAAACTTCAATTTGCATACCTTAATATTGCCCTTCCATTCCCCTGATGATATTCTGGTACATTTTGCATCATCGTTAGATAATCCCCCAGAGGTTTTCCACTGTCCTCTGCCGCTCAACATAAACTATATCATACAATCTTGGACCTCCTAACAGGGGTCAATTGATGATTTCCTGACCCTCAAGTTAGTCGTACTTTTCTACCACAGCCCTAATGATGAATTAAAATAACTTCCCTGTGCTAAATCCACCTTATTTCCCTATTTCAGCATCCTTAGCCCTAAACTCATCCAGGCTGCGATAATTGGAACAGATCTGATAGATTAACTTAGGTGAGGCCGACACAGGAGCCTGAATAGTTTTCCCTGCTCCCAACTATTGTTAATGTGCCACCAAACCCTCTGTAGGGAATCTGTCAAAATTCTTGCTTCTTTACTCCCCCTCACCCTTTTTCTTTAAAAAAAAAAACCAATCATATAAATAGTTCTACCTGATTCAATGGTTATTTCCTTTGTTCTGGTTAATATCTTCACCCCAGCCCATTAGCTTAATTTTGCATAGCTTAAATTTTCATTGGTAAACCCCGTTACTAGTAGCTGTGAGAACAGATTTGCCTTGGCATTCTGTGTATTTCCTTGTCCTTCCATTAAAAAAAATTATATGGGGAATCCATACACGAGGGGTTCCCCCTAAGCACAGTGTCTAACTTAGTTTCAGGAAAGTGCAACACAAATCATCATAAAACCAGTCAGGGTTGCCACTGTCCATAACATTTTTAATGCTTCTGCAGAAGTAATCCATTTCACTGTTAGTGAAATGAGTATACAGTTTTCCTGCTCAGTATAAACTCGCTGCGTTCCAGACTTCACACACTCCACAAGAGGGCTTGATGTTTTATTTGGGTCCTCCATGGATCAAACCCCAAACACTGTAACAAATTGTTGATTAACAGTCATACAAACAACTCTTTCCATTAAGCAGTTTCTAAAATCAACAGTGCCTTTGTTGTTTAGTCTGAGAATCCAAGAAAAGCAGAGATTCCTCAGTACTACACAAAAATATAACCAAACTCCATTACACCATAGCCTCTTTCTTCCATGTAGGTGTATCTGATGAGGCCTGGTAGAAGCACACAATATAGTTCAGAGACCTAAGTAGGTCCCACTTTCTCCTTGAAGCCAGAATTCTAATCTTAGGATCTAACCACCATTTAGCCAGCCACAAAGAAGAAAGACAATAAAATGAGAAAGATAGAAGGCCAATCTTCCCTGAGGCACAGGACTGGTTTATTGTATCTGCTAGTTATATGCAAATGAATTCGTGGAAGACAGAAGAGGAAATCCATATGCACATGGCATTTTAATAGACAGTGATCCTGCTTCCAATAAATGCAGTTCAACCAACTTCTCAGGTTCTGACCGAACAGGTGAGCATTCTCCTCTCTTGGAGAAAAACATGGATAGAAGTGGGCCAACAGGTAGCATGGAGACCAGCAGAAGGGTCCCTCTCTGCACCACCACCCCCAACTCTCAGTGTAGCACATTGAAAAGGTAAAAGGATTTTATAATTGTACTACAGAATTATCTCACTTTCTATTCTATGAAGGTTTTGTGTAATAATAGAGAGACACCTGAAATATAGGTTTGTTTCTAGTTCTTAATTTGCCAATTTGGCTGTGTACTTTGCCTTTTTGAATCTTTTTATGTACAATAAAAAATATTCATTGAGATGATCTTTAAGTTCCTTTCAAGATCCGAGTCTGTTTTATTATTATAGTATATGTCCAGATTTCATTACCAAGTTAGTTGCTTCTATGGGGCAGGGATGATGGCTTATGCACCCTTCACATGTCTAGCGTTTTACAATTAGCACCTTTTAAAAAAATGTTGGTTGAGGTGTGGAAAAGTGTGCACTGCTGCTTCAGTTTGTGCTAACAAGGGGATGGAGGGGGTATATATATATATATATATATATATATATATATATATATATATATATATATATATTCGCATAGAATGTCCCTGAAGGTACAAACAAGCAACTAATACTGGTTGCTTTCGAGAAAGGAGGCTGAGGGACCAGGAGTTGTGCATGGGTGGGTGGAAGTTATTTTTCAGTGTAAATTGTCCTTTGTACTTGTATTTTACTCTCCCCTTGTTCTTTCTCCTCCAGGCATACTGCCCTTCTTGCTATTCCTCCACCTTATGAAGTATGTCTTTGCACTTGCCTTTCTAGTGTCTGGAATACTCTTCCTCCAGATACTCTCACTCCCTTACTTCATTCTGAACACTGGTCAAATGTCACCTTAACACGGAGACTCCCCTGTCTACACTGTATGTAGAAACTCTCCCTCCCTTCCCTAATACCCCTTTAGTACCACTTGACATACTAAATATTTGCATTTATTTAATGTATGCCTCCCTCTTAGAACACTGCCTGGTGCATCAACGGCCAATTAACAGATACTTGGATTAATGAATGTACTGTTTGAGGTTGGATTTTTTTAAAAAGTCATGTGCATAAGTTACTTTTTCAAGAAAAAACCAGCTAAGGAATAAATGTTCCATGTACTATTAGATGTTTATCATTACAGGACAAAGTCTAAACTTCTTTACGCAACGTACAGGGCTCTCCGTATCTGCCACGTAGTAGCCATGGGCAAGTCATTCAACGTAAATTCTGTTTCCTCATCCATAAAGTGGGACTGTTACTAATTACTTCACAGAATTAAGATTAAATGCAGGTGAAAGCACTTTTGTTACCTTGGCGGTATGAAAGCTACGTAAAGCACATCGCTTCTCCCGTGCTTGGAATCTAGGAGTAGTACACCGTTTCAGCTTGCGCAAAAGACCTGAAATTTAAGGCGAGAAAAATCTACGGAGCCGCTCTGCCGAAGACCGATCTTTGACGCGGGCCGTGCCTCCAGGTAGTGGTTGCCAGGGAAACCGTCGGGCGTCCCTAGAATCCGAGCACGCGCGGCGGGGCAGCCCAGCTCGACATCCTTTCAGAGATAGCGATTGGTGGAGCTCGGGCCAATCGGCGAGGGCGGCGGGGCGGGGCCGGGCAGTGTGCCGGGGAAGGCGTTCCCGCCGCTTCGCTCCCCGACTTCCGGGTCGCGGTGCTTGCAGGGAGCGTACCGCGAGTAGCGTCGTTTCCGTTGCCGGCCGTTTGCAGTCGGGGAAACCGAGGCAGCTCCAGCTCCTCCTAGTTCTTTCCGTTCCCGTGAGGTGGCTGCTGTTTCTTTTCCTCTCGCCCGGTGCAGCTTGGGTGCGGCTGCGCTGAAGGCGCGCGAGCCCCGCGGTGTCCTACGGAAAGTCCCGCGGGGCTACCGGGCCGGCGGGGCTTTGTGCGAGCGGTTCCCTCCCACTCGCGGGCAGGGCGCGAGCTGGGCTCGGCCAGGCTCCGGGAGGGGGGCTCGGCGGCGCAGCGGCTCCCAGAGGGCTGGGGAGCTCAGGCGCCGTGAGGCAGGCGTTCCCTCTGCTTTGCAGTTAGGCTTCTTTTGTCCTGATGAGCGCGGACCAGATGGATTCATTTTAAAATCACAGTTGAGCCAGTCTCTGTGCACTGATTCTGCACTAATCTGCGGGGATCTCGAATTTGACAGTCCCTCGGGAGATGATCTATCTGTGGGAATGTTTAAGGCAGGAAAGAGATGAGCATTTTTGTTTTTAAGTAACTCCTCCTGACTTTCATTTCCCCGACCCCGCTTCATTTAGGAGCCGAAGATTTTTCTTACGGCATAAAGATTCAGTTTTATCGAGGGTGTAGTCTATTACCCTTCTTAGTATTTCTGCCGTTCACCTGTTGAATGGAAAATCAACAATTAGCCAGGGTGTGATCTATTCCGTGTTCAGTTTGTGTACTTCATTTGTAAGCCGTATGTAGTGTTTTTATTTGCTGCCATCACCTGACTGTGGGACAGCTGTAACTGGGATTAGCCACAGGGGTTAAGAAGACTTATTCTTTATACAAACAATTCTGATATATGGTATATTTGATTTAATTGTTGCTTTAGGTGGGGTCCTTTTGTTGTTGAACTGTTGAGCCCTGTTCTCAAAGAATAAGAAATTAAATAGTGAACTGAGAGCTTGAATCTAAGTAAGTAGTTTGATTTTTACAGTTAATTGTTTAAAATGATAAATTAACCATTTGGCCAGCATCATTTAATTAATCTAAATGGTATATATTACACCTGGCATTGTTTTCTTAGATGCCCAAACACTACTACAAAATAGACACAATGGAACAACATTATATCTATTAATATAATTTGGGATTTGATGAGTTGAATACACTAATTTTTTCTCTTTTTCTAAATCCAATTTAAGGTCGTTAAACCTGTCATATATTTCCTTCTCCAGGAAAAAATGTTTATTTCTTTGTGGGAGTTCTTCTATGGGCACTTCTTTCGATTTTGGATGAAATGGCTCTTACGACAGATGACTGGAAAATGTGAATTGCAGCGAATTTTTGATACCTATGTAGGTGCACAAAGGACACACAGGATAGGTAATGTTTTTCGATAAAGGATAATTAAAAACGAATAAAAATTTAACTCTGAATGAATATTTTTCTCAGTACTGATAGTGACAATAGCGCTTGTGTATCACGATCAAGTCACTTAATCTCAGTTTCATGATCTTTGAAATCTCACTTTGAATCCTTCCAGCGCTAAAACTGATTCTATAGAAAAAGAAACTATTATTTAGTTCTGCATCTGTGCAAAGAATTACCTTCTCTGGTTCCTGAAATTCATCAGTTTTACCTTAGATTATGGTTGCAGCCTACTTTCTAGAGAAAAATCTCTATACTTCTATAAGCCCTTTGAAATTTTCACTTCAGTGAAGGAGATCCATTTTTATATTCAGCATCCTTCAATCTTTTAATCTCTTATGCAGTTCATGAAAGAATAATAACAGGTATCTGGTGATCCCTAGGAAAGATTAGTAGACTAAAAATCTGCACTGTTCCATACTGTAGCCAGTAGCCACATGTGGCTATTGGACACTTGAAATATGATTAGTCTGAATTAAATGTGCAGAACTAGAAAATATACTCTGGATTTCAAAGGCTTTATATGAATGTAAAGGTATCTCATTAATAATTGTTTATATTCATTGTATGTTGAAATGATAATATTTTGGATCTATTGGGTTAAAATATATTAACATTACTTTTATCTGTTTCTTTTACTCTAATATGGCTACTAGAAAACGTTAAGGTACATATGTGGTTCACATTTGGGCTTGCATTATATTTCTGTTGAACAGTGCTGCTCTAGTACCTTCTAAAATTGATCAGCTTTCAATACTTACTTGAAAATATGGCTTTAAATTAGAACACAGATGAGTGAGAAATATCATCGAGGTCATTTCTCTTTGGCCAGAGTGAGGCAGACCAGGGATGGGCTGCCGTTCATGTTCACTGTGTCAGATGGAAAATCGTGACTTAAGCCTCTTTTGTGTTGAACAAGTGTGCTTCAACTAAGAAATCCACCCCTGTAAGATTTGAGGAGTGCGTGTTGGTAGCCAAGATAACAGGGGAAGAATGGCAGAGTAAGGAGAGAGTGAGCCTCAGGGCTGCTAGATGATTGAAGTTTAATTACCTCCCTAGATTTTTCACAACTTTGTAGCTGACTTAAATTATTGCCTGCTCTTTTGATTTGCCCTTTTGACTGCTCTGAGAAGAGCAAAGTACCTCTTGATAAGAACTCTTAGTAGTATTGATTGGTTTTTTATATTATGGCGGAAGAACACTTTAAGACTTTATTTTGCAGCAAGAACATTTTTCTTGAATTTTTCAAATTGCTGAGAAAAGGAGACTGTTTACTATTTGCCAGAAAAATTTGTAAACAGACCAGTAAAAAATGTTCTTGTGATTCTTGAAGCAGAAGGCAAGAACGAAAAAGCTGTTTTGCTTTTTGTCTGGTTAGAGAATGGTTGTCCAGATAATCTAAAGTCTTCCTTTTTGCCCCTTTGTTGTATGTTTTGTTTGCTAGCTCTTCAAATATAAACGCTTACTTCATAAGGCTAACACATGAAAAGGTAGGATAGAGCACTCTCACTGTATTCTTAAGATGAGTTTCTGGAACCCAGGCTATTCTGAGGTAGCCGTGGATGAATTTGCAGCAGTTAGTAGACACTTGCGGGCCCGCACAGAAACAGATGATTCTGGGGAAATTAGGTTGGTCTTACCTCTTTGGCTCTGGTATGTGTGTTGGGTTGAGAATTTTGGAATCATACTGTAAGGATAAAATTTTTTAATGTTTGCTATGTTATTCATGTAGAAATTATATCTTCTGGAACTATTAAAGTAATTTATTACTGGCTTGATATTTATACTATTTGTTTGTGGAGTAATTCACAAACAGCATTTAAGTAATAATATTCTTTTTTTTTTTTTTCATTTCAGAAAATTCCTTGACATACTCCAAGAATAAGGTAGGATCATATCAAGGTGATTATTCTAGACAACTTAACTTGGAGATACTTTTTCTTTAAAAGAATGTCTCAATTTTAGAGTGAATTATTTTTAATGTCCTACTAGAAGAGTCTTTGCTGTAAAGAGTATTGAGTGAAATTTTCCCATCTTAGAAGAAATATTCTATTTTTTAAAACCTTTTTTTTCTGTGTGTGTATGTGTTTGTGTGCACTACTCATGCACAAAGAAGGTATTTGAATAATTTTTTCTGTTCTGAGGTTTTGCTTTATTTTACCTCAAAACTTCTTAGCTTTTGGGAAAGCAGGGTCTTAGGGGGAAAACTTTCTAATAGACTGTGTCCTTAAGATAGGTTTGGATAGTTATAGAAAATCCTGGGTCATGTACCTTTTGATCCAAAATAAGTCATACCTCATAATGTTTATCAGTCAGTTGCTGCTGTGTAACAAACTTATAAAATCTCAGGGCATAGGTTTATTATATAAATGCATTATAAATAAATGCATTATTTATTTCTTGCTCATGTGTCTGTGGGCCAACTGGGGAAGCTCTTCTTCAAGCTGGTGCCAAGTTCAGGTCTGTTGCAGTTGTCTCATTGTGGGACCTAGGTTGAAAAGGTACCTGGGAAATATTCTTCTCACAGTTGATCGTTGAACGTCCAGCCACAGAGGCATATTTTAAGTTTTCTTGTGTCATGTCCATTAATATCCCTAAAGTAAGTTACATGGCCAAGCCCAAGTCAAGGGGTGGAAAAATACATTATGCCCACCATGAGGCCATGTTAAGCATGTGGGTATATAATTCAATTACACAGGAGTGAAAAACAGGGACCAATAATTCAGTCCACCACATGCTTCCCTATAGTGTTTCGCAATATTTTTTCTCTATATATAGATTATTTGGTGTGGCAAAGTTAGAGTATGGAACATGTAGACCATTGTTTGAAATCCCATGGTAGATCACAGCCAGCATTAAACAACAACAACAAAAGGAATGGAATAGAAAATAATTAGAAAACAGCGGTCGTAGTAAGGTTAAATATGGTTTCATGAAAATTTAATTTTAGTTATCTGTGTGTGCATCTATCTCTGTTTTAGATATCCATATATATGTTTGTATTTGGTCATGATGTACAATGTGGATCGAGACTATAGGGTCAAAAATTGTTGATTTGCTACTGTCTAGTGATATTAATATGAGTTACTGATTCATGCTGGAAAGAAAATGGACACTGCTGAATATTACAAGCATATCTGTTAAGTTTTGGAGAGTGACCTATAAAATAGGTGCTTTACTGATTTAGTTAGTCTTTTATTTATGAGTGGTCAATTTGGGAATAACTCATATATGTGAATGAATACCGGGGAGGGGAGAAGAGTCTAGAGTCCTACCCCTTTGTTTAGAATCCTATAAAGTGATTAATATTCTTTTTTTTAAAATGAGACTGTAGGGATCTAGAAAGTTAACAAGTTGCTCATTCTAAAAATTTGTTTATACCTATCCACCCGTATAGTTCCATTAATTGAAACTTCGGATGCAATTTCACAAAGTAACAATATCATAAGTTGTAGATGAAACTCTGGAGGGTTTCTGGAACTGGGAACTCACTTTCACATCTGTCTGTGTAACCATCATTACCAAAATTGATTGTAATGACATTTTTGGTCGTAAAATTTACTTATGGGATTTTATATGTGGTAAAATTACCCCAAACTTAAGTAGGACTGCACACAAGATGATACTTTTTAAGAACTCTAGTGCCTTGGTCAAATCCTTGAGCGAAGATTTGAATGATTGCCGTATGTTCAATATTCCACCAGGGTCTTTGGTATATATAAAAAAAAAAAAAGACTGAAATCTAATGTAATTAAAATCAGGCATTTAGAGACGGAAGAGGTAAATGTGGGCTGAAGTGTTTGGAGGCTTTAAGGTAGTGGTTACAAGTTAAAGAAAATAAAATGTTCATTATCTTTTATCTCATTTACTGGCAATTAAAGTTCACTTGAAAAGTAAACATTAAAATTGTATTCTTGGGCTTCCCTGGTGGCGCAGTGGTTGAGAGTCCGCCTGCCGATGCAGGGGAGGTGGGTTCATGCCCCTGGCTGGGAGGATCCCACATGCCGTGGAGCTGCTGGGCCCGTGAGCCATGGCCGCTGGGCCTGCGCGTCCGGAGCCTGTGCTCCGCAATGGGAGAGGCCACGGCAGTGAGAGGCCAGCGTACAGCAAAAAAAAAAAAAAAAAAAAAAAATTGTATTCTTATGAATTTATTATCTAAAAATATAAATTGCTAATTGTGTTTTGGAGGGCATACTAAAAAGGAATAGTCAACAAATGGGTAGTTAAATACTTACGGAATTAAATCACAGGAGCTTTGCTTTCTTGCGGTTCTAAATCTAAGGTAAACTTGTCAATAAGCTAATGGAGGAAGTCTCATCAGTTTAAATATACAATTTATGGTGTGTATTGTGTCTCATTTGTATATTTCATTTACTTTGTAGAGTAAAATTGAATTCTGATTTTGTGATATTTCTATTAACCCGCTCTACTTTTATATTCCTATGAAAAAAATCTGAGTTCAGATTCTGATTGTATCACTTTCTAGTTGTTTGTGCAAGTTACTCATTTTCTCATTGTCAAAGGAGGTATTAATATCTACATGGTTGTTTCAGGATTAGAAATATTATAATGAAAGCAGCCTAAGAGAATACCCAGTACCTGATAGGTATCACTAATATTATTTTAGTGATGATGGGATTAAACCAACATACACTACAAATTTTTAGAAGTTTAAGATATGCATGAAAACCTCTTAGTTATTTAAATACTTAACATTACCAATGATTGCTGTGAATAAAAGTGATTTTAATCTATTAAGGCCAGTTCCCTAAAGCAGTGATAGTGTGGTCCTATTGGGTTGTGAATTGTTCTGTAGTGGAAATTCTTTCCTTGATTGTTAAAAATTGAGTCTCATTTGCTTGTATTTTACATTAGGACCAACCACTTATCAATTATATATTAAGGATTACTAAAACTTTGGGATTTATAAATGAAAATGAAAACCTTTTTAGAACTTGAGGAGTCTATTTCAGTATTCTGCTAAGAGGTCTGGCTGCTATTCAATGTAAGGTAATGTTGCAGAGCTCCACTGTACTTATGCATATATGGGTATTTGAAAAATTTGAAATTTAGGGAAAGAACACTTTGTCAGTCTAGTCATGTTTTTGATTGGCTGTTGTTTGGTTAGAGCTGCTGTCTTAGCTCTTAAATAGTAGTGATAACATTCTAGCTATTGAATGATAAATTAGTTTTATAGCATCAGTTTACTTGTCTGTGCATTGATGGTATAGTAATGCACATTTGCATATTTTTTGGTCTCTAATTTCCCAAAATTAGACTTTAAGTATATAACCACATAAGCATTGTGGTTCAAAAATGAAACATTCACACTCTGTGGTTACACTTACACAAATGTATATATAATTTCCCCAGATTTGCTTGCATGGTGAAACTCACTGTTGATGTTTGTTGACTATAAATATAATTTGGCTAGTCATATAATTTATAACTTACCATCAAGGTAGGTGTAATAAAAAAAGACTAGATTACTTTTATGTTTATTGAATGTTATTTTGTAATAAAATCATATGCATAAGCATATATTATTTTCTTACAAAATGTATGATAAGTGATTTGTATATGTTGCTTTCTTGTTTATTATCACCTACTTTTTCTTTAGCTCTAAAGTAAACATCATTGGGAAAAGGGTCTTTGTATACTTACGTAGTTTTAGGTTAAAAGAGAAAGTTTTAGAATTGCTGACCTAAGAAATTCTTTAAGTCCTGTATATTCCAGTATTGAATATACCTTCATGAGCTCCATGAGAACTTAGACAATGTTGTGATACATGAGAACTTAGAAAATGTAATGGGTTATATTTCTCCTCCATCCAGCTGTTATTTTGTTTTTGATTAGGAACCAAAGATCTACCAAAAGTTTAGAGAATAAGACAGAGATTGACAGATGGATAAAAAAGCAAGACCCAACTAACTGAATGTTATTTCAAGAAGCATACTCGAAACATAAAGTCACAAACAAATAGAAAGTAAAAGCATATACCGTGCAAACAATAAGCATAAAAAAGCTTTTGTAGCTTTCTTTTAGAAAATATAAACCTGGAGTGTTACTGGAGACTAAATCTTTTTTTTTTTGGTAATGATAAAACGGCTAATTTATCAAGAAAACATAACAGTATTAAATGTGTATACACTTATTAACAAAGCTGCCAAATACTTGAAGCCAAAATAGACACAGCTAGACGGAGAAATGTATGAACCCACAATTGTAGCTGGAAACTTTACTGCATTCTCTCAATAAATGATAGTACAACAAGAAAAAAAAATCGGAAGGCTCTATACAATTTGAACAATACGATTAACCATCTTGACCTAATTGACATTTATAGAGTGCTACACTCAACAAATGCAAAATACATATTCCCAAGTACACATGGAACAGTCATATAGATATATCATATACTGGGTCTTTTAAGTCTCAGTAAGTTTCAGAGGGCTGAATGCATACAGAGTATGTTTTCTGTCTCCAACAGCATTAAGTTAGAAATAAGAGGACTTCCCTGGTGGTGCAGTGGTTAAGAATCCAACTGCCAATGCAGGGGACACAGGTTCGGTCTCTGGTCTGGGAAGATCTCACATGCCACGGAGCAGCTAAGCCCGTGTGCCACAATTACTGAGCCTGTGCTCTAGAGCCCGCAAGCCACAACTACTGAGCCCACTTGCCACAACTACTGGAGCCCACGTGCCTAGAGTCTGTGCTCTACAACAAGAGAAGCCACTGCAATGAGAAGCCCATGCACCACAACGAAGAGTAGCCCCCACTTGCCGCAACTAGAGAAAGCCCGCGCGCAGCAACGAAGACCCAAAGCAGCCAAAAAAATAAATTAATAAAATAAATTAATTTTAAAAAAAAAGAAATAAGTATAACATCTAGAAAATCCCCAAATATCTGGAAATTAAGAATCTGAGTAACCCATGGATCACAGAAGTACTCACAAGGGAAATTTAGAAAGAGAATTGAAGTGAATGGTAATGAAAACACAACATATCAGAATTTGTGGAGTACACCCAAAGCAGTTTTTAAAGGCCTGAAATCAGTGAGCTATGCTTATACCTTAAGAAACTAGAAGAGAGAAAATTAAACCCAAAATAAATAAAAGGATATAATGAAAATAAGAAACAATTAACAAAATAGTAAACAGATAAAAATAGGAAATACCACCAAGCTCAAAAGTTGATTCTTTGAAAAAATTAGTAATATTAATAGCCCTCTAGGAACACTGATCAAGAAAGAGAGAAAGCCCAAATTGCCCATATCAGGAATGGTAGAGGGGGCATCACCACAGCCCGTAGTCACTAAAGTATAAGGAGATGCTATGGACAACTTGATGCCAGTGAAGTCTATAGCTTAGATGAAAGAGACAAAGTGCTTGAAAAACACAGTTTAGCAAAACTAACACAAAGAAATAAAACAATTGAAATAGCCATATACCTAATAAATGGAATCTGTAATTTAAACATTTTGCACAAAAAAATCTTCCAATATTAGCTTCACTAGTGAACTCTTACCAAACGTTTAAGAAGAAAAAATAATACTGCTATTACATAAGCTCCTAGAAAGTCAAGTAGAAAGAAACACATTTTATGAGGCCAGTATAATCCTGATATTAAAACCAGACAAGGACACTGTATAAATGAAAATTACAAACCAATATCCTTCCTGAATATAGATACAAAAATTCTTCATTAGCAAATTGATCCCAGTAATATATAAAAAGAATATGTCATGACTACATTTTCAAAATCAATGAATGTAACTTACCACATTAACAAAGTAAATTAGAAAAAGAAGATCATTTGAGTAGATACTGTAAAACTGTTTTGGCAGAGCTCAATACCCATTCATGGTCAGAAACACTCAACTAACTAGGAGTAAAAGGAACTTCCTTCTCCTATTAAAGGCCATCTATGAAAACCCTGCAGCTAGCATGATAGGTATACAACACTGAATTATTGAATGCTCTCCACACTCAGTTGGGAACAAGGCAAGGATGTTTACTCTCCTTTTGTTCGGCATTGTGCTAAAGGTCCTAGGCAGTGTAGTAAGGGAAGGAAAAGAAATCTAAGACATAATGATTGAAAAGAAACTGTCTTTATTAACAGATGACATAGTTTGTGAGTATAGAAAATCCTAAGAAATCTATAAAATTAACCAGCATTATTGATAAATGAATTTAGCAATGTCGTAGGACACAGTATGTCCCCGTATGTTAAGAGCAAACTTTTGGAAAACAAAAAAAGAACAGTTGCACTTACAGTAGCATCCAGAAACGTAAAATACTCAGGGGATAAATATAACGAAAGCTATGCAACACGTCCGCATTACGACTTCTTTTCCTGAGAAAACTTAAAATGGAAAGATATACTGTGTTCATCAATTGGAAGAGTCAGTATTCTTAAGATGCTGATCCCCAAACCGACCTATGGATTCGATGCAATTCCAATCAGAATCCCAGCAAGCATTTTTTTTTTTTGCGGTATGTGGGCCTCTCACTGTTGTGGCCTCTTCCGTTGCGGAGCACAGGCTCCAGACGCGCAGGCTCAGCGGCCATGGCTCACGGGCCCAGCAGCTCCGCGGCATGTGGGATCCTCCCGGACCGGGGCACGAACCCACGTCCCCTGCATCGGCAGGCGGACTCGCAACCACTGCGCCACCAGGGAAGCCCTCAGCAAGCTATTTGTGAAGGGAGTGGCAAGTTCATTTAAAGTTTATACAGAATTTTAAGGAAACTAGTATAGCCCAGATAATCTTCTAAAAGAACCAAGTTAGAAGATTTATACTGACTTAAAGACTTTCTAGGCAAATAGATAAATATAACAGATGAGAGAACAGAAATAGACCATACATAATTTTTTAACAAGGATGCTAAAGCAATTCAATGAGGACAGGAAAGTATTGGAAAACCAATAAATAGTGCTGGAACAACTGGATATCCAAATTGGGGGAGGGGAGGCTCCTATCTCCCTCTACATGTGAAAATTAATTTGATATGGACTTTAGAGCTATGTTTAAACCAAAACGTTAAGGCTTCTCAAAGAAAGCATAGGAGAGGGCTTCCCTGGTGGCGCAGTGGTTGAGAGTCCGCCTGCCGATGCAGGGGACACGGGTTCGTGCTCCGGTCTGGGAAGATCCCACATGCCGCGGAGCGGCAGGGCCCGTGAGCCATGGCCGCTGAGCCTGCGCTTCCGGAGCCTGTGCTCCGCACCGGGAGACGCCACAACAGTGAGAGGCCCGCGTACCGGAAAAAAAAAAAAAAAAAGAAAGCATAGGAGAATATACATCTTCTACCATGGGTTAAGCAAAAATGTCTTTTAGAGAGGACACAGCGTTACCATTTAAATAAAAAATAGAAAAATTAGACTGCATCAAAATAAAAACTACTTATCAGAGACACCTTTAAGAAATGAATTGGCAAGACAGAATATTTGCAGCACATATATCTGATTAGGGACTTATATCTCGTAAAGAACTTTTAGAACTCAGTAATAAAAAGACAACACAATTTTTAAAAGGACAAGAGCCTCGAATAGTCACTTCACAAAGATAAAAAATATTATTCATAGTAGTCTAAAATTGGAAGCAATGGAAATACCCATCACCGGGAGAATAAGTAAGCAAATTGAGGTGTATTCATACAATGGAATACTACTATGGAATACTACTCAACAATTGGAAGGAACAAATTACTGACGAAAGCAAGAATGTGGATGAATTCTAGAAACGTTACTGAGCAAAAGAAGGCAGACAGAAGAGTACATACTTTATGATTCCATTTATATGCACACCACAAAGTCATGGTGACAGAAAGCAGAACCGTGGGTGCTTGTTGGGGGAGGGATTGATTGGGAAGGGGCATGAGGGAACTTTCTGCAGTGATGGAAATGTTCTATATTTTGATAGGGATGTGGATTATTTGGGTATATGCATTTGTCAAAACTGGTCAAACTGAATATGTAACATCCACTCCTTTCATTGTATTTAAATTAACCTCAATTTAAAGAAAAGTAATGGAATAGCTGTACATGACTTTTACTGAAACAGTTGCCTTTCTTAAGGTTTTCATCTGTCAAATATCTCCGTTCGATAATTATATGTCTGTTATCTCTTCTATACAGGATATGAAAAAATGAGTTAGATACAGTCTCTGTCCTCAGAGAATTTTCCACTTAATATATAAAAATAACTATACTATAGAAAGTGATAAGAGTCTTAGAAAGGTTACAGGTACATTATTATGCGGATTCCAAGAGAGGAGAGGTTACTTCCGCTTGAATAGAATCAGGGAAGGCTTCCTGGATCTGGTATGTGAGCTAGCTTAGCAATGGGAAGAATTGATATGTCTAGAGACTGGGAAAAAGGATCATTCCAGAAGAAAGGCCCAGGATATGCAGAAGCATAACTCCAAGTATGATTAGATTATTTTGTCTGGAGTATAAGGAATATCAGATGGAATTTTGATAGTAGCTTAAAGAGGGATAAGAGTTAAAGTAACCTTCTAAGGGTAAAGAAGGCCTGAACTTGCTTATTTCTTGAGAGGAAGGATCCAGTGGACATTTATAAGACATATTATTTAAGAAATCTGTTTTATATGCATAGAAAAAAGACTGGAAGGATATCTGCTAATCTGTTACCAGTGGCTATCTCTGGTGGTAGGATTGACAAGATTATTTGACTTTTCTTCTTTTTGCTCTTCTGCATTTAAAATTTAAACTTTTTTCCTTCTGCATTAAAATTTTGTACATATATTTTTATTATGTAATTTTAGAATTTTATAAAAAGTATTTGCTTCATAAGCATACTATGGTGGGAGCTTATTTGCTAAGAACTCATTGGCTTAGAACCTCTTGATTCTCAGTTAAGGAAGACGTCATCTAATACATCATGCTGCTTTTCTTCTATTTTATGTATGTATGATTTTAGCCCTACTGAAAATTTGAAACAAATTCGGTTTCATTTGGTTTTGCATCTTAATACACGCATTATGAAGCTGACTAAATACCTCAAAACATACTGTTCTTTTTCAGCAATAGGGGATTTTTCTCATTCAGCTTTGTTTCACACAAATAGGTCTTACAGAAAGCGACACTTGTTGTTCAGAGTGAAGTGGACAGATGTGTAGTAGACATAATGAAGGAAAAGAATATTAACCCCGAGAAGGATGCCAGGTATGTGTTTTTACGGTGTTCTCATTTATCGTATGCTTACATCCTGTGAGGCTGCAGATCTCACACAGTTGTGAAACGTTAGAGCTGAAGGGTTTGTGGAGATCATCTAATTCAACCCTTTCACTTCACTAGATGAGGAAGTGAGGTCCAGAGAGGTGAGTGATGGAAGCAGGACTAAAACCTATATCTCTGGGTTCCCAGTCCAGTACTATTGCCAGTTTATCATCTGCCTTCTCTAAGGTAACTTACCATTACTTTCCCAAATTTAAATAATGACTCCTGTGTCCTTCTTGTCCTTCAAAATTCAGTTCTTCTGTCCTCCTCCAAGAAGGTCCTCTATCATACATTTAACCCATTGTACTGTAGTCATTGATTTGCTCTTGTTCTTCCCCAAATAAGTTCTGAGTTCCATAAGAGGACTTGACTTATTACATTTCTGTGTTCCCAGCACAAGTATATTGAGATAGTAAATATTTAGCAAGCTTTTCTTCATTTGATATTTTCTTTGTAAATATTGAGGAAGGAGTAATTTATTTGGGCTGAAGCAGGGGAGGGTACAGGAGAGAACTGTGACGATAAGTCCACAGAAGAGGTAACGTTTGAGCTGGACCTTGTTGAATGGGTAGGGGAGGACATTCCGTGCAGAGGAAGGTGCCAACAAGACACAGAGTCCTTGAGTATCTGGGAATGACAGGGAGTCCTCTGTAGCCGGAGCGTTGAGGCGCAGAGCAGAGGTTGGAGAAGTGAGTGGAGTGTAAGATCAGAGATATATTGCAAGGAGGCTCACATGCCACACCGAGAGATTTAGATATTGTCCTCTGATTTTTTTTTTTTAAGCAAACAAGCTACATTATCAGATATGTATTTTAGGAAGATGAAGGGTAAACTTGAAGAAGTGGGAGGCTGGTAGAAGGAATAAAGACAGAACAGTCAGAAAACTGAGTCATTCAGGCAAGAGATGATGAAGCCATAAATACACCAGGGTAAATGGATATATATGATGAGGGCTTTGAGGGACATTTCAGAGGTAGAAAGGATAAGGGCTCAGGGACCTTTTGATGTATTGTTGATGGAGAGGAAGGTCAGAACTTGGAGCGTTCTAGCTTGGGGAACTAGTGCTTAGTGATTCCACTAATGGATTTAGAGTTGAGAAAGAGCATGCTTCTTCAGGGAGGATGAGCTGTTGTGTTTGGAAGCACGGGGAGAACCTGTCACGGCATTGTGTGTTGCTGTATCCTTGGAAAATTAGGTCTGCTGGTAGTGTCTCACAATGAAGATTGGGGAACACATGAGATTGCCCAGAGAAAACATGGAAAGAAGTGAACGAATCAAGGATTTACAAAGTTTGCAGTTTTGGAAGTTTGCCTTTCCTACCTGTCTTGCCCTCTTTGTAGGCCCTGTTCTGTCACATCTTGCATGATACTTTGTACAATGTTTTGTGTTTACAGAGGCTCTCGATGCTTCTTGTATTAAACCAAAAGCTAGGGAATGCTTTCTAAATAGACATATGAACCACAAGCTATGGAAGGCATTACTTTATTGTGATAAAAAATTTTTTTTATAATAATAACTTTTCAAAATAAAAAGTTTTTTTTTAAAATAATAACTTTTATCATTTTCAGTTTTAAAATCTGTATGAAGGCATGCTTACTACAGATATCTGGTTATAAACAGCTCTATTTGGATGTAGAAAGTGTGAGAAAAAAACCATATGATTCTGATAACCTGCAACATGAAAAGCTGCTTCTCAAGGTAAGTTTTGGTGTTCTGTATTTGGAGTTACACTGGAAAATAAATCAGGCTTGAGCCAGTAAGGCCTGTGTGGAGAATCTGGAGGCTTACACAGCCATCTGATTTCTTTGCCTCTCAGAGAATTTTATTATATTGGTGAAAGATTTTTAGTTAACTGTTTTTATAATTTCCTGATAGGCATCAATGAAATAGATTCAAATTTTATTTTAATGCTTTTAATTCTGAAATAAATTATAAACTTATAAAGGGAGATCTTTTCAACTGAGAAGTATGAGTCCACAAGCTTCACATTTTTCCCCCTACTTTTTATATAAATCCTCACATAAATTAGGCATTTTTTCAACTTACTCTTGAATTATGAACATAGATGTCCCTTTTCAGATTATTATGTCAGATCTTTTGGGATTTATGAAATGTGCCAAATATTGCCACAATAGATTTAAAAATTAGGAGAGTAAAGAAATTTACTTAGGACCTTCCTATTTCTTATTTCTGAAGTAAAAATGCATGAGGCCAGTGAGATGCTGAAATTCCAGAATATCAGGCCTGGAGTAAGCTTTCCAGATCATCCGATCTAGTACCTTTATTGTAGGGATGAGGTTAGTTCTAAGGCCTAGAGGAGATGAAGTCATTTGCTTTAGAAAGATCAATTCTGAAATAGAGCTGAATCAGCTGCCCATCCACTTCACCTATTCTAATTATATTTTTAAATGGTTATAGTTAGGGAAAATAGCACATGGCACCTGGTGTTAGGAGTCTGTTATAAACTAAAAGTGCAGTGGAAAGAAACAGACATTGAGAGTATTCAAGTAACAGTAAGAGACAAGTTTAAAAACAACAAAACTTGTTTTCAGGAGGAGATAAATATACACTTCACCTAATTTTAAAAATAAAACCTGATTTTGTCAGTGAGGATAATAAAACCACTCAAAGGACTGTTGCTGCGGGTTGAATTTTTATGTTTCAAGTGTTAGCACAGTGCCTGGCACTCACTAAGGGTTGACCTCTTTATAGCTTCCTCGTCATCATTATTCCCTTAACTTCAGACCCTCTCTACACAATACCTTCCCTTTAGAGAAGGGGTGAGACCCAAGTCCTAGCATTTGAGTCAAGGGAATTTTCAACTTGGTGATTCATCATGAAACTCATTCAGAGGTGAAGAGCCAGTTGCTGGCAGTGAATCACCCAGCCTCACACATGCTCAGCAGGGTAAGGGGCTCAGGAGATCTGTGTTTCTTTAAGTACAGTCCAAGAGCCACCTTCACTAAAGTTAACCAGTGTTTAATATTGAGAATCCAAGGTTCTACCTTTGCCTACGAAATCAGAATCTTCAGGGGTGGAACCCCGAAATTTGATGATATTTATGCATGCTGAATTTTGAGTTTTAGTGGTCTTACCTTGTCTCTCACCACATCACTGAGGCCTCATCCTTGGCATAATCAAACCCTTGCTGAGCTCATGGAGAGAGGCTAAGGTGAGCAGGTGCATGTGTGAGTAAATGAGAGAAGGGACCAGATAAAACCCAGTCTAATGATGGGATTCGCTTCAGGGCCAGAGTGCTGACCCTGTCTTACAGTAAGGTCACAAAGTCTTCACATTTCATTCTAGGTAACAGGATACTCCTTTCATTAGGAGTCCTTTACTCAGCAGTGCCTGAAATGGTAGTGAAGTGGGGGAAAAAAAAAAAAGCAAGTATTACTGTTTTGCAAATTTTCACAAACTTTCTTATCAACCTTTGTTAAGTCTCTTTTGTCTGATGACTTGTGGTGTTGAATTTAGAAAATGACTGATTACATTTTTTAAACTTTATTTTGCACTAATTGGTTTGTTGCTATCCAATATGTGATAGTTGTTCTTAAATCCTCAATCTTAAGGAATATATTTACTTACAACCAAGTCATATTCTTTTTCTTTTAAAACTATGAAAATTTGTAAAATAATGATCATATAGGTTTTAATACTATCCGTGTTATTTCTCCATGATTCCCTCCCTATCTCAGACTTATTTTCCTTCTGATTAAGGATAATCACCCGCCATTAGAATAGAGCCTACTTAAGTATATAGTGTTTGAGGCAAGGGCCAAGTGCCTGGCACTGTGTTCTTCTCAAGGAAGCAGTTTACTAATTCTGGTATATATGTATTACTTAGTAAGTAAAGACATCTCATTGTTTTCGATTTCTGTGTATTTGTTACCTTTTCAAACTCTACTGTTCTTTGTATGTCTTTTAAATTGGAATAAGTATGCTACATTTTTTAGGCTAATTGAAAAGTTCTCTAAATATAGTCTTTGTTGAGCCTATGATTTGTCTACAAAAGTTGTTTAATTAAAAGCATTCGACTTACCAGTATATCAGCTATGAGAAGAAAAATGTCTTGGTAAATTACGAGCATCACTATTATTTGTAATATGGAAGCATGTTTGTACAGCTTTGGAATCTTCTAATGCCCACGAAAAAATTGAAGGCTAGAATCTCCAAGCAGTGGGCTGACATTGGTTTCCAGGGTGATGATCCCAAAACAGACTTCAGAGGCATGGGAATACTTGGATTAATCAATCTTGTGTAAGTGAAAATAAACTCTCTTTAATTCTCTAAATGAAATTACATGTAATCTCTAATCTTGTTAAATTTTAGTGAGAATCCATCTAGTTTTATACTATCTCTGAATTTTAATAACTGCTATGCTAAAGGTATTTACTAATGCGCTGGCAACAATATGAATACATAAGCCATATACCGTGTGTGTGTGTGTGTGCGCGCGCGCGTGCACACGCGTGCATGTGTGTGATTTCTTTACTTCCCAATACTTGCCTCTTTCTTTCTCTTCCTGACCGCCTTTCTGATACCTTTTAAGGAACTGTGTGTACTCTCTTCTTACTCTCTTTATCCTCTTGCCTGTTCTCTCTTGGCTCTCTGACTTCATTTTAGGAGGTTTAACCAGATAAGATAATGATAAAGCCTCTAAACACTTCTTTGCCATCTGTGACAAGTAATTTAAAATCCCTGACTTTTCAGAGCCTATATGAACTGTCTCTTGTTTTTCTTCTTTAATATTTATGCTTGGGCACATGTATGAAATCTCAAAATATGTAACTAAAATCAGAATTGATAGCCAAAACTATTTTAGAAAGTAAACTGGAAGATTAATATGAATATGAATATGCAAATGAAGATAGTCTAGTGTTTGGGTCTGTCCTTGAATTGTGATTTATAGACTGTAAAATGCCTAGAATGGGAACGCTAACCATTAAGAAAGTTTGGATAATTGTTACTATGAAAAATTAGTCCTGAAACTGAGCTAATTTATGTTAATATTCAGAAAAGATATCTAGGTCAATATGGATAAGGCCGTTTGGGGGGAAAATAGAAGATAACAGTAGGGCTTCAATATCTACAATTTTTTCCAGTTACAAAAGTATTTCATTTTCTGTAGTACCTAAATTGTATGAGCATGAAAGTTTTCCATGCAGCTACTTTTCAAAGATAAAACACCGTTGTCTGAATAATAATAATAATTACAGAAAATGAGATTGCCAATTTTCCACTTTGATAAACAGAAACTTCCATTTGGGGAATTTAATTAGAATAAATGCAGTTTGTTTTCACTTGGAAAAATTATGAAATATTTTAAAATTCATTATTGTTCAGAACACATGGATGTTTTGTTTTTAGCGTTTAAAGACCATCTTTTTTCTTGGTACTTGTAAACTACACAGATAATTGAAACTTAATTAGACACACACATTCTTCTGATGCTTCCTTTCTTAACTTTTGCTGAGTAAGCTTTCTTTTGGTTCATTTCCTCAGAAATCAAGATTTTTCAGCATTTGCCAGAAGATAATTTAATTTAGCTTAAAATTTAAATAATTTAATAGAATTTGATTCAAGACTGTGGTAAGGAGTTCTGATAGACCTTTAAATGATTTGCAGATATTTTTACTCTATTTAGAGCTAGTATGTACTAATTTGAAAAATGACCAAGATTCAGATATATTATTTGATTGCCATTGATGTACTAGAGATGCTTGAAAACATAAAATTAGCTCTAATTTCTCTCTAATTATGTTTGTTGTCCTGTGTATGGAGCTATAACTCTTCAGGATCAAAATAAAGATACAGTCAGTAAGCAGGCAAGCTGTTCGAATACCTTTATGTAATGAATTTTAAAAATTTCTTGGCCTTTGTCATCAAATCTCTTGAAATATTTTGTTGCTTTGAAGGACAGCTGGTAGTTTGATAGATAACAATGTTTTAGGTAAATGAATGCTCAGGCAGGCATAAAATAAAAAGGATATTTTACAGAACATGAATTGAAGAGAGACTGGAAAAATCTGAATAAATGAGGAAAGAGAAGCAGAAAGGTAAAATATACAAGCTAAGGCCAAAAATATATGTAGGAAGGGAGAGAAGGCAGGAAGGAAGAAAGGAGAAGGAAGGAAGGAAAGAAGGGAAGTAAGTCAGTGCAGATTATTGTAAGGAATAGGTCTCCTTATTTCATAGGTGCTTATTTTCCTTAGATACTGTTTACATAGGGGTTTCCTAGGTAAGTTCAGCAAGGAAATTAAAAGTTTCTCTGTGTTATAGATTGAATATTTTAAAAGTAGCTTGATTATTGAAATACTAATATAATACTGAATTGTATTAAGTATCATGCAAAAAAAAAGAAATATAAATAGTCTACTAAGGGCATTTTAGAGCCTGCCTCCAGATAAAGTAGAAAATTAGAACATGTAAAGAAAGCATTGCACTAAAACAGGACTTTTTTCTGTTTGGGGATTTATAGATCCCTTTGAGAATCAAATGAAAGTTTTGTATATTCTCTCCCCAGAAAATGTACACACAGAAAATGTATGAATAATTTAAAGTGACTCATGGATCCCCCTTCGTTCATGAATGATCATTCATTCACGAACTTCTAAGTTAACAATCCCTGTTTAAATGGGTTGAAAATTAGAGCCAATGAAGAAAAATGGAAGTCTGTAGTATTAACTTACAGAAGGAAAAATAGAGGGACATTTGGTTAGAAATTTCTATGCTTTATGAAAATGTCAATGACTGTGCCTTCTAAAATTTAAATAAACCATGGAAATCCATTTTTTCTTCTACTTCTTATCCTTACATAAACATCCAGCCAGTCATCATATGTGTATGAGTGTCAGTGCATTATGGGGTGATCCAAAGTTTGAATAGATTTGGTCCCTATCTTTAAGAACTTGAAGAGGTTGCATTAGTACAAGCCAACAGTATTTATGAACCTTTATATATTTCTCTGTTGTACCTGCTAATACTTCTGTTTTGTGGCCAGTATTTTAGTTACACCACTAATCAAGGAGCGGTTTTTTTTAGTGCAAAAGGAAGGCTATTGACTTTCTTCTGATTGCATTGACAGTGGCGTTAAGCAATATAGACTGAAGTTGCAACAGAATGAATGAGCTCAGGTGAAAGGAAGTGTCCTAACAGGTACACAATGACTACTTTATAGAAAATTTAGAACAAACAAATAATCAGAACTCTAGATTTTCTTTTAAAATAGATAAAATTCTCTTGCTAGATCATTTATTTGTCAAAGTACTTCAAAGTCTAGCGAAGGGCTCATGTCCTGTACTAGATAGGCCTGATAGCTCAGAATTAAGTTTTGATTCGGAAGCATCTCGGAGTCACTGCAGTGACTTGAGATGGAGATTGGGATGCTTTTGGCAGTAAGACTGTCACTTTGACAGTAGCTTTTAAAATTGCTTCTGGATATCTTCAATTTGAATGACATGTTAATTTCATTATTTTTCTTAAACTTTTTCAGGTATTTCAGTGAAAATTATACCAGTGAAGCTCATCAGATTCTTTCGCGTTCAAATCATCCAAAGTTAGGGTAAGCTGGATGTGTTAAAGAAACCATAAACTCTTGAATTGAAAGTATTTCCGGGTATTTTTAAAAATTAGATTATTCTAGTTAATAAGAACTTCATAAAGAATATTGCATGGTATATTATTTTATGGCTAAATGAGATCATAAACCAATTTTGTATGTAATTCAATATATTTTTATCACAAGGTATAGTTTATCTATAAAATGGAGATAAGGACCTTATAAAAATTTTCTGAGAGATAGATTTGAAAATAAGAATATAGGAAATGGCTTTGAAATGGGAATAAGAAAGTGAGAAATAGCTTTGAAACTTGTGAAGTGAAATGCAAGTTGACATCATATTATTAGCTTAATCATTATTCTTATAATGATACCTATCTTTGAAAAAGCATTATAACACTATTATATCATAAAAATAAATACCCTGATAATGGAGGAGAAAATATCAGATTACTCAGTATATTTTAGAAATCAATGAGGGTGTATGTAGTACTCTTTTTAATTTTTTTTTAAATGATTTTGGTTTTAGATATTCACGTGGCCAGAGCTTTGTTTTCACATCTTAGATAATATCCAGAAAATCAACAGCCTCTAAAGAACAAAAATTAATATGTAGAAATTTTTGTAAAATCAATACAGTGTTAGAAATGGATCAATGTTACTTTTTCCTAATTCCTTGCATAATTTAAAATTTACTTTATGAGCTATTTTGGCTAGCTGGGATAACTGGTAATGTTTCTGACATAGGTATTCTTATGCAATAGTTGGAATCAATCTTACAGAGATGGCTTATAGCTTGCTGAAGAGTGAAGCTTTGAAGTTTCACCTCTACAACTTTGTTCCTGGTATACCAACAATGGAACACTTTCACCAGTTTTATTGTGAGTATTGAAATGAGTTAAAAGTAGAAATTTCTAAGAGAATTTTTTAATCCTTAGGAAAGTATTATATATAATACCTTTATCAAATATGTAACTTGTCATTTTACTATTTAGAATCTTTCAAAAACAGGAAGATAATGGAAGATGGGTATCCAAGAGTATCTTGTGCTTCAGTTTATATATTTGCTGATTTAAAAAATTCAGTGAGGCAATTTTTGACATGTATGCAAATGTAGGATTTACAGTTTTTCTGTTGACATTTGTTTTCCAGTCAACTATAAAGTGAATTTTTCTTCTTGGATACTGGTTAGTGAATGCTGTTGAGTCAAGGACAGATCATTTGGTTGCTCTTGTAAGGAAATTTAAAGGAACCTTTCACACACACACACACCCACCCACACACACACACACACACACACACACACACACACCTTTTATTTCAAGGCCAGGTTTTCTTGTGTTAGGTCGGGGTATTAAATAACTGTTCCTAAAGCAGTCATATCACTGCTGTTCCATTAACTTTTATTGTGATAGTTGAACGCTGAAGGTTTAATTGAATGAACCCATCTTCTGAAGCTATTGCTCAGAAGCAAAGAATTCAACTCTAGCTTGGCTTCATACTCTATTTTTTCTTGATCTTTTTGTGTCTTTAGATAGGACATAGGAAACTAGCACATAGGAAACTACTTAGATAATAAGTGTCCAAATCATAACTTCTTCAACTCCATTCTTGAAGGAGTCATCCAGGTCTCTCTTTCCCACAACCTCCCGTGTTTACTTACTCCCTAATTCCAGGTTTGTCTACTTCTTAAATTTCTCTTGCACTTGTGTACTTTTTCCTATCCCATTGTAACTGCACGACATCAGTCCTTTGTTACTACGTTACTGTAACAGCCTTTTCCCTAGTTTTTCAGTGATGACCCTCTTCCAAATCTCCACATTGAAGGTATAGTTATTTAAAATGAAAATCTAGTCATTTTCTTTCATCTTGTTGCTGAGGAACTGTTTTTTCCCCCCACCAGTCTGATTTGATTTCCTCTCCTACATCTCTCATTGACTTTGAGCATAGTGCCTAAACTCCTGGGACTTTGCTGACTGCCTCCAGATATTTGTTTTCTGTATGAAATAGATGCTTGTGTAGTGGTGCCTGTTGAACATAAAACAAATATAAAAAGATACAACCAAAAAACTCCCTCCCCCCAATCAAGCATTTTACCATATTTAAATAAATACAGGAGAGTGACAGGTAGGAAAGCAGTACAAAATGACCTCTGTGCAGTATTGTTTTCCCCTGCAGAGGGGTAGCTGGAGCATCTTTGGATACTGTTGCTTCCAGTGCCCTCAACACCAGCATCTCATTTGGCTCCTGACCAGGAAGAGCATCAAAGTAATATGTGAGGTGGAAAAGTCGTTACAGGACCTTCTTAGTTGCCTTGTTTCTATCAGTCCTATCCATGGAGCTGTGGATCATCAGGAAAACAATGAAGCTTATGTTTTTCAAATTTCTTGAAACATTTAAAGCAAACACACACACACGTACGTACATCCACCTTTTACGCAGAAGTTTCCCCCTCAAAATTGATTTTCATACCCTTTACCAATAAAGTTTCATGTCTTAATTAAGGCTCTGCTTTTCTAGGAAGGGGCGTATTCTGACTAGAAAATAATGTGAAACCTTATTTTTTAAACATACCTACCTTTTTTGGTTGGGGGACTGAGCCCAATTCATTCGTACGAATCAGTTCCAAGATAGTAGTTTCTATCTAAAAGAAAGAACTATATAAAGAGACTAGGTTTCACATTTTTTCTTTCCCCGCGATCTGTGTCCATCTCCCCTTTCCCCCTTTTCTCTCCTGCTATTTTGCTGTTGTGGTTCTCCATGGGCAAGGCGGAAGCAGTGAGTGGTAATTTAGCTCCTTAGCTCTGCTGTCACCTTTTGTACATCTAACGTGTAAGCACACAGTCACTGTCATCCTGGGAAATCACTGACCTTTGGTTTGGTGGTTTCAAAAAAATAACTCCTCAAATTTACAACCAAAAAGTTATGACTAGTAACAGCTTCATTGAGGTATAATTTATATACCATAAAATTTACCTATTTTAAGTGTACAATGCAATGAGTTTTAGTACATTTACTGAGTTGTACAAGCATCACCATAATCCAGTTGTAGAACATTTTTGTCACCCCAGTAAGATCCCTCATACCAGTTTACAGTTAATCCCCGTTCCTGTGGTTCTCCTGTTTTTAATCCCTATGGGAAAACCTCAAGCGTCCCTGCAGCTTTGGTTAGGGGCAGTAGAAGCATACAGGGAATTGTAAGTTTAGAAATTGTTTATGGTGTTTCTCTTGAGTCTGGTGTTCTAAACTCCTAGAGTCAAAAGGGCAATAGGGGTGCTTTATGGAAACAACTCTTTTCCATCACCTCATGGCAAGCTTTAGGAGTCTTATGCCATGTACGGCCCTGCCAGCATCCTAGAATTTCGGTATCTTGCAGTTTCCTCATGTCTCATTAAATCAACTTAGCCATTACAGTCTCAGTTTTTTGAGTCAGTCTTTTTCTGACACCAGTTTACATTATAACGACCTCACTCTGAAGCAAGAAATTTCTAGTATTTTACTCTTGAGCAGTTTGTTCTAGACTATACAGTCATTTGAATAGGTAATGAAAGCAATTTAAAGGAATGGTAAACAGCTAAAACCTGATAGCCAGAAATACGAAAACAAGTTGTATTCTATAAAATTTAGATGGATGTCTGACTTTTCATACTACCTAGAACATTAATCTCCAACGTTTTTGATTGCACACCCCTATCAGGATACTGGGGGTAGGGTGCTGGAGAACACAGACTCAGTTTATATATGGATGAGTAATTTCTGTAGATGTACTTTTGTGCTAATGTATACACAAAATAAATTTTGAATGAAAGAAAGACTTAAAATATTAGTTAAAAATAGTTATAAGATTACCATTCTCAGCTTGTCTTTTGGGAACAGGAAGCAGATGGTGTCCGTCTGCTCAAAGAGGCCTTATTCTTTGATTTGTCCCATATCCCGGTTGACAAAAATCTGTTTTATCATATATGAAGGGATTAATCTGAAATCTTTCTTCAGTGGACCTTCTTATGAAGTGCTGTTTCAGTGTTGAAGTGTCATGGTTCTTACCTGTTAATGTTTGCTTTATGACTAATGTTTTAAAATTGAATTTACGTTTATTTCATACTAGGCAATTATGATAGCCTAGCCACCCTTTTATGTAAAGTCACTGGCTTTATCCCCCTCCATTTATCTGAAATAAGTCACTTCTATCCCTTCTTGAATAGCTTTTAAGAAGGGGAAATGAGATTCTGGTGGAAACAAAGTCTAATTTACAACATAATAGAGACCGCCTGCAAACTATGTGATTTGGGCAAGTCATTTAACTTCTCTGCACTTCTATTTCCTCTACAGAAAAATGGGAATAACAGTACTGCATCATAGGATTGCTATGAGAGTGAATGAGCACATGGCGAGGACTATAGAAGCATCTGTTAAATAATTAAATAGATACATTTGGTTGAATCCAAATAGGGTTTAGGAGCGGTTTTAAATTCGCATTTTTTTGTTGTTGTAAATATGTCTGTTTACACATTTATCTGAATTTTTTTTTGCGGTACGCGGGTCTCTCACTGCCGCGGCCTCTCCCGTTGCGGAGCACAGGCTCTGGACGCACAGGCTCAGCGGCCATGGCTCACGGGCCCTGCTGCTCCGCGGCACGTGGGATCCTCCCTGACCGGGACATGAACCTGTGTCCCCTGCATCGGCAGGCGGACTTCCAACCACTGCACCACCAGGGAAGCCCTATCTGAAATATTTTTAACATTTTGAGTGTGAATTTGGCTACTGTAATAAGGATATTGAAAAACAAAAATATTAAGCCTATTTCGAGTTCATGTATTCTTTTCTAAAAGGGAAGGTGCTGATATGATAGTTCATTGAAAAAAGCAGAAATAACTTAGATTTATAAATCAAGTAGAAAACAGCTTTTCTATACTTTATCCATTTTCTTGTACTTTCATTTTCCTGTTTCAGGGGTCTCTGGGGATAACCTTTTTTTCCTATTCTCAAGGTATCTTTTGACAGTCTCTCTTAAATTTGAGGCATTTTGTTGATTTTTTTTGCGACAAAGAGTATATGTACTCTAAATATCTTATTGAAAGTGATATTTATTTTGAACATACAAAAATATTTCTTATAAAGTTCCTCAGGTTTCTAGTAGTTTAAGATGGTTTCTGATCATTGAATCCTAATATGGATTAGGATATACTTTTAAAATGAGATGGTTGGATGTGATTTCACTGTTGAGCACTGTACTTATGGTTTCTTTTTAACTGCAGGTTATCTTGTGTATGAATTTGACAAGTTTTGGTTTGAAGAAAAGCCAGAAAGTATTATGTATTTCAACGTGTACAGAGAGAAGTTTCATGAAAAGATTAAAGGACTCTTACTGGATTGTAATGTATCACTTACTTTAAAAATATGAATCATCCGTAGTATCTTCTATTTCTACCACATTTTGCACACACAACAGAATTTATATGTTGTAATAGAAATTATCTGATCATTTACACTCCTTATATATAATTTCCTACAAAAATGTTTCAGAAATTCTATTTAAAAAAGCTAGTAGACAATCAGTGTATGTTTACACTTGTTTATACACTGTCCTCCAAAGGTACCTTATCCTTCCAAAGATCCCCTCTGTAGAGTCATGTGAGCTACAGTTTGGAACTTGGGACTTAACCCATTTAGTGTAAAACTACAAATCAGGTATTTTTATTAACTTGATTGATTAAAATGTGTAAAAACCAGTTTTCATGTTTATGTATTGTAGCTATCAAGCTGGTATCTTTTCAGAGCTCCTAAACAAAAAACAGATTTTTTGTTTTTTAGTCTGGAAATGATTGTTTTTTAATTTTCTTTGCCTTATTTTATTTGTAGGTTAATTAACAGAGAGATTCGTTCTTCATGGTTTTCTTTGTTTGCATTTCAATCACACGTCATACCGTTGCCTCATAGGAGCAAAAGGAGCATATAGATAAGTCAGAGACAACGAAGAATTATGGCCTTTTCGGTTTCTCTGATTATGTCATGTAATAGGTAATGAGGGAATGACAGTATTAGTGATTAGCTTTTTTGTTTTTAAATACCACACTGAAATATCACAGTGGAATTTTAAAGCTTAAAGACATTTTCTCATCTTCAGTATTTGCTTTTTATCAGTTAGAGAGAAGAACTTGTAGTTAGTGCTTGATATGAGGGCCTTTCATGAAGCTTCTCTATGTATGTTTATGAAAAGAGATGCATTTGCTAAGAAAATCTTGATTATACTCAAAGAACAGGTGCTATTTCAATAAAGCTGTCTTTGAGTTTTAACAAGAGAAGAACAAAGCTTTTAAACATCTCAGTTAAACATCGTTGGTTTATTTTACTTACTGTTAAGTCTTGCTTCTCTTTGCTTTGACTCCACAGTGTTTCTAGATAACGATGTATGGACTTCGTGGGTATTCATTGAGTTAACAGTCTGTGGGATTCTAAAGTAGCCTAAGGATGATGACTGTGCTTTTTGTATAGCTTTATTCTCCGAAAATCTCAGGAGAGCAGCAAGTGCTGTCAAGGATTATATAGTGATGAGATTCTAACAGGAACGATTTCTTCTCTGTGTGTTATAGACATTTGTACTCATAGCAAAACTAAAAGTTTAAAGATAGGTTCATCTGATTACCAGATTCTCCCTAAATCCTACAGAAAGCAGCCTATTAAACACATAATTTAATCTAAAACATGAGGATAGTTAGCACAGCTTTAAAATGGTATATATCAAGTGTTTAAGGACTGGCTTTTATGTGATATAGCAAGACCGGAAACTTTCAAGTATTTGTTTATGCCTATTGACAAACCTCTCTCTTTAAACTTGCCAAAGAGAAGAGTGGTTAAAAAAAATAAACAATTGGAAAATAACAGATGCAGTGTTGTCTAGCATATACATTAAAAGTGCATGCATTAAAATTCTTTTCTCAACAAGATAAAACTTAAAAATTGGGCTCATTTTATTATAATAGTGGCAAAACGCTTTTCAGTATTATAGGAATTTTAAAACTGGTTTCTTATAGGAGACTTCTCAACCTTGGGAGTATCTTAACTTCTTTAAATGTTTTCTATGCTTTATCATCCAGCCAGAGCTCTGTGAGATAAGGATCAGGTATTAACCATTAAAGTTCATTTTATCAAAGTGTTTACCATTACATGGAAAGCAATTGTTAGTCTTTTAGTTTTAGAAAATGTTTACCTTTATAGTTTCATCTTTTAACAGATGAGGTCTTGAACTGATTTAAACCTTTGTCTGTATGCTTAATAAAAGAATGATTCAAGTATGGAAGAGGAAACTTTTCAAGTAATTAAGTTTTTCCCCTTCTAGGGAGTAAAACAAACTTTTTAATAATGTTTTTAAAATGTTATTAGAAACTTTGTTCAATAATATATTATTTAAGTCCACCTCTGTTTGTATAATGCATTGTTCTGTTTTTGCTTAAAATAATCTGTAACCATTTCAGATAATTCTGTAGCAAATTGGTCTAAAAGCCACCAACAGATTCTGAGGTTTGCTAGTTTGAAAGCCAAGCTAAGTGTCATCAGTTGTAAATTAGAATGTAACATGAGCCTTCTGACTTTCATGTGATAATGACATACATGAAAAGAAAAATATGATAATTGTGTCTGCCTTCCTACTTTTCCTTGCTTTCAACATATGTATGTTAGAATTTTAGGTAGTCTGAAAATCCGTATTTAGAATCTTACCTGTTTCTATAATAATAAAATACCAAAGTAGTGATAGAATTGAAGTAGCAGGAAAATTGTTTGTTTTAGCATCAAAAAAGTGAATCAGTGCTGAAATGAATTTTTGTATGTGCCAGATTGAAGAGTGAACCAGTGATAAGAATAGTCTAAAAATATAATTAAAATGGTTGCAGTTTAAATATATTCTGAAAGACAATCTCTAAAGAATTGAGAGAAATCAGGGGATATCAGCGAACCTAGACCACCCCTTTCTATATATAAATATGGTGATATAGTTAGATATAAAAATCAGTGTCTTACTGGCACCATTTGCAATTTAGAAAACAGAATCTTTTTCTTAAAAATGCCCGTCCTGATTTTTTTCTATTTTAAGAGCAACTTGGATTTGTATGTATTTTTCTATGCGAAATACATGTACTCTTCATTTTTATTCCAGTGTTCGTAATTGTTTATGTGCTGTTTCTCCCCTTTGCATTCAGTGAAATAGAACTTGGTCAAAGATTTGCCCTAAGGAGAGAAGCATTACATGAGTGTGAAAGTGGAGTGCTCATTGCCAGAGCAAGAGATTACATGTTATCTTGGCACAGAAGAGAAGAAATTGGAGGGCAATATGTTTATTATCCTTCTTGAATTAATGATTGGGGACCAGCAGCTCTTTTCTCAGGATAAATGGTCCACCCAACTTCTGGGGAGGCTTAGTTTCCATTTCATATTTATGAACCTCTCCACAGAGTAATTTTTTTTTAATGAAGATTAAGGGAATTGGTAAAAATCTGAGAAAAATCGTGAGTGAGTTGTTTTGTTTTTTTTTTTCCTGGCTTCACCTTTCGATAAGAAAAATGTTAAATGTAGTGCAGGTAAGACCCAACTACTGCATTACTGTTATAGGGCGAGTCTATGTTTTTGTTAAACAAAGTATTCAAAAAATATTTAAGCAGTAGCTTTCCCTGGGGGAAAGAGTGCTGGTTGGCAACTTAAAGAAATAGATTTTTGTCTACTTTGGATAAAGCAATTAACTTCTTATGTGAAAGCAATAGTTGAAATGCGATGTCATTTTGTTTGGAATGTTGTGAGCAAATAAAAACATGTTGAAATTGTTATAAGCCTTTCTGTTAATACTTCTCGCTTCCCATCTTCCTCATCCCTTATTTAAGTCATTTATGTTCATGAAATAATACTTTTCTTATTTACTCCTTTAATCATGTTCCTATAGAGTAAATCAGAATATACAGAAATTTTTTTTATTTTTGTGACTTTAACTCATCCACTAATTACCTATTTAAGATGTTATTGGATAAGAACAATTGATTATGAGACCAGAAAAGAAGCTACCGTCCCCACCTCACCCCCGTTCTTAGAAAGGATAGGAATAATTCATACTTTGCTGCAATATGTTTTTCTTAGCTTCACAGTGTATCATAGATCTATTTTTATATTAATACATAGCTTCCATATTTTTTTACAGCTGCAAATCATTCCTCTGTGTGTGTGTGTGCATGCTCATTAAAGTTAGTAATTATAGCTTTAAATGTATATATTAGAAAAGAAGTGCTTAAAAATTAAAGACAAAACAATCATCTCAAGGAGTTTGATGAAGAAGTACAAAACAAACCTAAAGAAAATAGAGAAGGAAATATTAAAGACAAGAGCTTAGATGCATAGAAAAGAAATCATGCATACAATAGGATCAACAAAAATAAAATGTTTGAAAAGAACAATATTGATAAATCTTGGTGAGGCAAATAAACAATAAAAAAGAAAGCAAATAATAAATACTGTCAAGATATGAAACATCACTACAGATCCTACAGATATTGAAAAGAAAATATATTGAGTAACCTTGTCGAAATTATGAAAATTAGATGAAATATAACTATTTCTAGAAAAATACAACTTACCAAAACAAAACTATCCAAGAACAAATAGGGAAGCAAAAAGTCCTAGAGCTATTAAATGGGTTCAGCAGCTAAAAACCTTTCCACTAAAAAACCTGCAGTTTTATATGGCTCTCACCAGTGAGTTAACACATTTAAAAATAAAATAATGTTAGTTTTCACAAACTCATCCAGATAATTTAGAGTGTACACTCTGCAATTCATCAGACTATCATGTGAAGATCTTAATAGATGTAGAAAAAGCATTTGATAAAAATTCAACATCCATTCATGTTAAAAACTTTTACCAAATGAGAAATAGAAAGGGTTTACCTTAATTTTGTAAAATGCATCTTTATCAAATAAACTATAGCAAATATACTTAATTGTAAAACATTGGGATCAGAATTAAGAAGGGATGTCCTCTGTCACCACTTGTATCTGTCATTTTATTGCCACAATAACAATGTACAACAACCAACCACAAAAAAAATCTCAGTGGCATACAAAAACAATTTCCTCCTCACACAGGGGTAGGCTAGCCAGGCAGTTTTGCTAATCTCAGCTGGATTCAGCTGGCCTTAAATTGGGGCCATGGTTTCAGTTCCGGTCAGCTCCATGTGACTAATTCATCTGAGGTCAGTGGGCTACCTGAGGCATGCTCTTTTCATGGTGTGGCAGAAGCACAAGAATAAACCCAATTGCTCAAACACATTCAAGCCTTTGCTCACATCATGTATACTAGCATTCCCTTAGTTGTGGCAGGTCACATGGTCAAGTCCAACATCAATAGAGCGGGGAAATGTACTCTATTAAGAAGGGATAAGGAGCAAATCATTCAAGTTGTTACAGCAAATAAATTCAAAACTGCTAGAGGTCCCACCTACTGCAGGAAAACAAGTGGATGGAAAGAAAAGTTATTGCTTATAAATGATATGAATGTGTACATAGAACATCTAAAAGAATTGGTGGTTGGGTATTCAGGGCAGGGATGAGGAATTTGGTGTCAATAGTGATCACATGTTGAGGGTGAGGGATTCTGGCTAAACCAATTTAGCAGGATTCTGGCTAAAACTGGGCTCTTGAGGACATGCCCAAGGACAGGACCTAGTAGAGAAAACTCAGAGGAGCCCGACTAAAGTTTGGTAGCGACTTGTCACTACTGCCCATTGGCTGACCAGGATCCCAGCAAGTGAAGTTCTATGTTTTCTACCTTCTTGAAAAAAACATGCTACTCTAAGTTCGTGCTTTGTCTTAGTTTGGGTTCTCCCAGAGTCAGGCCTTGAGACAAAGATTTGTAATTCATTCAGGAAGTGATCCCAGGAAATACGGGTAAGAGAGTGGGGAACAGAGAGTGGGACTTGAAGTCATCCCATAAATGGTTTTAGAGGTAAGCAAAATAGCTCTGTGTGTAACTGGATTTTGATCGCTCAGAGGTATTCCACCTGACGTTGAGAGGCCTGAGATATTCACCGCCAACTCCCATCAATTATTGGTCCAGGGCTGCTCTCGGGGGGGGGGGTGTTATTTTCCCTGTTCTTCTAGTGTGCCATGCACAGGTGGGCAGATATGTCTCTGGTGGCCAGAAGAAGACCCTAAAACGTACAGGTGCTGACAGGACAATAGGAAGTCAGGCCAGCATCACTAAAGTGGTCAGAGCCGAGTGAGCCGGGCTGGATATTAGGACATCTGCTACAAGACACTTTACAGTTAACAACTGGGGGGAAATAAGCAGGAGGGAAACCTCAGAAGTCAACAGGGGAGAAACACAGCAGTAAATGTAACGTGGAGCTGATTATGATGCCTGACAGCAGAAGGCACTGACAAGACGGTCTCAGAGACTGAGCTGGAAAGAATCAACTCAAAGGCTCAGGGCTCCTCCATAGGTAGCCTTTCGAAGCAAACGGACTAGAACCTGCTGTTATATAGTATATTGACACTGTGACAGAAACACTATGAGGTGCTGGAACAAATAAGGACAGTATTATGACAGAGTGTCAACAGGAACATATACTCTCAGGGTGATGCACTGTTCAGTTATAATCCCGTTCTCAGTGCTAATGGAAAATTCTGGCTCCTCTCATTTATCTAGGGCTACACATTTAAATACATGTTCATTCCCCTCGCAAACCCATCTTTAATTCTGGAGGTGAGAGAGAGTATCAGACTCTATAGAGTTATTTCTTGAGGCATCTTTAAGTGATAGAATAATGGAATAATGTATAACCATCTAAGAGTCGAATCAAATGAATGACTACTCAAATACATACCAAATGGTGTTACCGTGTACTAATCAGGGTTAAACAGAGGTATTTTCACCCTTTTATCACTTATGTAGGATAAGTTAAATGATTAGATGACTGACAATGATTCTCTTCCTTATTTTACATTCATATGCACATCACTATGTAGTGTATTTCTGTATTTCTTTTCTTTTCTTTTTTTTTTGGCTATGCTGCAGGCTTTCGGGATCTTAGTTCCCTGACCAGGGATTGAACCTGGGCCCCCAGCAGTGAGAGCGCTGAATCCTGACCACTGGACCGCCCGGGGAATTCCCCATACTGTATTTCTTACCTCAAAATATTTGCCTACAAAAATTTGTTACCTAAGTCAAAATGGTTGCCTAACATAATTTCCCCTGCTACGTTGTCAAAAGAATAATGTTATCACCTTAGACGGGAACTCAAGCACTGAGATAAAAGCCACATCTGAGTATCGGATGTATTTTATTTGTTCACATTTATCCTACTTGAGGTTAACACTACTTCATTGGACAGTTTAAAAAATCATTCTGTAAACAAAATAAAAAACAGCAGCAACAGCTAAAATAAAGACCAATGGCTACTAAAATAAAGGAATGCATTGGAAGGAGTATTCTGCATAAGCAAAGAAAACGTGACCATGATTATGAATTCAACAATAAGAGAAAAAAAACTCCAACATCTGTAAAAGACAAAACTATAATAGGAATAAAAAAGAAGCAACAATACAAAGTGCAGGTGCGATAGTTTTCATTTCCAAGTCCATTCAGGAAATAGAGCATACTATTCTTTTATATAAAGTGACAAGTTCCGCTTTAAACATTCAGTTACGTTATCTTGCAGGTTGTTTTTTCAATTTACATTATCTCTACTTTACATGGATTTAACTGGAAAGATGGTCATATGTGATACATGGTATAATTTCTTGAACCTACGGAGAGTACAGAAATGGTAAAGTTCATTGTTTTACTTTTTGCTTCATTTGCAATGAGTAACAAGAAGCTGAAAATCTAGTATGAGAAGCATCAGTATTTTTACTACCCCCCCCCCAAAAAATCCTGAGCCCTCAAATCATTTCTGTTGCCACTTTCAGATTCTCTGTAACAAAAGACTGTTCATTTCCCCTGAATTCTGGCCAGCTGACTTAAATCATCAGTTCTGTAAATGCAAAATTGGCCTGGTATTTGTCCAAATTGATCAGATAGAGGTGTTATTCCGGCATCACATAAAAATCACTCACACTTTCATAATTGCTTAGAACCTCAAAAGGGAACATCTGTGAAACATGATTTTTGAATAGAGGACTTTTAGGAAATATATTTCAAATCTTAAAAAATAGTTTTAATGCTCCCTAAAAGTGGTATAGGATTTACCCCAGCTGACAGTGCCTATTCCATTTAAGAACATTCTGTGTTTGTGGCATTCTACTTTCCTTAACAGCTCTAATTTTATTTAAAAAGCCCCAATACACGTCTGCCGCCTTATTTAGTGTTAAACAGCACTATGTATACAGCTCAACAGCAAGATTAAGAAGTTATAAATACACACATATCACGGACAGAGTCATCTTTCTTTCGGAATTCATTGAATAAAACCGTATTCTGGTAAATCCCCCTCCCCCGACAAGAGAGTGAACTGTGCCTACATCGAGGTGTTTAAGTACTCCTCCAACAGCTTTCATTGTATTATATTATGAAAACACTAGGCTTTAAGCCGGGTACTAATAAATATTTAATTTAAAAGGAAGAAAGAAACCCCAACACAGAACATAAAAAAGACCCTCCCCCCGCCCCCGGCCTGCGTGTCCCTACAGAAGGCGCGGGATTCACCCGGACATGGCCGAGATCTCGTAGTCACTGGCCGAGGTGAGGGGCTTGCCCATCATCCGGATGTTTTTTGCACTGGTGATTCGGGCCATCATGCACACGGGCTTGTCAAAGTACTTCACTAGGGCAGGTTCTGTCAGGAGGGAGGCCAGGAACTGCTCGAAGGTGATGGCCCAGTCCCGGTCCAGGCTGGTGCTCCGGGGCAGCGCCGCTGTGCCCTGGCCGCTGCGCACCAGCACCGTGTCCTCACCGATGTCCTCGCAGTGCAGCTTGTCCTCCTCGTGGGAGCCGGCACTCAGCACCGAGTACGAGGACATGGAGCTGTCGTCCTTGGTGTCGTCGTCGGAGATGAGCATGGAGGAGCAGGCCCCGTGGTCCCGGGGCGAGGAGTCCTCTAGCTTGATGTCCTCCATCTGTCCCCCCAGGGAGTGTTCCTCGCCGTCCCCCGCCAAGCTGGCCGGGAGGGGCTCCACGGGGTCCGGCGCGTAAGGCTGGCCCGGCCCTTTGTTGGGGAAGAGCATGCCGCCGGGGAGGCCCTGGTTGCCGGGTGGCCCGCCACCTCCGCTCCCGCCCTCCTTGGTGGGCTGGGTAGTGAAGAGCTTGCCCACTTCCCCGATCTCCAGCAGGAGGCTGGTCACCGCCGCCGTGGCGTGGTACAGCTCCTGCTCGTTGGGGTCCTCGCTGAACATGTTATACATCGTCTTACACAGCTCGATAAACTGCTCCTGCAAAGTGATGGAGGGAAAACACAAGCATGTGGCCACCTCATGAGGAGCACGGAGGCAGGACCCAAGTGGACTGCAAAGCCATTTAATATCAGGACTCCTACAAGATCCCGGAAGAGTCCTACCGTAGGGTGAATGGATGTGTAGTTTAAAGTCTCTTTCAATGCTTCCTTTTTTTAAACTGGGAAAACTTCTAACATCCATGAAAGCAGAAAGAATGAAATAATACGCCTTTATAATAGTACCTATCATTCTAGAGTCAAGAAGGACCACGGGGACCTCCCTGGTGGTCCAGTGAGTAAGACTCTGCGCTCCCAATGCAGGGGGCCTGGGTTCCATCCCTGGTCGGGGAAGTAGATCCCATATGCATGGCAACTAAGAGCCTGCGTGCCGCAATGAAGATCCCACGTGTCGCAACTAAGACCCGGCGCAGCCAAAATAAATAAGTAAATATTAAAAAAAAAAAAAGAAGAAGGACCATGTTATACAAATGTTTCACTAACTGTTTTATCCTTTCTTGCAGTATCTTAAGTAAATCGCAGATCTCACCTCATCTCATATCTACACACTACAGCAGGCAGCCCAATGTTTCCAAGGTCAGGTCAGCTCCAATCCCCTCTCCCATGACACATCTGCTGGTGTCCACGGACGGAAGTCATGCCTCCCACCCCCACCAGGATGATTTATCTGTTCTTCTGTTAGAAAACAGCATTTGCATCCTGTATTTTAATTATTTATATTGTTTTATCGCCCTCATTACATTTCAGCTGTTTAAGGAAAAAAATATGTCAGACACCTTTATAGCTGAGCACAGTGGTTTGAAAACAGCATGAGCTTGTCTTCCGAGTATCCGAGGGTATTTTTAAAGATTGGGATGAGAATGCATGTATTCTCAAATTTGAATATTTCATGGTTCACATATTCTCTGAGGAGGTCATTTTCTCACAACAGAGCATACTTTTAATGCACAAAATAGATCCAAACAGGTACTACTTAAGCGCCTTGAGGAGTACTTATTCTACGTTTATCTATGACTAGAAAACAGAGCGTCAAGGTTTGAAATGCATGAACTACACTGTTCGGTACTCACCTGATTCAATTTGGGTAAATCCTTTGCATTCTTTGATCTGGATTTATTTTCTGGAGTCCAGAGTCTCAGATAATTACGATTTTCTTGAGAATTTGCCCTCTTCCCTAAAACCCAAATGCCGAGAAATAAGTGTTCAAAGGTCAAGAAGCAACTGTTGAACCAGCAGTAAGGGAAACACAGAGAAGAGAAAGTCTGTACCTCTGTCGGGCTTTAGACTCACTGTAACAAAGCCATCGTCTGCACTGTGTTTGCTCCTGCTGTCCAATCCAACCACTACCAGGAAAGATTCAGAAGAAAAAAAGGAGAATGTTACATGATAAACCCATAGGTTGAGCAGGTGTAGTAGAAAACAGAAAAACCTCTAGGTAGAGTTGCCTAACACAGCAAAACAAAACAAAACCCCAGCACATAAATAATTAGGTAAACAACAAGTAGTTTTTTAAAGTGTGAGTTCCCACATATCACATGGGACATACTCACGCTAAGCAAATTATTTTTTGTCCACCTCAAATTCAGATTTTACTGGGTGTCTCATATTTGATCTGACAACTGAGTGTTGCCTGCCAGGTCAGTAAACAAAGGATGTTGCAGCCATCAAGCCAGCAGCACTGCAGCTGCCCCCAACTGTGCCATCTCCACCCTGCGGGGATTCAGGATGGAGAAAAATAGGATACTGGCCCTAGATAGCTAAGGTGCATATCAAAGGAATGATTTCAGTAAGCCCAGACTCTTGCATCTTCCCATACACAGAAAAGCACTAAATTCATTAACTTGAGATATCTGGTTTCTTTAATTAACACTAATCTTTTGATATTCCCACTACCTGTTTTTTTTTTTGCGAAAAAAATCTTATATATCCTGGCTCTCCTCCCTTATTTCTTCAGAGCAGTTCCTCTGAGCTATGCGTGAGGCTGCCTCCTGGGCTTAAGTCCTCGGTATGTCTGCCGAATAAAACGTAATTCTCAACTTTTAGGTAGTGCTTTTTTTTTTTTTTTTTTTTTTTTACAATCGAAAAACTCTATCTCTAGGTGAAAGGTTCCCCAAGAATCCTTTTTCACAAGCAGGGCTCGGTGTATAAATAGGAATTAAAGGAATGATGTCATGTGGTGTTCAGTACTTAAAAAATGGTGGTGCCGGCCCCAGTGAATGCTGATTTCCCTCCTCTGTTACATTATCATCTTAACTTTGTATACATGAGATTGACCTGTCAGGCTCTGCAAAAGATCAAGAACTCACTTTTTAAAAAGAAACTGACGTCTATGTTGATAAAAGAAAACAAATGTCATGTGCTACTAAATTCCTTCAGATTCATAATCTGGCATTTTTTGACTTTCAAGAAAACAACTTATAATTGTTTTCTTCTTTCTTCTTAAAACAGGACATCCCAGGGCTTCAAAAGGGAGAGGTGTACTATCCCCCCAGTTTCCCATTCAGTTTGTCAGCTGTAAGAATGCATCCCAAGCACTTCCTCAGCCATACAAAAGGAGGCTGGTTTGCCGCATACGTAACCTTTACATATTTAGTGCCAAATTAAAACCTCAGCAGCTTTTAAGACAGACTGAGGACAATGAACTATATATGCCGTGGAGAAAGTCCTCTCCTCTTAATGTTGAACTAGCTTTAGGGAACAAGTAGATAGTCCAAAATGTTATGGTAAGCCCCATGCAATGGATATTATACAGCCAATTAAAAACCATGCTTTCAGAGAGTGTAAATGACATCGCAATAGGCTCACTGGATTTTAAGTGAAAAAAGGATACAAAACTGTACAGGCAGAAGAGGTGGACATGGCATGTGCCAGAACACGCTTGTTCTATGTTTAAATTGTTCATAAAACAATCCTTCAGCCAAAACAAACAAACGAACAAAACTGTATCGGCAGTTTGATCCCAGTTTTATATATACATTATGGATATTATTATAATTATATGGATAAAAAAGGAATACTTCAAGGTATTAATTATTATTGATAGTTATCTTTATATCATGCAGTTTTAAGATATCATTAGCTTATTTTATATATTTTGACCCATATTTAAAAATTTTTGATACAAAGCAATAGTACTTATGGAGTTAGAAAAAACATTTTTTTTTTTTTTTTTTTTTGTGGTACGCGGGCCTCTCACTGCTGTGGCCTCTCCCGTTGCGGAGCACAGGCTCCGGACACGCAGGCTCAGCGGCCATGGCTCACGGGCCCAGCCATTCCGCGGCACATGGGATCTTCCCGGACCGGGGCACGAACCAGTGTCCCCTGCATCGGCAGGTGGACTCTCAACCACTGCGTCACCAGGGAAGCCCAGAAAAGACATTTTTTAAAAAGCATCTTTTGAGGCTATTAAATGCTACTGGCATGTAACCATTCCTGAAGCATTTCTGAAACAAGTAACTCCTTTTCTGAGATGAGTTCCCACTAAGAAAGATGTGGCTAACATTTTGCAGCCAAAATATGATTGCTAAGGATTTGAAGAATGTTGTCAGATGTGCCAAGGCACTATGCTAAGAGGCTCACTACATTATCTCACTAAGTCCTTACTATACCCAATGTGACAGCTCTCATCTCCACTTTCCACACAAGGACCCTGGTGCTCCCAGATGCCCGAAGCTGCCTGAGGTCATCTAGACAAACAGAGCTAGCATCCTGTCCAAAACTCCTGCCCTTAACACCTATCACCAATAAGAATACTGTCTGGCCCTTGCTCCTCTCCACTCAATCACTTAGGGGCTCACAGTTTAAAAGCAGGTCTAAGCTGTGCTTATTTGGGGACCGTAAGATTTAAGAGGCAAAAGGACCCAGGAGCAACCCATGCTGACTTTCAACCTTGGGTGAAGTCAGGAGGCCGCCTGCCCTACGGATGAAGTATCAATAGGATGGAGATAATGCACAGCAGCAGCAAGCCCAGTCGCTGCTTCGATCCACACATGGCACAACAGAACAGGTTCATATGTAAATCTGGAGATATTTCCAATGAGCCGGATCATGTCTGTGTAGATCTAACAACTGCACAGAGCAGGGGTCAGCAAACTTTCTCCGTAAAGGGCCAGATGGCAAATATCTGAGGCAATTCTACCACTGTAGTGTGAGAGCAGCCATAGGCAATATATAACTGAATGAGCTTAGCTGTGTTCCTGGTTGTGTTCCAATAAAACTTTATTTATAGGCAGTAATGTTTAAATTTTATATTAATTCTTTGATATAAATTTTATATTATCGGGCTTCCCTGGTGGCGCAGTGGCTGGGGGTCCGCCTGCCGATGCAGGGGACACGGGTTTGTGCCCCGGTCCGGGAAGATCCCACATGCCGCAGAGCGGCTGGGCCCGTGAGCCATGGCCGCTGAGCCTGCGCGTCCGGAGCCTGTGCTCCACAACGGGAGAGGCCACAACAGTGAGAGGCCCGCCTACCGCCAAAAAATATATATAAATAAATAATAAATAAATAAATTTTATATTATCACAGGCTGTACAAATAAGTGGTGGGCTGGATTTGGTCCAAAGTTTGCTGATGTCTGTTACAGAGCAGCGTATCTGATGTCAATGCTAGTCCAGATTCTGGACAGCAGCATAACAACAGAATGACGCTCTTAATGAGCGCTTCTCCCTATCAAGGAGAGAGGAACAAAGTATATGCTCTCCAGTTAACGCTTTTTCTAAGCCAGCAGGACACAATGTACATGGTCCTTTCGGTGGGCTGAAGTTCCCACTCCCCAGTAGTTAGTCAAGTTCAAAAATTTAAAAAGAAAGTAGCATATCAGGCACTTGTATTCATTATACTTCTTTGATTGCCTAGCTTTGGAGGCAACTTTTCCCAATAACAGAGGGCTCTGTAGAAAAAGAAACAGAGAGGCCCTGACGAGGAAAGTCACTTACCATGTGTGCATTCTGGGGTGATATCTTCAAAGAAGTATTGAGTTGCTTCAAAAGCAGAATCTGGCTCGTCTTGATCAGAGGATGGCTCTGGAGAGGGAGGAGAGATGATTCTCATATTGGCAGGGCCAGGATTCAATGAAAGTGTGCTTTAATTGCTGAAGAAATGACACGGGGCTCATGAGAAGCTGAAGTTACGAAGGTGGGCTGGGGGGTCCCATCACTGGTGCAGGCCTTGAATGCCCACCTCCTCAAAACCCTTATGGGGGAGGGGCTCCCTCCAGTTCTAACTCCACCTTCCTTTATAACAACCCCACACTGAAGTGTCCCTTCACATTTGCCTTTTTTGGAGACTTTTCCTAAATCCTGTGGAATGAGGGTTTAAGGAACCAAACTTTGGGAAATTGTAACTATAATGATAATTCCCAAATCTGTAGTTTTACCCTATCTCTATCCTTGGAGCTAATCCCCCTTCCTCCCTCCCTTTTTCCTTCTTCCCTTTTTCCCTCCCTCCCTCCCTTCCTTCCTTCCTCCCTTCCTTCCTTCCTTTCTCTCTTCTTCTCCCTCTCTTTCTCTTTCCCTCCACCTCTCCCTCCATTTCTTTTTTAGTATTTGCTAGATATTTCCAGCTGGAGGCCATCCTTGTTTAAAACTGAACTCACAACTTCACCATCTTTCCCACTGTTTCTGTCGGTGGTAATAACACTGCTCCCCCTCGACTCAGAATCCCACGAGTTACCAAGTGTTATTCGTTCTCTTGCAGAAGCCTGCTCTTTTCTATTACTGCAACTCACACTTCACACAGGTGAGTGATCATTGAAATAAGCATCTGCTGATTCAGGAACTCATGTAAAAAGTATCGTTCAGTTTGTTCTCAGTGACCAATGAGTGATTTTGTACATCAAAAAAAAAAGGCAAACAGGTCTCGCCAAAAAAGACTTCAAGCCAGGCCAGAGTCACAGGTACATGTGCTACTCTGTGCGTCTCGCTTACCAGGCAAGACGTGCATTTTGTACAGCAGTTTGAGCTTCTCTGTGAGGTCCCCATGGCACGCGGCACCTAGAAGTCACATAAGTAAAAATGTGAAATGCACCATGTGTGCTACAATCCCCCCCCCCCAGGCTCAGCATCCCCCGAAGCACCTACTTTTACAAATTGAAACCCAGGTATCGTGTGGCAGAAGGTTTGGCCAGGATGTATTTGGGTTGAGAGCTCTGGAGTCAGGATACCTGGTTTCAAATGCTTTGTACTTACTACGTGCCCTTGGGAGAGGGAACCTCTCTGTACCTCAGTTTCCCCTCTATGAGGCAGGATGACAAATTAGAAGATACTACCAGTGGTCTTGATATCAGGGCCCATGAAATGTGAGAACTAAAGGTGTTAACACTTAGAATAGTGGCTGGCACAAATTTAACTAGTGTTATTGATAAGAAAAGTCAGGTGACTGGGCCTCAACACCCTAAACACTTGCTAGAGTTCAGAAATAATCTCAATACACGTTTAAGAGTGCTTCAAATTACTCATTTTAGAAATCTTTTTTAGTTGCTTTTGGGGTCTCTTAAATATTTCTTCAGTTCAATTTAGCCTAACCTAGCCGCCATTATATCACCATTGCTTCAACCCAAAGAATCCTGTTACTTTTTCCCTTACAGTCCATACGTATTTCAGGAATCAGAAAATCCTTTGTAAACGCGTGTTCCAGAGCGCCTAGTTGAAGGTTCATCAGATTTGGGAAAAGGGGAATCACGGGATCTGGATTGGTTGGCAGGGGCACCAGGGGTTATCTCGTCCCACCTCCCACTTAATGCAGGGGCCTCCTCCCACACCCACATCCATGTAAGAGAGACGTCTGAACATCCTCAGGGATGGGAAGGTCATCACAACCAGAGGCATCTCATCTCACTGGGGAGTTCTAGAAACACTGAAAGGGCTCCTGTCATTTTAACTTTAGTCAGGACCCTTAACCTGCAGGTTCAAGTGCAAAAATTCCATGAACCACAAACAATGTAAAATGTGGCCATGTGCCGATGTCACTTTTTGGGAAGATTTCCACAGTCCTTATCAGATCTCAAAGAGATCACAACTCAAAAAAAGGTTTAGAACTATTCCTTTTCCTTCCTCTTTAGAGTAAAAAAAAAAAGGTCTATTACGTCTTCATTACAACGATCCTTCAGATTTTAAGGACAGCTGTCCTGTTCCTCTCCAGCTTATCTTTTCAAGGCAAATTTATGTCCCCCAGGCTATACCCTCTCTACATTTTTTCAACTTTCTTATAGGACATCGTTTGTACACTCTTCCCTATTCTTACCCACATCCACCTTATGTGTTAATGTGTGTCCATCAATAACCCTCTGGACAGAGAGTTCCAGAAGCTTCTAGTCCACTGCGGAGAATAGTGGAACTGTTCTTGACTCTTAGCCTAAGTCTGCATTCAACTCTTTATACTCTTCACTCTGGAGTTTCTTATTGACCACATAGTTAACTAAACCCCCAAATGCTTACACACTGACTAATACTAACCATGAAAATAATGACAGACATTTTTGAACCATTCACTTTGTGTTAAATCCTATGTTAACTACTTTCCATATGCATTTCACTTCTCACAATAATTCTACGAGATGGTCACAATTATTATCCCAACTTTACAGGTGAGAAGTCGGGCTTATTGATATTAAGTAATGTTCAAGGTCATAAGCTAGCAAGTGGCAGGCCCAGGATTTGAACTCAGATTTGTCTGACCCTAGATCGCATGGTTGAAACCACTATACTATGTATGCAGACATACAGTTCTTTTACAATCATTTCTTAAAATTTAAGATTTCTGATTTACCTCTATCAGTTTGTTTTTGCCAATCATTTCCTCCTCTGATTTCTTTAAATCTTGTTTTTGTCCTCCAACACAATGGCTGTCTCTCTTCACTTTTGTAGTGGTAGCTTCTCTACCTTTATAGTTTAAATCCCTGACTAAGTCAGGTAGGGGGGGATAAGCAGTAATTGTAGTGACAATAACTAACACTTTTTGAGCCAGGCACTGTTGTGGGAACTTTACTTGAATTATTTCTTTTAGTCCTGACAATAACTATTTTGCAAATGAGGGAACAATCACAGAGGTTAAATACCAAGCCCAGCATACTAGAGAACTCTCCATTGACCGTCATGCTTTGGGTGCAGGGTTCAGACAGTCATTGAATCACCAACATCCATATCCCTCCAACTTCCCACTTATCATGAGTTATCTGTCCAGTGACCAGCTGCCTCATGACATCTATGGCATGTTTAGAAATGCTGCCTTCCAGCAATACCACTGGAAAAGGAGGTCCAGCTAATTAGTGGCTTGCGATTGTAATCGCTCATCTCTAATTCCATAGAGATGTTCTGTTCACTAATTTCTAGAGGGATCTTTCTGGAGATGAACATTGAAATTATTGATCCATCTCTTCCAGAATTCATTCTTTAGTTTCTTAAGACTTGAACAGAAGTTCTCTTTTCTAGTCTACTTGTCTGTCTCCATAGCTGTAATCAACCCGCATGACTGACTACAGCTCTTGAGACTCCGCCCGGCAAACGGGGTGGAGTTGACTTTGCTCAGAGAACTCAACTGCATTTTTAAGAAGCCCAAGTACTCTTCTCCAATGTTTCCACTATCTTGGACTGCAAACCTCGCTTTCCTTTTCGGAAGATTTTGAAGAGTATTTACCTTGTTGGGGTTTGACTAGGCTTAAGTAAATTAAATATTTATATTTATTCCTATCACTTTCTACACGTGTCTGGTATTTTTGTTGTGAACATCTTTGCTAGAAGCAGATTCGCATTACAACTAATTGGCCATAAGGCCATTTTGCCATAAAAGATAAAAATAACTGGTTGATGGTTACATTACATTAGAAAATAAGATGTCAATTTTTGCAAATCCTTCAGTGAGCTAATCTAAGCCAGACTGTGTTAAAATTTGCACCATTTTCAAGAAACTTACGTCCATCAGGAATCACATTACTATTTCCTTTTGGGGGGATAGGAGGAGCTTGATTCTTCGTTTGCCTCCAACGTCTAATACTGCGTGATAAATTTGGTAAAGACGGCCTGAGAGGACAATCTGTTGTATCCAAATTAGCTAAAGAATCAATCACTAATGTTCTCGAAGGCTGTTGTGAATTAGTAGCTGCTTCTTTTATATTTGCCATAGCTTGGTGAACTTTTGGTTTTGATGAGTGGGAGGCATGACTGTGCTCGCCGAAGGATTTATAAAAACTGATTTGTTATCTTTTTCTAGTATCGTAACTGTCAACCAATTATTTTGATCTCTTATGGCAAAATGGCCTTATGGCCAATGAGCTTTGCAGCAAAACTGGCTGCAGCAAAGATGTTTACGGCAAAAATTCCTAGAACCCTCCCTACGTGCAGAACCTGTCTCTTTTTTCTCCTCCTTATTTTTGTCCAAAGGTAATTTTAAAAAATCTCCCTTTTGATAGACACCAAGGTGATAATAATAGTTACTCTGGGGCAGAAAAGATTAGGAGAGGGTCAAAAGGGTCCTTAGCCTTGTCCGGATTGTTTTACTTTATTTACTTTATTTTGTTCACTTTTTTGAAAAGCAGAATGTATTTATGTTACTTTTGTAATTAAAAATTAATGCCTCCTTCTTCCCTAAAAAGAAAAAATCCTATTTGCTGTCCTTAGCACAGAGTAATGAGAACAGCCCTCATCTGAATCCTGGACCCAGTACGTACTAACTGTGCTTTTCAGTTCAATAACAGACATACACTGACTTGCTAAAAATGAACGTTCCAGCAAGTTGCTTAACTTCTCTAAGCCTCCATCTCTTTAACTGACAATGGGGGTATTAATAGTAAGCAGACAGGTCATAAAACATAATATTGATAGTAACTGCACAAACGCTGCTTCCAGGGTGCCTGAGTTCAAACTCCAGCTTTGTAGTTGTGTGCTTTAGGTAAATTAAATGCACATAAAGCATGAGGGCAGTGCCTGGCTGAGCAAATGCTATATAAATGTTAGTTATCAATACTGTTATTACCCTCAAAGGTCTGTTGTCTGGATTAAGTGATAAAGTACAAGTTCTAAAGCATCACAACAGAGCCCGCACTTAAAAAAGGCTAGTTTCCTCCATGTACCCCCTTTGAATGATATATCTGAGCGCTTTATACAAATAGTTTTTACTTATCTAAGAGGACCTTATCTACACCCCTTTGCTTTTTTAACAACCATCAGCTTTCTCTGGCCTTTAAGCCTTCCAGTCATTATTCTTAATGATTTAGGGTACTTTTTGGAATCATCGTTGGCTCTATGTCTGACGCCTTCATCTTTCGTGGGCACAGGTCATTTTCAAGTGCATGGACCAAGGTCACAGAGTGGCACAACTAGAATTTTAAAAAGTCTTCCTTCTTATCTCATTCAGACAGCCTGACATAATGCCTGCTATATCCACAACCTCGTAATGGGCGGGCCAAGCTTGACCACCACGTAGCTTTTCTGCTCAAGTATTAATGCGACAAGAGTCCAGTGGAATATAGGACAGGAAACAGGTCAGACAGTGAGGCTGACAGGCAGAAACTCGTGCTGCTTGGGAGGTGAGGGTGTGCATTCTCAGGATGGACACGCTTCCTCCCCGTAAAATGGAGAGAAAAGACTTCCATTTAGACTGCAGGGCTGTTGCATTTTTTTTTCAGCTCTTTATTAAAAACATTATGAAATGTTTTATAAAATTTTATGAAACATATGTACCGTAAATATATTTTTTGACAAAGAAAAGCAATCCATCCAAACATTTCTTCCCTTGTAAAGTTATCGTGATTCGTGGTTTCAGTGTTTAAGTTGGCATTCTTGCAAACTCTCTGATAATGTATTTTAACTAGTGCTGAGGACTATCGAATGTAGAAGTGATTAACGATATATGATTAACGATTTAATCATATATCCATTAACTAAAAACGAATTTTACAGTCAGCTTGCAAACCTTAAAATGTGCTTCTCTGTCCTGTAAACCTTGTCTCCTGAAGCGAGCAGGGCTGTGGTCCTGAGGGCGGCACAGAGAACCACGAGGACCACGGTGCTTACTGACCTATTCCCCCCTCCCCCTGCCCCAACTCATGCAATAACATCACATCCTTACTCAGTCCAGAGACAAACTCTCGGAAGTTGATCAGAGAATCTCCATTTTCATCTAATAACTGGAATAAGCGCGAGGCAAGCACGTCAGAGTGAGTTCCACAGGCCCAGGGAAAGAGCAGAGCAAACATGCCCTTGAACAGCTCAAAGTCGATGCGGTACTGCTCGAGATATGGCAGGCTGGGGTCGTGCCGGTCCAGCGCATTGCTGTTCCCACCCCAGTAGCAGCTGGTTAGGTGTTCCGCCTGAAAAATCAAAGAACAGGAGGACTACTGGGGACTGCATCTCACAGCAAATACCAAGAAGAAAGGCCCTCCCTCAAATCTGGAAAAAGGCTTTAGGTCACCCGTGTGCATCTCCTGGGGGTGGGGGCAGTGGTCTGGTCGCAGGGCCCCTCAGCTTCTCTTCTACATATATCTCCACTTGACCCTGCTCCCCCCAAACTCCATGGCAACCATCTCTGTGTTTACATCTGGCATGAAAAACCCGGTTCAATTACTGGTGTAGGTGAAAAAAGAAAGAAAACCCTCCCCCCTCCCCATTTTCTTCTCCCCCTGCCCATCCCCACACTCAAAAGCATTTTAAGAAGTAACTCCCATAAAGACAAACTCTTTCTTTTCTTTTTTTTTTTTTTAATTTTATTTATTTATTTTGGTTGCGCCGGGTCTTAGTTGCGGCAGTTGGGCTCCTTAGTTGTGGCATGCATGTGGGATCTAGTTCCCTGACCAGGGATCAAACCCATGTCCCCCGCACTGGAAGGCAGATTCTCAACCACTGCACCACCAGGGAAGTCCCAACTCCTTCTTTTTTTAATTTAAAAGAAATACATAGAATGTTAACCTGAAAAAAGGATCTGTAATTCAGGCAATCTGATCACCTTGTGTCCTCAGCGAGGATGGTACAGCCCAGAGGGTAAGTAGCTTCCACAGGGTCATCTAACCAGTTAGTCAAAGCAGAATCATCATGCGATTTTGAGTCTCCAAACTCCTAGTTTAGTGTCCTGTAAACCCCCTGCTTCCTGGTCATCAAAATCCCATTAATATTATCCTAGTCATCCAGTAGGCAGGCTACAAGTGTGCGGTCCTCCTGTTTCACACATCTGAAAATAGCTCCAGGGAAATTATGAGTAGGAACCACTAGGGTGAGGAGAACAGAGACCCAACAAAAGGCTTCTTGTTTCTGTCCTTGGAAAGAAGGCTGCCTTTTATTCAGGAGGTCATATTGATTCTGGTAGAAATATACGCCCATTCTAGGAAGACCGCAAAGAAAAAACATCTAATAGAAAGGCCAGTACGGAACAGCCCAGCTCTCCTGTATGTAGACATTGACAGTTAGCACTGAATGGTAGCCTGGGGAGATGGGAGGGGCATCCAGAGGGAGACTTTATTTTTTACTTTATTCTCTGTTGTACTGAGTATTTCATTATAAGCATATATAAATATTGCAATAGCAAAAGGCACTGACAAAACAGATCTCCCCCTCCCCCTGCCTAGGGGTTCTGAGAAGGGAGAGTCAGTGGTGAGTGCGTAGTACTTCAGTGTTGTTCTCACTTAGAACGGAGCAAAGAGGACCAATGTCTTTGTCCTCACTGTTTGCTGGGAATTGTAGCTAATAAACCCAAAAAGAGCGGAGTGAGAGTAGGCAAGAGAGGAGGAAGGAGAGGTTTCTGCAGGGCAGCCTCGGGAGAATAAAGGAAGTGTGTCAGGTCCACCAGGCTTCGGGGCTGCACTGGCGCTGTGGGTGGAGATGGGGGCGGGGCTTGGGAGGAGTGGTGATGGTGGTGACGTCAGGGAGAGGAGGGTCCGAGGGACTGCACTGAAGTGATGCCCAGCAGCCCTCTGGGTGGGACTGTGTTGGTGATACATCCCCAGGAAGGGTCCTCTTTACCGGAACTTCGTCAGTGGATGAAGGTTACCCAAAGCACTTCCTCCTAACTAAAGCGCTCACGTTCCTCTGGAAGCAGGCCTGAATGTGGTGCAGACACTTTCACCGTGCTCACAACCTTCAGGAAACGACAAGCCATGCAGACCATGACGCTCTTCTTTGATGAGACCCCCTACTCCATCATTTGGGCACTAGGGACCCGAGATTGAAAAAGGACTAATTTAGAAAGAGTTCAAGAGAAACTAAGGCATAGGGGCCCTGAACCACATTTTCCATCAAATCTGCCTCAGGGTGGCGGCCTTTCACCTTTTTCTACCAAGTTTTAGCCCAAAGCCCAAGGCAGAATGCTCCGTGGGAGACAAATGTCTCTTTCCTTTGTATCCGAAGGAAACCCCCCAGAAATTGGCTTTTTAAAGGACTAAGAGTCTGGCAGCGTGTTTGACACAGTCATGCCTCAATAAACGTTCGTTCAGATGAATTAAAGCCAATGAAAGTCTTCAAAAGACTCAAGAAAGAGTCGGTAACTGAAGTCTTTGTCTTGGGTTCCACAGTACCCGAGAGTCCTTCCCATTCCTGACACCAGCCAAGGGTCTCGGGTTCTCTCTTGGGGCGCTCGGCAGACTTGGGGAACTCGTGTTTGTCAACACACACTTAGGGCAGGGTTTTGGAGTGTAAAGAAAGCTTTCTTCAGGCAATATCCTCGGTGTACAAACGACACACCTGGTACCTGGAGGTGCACAGACCAGAGAGTGCAGGGGTGCCCGGGTAAGAAGACAAGGGCACCCCTGTCTCTGTGTCTTCAGTGATCTCTGGATCTTGGTCTTCTGCACAACCAGCCCTGGTCTTCGTTTTCCCGGTGTGCCCCAGAGTCAGCTCCTCTTTCTAATGTTATAGCGCTTCCCATTATCTGTGCACGGTCTTGCCGCCTCCAGCTGCTACTCCCGCCTCCGTTTAGTTACCCCAAATCCTGGTCCTACCAGCACCACCCTGTGAAGCAGATTTCTTCCAGTCCTCAGTATCCTTTGAAAGTCTGATCTCAACTGGATCATTGTATCTTCTTGTTTTGATCCAAGTTGGATCACTGTAGTTTTTGCTTAACGAACGAAGAGGGACTCCCTCCTTACGGAAAACCAACGTACGCGGAGCAATTAGCTACCGCGCTTTACGTGTCTGAATAAAACACGAACGAGATGGCACAGGCTAGACACTTCGCCGTCAAGTGCTGAAGGCAGCCTGGTGGGGACGCAGTTGTCCACTCTGTTGGTCATGCTGCTGGGCTGCACAAAGCCATCAACCTCTCTCTGCCGGCCCCAGAAGCACGCAGAGATTATACTAGATGGAAAACTGATCACTAATTCACCTATGTATTCAACACACATGTTTGGAACACCTAGTGGGGAGAGACACTAAACTAGGCACCAGTGAGACAAAAGGAAATAAAACGGTGGTGCCTCCAGTAGCTAACAGGCAAAGCGGGAACATTTGCAAAAATATTCCCAGCTCTCACTTTGTCTGATCCTAAGATCTATTAGTGTCCAACTCAGATCTTTATGTTTGTCCCTTTATGTTCGTTCCTGTAATATCTTTGCAGTCCTCAACCGTCTTCCTTAGTTCTGGGAGTAAAAGGCTCTGTACACAAGAAGCTAGCCAATTAAAGATTGTGATAAAATCGGTACCCACATAAAAGGCATCTTTTAAAACTTTTTTCTCGGCAATTGCTACATTTTTACAATGTTGGTAATGACAGTTATGAAAGAAGTATTTTTTCTGGAAGAAAAACCATTCTATACTGCTTTATTTACTGACATAATATTTTCTTATTGAGGATCAAGATTGGTATGGGCTGACTTAGAAAGGAAAATTGCAGAAATTTAACAACTAAGCTTTCCCTTAGACATTTGAGCAGCTTTATTCTTGGGTTTTTTTGTGTTTTTTTTTGTGGTACGCGGCCTCTCACTGCTGTGGCCTCTCCCGTTGCGGAGCACAGGCTCCGGACACGCAGGCTCAGCGGCCATGGCTCACGGGCCCAGCTGCTCCGCGGCATGTGGGATCTTCCCGGACCGGGGCACGAACCCGTGTCCCCTGCATCGGCAGGCGGACTCGCAACCACTGCGCCACCAGCGAAGCCCTTGAGCAGCTTTATTCTTATTCTAGCTACATATCTCTTTTTAAGAGTGCTTTAATATAGATTAATATAGGAAATTGCAATTTACAAGAGTCTCAGGAAGAATTTAAACTTGATTGCCATCGTTCCAGTGAGAATTATAAAGTAACGCCCTATTTTCTTAAGACCAAGGAAACAGCTAAAATATTATATGAAGTGGAAGAAAGCTAAAACATCAATTTAAATGAGTTATATCTTTATTTTTTATATTAAGTACTCTATTTTTACACTCTCAGCTCTATCTTCCTATTTATGCATGTTGACACTCATGCTGTCCCTTCATAATTTAACAGAAAAATCTAGAACTAACTGAATTATTAAAGTGAACTCCTTTTTCCCCTGAATGTACATGAATTTTCTTTGAAACTCACCTTGAAAAGAGCATAAAGTTCTTCTAGCTCATCAATGGTAAAGGAAGTTTCTGTCACAATGGTTCGTACCTATAAGAAGAATAAACACAATGAATTTCACGAACTCAAAAATGTCATAATGGGAAACTTCCTGATTTTCTTGTTTTAAATCATCTTCAGTCTGTCAAGCAGGAATTTGAGTTGGTAGGAGTGTGAGGAAGGATGGAGAAAGAAGGTCACATGCCATTTCTCAAAAGACTCACCACGTTCCGTTTTGTAGTATCCTCCAGTGTCTGGATCACCTTCAGTCTCTGTTTGAATCTCATCTGCTCAATCAAATCCGCCCGGATAGTTCCAAATTTCTGGAAAAAAACAACATTGGTATTTCGAGAAATCTGCTAAAGCACCCGATATCATGTCTGCAGGACTGATGGAGATAAATCCTGATACCAGTGGGAAACTTCCTGCCAAATGACAGGCCTCCTAGACTATACCTTTATTTACTATATGGCCTTTGTTTATTTGGAGGCCATTAAACAACCATAAATAAATAACAAAAAATGCTCATGTTTCTTCACAGTTGAACCAAATTTCAAAGCCACATGAGGCTTCCTCAAATCAACAGTTCATGGGGGAAGGAGAGGGTTAAATAAGGCTACAAGGGCCCTTTGTGGATGAAATAATGCTTTAAACGAAGAACTTTCTTGGCAGGAAGAAAGGAAGTATATAAGGCTAACTATTAAACTGGGAGGTTGTAGGAAATGTTGGAGTGAGGCTTCCTGTCCTGATCTCTAGCTCAATAGCATTTGTCTCTCATTGGCAGACACTGAGGGCTAGCAACCTTTTTTTTTTTTTTCCGGTACACGGGCCTCTCACTGTTGTGGCCTCTCCCACTGCGGAGCACAGGCTCCGGACGCGCAGGCTCAGCGGCCATGGCTCACGGGCCCAGCCGCTCCGCGGCATGTGGGATCCTCCCGTACTGGGGCACGAACCCGCGTCCCCTGCATCGGCAGGCGGACTCTCAACCACTGTGCCACCAGGGAAGCCCGCTGAAAGGTCTTTTATTAAAGTGCCCTGTGCCTTCCAGAAAGCTCATCTCAGTCTATGGGTGAACCTGAAGGCCGGGACTTTGTCTTCTACGTCGGTGTATCTAACAAAACTGCACTCGGGGCGCACACAGAAGAAAACCGTCTCTCAGACTGTCCATACCATTCCTTCCAGGAGGGGCTCGGTAGGACTTCACAATGAGCACGGCATTTATGAATCAAGTTACCATCTCTACTCGACAGGAGAAAGCTGACCAACTGGCATCAACCTAGGGATCTCAAGGCTGACTGTGCTTTCGGTATTTTCCCTACTTTTCTATTTTCCTGACTAATTATCCTGAAGCACAGAAAGCAACGAGTCACCTGCTTCAGAACACCAGTGTTGTGCCGTATAACCAGGTTATAATGGGCCTCTGTGTCTAGTGGCCCCATTCTGCATCTAGGGCAGTGATTCTCAACCCTCGCCGGGCTCTTGAATCACCTGGGAACTTTAAAAAAATATTTATTCTTAGGCCTCCTACCAGAGATACAAAGTCTAGAATGGAGCCTAGGAATGTATATTTTTAAAAGCTTGGCTTAAAAATTGTTTTAAGTCGTTTTAATGCACAGGCAGAATTGAGGACCATCAATCTAATAGGTGGAAAAAAAAAAAAAAGAAAGGCAAGTGTTTGTGGTGTTTTCTTTAGGATGGCCTAGAAGGCATTGGGAAGGCAAAGGAAACTTATGAGCAGGGCAGTGACACCAAGCAGAGAGGAGAAAACAAAAATCAATCATCATGTATTGAAAGGCCAGGTAATGTAGGCATTGCTTTAAATAAACGGGGTTGTCTTCCCAGGCAGAGGAAGGAAACTGCTGCTGTGTCCTGTGATAGGATATTTGGCAGCCTAAGAGTCACCATTAGGGACCAGGCAGACAGGATGGAAATGGAGACCAGCCCTGGTCTTGTCTCCATTCTCCTCTCTTTCCCATTAAAAATGGGCCAAGTGCTGACCTCAACAAGACCTTAGCTTATCTGCTGTCAAGAACAAAGCTGAGTTTCCACATACCAAGCTTTATTACTTTGGTCTAGAATTCTCTTTAAAATAAAGGTTTCAGGGGATGTCTTTAGGAAAACAACCCACAGCTATGATAATAACTATTGCGTTCAGTCACATGGGCTCTTTTTCTGGAAAAATAATCATCCAAAATTTCTGACGGAGGACTACCCAAAAGTCCTGGGGCAATGATTTTTTAAAAAATGCATTATGGGGCTTCCCTGGTGGCACAGTGGTTGGGAGTCCGCCTGCCGATGCAGGGGACGTGGGTTCGTGTCCCGGTCTGGGAAGATCCCACATGCCGCGGAGTGGCTGGGCCCGTGAGCCTGGGCCGCTGAGCCTGCGCGTCCGGAGCCTGTGCTCCGCAACGGGAGAGGCCACGGCGGTGAGAGGCCCGCGTACTGCTAAAAAGAATCTGCGAAAACCTGCAAACAATATATTAAATATCAGAGAATGCTCGTGATCTATTTTAAGTAAAAAATGGAATGGTACAAAACACTTTTTGGTATAAACTTATTTTTTAAGTGTAAGTTGCAAAAAATAAAAACATATTTGAAGACTTCCCTGGTGCCGCAGTGGTTAAGAATCCACCTGCCAATGCAGAGGACATGGGTTCGAGCCCTGGTCCGGGAAGATCCCACATGCCACGGAGCAACTAAGCCCATGCACCACAACTACTGAGGCTGTGTGCCGCAACTACTGAAGCCCGCACGCCTAGAACCCATGCTCCGCAACAAGAGAAGACACCACAATGAGAAGCCTGCGCACCGCAATGAAGAGTAGCCCCCGCTCGCCACAACTAGAGAAAGGCTGCGTGCAGCAACGAAGACCCAATACAGCCAAAAATAAATAATTAATTAAAATAAATTTTTTTAAAAACCGAAAAAAAAACCCCATACTTGAGGGAAATATGCTCACAGGATATGGTTTTTTCTTTCATATTTTTCTACAGTTTCTACATTTTTTACAATAAACCTGCATTACTTTTATGATTCTAAAACATACCAAAAATGTTTTGTTTTCAATATATATGGAGTGTCAATGAAAATTTTCTGAAATACTAAATTACCAGTCTTTCTCCCATTCTGAGTTAAGGACACACATTTCTGAAAAGATGTCTGGATCCATGCCGATTTTTTTAAAAGCACCAAATTTTTGGTTCTCTTTAGGAGAGATTTTCCTCACCATTTCTCCCATATCGAGGCTGTTGCTAACTGAAGTGCTGACAGTCGCCAGTCATACGATCCCAAAACATCAGGAGAGGGTCTAGTGTGCTGAGCGGAACATTCATGCTCTTTCTTAATGATCAGGAGATGAACAAACCATGAGATGTTATGGGCACTGAGTCCTGGGGGACGCCACAAACCCCAAGTGCTATGGGGTACACAGGACCGTGGTTCCTTCACCTCTAGACGCTCGTTAGTTCTTTTATGGGATTCAGGACCACATCTGGGGTCATCATGGACCAGGAGGCACCCTCCCACGCCCAGGCCAAGCAATTTTAGAGGAATTCTAGGACTCTGGTTCTTCTCTAGGATGGTATAGAGTATTCTGTGTGTCTTGGATGTAAGAGGATTGGCTTGTGTACTTCCCAGAAGACCTAAGGACTTGGCATGAGCATGGGAAGTGAGCTGATTTGTGCAGGTCAACCTCCCCACGCTTGCTTTCAACAGTCCCTCCTCAACCCACCCAGAGTTGAATAGGAGCTGCTCCTTGATCAGGCTTCAGGGTGGGCAAAGCCAAGAACCGGAGGGCCTGAGCTGGTCATGCCAATTGCTCTGTGGTATAAGATCCATTCAGTGTCCATCTCTGGAGCTCGAAGCCGTCAGCTGGCAGGGAGCTGCTCGCTTCGGCAACTAGCCCTCAGAAGGCGGAGGGAAGCAGGGACGCCCCTGGGTTAGCGACGGAAGCTGCGGCACACGTCCAGCCGAGCCCCTCGGAGCACTCAAGAGTGCTGTGATGCTCGGGCAGGGAACGTGACCTACCTCATAGGAAGTTCTGATGAGTCTGAAGATGTCGACCTCAGGATAGGGCTCCACGTCGTCACTGAGCAGGGAGTGGAGATGAGGGATGGGGGGCAGCGTGCTGTCCTTATTGGTCACACTGTCCAAATACCTGGAAGAAGAAATGAATCTGGAGTCACTGGGAGGTCCAGAGTCAATGAATCTGGAATCCCTTTACACCTGTCCACCCATTATCTGCAAACTCTGCATATCAAAACAAAAGACTAAAATTTCCTTAAGAGCAGAATAAAATTTCCTTCACTCCTTTTTTTTTAAATTGTATTATTTTTTTAATTGAAGTAGCGTTGATTGCCTTCACTTCTAAAGACAAAGCATATGAAAAGAAATGCTCAGCCACAGAGAAAAGTGGGCATTATGATTACCATCAGGCCAATTAAGACTCATGAAACCAAGGAAAAAGATACACGGTAAGTACAGGGAAGAGGACTTCCCTGGCGGTCCAGTGGTTAAGCCTCCGTGCTTCCAATGCAGGAGGCCTGGGTTCGATCCCTGGTGGGGGAACTAAGATCCCGCATGCTGCGTGGCGCGGCAAAAAAAAAAAAAAAATGTACAGGGAAGAAAACCCCAAGGTAGTTTTCAAAGTGAGAAATACCTTCCCAAAACGGTCATGGCCTCCCCATCGTCCTTGCAGTTCAAAAGTTTGTCCACATTTGCGTCCAGCACAGCCAGGGCCAACTGGAATATCACTTTGATTCCTTCATAGAAGAAACAGTCGACAACCACAACTGCACTCTCAAAGGGCATCACGCTGAGAAACAGTGTGAGGAACCAGGACAGGGAGATGGTAGAAATCACACCCAGGTCCTGCATGCAGTCATACAGCTGTGGGACATAGTCCCGGGCAAGTTCCTCGAAGACACCCTGGTCCACCAGGGCACCTGCAGTGGAGGTGGACGCAAAAGGCCATGGGTCAACCAACTGCACCTTCTCACTAATGAACCCAACCCAATGGCTTGACGAAAATAATCCAGTTCACAACTGCTGCTGAGACAGAACTCTAATTACTATGTTACTAGACCAAGGTGTCAGCATAGCCAAGTCACCAGATGAGTTCTGGCTACATCGTCTCTTTCTGGGGTCTTCCTCTCCTGATTCTTTACCACAAAAGAGCAGTAACATGGGAACTCTGAAGCCTGTTGAAAAGGTCAATTTACAAAATTCTCCTGGCACACAATTACTTTTTTTGTTGGCAACATGATGTTTGGTTGGGCATGAAATGTATATCTAAGTAGCCTCACTTCTTGGCAAACGCTTTAAAAAATAAAAAAAAATCGCTCGTCTGGATGCATGGTCCCCACATAGGAATCATTTCTCTAAACAATTGCTTCTTCAATTTAAAAGCGTTCCAGCTGTGGACATTTCTGGAGAGTATTTCCAATGAGTCGAATTAGTGTGCAAAAGTTTAGAAATGAAAACAGAACACAAGAGGGGAGCATAAAGCACACCTTTTGCTACACTAGCAATGAAAAGCTTATCCTGCTAAAGTGAATGTCTAACACTGGAGGGGATTATAAGGAGAAATACCAATAATTTGTTTAAATGCTCACCACCGTTGTTTGCTTTGCAATGAAACCGGTTCTGAAAAATACCTTAGAAACTGAGCTCTGGATACATTTTTATATGCTATTCTGCCCACTCCGTTTTTGAATACTTCTGCTTTCCATAGATTCCATGCTCTTCATGAAAGAACTGTTAAACCTTTTTGGGTTGATGATCTGTGTGCTTGGTGTAGCTCTCACATGGCACAGACTGACACCCACATTGAGTGTTTTCTAAAACAGTGAGACACGTGTATTCTCTCCATGGGGAGAAGCTCCATGGGGCTCCTTTGTGTATAATCTATATTGATTCAAGCCCTCTCATTCGCATCTTAGAAAGCTGCAGTAGTCTGAAACTCTTTTGACCAATGGTGACTGGAAATGGGGTTCCAGCTGGTATCCCGGTTCTAGAAACATTTTCCTGATGAGATAAGGGTTAAAATGTTAACTGCATCCTCACATACCAACCACCCTGGTGTTGTAGTAATCAGGAAGCATGCGTTCACACAAAGCCACCAGGAGCCAGAAAGCTTCCTCCTCTTTGGCATAAAGCAGCAGCACTGATGTGACAATGTTCATGGCCTAAAGGGATGAAAGAAGATGTCATCAAACACATTTTACATTTTAACATACAAGCAATTTTGTTAACCTGAAAAATGACTAAGTTAGTCCCACAGGGGCCAGCATACTTTTTCCTTAAAAAAACAGATAATAAATTTTTAAAGGCTTTGCAAGTACACACACATATTCTTCCAAGTTTTGTCTTCTTTCCAACTCTTTAAAAATGTAAAAGCCCTTAGTCCTTGAGCCTGCTAACTGTTAACAGCCTCCATGAACACCAATATTCACCCCCCATGCACGCAAACCCTCATTCAAAAAAACTTTGTCCAAAGGCTATTTGACAAAGCTTTTAACCTGTTAAAAAATCTTGGTGTTTTTAATCCTTAATTCAGAGAGGTAACCATTTCCTTTTTAATTCTTCCATAATTGTGTCTAAACCAAGTAAACATGGCTTGAGGCTCTCCTCGGGGAACAATGAAACCTTTCAAAGTTGGAGTCCTCGCCCATTATTTCCATCTGGATAAGGATGGTAGTGATAAGTAACAGGGATTTTATTCTAAAGTAACCTACTTTATTAAAAGATATTATCAGATAGCTCACAACCACTCAAGGCTCAACTACTTTAATGTCCTCTTAATTAAAAAGAGGAAGATCAAAAGATAAATATGAACTCTATTATATTAGAAGGGAACTCACTTCTGTACTTCTTTTGATCTTCTAGAAACCAGTAAGTGTTCATTAGGCTTCAACAATATAAATGTCAAAAGAGGAATTTTGGGGACTTCCCTGGTGGCGCAGTGGTTAAGAATCCACCTGCCAATGCTGGGGACACGGGTTTGAGCCCTGGTCCGGGAAGATCCCACATGCCGTGGGGCAACTAAGCCTGTGCACCACAACTACTGAGCCCGTGCACAGCAATGAAGACCCAACTCAGCCCAAAATTAATTAATTAATTATTTTTTAAAAAGGAATTTTGGTCTAATAGGCTCTTTCTTGTAAGCCTTACTCAATAGCTTCCCAAGTGAAATTAGTAAAATTCTACTTGAGAATTCACCTGCCTAGCCCACGATCATGGTCATGGTTAGTGCCTTAGTCATTCAGTCAAGGTAAGTTCTTTCGAAGGTCTACTTGGTAAACAGGCTCTGGACTAAATATTGGGGAAGGGGGGACACAGTGGTGACAAGTCTCACAGGGCACAAATGCTGGGGTCAGAGAGATAGAATAAAGACGTAAAGGTTGATTAATCAATTTGGATGTATATTTAAATTAAGTGCTATCAAAAAGATAACATGTGGTACAGGGAGACCTGTGCTCTGTGTGTGTGTGTATGTTTGTGTCGAGGTGTAAAGGAATTAAGCCTGCTTTATCTTTTAGCTAGATGGTCACGGAAGGTCTCTCTGAGTATGTATGTGGCCTTTACATCTAAGGACGTTATCTAGGAGCTTCCCAAATTGTGGTATCTGTACCTAGTATAAGAGATAATTGTAGTGGGTATATGGGCAACATTTTTTTATACTGAATTAAGCATTTATTTTAAAGTGCCTTAAAATATAACCATAGCATGTAAACGTTACATTCTCAAGGACGTTAGTTGCTTAGGAGATGCAGAGCAAGAGTCCTGTGGAACCTAGAGTCCAGGCCTGGTGTCCAGGCCTGCTCAGGAACAGCTAGTGACCAGCTAGGTCATCAGATGGTGGTGGATCCAGAAAGGGCACTCTTGTCCCCTGGCTGAGAACCTCAGTGCAGTGGTTCTCAGCTCAGGGAGATTTCGCTCTCTGAGAGACATTTATCAACGTCTACAGACATTTTAGTTGCCACAGTTGGGGAGCTCTACTGGCGTTTAGTGGGTAGATGCTATTAAACGTGTTATTCAACAGGACTGTTATTAAACATCCTACAAAGCACAGGACCGTCCCACACAAAAAATTATTCAGTCCACAATGTCAACAGTACCAAGGTCGAGAGACCCTGGTGCAGTAATAGTTCTCTTAACCATAACGCCTTTCTCATTACTTACTGGCTAATAAAACATTTTTTTAAAGTCTCACCCCTCTGTGACATTCACCTGGCAATACCCTATGTTAGGATTTCGAAAAGCATAAGCCGTTAAGACTCTCCTCAGAGCAGCGATGCCCATTTCGTTCTGGAAAGCTGGGTGCTCTGGGAGGGAGCGGTGCAGGTCCCTCTCAATCTCCTCCGTGGCAAGGTTGTACTTCCCCATGGACTTCTCCACGAGGTCTTCATAGTACCCGGGATGCGTGGCCTTCTCGTTGATAGCACCTGGGAAATACCCAACAGACACAACATCAGAAAGCGGAAGCCCCGCCCTTGGTCTGTAACCACAGCTGACTGACCCAGACTCTTCACCTTCCTTCCCCTCAAAGGACACTTGCGAGATAATTATGAAATCCCATGATGACGTGTCTGCTGCAATCACGGCCAGATTGTAAGTTCACTTCTGTCCTCCTTCCCTCTTCTCACTCCATAGTAAGCGGCTGTTTAAAAACCTCCCTACAGGGGCTTCCCTGGTGGCGCAGTGATTGAGAATCCGCCTGCCAATGCAGGGAACATGGGTTTGAGCCCTGGTCCAGGAAGATCCCACATGCTGCGGAGCAACTAAGCCCGTGCGCCACAACTACTGAGCCCATGAGCCACAACTACTGAAGTCTGCCTGCCTAGAGCCCATGCTCCACAACAAGAGAAGCCACCACGATAAGAAGCCCACGCACTGCAACATAAAGTAGCCCCCACTCACTGCAACTAGGGAAAAGCCCGCATGCAGCAACGAAGACCCAACACAGTCAAAAATAAATTAAAAAAAACAAAACAAAACAAAACACCTTCCTATACTATATGATATCACTTATATGTGGAATCTAAAAAATAATACAAATGAATGTATATGCAATACAGAAACAGAGTCACAGACACAGAAAACAAACTTATGGTTACCAAAGGGGAGAGGGAATGGGGGAGGGACAAATTAAGAGGATGGGATTAACAGATACAAACTACTATACATAAAATAAATAAGCAACAAGGATTTACTGTATAGTACAGGGAACTATATTCAATACCTTGTAATAATCTTAATGAAAAAAAATCAGAAAAAAGATAACTGAATCTCTATGCTGTATACCTGAAACTAACACAATCAACTCTACTTCAATAAAAAAAGTAATAATGATGAATTAACAAAAAAAAACCTCCCTAAGATAGAGGTTTCCAACCTAAAAACTGTGTTCCAAGGAACTTCCACAGACAATCCTGAGGGGCTTCTCAGAGAAAAAAAGGGAAGTGGGCAGAGAAAGCCGAACTGAGGCCTCCCCGGCCTCTGCCCTCCCTCAACCAAGCAGTTTTGCTTGTATTTTATTGGGGTTTTCCTTAGGATTTCACTTGAAAAAGGAGGGTCTGCTTCTCAAAATAAGTTTGAAAACTGTTTGCTAACGCATAAGCTTTGAAGGGCTCACAAACAGCCATACTGAGCGGTTGGAGGAAGTATTAGGACACGTGGAGGATTTTTAGAATTGCAGGGGGCGGGGAGGGTATTCCCGGCAGTGATGAGCCACTGCTACGGAGGGGAGTTCCTCAGTGCTGGGGATGACGATGGAGAGGTGGGTGAGAATCACTGCTTTGAGATATTTACATTTTATGATTCTTAAAGGCAGAAAAACTCTGGATGCAAACATTTGAATCTAAATCTAGTTAAATATAATTTACCTAAGTATAAATTATATATACATACACACACATACATAAATATATACAGATAAAAATACACATACCTATATGTACATATTATATAATGACTAGACATATATATGTTAAATATATATATATATACACTATACACACGTATTTAATGACAGGGTAAACTGATTTGTGTTTCACTGATTAGAAATTAGAACCCTGGGCTGACCCAGTCCTTGCCACAGGGGGTCACCCGGAGAGCCAGCCTCATCACTCACACTTGCCCTGGAAAGGCAGTCTGGTTGACGGCAACTTAACATTGGCTTTGGCTCTCTTCTCAAGGGAGATTTGCAAGGATTTCTTGCCATCTGGCCTGCACCTCACTTCAGTGGGTACAGAGAGCCAGGCCCTGGTACAGTGGTCCTAAGAGTTATGGGAAGCAGGGCAGGACTCAGGCGGGGCTCCCCTGCTGGGGGCTGGGCTCTCCCCGTGGGTGGGCTGGCCTCCGTATGAACCCCACGCCCTGTGCACTGGGTGGAAATATGGGCTCAGTTCTCTACCCAACAGAGATGGTGTGTAGACCACATCACCCTTTGGCCTCACATAGCCCATCACAGTTAAAGAAAACGCTGGGTCTAACACTGAATGTGTCTTTATAACAAGGCTGTGGACTGTCGTATGCTGTTTCCCCGGCGGCTAACGTGTTTCATTTTCATCTAAAATGTGGCTGTAAATAACTTCCAATTGGAATAAAATGAAAATGGAATTTTTTGTTTACTCTGTCAGCGATCTGAATCAGGTTGTCAAGGTGACCTGTTCGCCACACACAAGAAAGACAGCAGACTGGATGGTAAGGATCTTCTTGGGCTGGACTGGTAACTAGAAATGATTTGACTCAAATTTGCATTTCTAAATGAGGAGCTACGGCTGCTCTATGTAAAGCAAATGAAAAACAAGACGTGTAAATGAGGATAGAACAAACTAGTTTTACATGAAACAGATAAAGCCAATTATTTTTCAGGATTCTATCCCCCTACTTCTGAGATATAATATATCTCATTATAGGCTATTGCCATTTATATCCACTTTTAGAAAGAGCTACAGGTGTTATTTTTTTCAAAGGTTTTCTTATAAGTCTGGTAACTATGCTTTTAATTTTAATGTCATTTTTAAAATAAAAGGTTTTGATAATAGTGCTTGTGTCAGATCACCTCACATTCAAATAAAACTTTTCACATGGGCCTATTTAAGACGATTACATTTCAAGCTTCTAACCAGATAAAGTAACTGATTTATATATTAAAGACTGGTGACACCCAAAGGAATGCTCTGATGTTTGTGACAGAATAGATCCCTGGCATACACCGGATGCTTAGTCTGGGAGGAAGGATGGGCTTAGCCCGAAGGACCTCTGGCTTCTGTAGCAGGGCTCAGAGGTTTAACCTGACAGTGTTGTATTTGGGCATGAGCCTGGCAGTGGGCCAGCGAGGATGGACACAGCTTTCCCATGGGTCCAGGACGCGTCCCCCTCTGTCCTTCCCGGCATCTCCAGCTTGGAGTGTATGATCCAGGAAGGCTTTCGTTCCCAGGGCTGATTCTGGCGTCTCTTCCTGGTCTCCAGTGATAACCAGCAAATTCAAGAGGTGGCAAAAATCAAGGAGAAGCTTCTTCTATTCCTTCATTTCTACCCTCTCCCCCATCCCAACGAAGACTTTGACGGAGTGCCACACTTAAACATCCTCAATGAAGCTGACACAGCTGGGAAAGGACAGAAAGGACTCCAAGAATCACAAAGAATTACACTCTTTTTCTTCAGTCTCCGTTTTATCCTAAATAGAGTTAGTGAAGGAATAGAAGAGGTTATGAGGACTCGAGGGATGGTATCTTCAACATCTGGTCTGTTGAATACGTGTCCTGTATTTTTACTGAAGGAATTCAACACTCTGGCAAGGAACTGTGATCTAGCACTGAATCAGGGGGTGACATATTTGAAAGAGCCCTGATGCACGATGGAAGGCAGAAGGGCAGCCCCGGGGTCCCCAGCTCCCACCCCGAGCCCAGCCATACCTGAGAGCAGCAGCCAGAGCTCCCCGCGCATGCTCTCGGGTACGCCCTTCAGCACCAGGTCCCGTGTCTTTTCCGTGCGGTACATGCAAATCCCTTGCCCGTACTCAGCAAAGTGAATCTTCCAGGCTTGCTCTTTCAAAAACTCTTTGGCCTGAAAGGGATAATGAAGCAGCACTACATCCCAACGTACTTCGACAATGGTTAGGACAAGTTCGATGGAAGGTCAGAACTTTCCCTGGTGAACGGAGCAGTTAAGTTCTGGACAGAATTCATGAGAACAAAGAACTCAGATTTTCTCGAGTCCTTGCCGGATATGACACATGTATGCCCGTGGATCTGCCACGAAATTTTCTGTCCTAGAGTCAGAATTGTACTTACCTGAGTCAGCAGAATGCAAATGATATGTATGGCTTTATGTCTATACCTCCAAGTGAAACAGTGGATGTCTTTTAAACGTGGCCTGAGACATGATGTACTTATTTGTTGGCTGACTTATACAATAGTTAAAAACAAGACCAAAAAAGGTCAGCTGTACCCTCTAGAACATCTCCTTCCATGATGAAGCCACTCTGAAACCCAATGACATATAACCATGTCATTATATGTTATATTTATGTCATTTGTGTTTCTTCAACAAAATATCCTTTACTTGTAGGAAAATATCTATTGACATGTTGATGAGTTTACTTTTACTTAAAAAGATTTTTTCAACGTTATTGTTCTAATATAGAAAGTTCCGGGCAAGAGGAGGCGGCACCCACCAATTTCGGGTTGAACTCCTCGGGAGACCGCCGCCGATACATGGTCATCAGGGTCTGTGTGGCCGTGGGGACGCTGTTGCCATTGAGGTTAAACTGGCGCTCGCCGTCAGCATCGGAGCTCGTGCTTCTCTGGGGACTGGAGGAAACGAGGCTGCTGGGCCGAGAATACACCTGCCGATGCAGAGAGCAACAAGATGCTGGAACCATTTTGGCTACAGAATCTACTTCTTCAGCGTCCTCTGGACAGACATCGATAGTTATGTCATGGTTCCTAAGAGGTTTCTTGTGATGTGACAAAATAGGAGAAAGGCAGCAAACCAGCACTTTGATGGGGATTAGATGGGGTCATGGGCCACAGAGCTTCAATGCCCAAAATAGGTTTCCTCTGTATTTTAGATGCATTTTTACAACAAACTGGTTGGCCACATGTCTCTCTGATTAGTATGCATGCAAAGCATGATGTGGTTGAATCAACTGCTAATGGGATCACCTCCCTCACCTCCTCTCTAGCTTCTGGTGCCTCAGAAATGCCTACAGAAGCTTGGAGCAGGAAGACGGGGGCAGGCATGTTACTCATGAGCTCACCATTTTTGCCATGTATTTTCGCTGCTAGTAAGTTGCTCTCTCACTTGAGCTAATTACATATCTGTCAGGGCTCCAGTTCTTTGGATGTCTAGGGCTTAATTCAATAGGGATACAATTCGTATTTTATCATCATCAAATCATCATAATGATGTTGTATTTCAGTTCTGAGTGACCTCTGTACCATTCCCAACAAGGTCACTTGTATATAGACCAGAGTCACTTGCTATGTAACCAGGACAAATTACTTAATAATGCTTTCAACAGTGAAAGAAGAGGGATAGACCAGATGATCTCTAAGATTCTGTCCGGCCCTATGATCCCAAACATAAACTCCATGAGATTTAAATGAGATACTGCTCTAGACATCAGAGTAGGTGGTCCATCTTAGCACAGCTGCAAAGCTTCAAGATCAGACTAACAGACAGGGAGGTGCACCCCAGGGAAGAGTAAGAAGATGAACCAAAACACCTGCAGGTGCCTTCCACAGACCTCATCATCTGAACTGTTGTAGCTTCCTGCAAACTCTTTGTCCGAGTATATTTTGGAGGTCGTCTGTTGCAGGAAATCAGAGATCCTCTGCACTAGAAAGTCTCTGTCTCTCAAATTGGCAAACAGGAAGGTCATCCTGTTCTTGGTGCTGATGGATAAAGGACTGGGGAGCACGCTGGAGCTGTCTGCCTTTTCTACAATCGTCACCTGAAAAGAAACAGGACACCAAGAGTATTATTTTCCAGGGATTATCCGACAGCAACCTCTGAGTAGCACTGAAAAGAACACAACACTCTTAAATCTCTGTAGAAACCTCCTCTATTTTATTGAGGCAAGTTTTTTGCCCCCCCAGGAGACATTTGGCAACATCTAGAGGCACTTCTAGTAGTCACGAGTGGAGGGTACCACTGGCATCTCATAGGTAGAGGAAGGGATGCTGCTAAAACATCCTGCAGTGCACAGAACCCAGGACAGCCCGCCCCCATCAAAGTCCGGCCCAAGATGCCAATAGTGCCAAGGTTGAGAAACCTTGCTGTAAAGGAATTCTTTGATTTTCATTAAAATTTAATGGAACCATAAGAGGAAGGATTCCTAGCTGTTGCTTCATCTGTAAGAGACAGAAACAACCGATGACACTGGGCCCTTTTACCAGCTTAATGTGGGGATGGCTTTCAAAACACCACCAATCCTTCAAACATCTCATTTAGACTCCAGGGCTTTGCACCCCTCACCTCTTGCCACTTCAAAGTTTTAAAGGCTCGATTCTGAACAGACATGACATAAACAGCTTAACTGCAACCCCATCTGCATTGGCTGACTGTGTGTGTGTGTGTGTGTGTGTGTGTGTGTGTGTGCGCGCGCGCGCGCACGCATAGCATGTGTGGTGAAGTAAGTCTACCATGTCAGGAGAAAAGTAGGAAAGAGGGGCATGTGTTTTAGCTTTGAAATGACGACATATATTTGGTGGCTTATAATACGATTTTCATCAACTGGAAACTACGATAAATGCATTCCAACTTTTTTCTTAGCACATTAGGAAGAAGATCTCAAGGTCAGCCCTAGATAAATGGTTTATTTGCAGCAGCTCTGACTCTGTAGAGTTAAGTTTCTTTCCCTTCTTCATTTCCACATGTAAGCAGTCTAGACAGGTTCAACTTCAACCTCTTCATCAGCATTTTCATGTGAAATACATTTCCTCCCAAGCAGAACTTTAAAAATTTTTCTCCCCTTCAAGGCTAAGGAACTTCTTGGAATTGTCTAAAAAGTTGCATGGTCCCAAGTGCAAACAGATATTACTGGGGTCCAAAAAGGGAAAAAATTGCAGGACCTGTCTTCTGTTCTCAGACTTCATAAATATGTACAAGTTAGATATATACTTACACTTTTTTAAAGGAATCTCCGAGATACCTGGAGTTGCACATAAAAGTGTTTTTTTTTCCCTCAATGCAAAAGAAGCTAGAGAAACTGGGGGAAAGAAACCCAACTTCTTTATCATGAAAAGGATTTTCCCATAACACTTCAGACATGTGTTAAACACGCTTATTTTAAAAGACTGATAAAAACTTCCTTTTCTCTCAGTAGATTTTTTGATTCTTTTAGTCACCAGGCATCTGAGATTAAATGACAGATGTCAAGGGAATTAATGGTTCAAGTTCTCTGCCTAAAACACAGACATCATGTGCATCGTGATGGAGTCAAAGTGGAAAGTCCTGTATCTAGCAGGATCACGAATACAGAGACAGCAAGAAAGCTCTCTCAGAAAACCTAGGGAGGTTCCCACGGGTTACAACCTATTTTTCACTGGCAAACGAGTTCTAGTAGAATTCTACCCCATAAGCTTTGTGCCACCAGGAACGGGCAACAGCTATATCTGAATATTCTACAGAATAATGAGACACATTTTCGTTACCAACTTGGGTTATAAAATAGATCAAATTTAATCAAATCTTGGTGTGTCATACGGAACACTTACAAGGTAATTTATAATTGAAAGAAAAGAGAGACTTTATCTGGAATCTCTAATGAGAACCCCGATGACTTCACTTTATCCTCCTGCTTTGCTGCCTCAGTAATTTCTATAAAATCTACAGCAATATGATTCTGTGTAAACATTTAACACGTATCGATTTGGTCTACCTTAAGTCTGTATGTAGAATATATATTAACAATCTCCAGTCAATATTTCTACTTATTTATAAAAAGTTAAATAAAACAACAATTCCTAGTCTACACAATCCTAAAAGTAGCCGTTCCAAGGAGGATGCAGTGTTCCCACGGAGGGTCCTGCTCATCAATCAGCTTAACTCAGTTCACAGACACACCACCTCAAACAGACCTGGATGGAGGGTGGGAGCCTCGTCCTAGTGTTTTTCTGTCATTATCATACCTAGAGGTAATAAAAATTACATTAAGTCCTTTGCTTCTTCCATTAGTCGAGGTTCGGGATTTACCATGAATATATCTCAGCGATTCATCAGGTTAAAGGACAGGGCACTGCTGTCTCATTGAGCATTTCTTTAAAGCTGCATCCTCCAACCACAACACTCTTTATTATTTTTTTTTTTTGCAGTACGCGGGCCTCTCACTGTTGTGGCCTCTCCCGTTGCGGAGCACAGGTTCCGGACGTGCAGGCTCAGCGGCCGTGGCTCACGGGCCCAGCCGCTCCGCGGCATGTGGGATCTTCCCGGACCGGGGCACGAACCCGTGTCCCCTGCATCGGCAGGCGGACTCTCAACCACTGCGCCACCAGGGAAGCCCAACACACTTTATTTTTAAATGCTACCTCTACCATTGTCCCTCTTCTGACTTACCCTGAAATATGACTGAATGATCTTTGCGCTACCGCCTGCTGGGGAAAACTAGCAAGCAGAAGGTGGGCTGAGGACATGAACCACTATTCTCTCAATTCCCCCGAACTCTCACCATCCTATTATAAATCACACTAAAATGTACACAGAGCACCTGGACCAAACCGGGAGGTGGGGAACAGGAGAGAAGACGTCTGGACAGCAGCTCCCAGCCCCTCTCTGCTCCTGAGTTCTCTCTGGATAAACAAAGTGATGATTCACTCAGATTCATAAATGACACATTCACGGTACATTCTTAATCCCAGGATGGGTTTCCCTAGCCAGTCCAGGTCACTCTGCTTTACTATGTTCAGGTAGTACTTGATGAAGAAAATTTTTAGTAGAGCAGCCTTGGTGATAGGTGTTAACTGGACTTATTGTGGTGATCATTCTATAATATATACAAATATCAAATCACTACTTTGTTCACCTGAAACTAATATGTCAATTACACTACACATACACACACACACACACACAGAGTTTAGTAACTCCCTAAGACAAAGTTTGCTGGAAAAAGTCATGAAATGCCTTTCAGAGCCAATTGTAAGTCCTGATGAATTTATCCATCTCAGAATTCACTCCCAACAATTCCTGGCCTCCAAATGTGTTATAATACCACTTAGTTCACCCTATAAGAAGGAGAACTAGATTTTTCAATTGCTTAACATTTTGCATTCTTTTTGATCCACCAATTAAACTTCTAGGAACTTATCACTTAAGGAAAATTATACATATGATTGGGAGAAAACTAAAAACAATGCAAAGGTCCAAGCACAGGTAACCTAAAAAGAAGCAATAAATTATACATATCCATTAATGGAATAATATGCAGTCGCTAGAAGTTACATGGTAAAAGAAAATTTTATGATACGGGGAAAAGTTTAGTGTACACCCACTGTTAAGGGAATTAAGAAAAAAATAAAAATTCTTTATGTTTTATATCTAAATAATATAAATGACATATACACAGCAATGTACAGAAAGCCTGAAAAGCTGTACAGCGGAATGTCAACATCGTCGTCTTCGAAGGGTGGGATTAGGACTGAATTTTGTTTTCTTTTTATTTGTAGTTTTACTAATTTTCTGTGATAATGATACAATATTTTTGAAACAAGAAAAAACAAACAAAATTTGCTTACATAAATGATTTTGTTAAAAAAAAAAGAAAAGAAGGCAGAAGGAAGCTTGAATCCTTTACTATAGAGAATCTTAATAAAGGGTCAATCTTGATTAAATAGCAAAGCTTCTAACCGTCTTAATTTCTAGAAAAGGACCAGAGTAAGTTGAAAGTTACCAGGTCAGAAACTGTGGGTCTGCCAGCCCTTGACATCCTAACTTTGAGTTGCTTCTCAACCCCAAACAGCAAGGCTTCCATACAAGTACCAGAGCAATCTATCACTGTGAGGACACGACAGAACACACCTCCACCCCAGATACAATAAGAATGTTTCTTAGTCTTCACTGTCTATGGGCATCAGCCTGGCACTCTATTAAAATACAGACTCCCAAACTTGCAGTGATCCAGAAGATCTGGGGTGGGCTCAGGAATCTGCCACTGTGGCCGGCGGTCCCAGTGGTTCTAATGCAAGGAATCGACAAACCGGACAGATCTGAACACTTGGCTTTCTGATTCACAACCTAGACTGTCTCCTCTGAAGACCAAGCTGCTCAGGCTGTGAGTCAGGTGTAGTAACTACATTTTCTAGCTTCTGTATTTGATGTTTTCACATCTTGGGGCCTTTTTGACCCAGAGTTAGCCAACTCCTGGAGATAGTAAAGGTCTCACCTGTGAGCAGGCCTTTTATAGGCAAACCAACCAATCCAAGCCCATACCCCACTGACCTCCTATATCTGCTCTCACACTCAGGGCCACATTCACCTGCCCTCATCACCCCAGGGCCAGGTACCAGACAACTAGGGGTAGGCCCTCTGCCCTGGAGCCTGCCAAAATTATTCAGCTCACCAATCCTAAGCCTGCTTACCCTGCCTCGCCTGTTTCTTCCCATGGAAACCACAATAAAGGCTCTTGCCCATGTTTTCCCCAGCTTCTTTGCCTGCTGACTCACCCTGGTGCTTCCCTGCGTGGTCCCCACGGCATGGCGTGCTCCCCCTAGTGGAATCTGTGAGTATAGCAAGCAATCTTTTCAATGACAGTCATCTCCTGCTCTGTTGGCCTCACCTTACCTGAACAAGAATGAAATCTACATTTTAAAATACCAGGCTGTCTCTGGAAGAAAATATCTCGCAGGTCCCATGGTCACTTAGAGCAATGACAACAAATAAAAGAGTGGCATGGGACTTCCCTGGTGGTGCAGTGATTAAGAATCCGCCTGCCAATGCAGGGGACACGGGTTCAATCTCTGGTCTGGGAAGGTCCCACATGCCGCCCGTGCGCCACAACTACTGAGCCTGTGCTCAAGAGCCCACGAGCCGCAACTACTGAAGCCCGTGTGCCTAGAGCCCAGGCTCTGCAACAAGAGAAGCCACTGCGATGAGAAGCCCGCGCACCGCAACGAAGACCCAACGCAGCCAAAAATAAATAAAATTTTAAAATACATGAAAAAAGAAAAAAGAGTGGCATGGCTTCCCTGGTGGCGCAGTGGTTGAGAGTCCGCCTGCCAATGCAGGGGACGCGGGTTCGTGCCCCGGTGCGGGAAGATCTCACATGCCGCGGAGCGGCTGGGCCCGTGAGCCATGGTCGCTGAGCCTGCGCATCCGGAGCCTGTGCTCCGCAACGGGAGAGGCCACAACAGTGAGAGGCCAGCGTACCGCAAAAAAAAAAAAGAGTGGCAGATTCCACCAAAGAATTATGAACACTCACCTATGGTTAAAAGCCAACTCACGGCTGGTAAAAGATACACAGAAAAGTATTACCAGTAAAACTCTTAAAATACCCTAAAAGTTCCATTTTCACCTGCCACTTACCTCTCGGAGTGGGATAATGAGGCTGCACAGGTTTTCCTCCTTGCTGGTAAAGCAGATGTAGTTTGTGGACACAAACATCTGCCCCAAAATGTGCATTTTGTTGAATGGAGTCCAGAGGGTGCAGTCTGTGTGGCCATCTAATTTTTCATCTTTGGGCAGCCGGAAAAGTGCACGGTATCTCTCACTCTTTGCCCTGGCATCCAGATCGCTGGAAAGCAACAAAAATAACACCCCCCACAAAATAAAATTTCAGTACCTCTAAATGATGCGGCAATGGAGGTTCCCCAGCCCATCTTTCCCCTCCTCCATCTAGTGAGACTTATTCCTACCTTCTTGGCTTCCTACTGGCGTTAACTCCAAACTATGACCCAAAAGTATAATGAAATTATTTTAATGTATTTAGGTCCCTTGTGCAGCCATTTTGCAATCAGTATCTCTGAATGTCAAAGGATCTTAGGAAAACAAGGCCTGGCCAGGAAATAATTCTCTTTCTAAAAGAATACAGTAATTTCTTAAGAGATGACTACATTTATCCATGACTCATCCACAGCCACTCTTGGGGCCTTATCTTTTAAGAACGACCTAATGCAAATACACGCAAGCCACACGAATCTGCTGACTGACACTGTCCACATTGAGCAGACAATAAGACTGCCCAAACCACAGGAACGACCCACCTCCAGGACAACCAGAGTATCTAACCTCGTCTGGGTCCTCAGGTAACTATGATCTTTTCCCTAATGAGTTCCTTTATCCTGTTCATCATGGCAGCCGTTTAAACCTCTTTGCTCAAGCTTTTATGCCACTTCAGCCCCCTGACGATCCAGTTTCTGGCTTCACAGGGCAAAGACAGGTCCTCCAATTCCCTCCCTCCTGTCTCCAAAACCAACTCCATCCTCATCTCATCCTACTTCCTTTCCCTGTTTCAAAGGGGGATGTATCAGCACACATAAGCATCCTTTTCCATGTCCTATGAGATGTCACTTTTTAAATTATTCATTTTCTTCTAGCTTTATCTCCATGCTCCCTTCTGTCCCTGCACTTACCCCTCACCAACAAACTCTTCCCATCTGCCTACTTCATACCATCCTCTGGTCAAATCTTTTTCATTCTAAAATGAGCAAGCCCCCTCCTTTACCATTGAATTTCTTGAAAAAGCAGTCCGTACTGTCCTAATGCCCTTGTCTTGCCTTTCACGTGCTATTCAACCCACTGTAGTAACCCATCTTCTTCTTACTCTATCAAAACATGTCTCAAATCACCAAAAGCGTTTTAATTGCAGTGACTTCTTGTCAGGTACCAGCTGGATGGCAATGATTGCCAATTCCAGTTTGATGTCCTACAGGCAACTTAACTCAACACGATCAAAACTGAGCCCTCATATCCCTTGGACAAGCTCTTCCTTCCCTCATCCCCACCTCAGTTAGGGGTAATTCCATGCATACCATCATACTTTAGAGCATCAGCTTTTCCCTCACCTTCTCTCTAGCCCAGATCCAGACTTCCAGGCCTCTCTGCAGCCTCGCTTCATCAAATGCCCAGCCACCTTTCACACGTGCGATGGACTAACTTCCCTCTGTGCTTTTCCCTTTTGCTTCTCCCATCATGTTATTCCCTCTGCCTGAAATATCCATCCTACTGACTCTGAATGAGTAATGTCTACTATGTCTTGAGAGCCCAGCTCCAAGCAGCTCTGCTGAGAGGTCTTTCCTACACACTCTGCCCATCTCCCCATGTGTGTGCTCACGGCGCTCTGCTCATAGGAACAGAAGAGGTCCCATCCCATTGTACTGGAGCTGGTCGTGTCTGCCTCGCTTAATGAACTGGGAGTGCCTTACGTAGTCTTTTTCAGTTTTGTATCTATACCTGGAAAACTGTTCTGAACCCTTGAAGTTGTTCAGAAAAGGTTAACTTTCATAAAGGAACAGATGTGTTTCTTGTTTCTAAAGTCTCTAAAAGACGCTAAGTCTCTGACACCTACCGTTTTAGAGCAGACACTTTTTTAGGAGATTTCTTTTTCAGTTTAGGCAGGGATCGATCTTGTTCAAACCCCTCATTGTCTAAGAGTTGCCTCATGGCGATGTTGGCGAGCTGCTCCATTAACTTGAAGGTCTCATTGATGTTGAGGAATACGGAGAAGAAATGTTCGCTGGACCTTGTGCTCACTTTAATCACGTCAGGCAGAAGCAGCGTGGCGTTCTTCTCGAGCTGAGTGATGTCCACCCACCGGATAACCAGCTTGGCTAGCACAGGGAACAAGGTTGGGTCAACACACAGCTGCTCAAAATCCTTTCGAGATACTGGAAACTAACAACCCTGCCCCCCAATTTCACTGACCTCCTTTGAGTTTATGTGCCCATGTTTATCATTGTTCTGTTTGTTAGTTTTAACAGACAAACCTGGACCACAAAAATTCTGAGTTACAATTATTACGGATTTAAGTCCATGTCTACTAAATGAATTATACCTTTGGTGAATCTCTACTACTTCATAACTAATTTCGCTACAACCGCTGAGCCAAAAATGATTGGATTCAATTGTTAGGTCATCACAAAAGAGCGCTGGCCCAGTTACAACTACAGGTTTATTATTGTTGATGTCTGGATGTGGTTTATGCGTTCAGGGCAGGCAAACCTCAGGAGACTTTCAAAAGCTTCCCTCTGAAATTCTAGAGAACTCACCTTCCCTTCCCATCAGAAAAGAATAAAAGCAAAGGTGGTTAATACTGAGGTACATCCAACCCTGTCGGGGAACCTTCCCCTTCCAGTAGCTGCAAGAGTAATAGTTGACGAGTTTCTCTTCCTCAGGCATTCCAAACAGCCGATGGAACTTCACAATGGCTTCCTTGAACTTCTCTGTGTCATCATCTTCCTTCACATCATTGATTTTGTTATACTCTGCAATGATGCCCTAAGAAGCGATAAAGCACAAAACACACAACTGGTATCACCATGACTAGAGCTGCTTTTTCCCGTATCTTGTACATAACTGGAAAGGAACAAAAAATTTCTAAGGCTAGAGTTCAAAAAAATTGAATTAATTTCAAAGCCAATTCCCCAATTCTAAGCCAATTAACAAGCAGCATTTATGTACTAAAAGATTTCCAAAGAGCAATATAGATTTTCATATCTGTTTATTGGTACTAATCATTTTTTTAAGTTCACTTAGAATGAAGCCCATAGTTTTCTTTTACACATGAGGAGATGAAAAGATTTTGCTAGTTCTACTACTTTTCCTAGCTTATCATGATAGACTTATCCCAAAGGTCAACCAACATCTGCCTTTCTCAAAAACTCAATGAGGGGCTTCCCCGGTGGTCCAGGGGTTAAGAATCCGCCTTCCAGGGCTTCCCTGCTGGCACAGTGGTTAAGATTCCTCCTGCCAATGCAGGGGACATGGGTTTGAGCTCCGGTCTGGGAAGATCCCACATGTCGCGGAGCAACTAAGCCTGTGTGCTACAACTACTGAGCCTGTGCTCTAGAGCCTGAGAGCCACAACTGCTGAAGCCCGCTCACCTAGAGCCTGTGCTCCACAACAAGAGAAGCCACTGCAATGAGAAGCCCGTGCACCGCAACAAAGAGTAGCCCCCGCTCATTGCAAGTAGAAGGCCCGCACGCGGCAACGAAGAGCCAATGCAGCCAAGAATAAATAAAATAAATAAAAATTTAAAAAAAGTTTAAAAGGGTATATGTTGTTTTTCCAAATTAGCATGTATCTTAAGGGGCCATATCTTAGTCTTTATTGTGTCCTGCAGAGTCACAGATTTCTAAGTCTAAAATTGTTTGAGTTAGCAAAATTAACTTGGAAAGCTAAGTACCAAGTTGCTGACTCCTGTTCTTTTGTCATATGGGAGGATTGAATGGCTGGCATCGGTAGTAGCAATGTACTTCCCTGAGAGTATCTAAGGTAAGGTTGTTTCCTCTAATTACTTTTGGTGCTACTCCACTGAGAGAATAGAGATGTTGGCTTTGATGGAGGCCAGGGGAGACCCATTTTGGACCTTGGCTGCTTTGAGGGTGAGCAGGCTTTGGTAGCGTGCTATCCTCCGGAACTGTAGACAGCCAGGAGGCAGCATGAGGGCACTGGACCTCTGGGTGGGGAGGAGAAGAAGCCACTTCAGAGAGAAGAGGGATGGAAACACCTTTGCCAGTTGGCACACACATCTACAGCCTATGTGACATTTCAAAGTTATCAGTGCCTTCAGACGGGGAGCCAAAACTATGTAAGAATGAAAAGAAGAAATAAATAAATGAATAGATGAAAGGGACTGAATGAGAACCACTAATAAGAAGTAGCAGTTGGGGGGCTTCCCTGGTGGCGCAGTGGTCAAGAGTCCGCCTGCCGATGCAGGGGACGCGGGTTCGTGCCCCGGTTCGGGAGGATCCCGCGTGCCGCGGAGCGGCTGGGCCCGTGGGCCATGTCCGCTGAGCCTGTGGGTCCGGAGCCTGCGCTCCGCAACGGAAGAGGCCACAACAGTGAGAGGCCCGCGTACCGCAAAAAAAAAAAGAAAAAAAAAATTTAGTACAGTAGAAGAAATAAAATAAAAATTGATCAGTCTGTAGAATTTTAATGAGAAACACTGTTGGATCACTTCCTAGAATTCCTCCTTAACCTAGATTTAAAGAAAGGCTTCTATGACTGAACATCCAGATGCTATAATAGAAAAAATTGATGATTTTGACCAAATAAAAATGTAAACTTTGCCTGGCGAAAATTATCATGAGCCAAGTCAAATGACAAACATACATCATTGATACAGGGCTAACAGGCTTTGTATAAAAAGAACTTTTATGGGCTTCCCTGGTGGCGCAGTGGTTGAGAGTCCGCCTGCCGATGCAGGGGACACGGGTTCATGCCCCGGTCCGGGAAGATCCCACATGCCGCGGGGCGGCTGGGCCCGTGAGCCATGGCCGCTGAGCCTGCGCGTCCGGAGTCTGTGCTCCGCAACGGGAGAGGGCACAACAGTGAGAGGCCTGCGTACCGCAAAAAAAAAAAAAAAGAACTTTAAAAAATATGTATTTATTTATTTGGCCGCACCGGGTCTTAGCTGCGGCACGTGGGATCCTCATTGCTGAGTGCGGGATCTTCAGCTGCGGCATGCGGGTTCCTAGTTGTGGTATGCGGGATCCAGTTCCCCGACCTGGGATCAAACCTGGGCCCCCTGCACTGGGAGCGCAGAGTCTTAGCCACTGGACCACCAGGGAAGTCCCAAGAGCTTTTAAAAATTAAAGAAAAATAAGACCAAAGTCTCAGAGAAAAATAGGTAAAAGACATGAACAGTCTACAAACAGGGTTATAAAAACAGCCCTTAAACATAAGAAAAGATGTTTAACTTCACTCATAAATGAGATAAATACAAATTAAAACAATACTAAAACAAGCGTGCCACGGAGCAGCTAGAGCCCATGCACCACAACTACTGAGCCTGCGCTCTACAGCCCGCGAGCCGCAACTACTGAGCCCACATGCCACAACTACTGAAGTCCGAGCACCTAGAGCCCGTGCTCCCCAACGAGAGAAGCCACCACAATGAGAAGCCCATGCACCACAATGAACAGTAGCCCCTGCTCGCCACAACTAGAGAAAGCCCACACGCAGCAACGAAGGCCCAACACAGTCGAAAATAAATAAATTAATTAATTTAAAAAAAAAAAAGGCAAATGCAGAGGAGCATATATACAGGGAGCCTTATGTATAAGAATTAAAGAGAAATAAGAAAAATACATATATTTCGCCTATTTTTACAAAAAGAAACACAGGAAAGATAAGCCAGAATAGCAATGAGACTGGTTAACTACGAGGGGTTGCGGAGAGAAGGGTAGCAAGGATGCAGGAGGAGGTAACACTTTTTGAGGAATTTTGACTTTTGGAAGCATGTTAATATCTTCTGTATTCAAAAAAAAAAATAAAATTAAACTCTCAATGTCAGGAAGAAGAAAGAGCCTAAAATGGAAAGCAAACTGAAACAAATGGCCGATTCCAGGCCTGGGTCAGGGAAGGTACCAGATGAGTCTGGAACACCCTGTTAGACCAGGGTAGGAAGCGCTCAAAAGCGTAGTGGGAGCAAGTCATAAGGACAAAGGAGGCAATTTTTTTTTTTTCTTTTTTAGTGTGGTAAAAAAAGATCCAGATATCTTTAGCCTTTCTGTACCATATAAAATTAAGAAGCCAAAAGTACATAAACTTAAACTTATGCTTAATAACGAATGTTTCAGGGCTTCCCTGGTGGCACAGCGGTTAAGAATCCGCCTGCCAATGCAGGGGACACGGGTTCGAGTCCTGGTCTGGGAAGATCCCACATGCCACCAAGCAACTAAGCCCGAGAGCCACAACTACTGAGCCTGTGCTCTGGAGCCTGCGAGCCACAACTACTGAGCCCACGAGCCACAACTACTGCAGCCCGCACACCTAGAGCCCATGCTCCGCAACAAGAGATGCCACCGCAATGAGAAGCCCATGCACCGCAAGAAAGAGTAGCCCCTCCTCGCTGCAACTAGAGAAAGCCTGCGCACAGCAACAAAGACCCAATGCAGCCAAAAATAATAAATAAATAAAAAATTAATTAATTAAAAATATATAATGAATGTTTCAACATTTTATCTTAATTAGAAAAGGAGGCAATTGATAGGGGCTCTAGCCAAATGTGGAAGAGGGTGAGTACCAAAATAAGCCCAGCAATGAAACAGAAGCTAATGAAAAACACAGGAAGCCACAGGTCCATATCAATAATAAACAGATAAAAAGGTAAATAGAGGGAGGGCTCTTGCTTAGAGTGGAAGTGCCAACTACTAAATGTGAGGGAACACTGGAGTTGGAAAATCGTCATTTTGTAAACCATCACAACAAAGATTGGTTCAACAAAAAAAATCACTGATGGATGCTAAAGCAAGGGAGAAATGTTGATAAAGAGCAGGATATTTCTGGAACCTTAAAGTGTCTTCCTACAGAAAATTGCAAGGGTAAAATTAGTAACTCTCCAGGGGAGAAATTGGCTAGCACTTTGCTGGGTTTATATCACCAATGGGTGGTGGACGGGTGTCACGTGCCTCCAGAAAAGACACTCTGGAAAGGACACAGGATCACTTACGAAGTGTCCCATCCAGAAATGCATAATCTGAAGCAAATCATGCAGGGACATCTGACAAAACCCCAAATGAAAAATGTCCTATGAAAAAAACAACCATACACCTAGAAACAGTAATGTCATAAAAGACAAAGAAAGGCCATTGAATGATCCAGACTGAAGGAGACAAAAAACTAATCCAGTAGCTTGCTAGACTGGATCTTGCACTGGAATGGAAAAAAATGTTATACGTGACATTATTGGGTCATTTAACAAAATTGGAATATGTGCCAACTATTATAGTATTCATATTAAATTTACTGCAGGCGATAACTGTTGTTAACACTGTGTTGTTATTTAATAGAAGAGCTCTGTTCTTAGAAATATACACTGAAGCATCTGGAGGAAATTCCTCTAAAATAGAGTAATGGAGCCTACAAATAATAAAGTAAACGGGATAAATTGTTAACAACAGGGGAATATGGGTAAAGGGTCTACAGGTGTGTTTTATACAATTTTTATTTTTGCAACTTTTCTGTGTTTGAAATTCTTTCCAGTGAAAAGGTTTTTTTTTTTTTAAAAAAAGATTCCATGTTAATAAACCACTACCTGTATTTTTCCTCTCACAAATGTGGTGATATCGTTCTCATTTTCAAAGATGGAAAGTGTCTGCAGCAGATTCTGCTCAAGCCATTCCCAGTGTTCGGTGATTTCTTTTCTGGAACCACCTGTACGAATGTGAAATGATAATAATAAATGTCAGCAAGTAGAAGATACTTTAAAAACCAGGCTCACTTCATCCATGTGCAGTGCCACGAAAGGAGAATACTGTTCCCACCAGCTCTGCCTCCAAACGCTTCCTCTCCTTCAGAAGGGACACACAGAAGATGCTGAAGGATGTAGAAACCCAAAGAGTAAGTACTGTGTTATGGTCACGTCTGATCAGGTGAGTCCAGAAACTTTTTGGACAGTCTTTCAGAGTAGAAGGCAGCAACGTTTCTCCGGTTCACTTTCTGGATTTAGCCCTATCCCCTTTTCTCCCCCAAGGACCTGCACTTTTCAGGGTAACGAAGATCTTGTAGGATACTAGGTTACAGCTGTTAAGTTGCAACAATATGAGGGCTCTGGTATGTCACTGGAGAGCTGATGTAACCACCTCCTATAATGGGCAAAAAATGATCCTCACTCCTTTCAATTATGAATGAGATGTGAAAATGGACTATCGCTAGGGAATAGCAGCCCGGCTCTCACCAGCACAGTTGCCCTGAATTGTAATGGGATGAGGTCATCCTCATAGCCTCCATCCAAATCAGAAAGCAGAAGCACAAGTCACCTCGCCTGGCAGCTTCCAAACTGAAACAACCTCAGCCTCGTAGCATAGATAACCTGGCACCCTGCTCTCTACTCACAAATGCAGGGCATAACAGGGATGCCAACATGACGTGTTTGTCAAGACTGTAATAAATTGCCTTCCTTTTTAAAATTTTTTTTCTTGCTCTGGGATCATTAATGATCCTGCAGAAGAACAGTGTGTTAGAAATCATCCATATCATATACATAAATTCAGAATTAAAGAATGATTCACCCCTTCAGATGTCTCCTTAGATTTTCAACTTATCTTTTAATTGATTTCTTAAAAATGGCTTCTCTCTGTTCTTCGTCACCAGCAATTCAAAATATCTCAGAATCTCACTCTCGTTCCTGACTGGGAAAGGTCAAAGATACAAATGTGTCCACAATGATACTCAGACCTGTGAGGAACAGAACTAAAATCTCTTGGAGAATAAGAGGCAGGTTTGAGGGGTTTCAGATCCGCTGATCGAGGAAAGGCAAAACCAAACCAAACCAAACCAAACCCACGTTCATTTTCTTTTACTTTAAGCCTCAGCACCAAAAATTGCCTACATGGAATGCTTCTGCAGAGGATGCAGAGCAAATTTCCGAGGGGAGAGGCAGCCCTACGGAACACGAAAGAAGAGATTGTCTGGAGCTCTTCGCAGGCACTTTCCATGGCTCACTCTTTCGGGGCCATAGTCAACCACTTGGAAAAGCAATCAATGACTCAGTACTACGTTGTCATGGCAAGAGGTAGAACTCAGGATACCCGGGTTCCCCTCCCTCTCTGCCACCAGCCAGTTGGGTGCCTTTAGACAGTTTGCTTCATCTCTCTCTGTCTCAAACTCTTTACGTGTAGCATGGAGACAGATAAAAATACCCAACCCCTTACTCATATCAGAGCAATGTTGTAAAAAGAATCACACGGAATCATGTCTATAGATACACTTTGGCAAGTAGAAAACACTGTTCAGATGCAAAGTACAATGCCCATTTGGAATATTTAGGGAATGAGTCAGCCAGAGAGCTTTAAACATTTTAGACTTTAAAATTTTAAATAGGGATTGGAAAATGTTCTAAAGCATATCGCACCCTTCCTTGTCTGTAAACAGGTCACTCCCATCACCAGCTGTGACTGGCTGTGATACAGAGCCCAGTCCAGAGTGAATGCCAGCCACGGGCCCTCCAACCGCTGTCCCATCTGTACCTACTGGCAACAGTCAGATGTTCACACCTCAGGACAGAGGCACTTCCGGCCACCCAAGGGACCGCAGGATTTCTGCAGACCCACTGAGCACAATTCCCAGCGTCTGATTTTGCTTCTCCTCCGCCCCTGCCTATGTTGATCGCAGATGTGCCTTCCAGAGGCCGGTTTGCACACATCCCTTGGCTCTGCCGGGGCAGTCTGGCTGTTGACTGGTATCCCACCATGTGCTGCCCTTTACCAGGTGATCACACCAGGTACTTGACCTTGGAGTTCCTATTATACTGGTGGTGGAATCTAACCACAAGTCAACCTCACTGTTCCTTGGTTATCCTGGACAGAAAAGTCCATCGGCTACAAGACCCAGGGCAGGCCAGGTGTGCCCTCACCTTTGCACACACTGCCTTCGGTTTTTTTTGTGTTTATTCATACAGGTCCACCCCCCTCATCACCACCCTACACACACACACACACACACACACACACACACACAGAGCCATGGTGGAGATGGTGTATGCGTACATGCACTCATTCAACAAACATTCACTCGTACCTCCGATTTTCATGGTTATTACATGAAGGTCTATAGGGCTGATCCCCGTCTTCAAGTAGCCATCTCAGCACACTTATATCGAAGTTCAGGTTTACTACTCACATTGTCCCCCCCCTCCCCAACTGCCTTCTCTGTTGCCCCAAGACCTCGTCCTCTTCACCTGCCCCACTGTCCGTCATTTCCACAATCTCCACGTGCCACCACCTAACACGACTACCAGCTCTTTTCTCTACTTCTCATTGCCTGGGACGTAGATCCCCACATTTCTGTCTGTAAATCCCCTCCCCCCACTGCTGCTGTTGTGTTGCTTCTCTGCTATCCTCCATCTCCTGTTGCTTCTCCCACACTTGTCACTGTCACATGAAAAGGCTGGCCTTTTGGAGTCATCGCCAGCCGCTCACAGCTCCCATGTATAGGAGAGGCGCTGGGATGTCAAAGCTCAGTATCTTTAGGTTTTCAACTGTTTCAGATTGCTGGGTGCTTTGGGACCACTCCTATGCTACCAAAGAGGTTTCAGAGGTTTCTTCTGGTTATATCCAGATCTAAGATTCCAAAGTTACAGAAGACTGGGGTGTAGATAAGGAAGAACTTTGCATACCATTATAAGAAACCATTAGCACCATAACTGAGGAAAGAAAAAGACACAAATGCCATCAGCCAATGGTAGTTTCAAGAATTACTTATGGATTCCGATCTATAGTATACCCAACAGATACTTTCCAGGAAGAGAAATGTAAATGTACGTTTTCCATTTATATTTACTGTGCAAATGTACCATATTCTCTGAACACTTTCCTAGATGCACAAAAAATGAGGACAGGTGTTCGAAGCTGCAGACTCTGGAGACGGGAAGCATGAGGATACCTAAAAGGCAGGGCTGGATTCCCTCCTCCAGCAGACAAGACACATTCTGAAGATGCCAATCTAGTAAAAATTATCTCTGGAAGCAGGTGTCCACTTCTCATCCCAGAACAAACAGAAAGTCCACGGTACCTCTCAGAGATCACAGAGCAAACATCCTGCTAACAGTTCAAGAGCAACTGACACTTTGGCCGGACCACCCTTTAGGAACCAGCAAAACTCCAAAAGAAACATGTTGGGATCCTCCATGTTCCTTATAAATGGCTCTTTCATTTCTCAAGAAAATAAGTACAAGTGCTGCCATATTTAAGCACCTGGAATTTTCCTTTTGTTACTGTGTAAAGTGAGATAACACAAAGCTCTTTTGCCACGACTCTGAAAAGGGGGCTGGTCTATTTACCCAACAGTTTGAGCAAAATGTGGTAGGCCTCAGAAGAGAAAGGAAGGACTTGGCAGTCAACTTTCTGGAAAGGCTGCACTTACAGAGATACAGCAGGAAAAACAAGCCGACCCGACTGTGCAATCAGCTGAAACAACAAAGAAAGCTGTGTTGGGTATGAGAAGCCTTCAGGAAATCCAAGGTAAAGCTTTCTGCTGTGGGAAAAACCAGATCAACACTTGAGGGGCTTAAGGGTATTTAGAAAGTAATTTTGGAAAAATGAGAATCTTTATCATTTGCAGTGTTGCGTTTTGTTTTGTTTTCAGAATACCAGCCACAGGCCCTGTGTGTATACCTGGGCAAAACTTAAAGACTATCTAAGATGATGGAAAATACTAAGTCAGCCTAGTCTAATTTCTCATCTGGGTTGCGACGTACCTTAAAGTGCAGGAAATCCACAAAGAAGCATTAAAAGCGGACCCACAAAATTGATTCTACTGTATCTGGCCTCCGAGGATTAAGAACAAACAGACCCACCGATAGCTATTCAGTGGATTTTTTTTGTGTGAGGCATGATTAATAATAATACAATTTGGCCCTGGGACTGCAGCACTGACTTAAAAACCTGAATTCCAGAATATCTAAGATGGTAAATTCCTACCGATCAAGAGTGTGTGTATGCACACAGGTAGGTATATATTTGTGTATACAAGCAAAAATAATAACCTCTTGTGACACAGCAGAAAACAAAACAAAGCAAAACAAACCCACTAAACCTCCCAGAGATTAAAATGCAACCAATCCAGTATTTTCAGATACTGGAATAGGCTGCTTGGATCCCAGAGCTATCCAGTCCTCAAATGAATAGCACTTGAAGCTACTTAAATAAAGGGAACCATCTATTTTATGGCCTTAGCCACACACAACCTTAGCCCCAAAGATGATAATTTTGAAATTTAAATACTAAATAAAGTCAAGGGCAGTACCCAATACACTGGAGTGACACCTGCTGTCCCTGTAGGATTTACAAAGTACTCTCTACACCCAGAAAAAGGACAAACTTGTATTTGGAGAGGGCAAGAGATACAACGCCCCCAAATGTGGTGATTTGAACAGTTTTAGAAACAAAAGGGAGATTCGTGTTTTAAAACTCCACATCCAACTGAAGCTAAAATTTTAAACAGGTTAAATAGTGATAATGAAGTGTTTTCTATTACTTATTCGTGCTGGTTTAACCAAGGCCCAGCGCCATGCTTTCACTATAGACACGCAAGCTCACAGCAATCCTACAAGTAGGTCCAATTACACTCCTTTTATAGATGAGGAAACTGAGGTTTCCATGTTTCTATGAAATCAAATGCAGAGTTTTCTGCCTCCGTAACCTACACTCTTAATTGCTGCACAGTAGGCCCTCCTGACATATTTTAGACGTGTGGTAAGTATGCATAGAGGTTAGATCCTCTGCAGTAATAAGGGGCCTGATTATCAGGGAGACAATATTACCTAATGGCTCAGACCACAGACTTTGATGTCAAAAAAGTACACCTGGGTTCAAATCCTACCGTGCCACATACTATCTTTGTGAGCACAGAGAAGTTACTTAACCTCTCTGCGCTCCAGATTCCTCATCTGTAACACGTAGGTAACAACACTTACCACAGCAGCTTGTGCTAGAGATTAAGGAAGATAATACACGTAAAGTCCTTAGCACAGGTCTGGAACATACAAAGCACTAAATAAACAGTTACTTTGCTATTATCATCATAAGCAACAGGACACAAAGATCTCCTCTTGAAATGTGACGCAGAAGACATTTCTAACTTCTGAGGTCAGAGCACTAAGAAACCAGTTGCTGAACTGTTGCCAGACCATATGTTCAGCACAAATCTCTCTGGCCCTGACACTATTATGTTTTGATTGAAAAGCGAATGTATGATTGAAGTGAAGCAGGCCTTTACTTGAACAATCTTTGTGTAACTATTATAAGCTTCTTACATAACTCTGCTTATAATCTCTTACAGGTCATAACAGTATGCTCATAGCTTTATAATCACTTTGAGAAAAGAGAGGCCCAGGTAACTCATCCAAGCTTGGCAGTAAGAATTAGTGGTTGATGTCGTTATTTTGTATACTTTACTTAAATGCCAAGGTCCTCTCCTACCCTGATGGATAGAATGCAAATGGCTATCTTTCTGGAGGGCAGTCAGGCTAATGACGCTAAAAGGCTCACACACATGCATATTCTTTGACTCAGCGTATCTACTTCTATAAATTTATCCTAAGGTGATAACTAAAGTAATGGGGAAATATTTTGTTCATAGGATATTCACTAAGGTTTTTCAAAATGCAGTTAACATTAAGGGAAAAAAACCTTAGATTTCCAAAAAATAGCACATAAGTTAGATAAATTACATTATAAACACAGTAAAATATTATCTACCTATTAAAATTGACATTATAGACATGTATTTCTTGACATAGAAAATCTATACATATATGTGTATATACAGACACATATATATATGTGTATAGGCATATATCTGTATAGACACACACACACATATATATAAAGTCTGGAAGGTGAAGATTTATAATGTGGTATTATTGTTTTTTAATATTAAATATTAAATTAATTATTAAATTCAATAAATTAATTTATTAAATTATTTAAATTTATTTAATAAAATATTTATTTAAATAAATATTTATTTATTTTAATAAATTTTATTTAATAAAATTTATTTTTATAAATAAATTTATAAATTTTATAAATAACAGAATTTATAAATTTTGTGACGCAGAAGACATTTATATAAAATTTATAAATTTTATAAATAACAGAATTTATAAATTTTATAAATAAAATTTATTTTAATAAAATTTATTATTAAATAAATATTTATTTATTTAAATAAAACTTATTTATTTAAATAAAATTATTTATTTAATAAAAAAGTATTAAATTTAATAAATTAATTAATTTAATATTAAATATTAAATAAAAATATTTTAATATTTTCTTTGCTTACCTACATTTTCTAATTTCCTGCAATAAACATGATTGCTTAAAGAAAAAAAGCACGTTCTTTTTTTTTTATGCTGCTGTGTTCCCAAGGATACAAGAATAGTTCTTAAGGTACACAGACCAAGAAAGGATGAAAAAACACTGACCAACCTCTACATTAGGTATATCTCATGTGGAAGGCAACTAAATCACCCACCATTTCGCTATCCAGTGTAGAGAAAGAGCAGAAGCAGAACCAACTAGCAACCTTTCATTAAACTCATGGTCTTACCAGCTGCCAACTAAAAGAATGTTTAATCATAAAAGCCAGCATGGTGCCGCTTAAAAAGGACGGGGCTGGGAGTGGGGAGGCCTGAGAACTTGATCTCAGCCCTGCACTGACTGGCTATAACTAGTAATGGGAACTTGGGCACTTCACTTTGCCCCTGTACCCTGTCACAGTCTGAGTGTTAGACAAGGCGGTGGCTAATCTATCTTTCAGTTCTGAAAATGAATGCCTATCTAGGCCCAGATGAGATTCTAAGATGGTGAAGAAAAGGGAAATTAATCAATGGGCAGGGGAATCGAGGTACCATTCAGGGCTGTGTTATCAGTGAGGTGTCCATCAAGCACACACCCTCCACCCCGTTTCCTTTATCGGTCCTGTTGGAAGGTCAGATGTATCCAGAGGGAACTGTCAACATTTCCTTCTATCTTTCCAACCGTAACGCTTTTGTCCCAGAGCCCTTTAAGTAATGTCCTTGGAACTACCTGCATTTCTATGTGCCCATATTCTCATGAGGCTGTATAACCCTTCTTATCGTTTGAACCTTCCAGTTCTTCTAGCGGGGAGAGCCAAATGCGTTGCTGTCTACTTAAGTACCTTGAAGCTCGAGGGGTGCAAAGGACTGGGCTCTCTCCTGCCTCTGGGGTACCAATGCCAAAACACCAGCTGTTGGGGGAACGCCTGCAGCTGTCTAGTGCCCTCGTGAGAGCACAGCTGTGAAATACTCAATTACTGGTGGGAGAGAGGCAGACTTGTCAGAGTATAAGCAGCTCAACAAAGCAGATTGGACCAATTTCTATGGTACTACTTCCTTTATGTTCTTAGAAATGGCAGGGAATTCCCTGGCAGTCCAGTGGTTAGGACTCAGTGCTTTCATTGCCGTGGGTTCGATCCCTGGTCGGGGAACTAAGATCCCGCAGGCTGTGTGGCGTGGCCAAAAAATAAATTAATTAAATTAAATTAAAAATTAAAAAAAAATAAAAGAAGGAAATGGCAAAACTGATACTTTACCGCACAAACCAGTGAAGAAAACGCAAGTCCGTAGGCTGGAATCGATGGCACAGTGGACTATCCACCAAAGAGACCGATGGCTTCATTTTGGGTAGCAGTGCAAAGGAAGAGTCGTTACTTAGGCAGGGATTTGGCTCCCCTTCCCAATTAAAGGTCTCAGTGCCAAAGAAACAGAAAAATCAATTTCTTCACAGATGATAGAAGATAATAAAAAGAAGCGTCTGAAAATAATGTTTCACCAAAGAACTCTTGGTTTTTGTTCCCCTCTTCTTTCTGTATGGTTCATACTGTTAAGGGCTGGGTGATTACTATATTGGGGGTAAGTGAGACTAGGTCCAAAACTAGGTCCTGCCTGGCTTCGTGTGGCTCAAGTCTAAGGCAATCATACGACTAGGATTTACCACGAAGTCTACTGTTCTCGTACAGAAAGTGGCCTAGGTGAAGACACTGATGGTAGATGTGCCCTTAGTTCAATTTACAAAAAGCAAAGACTCACAAGGCCCATGGCATAAAACAAAGGTTTTGCAAAGCTATGGATTCTACAGGGCAGTGAGTTGGACATCCAATTTTCTGCTGAAGCTTCTCTTACAGCAACGATTCATGAAACTAGAGCAAATTACAAAGCCCTTGCCATACTGTCCCAGCAAATACCAACTTTGTAGTTTACAAAAAAAAAAAACAACATTTAAAATTACAAACCGAAAGGTCAGCCTATCAAAGAATCCTTTTTAAGGTAGCAGCTTCCGCTCTTAAAATCTTCTCATGAAAGGGAGCCAGGCACTTGGGTTTCAGAGAGAAATTGATAAGAAGGAACAATTAGTGGGTGAATGGGACTTTCACAATGGTTGTCACTTCCGTGGTGTCTTCTACAAGGAAAGTCTGGAGCTGTCTCTACGTGTAATCAATATATATACAAAAGCTAAAAGCACTCTGGGTTTATTATAATGAGATCATACACTTGTGATGGGAAAACAAAAGTACATCTCTTTGAGGTATAAATTATGACATCAGCAATTACCACCCAGTGTTCCTTAGCCTTGGCTTGGCAAATAACTCAGGAATAACTCGGCTTTGTAACTCTGGGCTCTTCCCCACAGGAGCTTTCATAGGAGCCTCTGCTTGGCTCTTGTAGAGCCTCTGCCAACTACAGATTGGCACTCGCCACTGGCACTCGCCATCTACCTCTACGAGTATTAAATCCTGTGCTACTGCAGCTGCTGACTTTCAACACCCCCTGAAAGGAGTTCAGGGTGGAGATCAGGAAGTAGGCACTCTGTGCTCTGGGAAAAACTGGCGGAACAGGTCTTCAGATAGGTATTTTCAGGAGCCGATTTTATGAGCCCAATTCTTGCATCTCTTCATATCTAGAAAAGCACTAAAATCCTTCATGGTGATGTCTGCTCCTTGTGACTAGCAATAACCTTCACAAGACTGGCAGAAACCTTCTGCAAAAAAATACGTGTTGATTGCATGTACTCCCCCTTCACAAAAATCACCATCTTTACTGACCTTCCCCCCTGCCTCTTTGGAGCAGTTTCTCAGACCTACCTGAAATGCTGTCTCCCGGGCTATAGTCCTCATTTTGCCCCCAATAAAACTTAACTCGCAACACTCATGTTGCGTACTTTTTTAAAGTCGACAGTAGAATTGGCAAAGCCCCGGAAACAAAGTGAGGAGTAGTGATGTCAGGTAACAGGGGAGAAAAAAAGGATGGGCTGAGGGGGTGGGAAAAAAAGAGTCACAGATAGAAACCAGCTTGTCATAGCCCCATACATGTGCATTGATCTGGGAAGGCCCAGGAGACCCAAGGGCTCTGAGGACCTCCAGGCTGCACAGGTTCTCAAAAGCCTCCAGGCAAAAGTGATGAAAGTGCTGGAAGCTGAGTGAGAGTGTCAAATCCTCATTAAGTCCAGGGGCGTTGGCGGTTCTGCCTGATTTCTAATCTCCTTTCTCTTTTTTCACTTGCTGGCTCCCCTGTCTATTTTAACACCATTCTACATTGTTTGCCAACTAAAGGTGACATTTTCCCAACCAACTTCCACAGGGCACCTCCCCTTCTACAGTAGCCATTGGGTGTTTCCCTTTGTGCTGAATGAACCGCACAGAAGGCTGGAACTCTATCTTACATTGGGTTACACTGATAAGTCTGTCTTCCTCAGGGTCCCAGCCTCTCTCTTCCTTTATCCTTTATCCCCTTCGCTCCTGGGTGGTTTTCTCCCTGCCCACTCCAGATGCCATTCCTTCATTCAGTGGAATGCATAAATGCTGATTCATTTCATTGTTTCTCATGGAGCTATTTGCATCTGAACCAGAATAACTTTAAAGGGATACAACTACAATATTAGAATTTCGGTGTTACTAAATCCTTGAGGGTGCATTGCTAGGGCACCAGAGCCTTCCAGCAGCCTAAAATCACACCCACATAACTCCCCCTACCCTTGTAGAAGGCCGGCCAAGATTCCTGTCTTTCGTTGGAAGCCCCACCATGCAATGGCACTGTATGGTACTTGTTCACACTGGGCTAGAACTGAGTATTTCCTTGTATTCTCAAAAGCAGGGGCCGGATCTAATTATCTTTAGATCTTTAGATCCCAGCATGACACTTCTTACCAAGCAGAGATCAATTTAAAAACTGAATAAAGTCAACTGAAAGAGCCCCCAATGGCCAAAGCTGGAATAATTTGAGCAATAAAATAAAGTTGTATTGGATTGTAGCCCAAAGTACAAAGTAAATACTCATGAGTCCTCAGTGATAAAAATAATTGAATAAAACTCCCCACTCTGTAAATGTGGGCTGTGCACGGTGACTTCCTTCCAAGGAGGACAGTATGGGAAGGGGAAAGAAAGAGTAACTTGACAGTGGAGAAACATGAAAAACACTGCTCCAGCCAGGTGATCAAAAACATCATCAGTCGTCAATCATCTGGACAGTAGGTGCCCTTGCTTGACATAACCTGATGAAAACAGCACTTTATCTCTGCGATCGTCCTCCTCATAAAAATACACCATCGCAGCCTAATCATGAGAAAAACATCAGACAAATTCCAACAGAGGGACATTCTACAATATACCTGACCATGATCCTTCAGAAGTCGCAGAGTCATCGAAAACAAGGAAAGTCTGAGTAACTCCTACAGCCAAGAGGAGATTAAATAGATACATCAACTAAATATAAAATGGTACACTGACTGGGATCCTGGAACAGAAAAAGGACATCAGGTAAAAACTAAGGAAATCTAAATAAATGAAGGACTCCAGTAACCATGTATTCATATCGGTTCATCCATTGGAACAAATGTTCTGTCCTAAGGTGTTCATCATAGGGGAAACTATGTATGTGGAGGGTATTTGGCTGCTTTCCAAACTCTCTGTTCAACTTTCCTGTAAATCGAAAACTGTTCTAAAGAATAAAATCTATTAATTAAAAAAAAATCAAGTGGAGGCGAAAAAATGAAAAGAAAAAAGGTAAGTGTTCAGTGCCCTTGCTCTTCCTATGGTTATTTGAAAAGCCACATGCAAACAAATAACTAAAAAAAATCTTAGCCACTTTGGACTGGTGGTTCTTGTGAGAGATCCAATAACAGCATGACTGTTTACCACCATCCCAGCACATTATTACAGGTTATCATCAGGAGAAATAAACAATCCCTACTCAGTAGGAAGGACTGCACTGGGATAAGTAAGTATTACTTAGTCCACCCAGGACTCCATCATTTCCCAGCTTCCCTGAAGACAGGCTGGGGCCATGTGACTAGTTCTAGCCAATGGGGTGTGAGTGGAAGTGGTGGCACTTCTGGGTCAAGCAAGTGAAACACAGGTGTGCCTCCACCTCCCGCACTTTCCTTGTAAGTTGACCCTGGAGCCTTTGTGTTCTAGAGGGTGTTACTGCAGGTGGAGATGGCCACAGGATCCAAACAAGACTTCACCAGAGTTAGAAAGAAACCTTTATTGTGTTAAGCACTGAGGTTTAGGGTTCATCTGTCAAAATGTGTTAAGCACTGAGGTTTAGGGTTCATCTGTCGAAATGGCTAGGGTCACTTACCCTAAAATACGAAGTGATTGCATCTCACAATTAAATGTTCCTTCCCTTCTGACAGAAAGTTGTTAATCATAACTTTTTTCCATATTTCCAAACACTGAACTTACCACAGGCGATGGTCCAATAGACCAAAGAATCTGGAGTCTGGTACAGGATGCGGTAAGGAGAAACCCGAGCACTGGAGTCCAACACAACATCAAGGGTGCCCACCAGGAGGCCTGAGGGTAGAAAAGGGGGAGAAATGAGTAAGGGTTTCCTCTAAATCCCCAGAGGCAGCAGTGTGGACACTCCCCTTCCGGGGGACCTGCCAACAAGCCCTCTCCCACCACATCCCACCTGGACAAAACTTTCCTCTCAGACGTGATGATGGTGACTCGACGTTACCATCACCCACCTCCAAGAGGTGTTACCATCACCCACCTCCAAGAGGTGTTCCACCCACCTCCAAGAGACACTGCACAAGCTAAAAGAGCACTGGTTTCAGAAACAAAACCAGCAAAGCTCCTAGCTCAGTCCCTGGCACACGGTAGTATTAATAAATGCCTGTTTAACAAAAGAAATAAGGTATTAAGCACTGATATCCTGGGGTCTCTGCTTTACCTACATTACACCCAATGTGTATTATTTTCTCCCCTCTAGCATCCTAGAAACAAATCCTTAATTTGAGTAACTTGACAAAGCCACAGGTACCAGTGATGTACACCTGAGTCTGTGTACCAGGCTGCCCCATGTACTATTTTCATGCACCTCATTTTTCTTTTGTATTGAGAAGGTACAGCTCAGCTCAGCAAACAATAAGTGCCTACTATGTTCAAGGCAAACCCTGTGGGCACGAAGTTGAATAAGACAGAGTCCCTATGGCATTTATAATCCAGTAGGGGCGAGGGCCAAGCAGTGTTTTAGGGCTGCATTTAGAAGTGAACAGGGCTGTGAAACAAGCATTTCTCCATCTCAACGGCACAGTCCTTTGCCATTGGTCACATCAATTGTTATAAGCAGAGATGCTTGAAGCCTGGTCTACACTCAGCTCTGCAAAGATGTAGTAATTAGGCTGAGGGTCAGGAAAGGTACTGTGGTAGCACAAAGTTGAGTTCTTCCAATTGACAACCTCAGTGATCTTGCCAGGTCCTGGGGGAAACTTACTCACATCATCCAAGTCGAGGCAAGCTGGAACATTCAACAAACGAACTTAGCAATTTATGTGTGAGAAACACAAACGTCCAGTGTACTGACGCTCACTTAAGAAGAGGCAGTGCCTTCTCTTGCCAGGAGTGCAAATTCTCTTATAACCACCTTTCAGCCAACATCCCCCCTCCAGGAAGGTGTGCCTCCTTTATCTGCACCAAGCTGGGATTAGACACCAAACATTTTCTATACTATTCTAAAATTACATGGATACACACACACATACACACATTCTACAAAGTCAAATAAACAGGATTCCTTGCTTGGCAGGATGAATCTAAAAGATTTCCATAAAGTAAATGCCCGTAATTACTCTAAAGTCAGATGCAACCCAGCATAGAGCAGGGTTTGGACTCAGAAGGACCAGTTAGGAACTGTGGCTAGTTGAATAATCTTAGGACATTTTTTTCCAATGTCTTGGTGTTCACAAAATGGAAAATCATATGATGTAAAATAGAAATGATATGATGATTACAAGATTTTTTGTTGTTGCTGTTTTGTTTTGTTTTGGCCATGCCGTGCGCCATGTGGGATCTTAGTTCCCTGACCAGGGATCCAACCCATGCCCGCCCCTGAAGTGGAAGCACGGAGGCAACTACTGGACCGACCACTAGGGAAGTCCCACAAGATTGTTCTTAAAGACTGAATACAATAAGGTTTGGGGGCAAGAGGCTGGTTGGAAGGAGGGGCTAGGCAACCTCTCTAGAACATGCCAAGATCTTCCTTTCTTTAATTTTACTTTTACTTAGATTGCATGGTTATTAAGGATGGCTTTGGTATGGAACTGATGGTAGCTGAGGCCGGGAGGGGGGGAGGTAAAGGCCGCCAGCCTCCCTTGCTCTGCCACAGCTCCGTCCTGGCTCTGACTCTGTTATGACCAGGTCTGGGGCACATGGACAGGCCATTTAACTTCTCGTGGCTTTCATTTCCTCATTTGTAAAGTGGTTGTAATAGCACTTGCCTTCCCAAACCTGGGGTCAAGCAAGAAGCCTAGGGCAGGTTAACATGGGGCAGCCCTACAGTTGTCCTTTTGGTCTTTGTCTAAGGCCAGGAATCCACTTGGGTTCACGGCAGACCACAGCGACCATTAGCTGACCTGCATACTCCAGGAAAAACAAACTTTCGCTAAAGGGTAAATGAATTCATTTGTTTGCTCTGGCCTGTATGAAGTACATCAAAAATCAAACATTTAGAGTCTACAGAGTTTTCCAAGGAGTCGTCTTCCATATACTACCACACACGTGTGCATTTTTGTTTTCTCTACGGTGACTTGGATTTACCGCAAAGACCTCTAATGACTCTTCAATTATCTGAAGATGGTAGAGTGTATTAATAGGGAAAGCAGAAGAGTGCTAGCTAAACTGGACTGCCCTCTGTGTTAACTAGAAATACAAAGACATGTGAAATACAGATTCATCCCTCATAACAACCGAATGTTGGTAATACTTCCCTCTTCTTGAATCAAAATACTGGAAGTATCACATACGCTGTTTCTAGGGCATACAGACTTCATCCCGGGATTAAGGAGTCACAGTCAAGGATTAGCCTCTGTGGTTTCATGAGCCTCTAAAGGAGTGTCAGGGTAGATATAGATTCTTCCAAGGGCAAGCGCAGCTCACTGGGCAGGGCAACCGACAAGAGGCAGTCCGGGTTCTGGAGTTCTTTAGTCCTGGCTCTGCCAACTCCCAGACCCAACCTCTCCGAGCCTCAGTTTCCCAATCTTTCACGTCTCACTAGACTTCTGTAGTCTGTAACACCAAGGAGCAAAGACCTCTGAAACGGTCCGACCCTATCTGCACATCTTGACCACCACAAATGGCCCCCACTGTAATCCATCTCCACCATCCATTATCCTAATTAACAAAACCTCCGGTAAAGAAGTACCTTCTTTACTCAGAGGTAAAGAAAACTGAGTGGCTTCGAGGAGAGTTCCCTGGAGTGAGGGCTTCTGATTACATGCTAGCTCAGCAACGCTGAGCACGCATCCACGAAGATTTAGATGAACACTAACAGGCTCCCCCATATTTACCACAGGCTCCATGCTGAAATATTTGAAAGTAAATTATAGACAGTATGATACTGGGATGCTCCCATTAGGTGCATGTACAATTAAAAACATTTTGTAAAAGTCCTCTGAAAACTTAAGGCCCTGGATATCCCAACAGAAAGTAATGTCGTGAATTGAGACTCATACTTGGTCAAATCAATAAATACATTCTTCCATTCACTTTGTAGCACTGACCAGGATTTTCCCTCCACCTGGAATGTTGTGCTTGCCCGTCAATGACCACTTCCCACCAGCTCAAACGACAAACTCCTAATTACCTTACACCACCTCTTTCTAACCCTGATCTCCCTCTGAGTTCTGCTTCTGTAATAACCACCGCATTTATTTAAAATTACATGTACATTTTGCCTTGTTCTGTTTCTTCTCCTCTTTCCAGACTGGAAGCTCCATGATGGCAAGGTCTGACTGTTTGCTTTGGACCCCTAGACCCCGCACTTTGCTTGGAGGACAGTGAGCCCTGAACACACGTCTGATGAAAGGACAAGTTAGGTATGTTTAGAAAACCTAAATAATAAGTTATTACTGGGCTGCTGTCTAATCTCTATTGAGACAAGGAGTCGAGACTCTGGAAAAGAGAAAATACTCCTCCTATACCCTCTGTCTACACTGAATACTAGAAGATGGGAAATCTGAAGTCTAGCCTAGAGAATCCCCGCCACCACCACCCCCAAAAAAAGTAGCAATCAGGATTTTCTTAGAAGTCTTATTACTTACTCATCCCTCTGAAGTGGCTGTCAAAATACTGAACTTTTCATCATTTCCCACACAAAGCACTGTTTTAGCAGCTGTTCTAGTCAGCTATTTCTGGTGTTAAACAATCTTTGATAGCCTGAGATAACTAAGTCAAATTATGGCCCTCAAAATAACTCTGCTCTGCACCTACCTATTACATTAGCTCAGGGGCATCTTGTAACATTAAACTGCTGTTTTCAAGGAGATTCAGAAAACACTCTGCAGAATTGGTACATTTAGGCCTCCCACCAGCTGTGGGCGCTAAAGGATATGTGATGCAGACAGAGTCATTTCCACTCCCGGGCAGACCCTCACCCCTCTGGGGGCAGGGATGTATCAGAAGAGTGTGGGACACATAGGGATGTGCCCATGGCAATGATCAATCCATCTACTGATGATCTTGGGATAATCTAATGTTAAAGTGGACAAGATCCTAAAGCTTACTTGGTCTCCCTCAGCTTTGTAGCCAGTCAGAGATAGAGCCCTACAGAGACCATGCTGGAGTGGTCTGGGGAGTGGGCTGTCTCCTGATATGGAAGCTACAGCAGTGCCCACTAGGGAATTCCCTGGCGGTCCAGTGGTTAGGACTTGGTGCTTTCACTGTGGTGGCCTGGGTTCAATGCCTGGTCGGGGAACCAAGATCCCACAAGCCACGTGGCACAGCTAATGTGTACTGAGTACCACTGTTTAATGAAATATCTCAAAACCACAGAAAAGTATTGAAAATTACAAAACACATATCCCACCACTCTGACTTTAACACTTGGCCTTATCTGCTTCAGATCTGTTTTGTTTTTTTAGAAGAAAATATAACATACACGGTAAAGGTCCCCCCTGTGCTCCCCTCAATTCTATTTCCCTCTCCATTCACCACCCTCCAGTTTTTTATTCTTCCCATCCAAGTCCTTATACTTTGACCCCCCTATGTATGAACATGAATATAGATTTAACACTGATGTATATTTTAAAATTTACATTAATGATAAAGAGTAGATATTGTTTTGCAATCTTTTTTACCCAATGTTTGGAAAATTTGCCCAGGTTATACTTGCAAATCTGATTCATTCATTTTAAATATTGTGTAATAGTCCGCTGTTTAAATATACTGTAACTTATCCATTTTCCTAAGGAAGGGTGCTTGGGTCTATCTTCTTCTTTTTTTTTTTTGCTATAATAGGCACTGCAATCATTCTCTGTACATGATCCTTAAGCATGTGAGCACTTTCTTTAGAATGGAATTGTTGGGTCATAGGGTGTGTGTTGAGACTTTATTAGTCATTACAAAACTGCTTTCCAAAGTGATTGTGCCAATTTACACCCGTACCAGGAAAGTGAGAGAATATCTGTTTCTCCATAATATTCCCAACACTTAGTATTATCAGTTGTTTTTTTTTCTCACCAATCTCAAGGATGAGAAGCAATATCTACTTGTTGTTGAAATTTGCATTTTTCTGACGATTAATGAGTTTGGGTATCTCTTCCTGTTTATTGGCCATTCCAGTTCCGTATTCTGAGTTATTTGCCTTTCCTACTATGCTGACATTTGCTGAAACTTCCAGATCAGAAATTCAGTTTACTATTTAGAGGCTTTCACTCAGATATACACCGGATTTCGATTCACTTCAGCAAATACACACTGATATTTCTAAAGCCAGAGGGGCAGTACACTTGGATTTACTTCTTTATATATGTTCTATATAAAGGCAAGACCTTGGGATCAGCATTTGCAAGCCCCTCTGCCTCTCTCCCATGTAAGGTTTCTGTAGGTCACAGGCTCCCACCTTGTCCTTCTACCTGCTGCTGCCTCTTTGTCATTGGTACCCTGCCTGTATGTCTTAGGACTTATGTGAGCTACATGGTAATAGGCAGAAAGCACTTAAACAATAACATCCAGAAGCAGTTGCTAATGGGTATATATACAAAATCCATCCACATCGTAATTTTTACACTTCTCTGAATAAATCTTTCTTGTTTGCTTGTCTGTTTTTAAAGCCTTCAAGCCTTCACCCAAGTTATTTTACTTGATCTGGAATGTCCTCTTTCTTTTTCTTTCTGGAAAACATCCATTTCCCTCAATATCCAGGTCAAGGGTCACAAGGCATTTTTTTTTGTTTGTTTTTTTAAAAAGTCTGTGCTTTTTTAAAAATGTATTTTATTTATTAATTAATTTATTATTTTTGGCTGCGTTGGGTCTTTGTTGCTGGGCGAGGGCTTTCTCTAGTTGAGGCGAGCGGGGGCTACTCTTCCTGGCAGTGCGCGGGCTTCTCATTGCGGTGGCTTCTCTTGTTGCAGAGCATGGGCTCTAGGCGCACGGGTTTCAGTAGTTGTGGCACGTGGGCTCAGTAGTTGTGGCTCGCGGTCTCTAGAGCACAGGCTCAGTAGTTGTGGCGCATGGGCTCTAGCTGCTCCGTGGCATGTGGGATCTTCCCGGACCAGGGCTCGAACCTGTGTCCCCTGCATTGGCAGGCGGATTCTTAACCACTGTGCCACCAGGAAAGCCGCAGGCATTTGTTTTGCTTTCTTCCCACACTCTCCCCATCCTCTCAACCCCCCCACCCCCAAATCTCCTGGCAATTAACTGTCCCCTTGTCTGTGATCTGCCAACCATCTTGCACTTCATATTACTAAGGCGATTATCACATTGTTTCCTAATGGAAAAAAAACTAGTTTCTTCCCACCAGGCTGTGAGCTCCGTGAGGCACGCACAGCCTTATCGACCTTGGAATTCCCAAAGCCTGGAATAATGTCCCGCACATCATGCTGAATATTTATAAAATGGGCCCCAAAGTTTCCAACCTGATGGACATTGGGAGAAACCAAGAATTATTTTCAGAGCTTATTCATCTCTGCCCCACAGAACCCAATATAACAAGTTCTAGCAAACTGTCCATAAATAATTAAACTGGCCTAAGAATCGGACAACGAAAGGAGACCAAGATTTGAGAAAAAGGCTAGAAAATCCCATCTCAGAGAGTGGGAGGTAATGCAGATCAAACTCATATCTGAAACTGAAATTTACCATGGGAAATTAACTTCTCTAATTTCTTTTTAATGAATATTGAGATTGATATGGAATGAAATTGGATCCAAAACTAGAGCCATTTAGGGGAAGGGTAAGTCCTTCTATTCTCCTACTTTTGGAAACTAGTCCAGAGATGAGCAGTTGTTGCCAAAAAAACACAAGAAAACACAAAGATGTAATCAATTTAAACTCTCGCATCCCGCCCCCACAGATCAGTAAACACTGTTTGCACATCATACTGGCCAGGGGACCTGGGGAAAGATCAGGGAACTGCATGTGCGCACAGCTGTGAAGGGGAAGGCTGGCATTGCCGGGTGAGGGTCAGCTCCCTACCTAAACCTGCACCTGAGCTTGTAATGTCACCAATGTGAAGGCCCACCTGGGCTATTGCAGGCCAGTCACAGTTGTGTGCAGAGAAATCCGGGCGATGGCTGGTCGCCGCCTAAAGAGGTAAGGGACAGAGGAGGTTTGAGGGGCGAGGTAGCTGCAGCTCAAGATGGGAGCAATGTGTTTTCTCAGTGTCATAACCTCAAAGAGTCTAACAGCCTTTCTCAAGCATGGGTATTACTGGCTAAAAGGCAGAGACCAATCCCAACACTGGAATTCTACTTTCAGCTTAGAACAGTCTGCGAGTGTTTTTGTTTTCATAAGTATTGCTTCTTTTCCAACCCCTCTCTCATATTTAGGTAAAAATGGTTTCTCAACACAGTTCAAACCATGATTATTGGTTGAAAAAAAAAGGCCACACACAACTCTTCCCTCTCACCTTCACAGCTGCCTCTCAGGACCCTAGTCCAGCCAGATGTATCTCACATCACAGTTGCCGTGAAATAGGACAAGTTACTAGAGGGCAGGGGGCGCATCCACACACACACACACACACACACACACACAACTTGTTTCTGTTTGTGGAAAGATGGCTTAATGAGAATTCTGCTAGTGTAGGAAATACATTGCTGATTCTGTCAATTAGGATAGTTCTTAAACTATCTGTGGTTAAGAATCAGTTTGTTTTTAGTTTCCAGTGTGTTGCTCACTGAGACGTCTGTAAAATATAGTGCCTAGGAAATACTAAAATAGAGCTACAGAATAGGAAAAGAGACAAAGAAAATACAAGCCTCCAATTTTTCACCATTTAATTCAACAGACAAATGGCTCTAGCTTTCTAAATGCTTAATCTCAATTTCTATTCTTTAGCTCCAGGCAGTTGAAACAAACAGGTTGCAAACCAGCACTTTAAATAGCACCTAATTAGGGAAGGGGTGGCTGGAGGGCAGCAATATTCATGGGACTCTGTTTACTAGAATCGCCTATAGTTTTAAAGAGTACGTTCAATTCTATAACTTTTTATTTGGGAAATGAAAAAAATTATTGCTCTGCCACTGCAAACTAAAATAAAATCCCACAAAGTCATTTCTCAGTTGAAAGCAAGAATACATGAATAGGGAAAGGCATGAGGTTTTCGCTGTATATTTATTTCGAGGGGCCTAGGTTTAAAAGTGTGGTGATGAATCAGCCTGAAACTAATATGATATTGTACATCAGTTATATTTCAATTTTAAAAAATAATAAAAATAAATAAAAGTGTGGAGAATCTGAACTAGCCTATTAGGTGATCCCTGAAGAGACCCTTGACTCATTTCTTACCGATAGGGGAGCAGGCTCGAGGGGGTAGAATGACAAGGTCCGAGTGGTGGGGCACCCCCCCTCTGTAGTATTTCAAACTAATTCTGGATCACAGGGTCTTTGAATTTCATGCTTATACAAGTACCCAGAAAGTTAGGGCTCAAAATATACGTTCATATTTTCCATCACCAAAGATAAAGCACAGGCTGGTTTATAACTAAACAGACTGGGCAGAAAACTGAAATCGGAAGAGCATTTCTCCTGCAGAGCCTTTGTCAAGCAGCCAATTAGTTCTGTGCTGCTCAAATCTTCCAAGCACCCTTGAAGGCCAAGTCTTCCAGGAGCTGCTCCATTTCACCCTGCAGGCCAGCCTCTTAAAGTCACATGCACCTTCTTCTCCTGCAGAAAGGGAGGGCAGGTGGAATTGATTTTTCCTTCTCTTCTGTGTCTGAGAAGGAACCATTAAAATATCTCTTTAGGGCTTCCCTGGTGGCGCAGTGGTTAAGAGTCCGCCTGCCAATGCAGGGGACACGGGTTCGTGCCCCGGTGCGGGAAGATCCCACATGCCGTGGAGCGGCTGGGCCCGTGAGCCATGGCCGCTGAGCCTGCGCATCCGGAGCCTGTGCCCCGCAACGGGAGAGGCCACAACAGTGAGAGGCCCCCGTATCGCCAAAATAAATAAATAAATATATATATATATATATATCTTTAATACCTTACTTTACACCCCAGTTAAGACCGGCTACATAATTTTTTGGGCCCTGTGCAAAATGAAAATGCATGTTCCCTTGCTTAAAAATTCTTAGAAATTCCTAGGCAGCCACAGCAGAACATTAACCCAAGCCTGGGGCCCTTCTAAATGCAGGCCCCTGTGCACCAGCATGGACCACATACCCAGGGGCCAGCCCTGACCCCGGCAGTGCCCCGGTGATTTCATCTCCACAGGCAAGCTGTTGTTCTCAGACTTTTTTCAGGGATTCAAGTCTGCTCTGATACAGACCAATGAGGACAATGGACTGAATTTATTCAAAAGCACTCCAGGCACCTCTGTGATCCAAGTCCTCAAGTAAGCCCTCAACCCAGGAAGAGGAAGGTAGATGCATATTCATTATATTTACAGCTGCTTCCATGTATACGATGGGAAATATTGATTCTCATCTTGTCTGTGGAGGCAAGTCTGAACACCTGAAACTGATGGCTCAAGGCCGGCCAAGGTCAGCCATGACAGCGAGGACGAGGACGCAGGAGTTCTTTTGGTGCTGGTGGGAGCAATTCATTGGTGAGAAGCCCACTATTTCTAACAGATAAGCGACACCCACCACCTCAAGGAAACCTGAGCGAGATGTTCCTCGACTCCTTTTGTCAGGTGGGCCGAATTTGCAGGAGCCACTGACTGTCCCAAGACGACTGCCCACCCTCCTCCTAATTCACCTAACCCCTTCTCCACAGTGAAATAATATCACGAAATAGAAACAGTTATGAATTTAAAATTACATCTAGGTAGAACCTCCCTGGTGGCTCAGTGGCTGAGAATCCGCCTGCCAATGCAGAGGACACAGGTTCCATCCCTGGTCTGGGAAGATCCCATATGCCGCGGAGCAACTAAGCCGTGCACACAACTACTGAGGCTGTGTGCCGCAACTACGGAAGCCCGTGCGCCTAGAGCCCGTGCTTCGCAACAAGAGAAGCCACCGCAACGAGAAGCCCGGCAATCAAACAAAGAGTAGCCCCCCTTCGCCACAACTAGAGAAAGCCCGTGCGCAGCAACGAAGACCCAACACAGCCAAAAATAAATAAAATTTTTTTAAAAATTAAAAAAAATAAAATTACATCTAGGAAATGACCTAGAATGTCTATATATATTATAGTACATCTATCAATGATATTTAGACATTTAAACTCATGTCCTCGAATAATTATTTAATGAGATGGCAAAACATATCTAGTATGTTATGTGGAAGAAACCCCACAAAACTCTAATTTTTGTTCTATATGATCCCACTCTGTCAAATTACAAGTATAATATTGTCTATGCTATGCATTATAACATTATTATTAAAGATTACAAACATGAACATATTTGGTGGATAAAACAATTTTACTTTCTTTTGTGTTGTTCTGTTTCCAAAAGTTTCTCGAACGTACATTCAATACTTTTATGATGTAAAAAAAATTTTTGTTGTTTTCTCAATTACTTCCAACCTTCTACTTTGGGCTTTCTTTACTCAAAGAGAGATCAAGTAAGCCATCAAGTAAATAGATGGTTACTGTGTTTACATTAAAGCTGCTCTTCCCAACCACAGGTTAGTAATCTTGTTGCTAGGATGCAACATGCCAGTTAGGGGTCAATATTTAAATGAATGGCATCCTTAAAACACTCTCCGATGGAGAGGAGTCTGGCCTTTGCCTTTCAGAAATTTTTTTTTAAGTTCATTTTTTTTCCCTTTAGTCTATAAAGCACAGCGACACAACAAATTGATACATATTAATACACACAGGGCTTAACTCAGTTGTAGTGATTGGGTGTTTTTAATAACTAGCTTATCTTTAAGTCAGGAAGTTTACAGTCCCAAAATAAAAACCATAAAAGTTAAATGAATGAAATTAGTTTCTCAACTTTCATCACTGAGTATTCATTATATTTTAAAACTGCATATTCATTATATTTTAAGTACCCACAGTGTTGCCTTTGGCTACACATAAGTAAGGCAAATAAAGAGGCAATATGTGTTTATACCTACATTGGAAATGTCTGGAAGGATGTACATCAAACTGTTAATAATGGTTCCCTTTGGAGAATGACATCCGTATGGGGAGATGCCCCATAGGGAAGAAATTAGGAACTCTTTTAACTGTTAGAACTATATTTTCAAAAGTAATTGTTATGCTGTTAGAACTATATAAAACTTTGTATTCATAATTATTTACAAGATGCATATATTATAATAGAGCAATAACAAAAGAACTACTAAAGGAATACAAAATATCATAATGAAGATCCTGCCAGTAAGATTTCATAAAAGATGAGGCTCTGTAACCTGTCAGCTCCTGCTATTTTCTGTCATGGGCACCAGCCACCCTAAGAACTGGTCACCCTTAGCATGCACGCGTGGGGTCACACTGTATAAAATGAGGCTGCCTTTCACCCGGGACTATGATACACAGGGGCCTAAGTGGAGGATGAGGCTGGCCCATCACACCCTCCCAAGGGAATCTGAGCTGAGACAGAGGAAGAGGAAAGCCAAGTAGCTACAGAAGCGGAAGCTGAAAGGATTCCATGAGAAGCGAACGCAGCAAACAAGCCAGATGACACAGAGGCAGAAACACTGAGCTAAAGAACAGATACACAGCAGAGGCTGAGGAAGCCTGGCGTCTTCAGGAGAAGAGAGCAGAAACGCAGAACGCAAAGCAGCGGGCCGTGATAGGGTGCCAAGGGAAAGGCGGGGAGCCACTTCTTACAGCTGTCACAGGCTCTCTGTCAGCTCTCCAGGCCCGGTTCCAGGTGGCATGTATCCTGGCAAGGAAACCTAGGTACCAGAGGTAACTTGAGTCTCTGGTCCTTGTAACCCAAAGTGTCCAACTAAAATCCTAACTACCCCCCTGGCTCCATCTAAGATGGACTCTGAATAAATGTTCTCTTCTGTACGATGGCAAGGCAAGTGTTACATAACAAAGTGCCAAGGCATTAACAGCAATTTAATAATACGCTTTCCAGACTTGCACCCAAATATTCCAGAACAGATAAAAATAGCGGCTACAGAACTGTAATGAAAACAATCGGGCTATTTACAGGGGAGAGGTACAGTAGCAGCCTGGCTTGATCACTGGGTGTTTTGTCTTGACTTTACCACTTTGAGGGCATCCAACTCCACTGGCATGCACTCTGCAGAAGAATCCTGGTTCTAGCTTAGCCTCAAGTCACCTGGACAAGACTAAGGGCTGTTTCACAGAGACATTTCAGTTTGTGATGAATCAAGTGAAAGCAATCTTCACCTAAGGTCCAGATAAAGCTTTAAAGAGAAAACTAAGCTGGGAGGATCTGAAAATAAAAAGAACACCATGGCACCAACAAGTGGGAGGAACCAAACCAGGAAATCTGCCAAAGATGGTTTGACTTTGCAAAGCCAGGTGTGCGGTAGCAAGTAATGCCCTTATTTCGTCAAGTTGTGTATTATGACCTGACGCGTTTTTCAATATACGTTAATGACCTGCAAATGTAGGTGAGTCCCTTATGGAATATATTAAACCCAATTAAGATTTCTTAAGAAATAGTTCAGGGATGGCCTGGAAAATCCTTGTAAACTACTCTGAAAAATATCAATAGTGGATGGCAGGAAAAAAAAAAGGATCACTGGCGATAATAAAAGCAGTATACTGGGGGTGGGGCATTTTTTTGCAAAGTGACTTCTAAGTCATTACCTAGAAATTGTTCTTTTTTCATGCTATAAACCAGACACAATAGACATAGAGAGCAGTATGACAACCAACTATACAACACCAGCAATGTCACTGACTCATATATCTTCAAGCAGAGACTGATGAAGAAAGATGAAAGGTAGGGGGAATTATCTTTTTTTTTTTTTTTGCGGTACGCGGGCCTCTCACTGCTGTGGCCTCTCCCGTTGCGGAGCACAGGCTCCAGACGCGCAGGCTCAGCGGCCATGGCTCACGGGCCCAGCCGCTCCGCTGCATGTGGGACCTTCCCGGACCGGGGCACGAACCCGCGCCCCCCGCGTCGGCAGGCGCACTCCCAACCACTGCGCCACCAGGGAAGCCCGGGAATTATCTTTTATATTATTGTTTTATCAATGAATGGGGAAACTGAAAGTAGTGAAGGTCATGCTTTGTTTCTTTCACCCTGAATTACATCTTCTATACCTAGCTTCTTAATCTCTAAGCAAAACTGACACATGCACACATAAATGTACATGCATACATACAGACATAGTATGCACATATATATATATGCATACACACATATTATACTATGCTCATTTAAAGCATGCTCATTTAAAATGAGATTAGAGTAGGGAAGGCTCTTTAAAAAAAACCCTCAAATTTTGATTTCTATCTTCGGATTTAATGAACACAATGTGCAATAAAAGAATAGGATTACAACAAAGTCAGTATTTTAAAACTTTTTAAAAAGATAATCACGGGCAAGAACTCCTTTTACGCCAATGTTTCTCAACCAATACAGTTTTTGAAAACATATAACAGTTCCACACTATCTCCCTCAGATTCTTTTATCAGACCCTAAACATCCTGACTCTGTAGAGTCACCATATGTTCCCTGAATCCAGAAGATCCAGACAGAAGATTTTTGCCCCAACTTTTCTTCCTGTCACCTGTATTGGTTGGGGCGGGGGGTGGGGGGGGGGAGAGGGAAGAGGGAGAAATAGAGGGAGAAAAAGCCTAAGTTTTAAATATTTTCCAGTTGTAAATGAACGATATTTAAGATGCTTCTTCAAAATGCACAGGCTTCCTGTTCGACAGCTATTACATGGATGATTCTAGAATGTCAGTGATTCTTCCTTGATGGCTAATTCACCAGCCCTTATCCTTTTAGACATGACTCCCCTTTTCCTGTTGTGACAACATCTCATTTACGGCTCTCAAACTAATTTCCCAGCAGCATGTCAGCTACCAACCAGGGACTCAGGGACGTCAAGGAAGATACTGGAGACAAGGTGCTGAGTGAGGCAAAGGCCCAGCTGAGAACTGGGCAGTGTTAGGCATCCCAGCACAGCACTTCCAGCTTCAGAACTTCTTTGCTGGCTGAGGGCCAGGGCCTCTGAAATCTAGAACACAGATCAGGAAAACAGATTCCTTCCATGGCTCTGTCAAAGCGTGAAGATTATAAGATTGGGAGAGGCGTGTACTTCATGCACTCAGGGTTTCCACCAGTGCAACTAGTGCATTCTCTGAGACAGAGACAGCAAAGCAGGGCTCTGGGTCCCCCAGTGCCCAGCCCTTAATTCTCTGTCTATCAGGACAGGGCTTCCCAGTGGTGCCCCAGGAGATGGTGACACACATGGGGCAGCACACAGACTCCTCAGCCCTTTAGGGCAGCTGGGTGGGCACTTACCCCATGCGCCCTGTAAACACTACCAATTCCTAAGTGTGTTATGATGTGAAAATAGGTGGAAAGCTCTGGATAGACTAAACAAAGCACAAAAACCTTTCAGCACATTACAAAATTTCTGTATGTTTAATTTTGTTACATACTGACAGCATTCAAGTTGATAATATGTAGTTTTCCAAGAGTTTGTCTATAAAGTTATGCTAAACATGCTTTACTTTATTTAAGTGCAATGTACATATTTTTCTTTTTTTTTTAATAGGCAAAGAATACATCTAGCCATGTACATCGGGAGGTGACTCGTGACATTTTGCCTGCTCTTTGATTCTCTTTGGGTTCATTCTTGGAAAATTTTAATTAGGACAGAAAAATCCCCTCCTTGTAAAAGTTGTAGGATCTCTGATCCTTAGCCCTCACTCCTCTGAATGGACTCCGAGGAAAAGTGAGTCAGGGCCCCCACATAACCGATGCCCAGGCTCTCAGGCCTCCTGGCCCTCCACAGAAGGCCCAACGAATAAACAACCACGATGACTGAACACTTTAACAATTAGCAAGCCAAATGATTAGGAAATTACCAACATGCCTATTTCAAATAATTTCCAAAAAGATCATCAGGGAAACCCCTAAAAAAACTAAGTTCGTTTAAATTTGGGACAGCGCCAGCAATACAAGGGAAACATTTAGATGGCAGCGGTCTATCTCCTTGATGGGAATGGGCACGTTTCTAACATGGCAGGGCCCACCCAGGGTTGTGTAAAGTAACCAGAGGTGGCGAATTCAAGTTCTGGCTTCCCTAACTCACGAGCTGTGTGACTTCAGACAGGTCACTTGGCCTCTCTGAGCCACAGTTTCCTGCCACTAAGTCAAGAATCACTTATCTTCTCTGCCCATGTCCCAGGGTTGTTGGGTAGATCAGATGACATACTGTTCAAGGAAGTGCTACATAAACCGTGGAGTATCTTGTCCATGTAATGTATGCAGGATTTTTTAAAATAATGCTTAATTTGACAGCATGAAAAGAGCTTTAGGTCATAACACTTCCATCTTGCATTACGAAGGAGACTGAGTGGTAGGTGAAAAAGTGCTTGTCATGGTTACGTTTTGAATCTTAGTTAAGTGGTCACCATGGTTATTAGTCTCTAGAAGAGGTGAAGGAATCAATACGGTCTCATTCCTGGAGGCCAGGTTTTCATCTTTGTCATTACGAAATGTACACTGAGCTCCCGTGGCTCTCTTTGCTGGGCACTGGAAACACAATCTATCTCTGCTATCTTTGGGGAGACAAGGATCCAATTGGGAAGATGGAAGCAGCACATACAAACAGCAACCATTAAAATGCTCATTTGGGACTTCCCTGGTGGCGCAGTGGTTAAGAATCCACCTGCCAATGCAGGGGACACAGGTTCGAGCCCTGGTCCAGGAAGATCCCACATGCCACGGAGCAACTAAGCCTGTGCACCACAACTACTGAGCCTGCGCTCTAGAGCCTGTGAGCCACAACTGCTGAAGCCCACGCACCTAAAGCCACAAGAGAAGCCACCGCAATGAAAAGCCTGTGCACTGCAACGAAACAGTAGCCCCCTTTCGCTGCAACTAGAGAAAGCCTGAGCGCAGCAACGAAGACCCAATGCAGCCACAAATAAATAAATAAATAAATAAATTTTTAAAAAACTCACAGAAATAAAATGCTCATTTGCTTGGTTAGTTCAAGGGTATGTAGAATAGATGCTCCAGGGCGATTAACCAGGGCTGGGATGCTCATGCAAGAGAGTGTTTCGAACAGTGTCCTGGTGTTGGGCTTGGTAGAAGATAGCACTTAAAAGCACCAAGAACTTGGATGGAATCCCAGGTTGACTGCATCCTAGGGTCATGACCTTGCAGCAAGGTGTATAATTTGAAAAAAAAAAATCATAATTTCTTCACCCATGCAATGAAGATGATAGTATCTTCCTGACAGGGCTGTGGTGGGGATTCAAGCAGATAAGGCGTGTGGAACATTTACAGTGCCTGACTGCAGCTGCCCAAGTGTGGCAAGGTGACCCAGCACAGTGGGAAGGCACATGGCATGTTTGGGGCATGACTGAGGGTTTGGAATAGAGATCAGATTGTAGCTGGGCAGCCCCATGCTGCACTGTTTGGACTTTATCCTACCGGTGAAGGTTTTGGGGCTGGGGAGTCACACGTGTTGCGTAGAAATCCCTTGATGGCAGCATGCAGTCGTTAGGGAAGGGGGAACAGAAGCAGGAAAACCAGTTAGGAAACTTTATGAGGAGGAGATTAATTGAGCCCCTTCTTTTATACTAGGAACTGTCCTTACACAGAATCACCTCTTTAATCCTTGCAAAAAACCCAGATGAAATCCCCATTTCACAGATGAGGAAATGGAGGCCCAGAGACATTAAGTGAGTGAAGTCAGGATCCGTTCAACTGGCCGAGAGAGTCCACTAAGCTGCTTCCCACACACAGGGTGACAAGGGCCTTGGACTGGCAGGTGCAGCAAGGGAAACCAAGGACCACTGTGCTCCTTGGGTGGTAACACTGTCCACCCCAGGGAAGGTGGCAAAATCTCTGCTGTTTTTATTTCTATTAGGGAGAAGCCTTCTTCATCCACCTTCTCCTGGAGGGGACTAATCTTTGAAGAACTGGTTTCCAAGGTGGTCCCCAAGCTTCTACCAATATTGGCAAGTTCAGGCCTCGGAGTTTGGTATTTTCTGTTTATTCCCCAGAATGGAATGGTGGACCCTTGTGACTGAGACCAGAGACCAGCTCCTGTGTGGACACCCAGAGGAGAGCCACTGTGGCCCAGACAACACACACAGCTCCTGTCCTAGTTCCTAGAAGGTGATTTCTCTCTGAGATAAATGCCCTCGCTAGGACTCAGCCAGCCTTTGAAGGAAGTTTCCAGAATTACCCTGGCACCTCCTAAGGGTCTGGGGAACAGAATTTATGTTTCCACTAGAAGCCGTGTTTACACTCTGGTTGAAGAAATGGAATGAAATGTACTATATATGCCAAGCATATGTGTATTTTTCCAATTGACTTTAGAACAACAACCAAACAAAACCAATAATGGTGTTGACCATATGTCAGCTGCTATCCTAATCACTTTACATAGAGCACCTTCTAATTAATCCTCACAACATCCTATGACATTTATGCAACTCTTATCCCTATTTGATGGATGAGAACACGGGCACACCGCCACTTGGGTGGCAGCCCCAGTCAGTGGGTCTAGGGCGGTAGGACTCCAAAGCCTGTGCTCATTCTACTGCATCAGCTTCTAGAATAAAATAAAAAGAGTAATAATAAGGACTTCCAGCTTCCAGAAACTTCAACTTTATTTCAATGTCCTTATGTACTTTAGATCCCACAGCATCCTTTCTGTTTTTTTTAACTGACAATCTATATATATTACAGTATTCTCCTTAACCCCCACGTGTGTAGTTGTTAGCGATTTTCATAAATAAAGATGTTTCACGGTTAGGATGAAACACTGACAACAGGCATCACCTTGGAAACTGTGAGACAGTTGGGGTGCTGATTAGCCTGGTTTTGACCCTGACTTGGCCCCCAAGCCTGTGAGCCTACAGTGGTCCAAATGAACTCCTTCATCTCCTCTCTTTCTCCAGCTACCTAAAGCCCAGAGTGGAGGAACATAAAACCCTGGCACTTGGCTAATAGGCTCTGTTTTGGGGCAAAGAGTATTTGAGGAACCGCCATCTTCCTGCTGGTCCTATTAATAACAAGATCATTCTGACCCAGTGTCTAGAATTATTCCCCTGTGGCTGAATCCCAGTCTTGGTATCCTGCCGCCAACATTCCAATTCCCTGAGCACACAGTCTCCCTACTTGCTAACATCTGCTCATCTCTGCCCTGATCTTAGCCGGCTGCCTTTTACTGAGACTTTCTCAGACAACGTACCTAGCCTCAGTGGGTCTAAATTCCTACTCCAGTCTCCCAGGGCTGGACTGTCCCATCTCCAACCCAGGATTTATTCCTCCCCTGTCCTGGATCCCCACGAGACCTACAGCCTATTTTTTCAAACAATGGAAGTAATAACTGATGCCCAGTTCATAGAAGCAGGGGACCTTTGGGGGATGAGAAAAGATTTACTCAGGCCAACCTTCAACAATCAGAATAGCTCCCAGGGACATTCCCTGGTGGCGCAGTGGTTAAGAATCCGCCTGCCAATGCACGGGAGATGGGTTTGAGCCCTGGTCCGGGAAGATCCCACGTGCCGCGGAGCAACTAAGCCCGTGCACCACAACTACTGAAGCCCGTGCACCTTGAGCACATGCTCCACAACAAGAGAAACCACTTCAATGAGAGAAGCCACCTTAATGAGAAGCCCACGCACCGTAACAAGGAATAGCTCCCACTCACTGCAACTAGAGAAAGCCCTCACGCAGCAAAGAAGACACAATGCAGCCAAAAATAAATAAATAAATTTATTTAAAAAAAGAAAAAAAAGAATGACTCCCAATGACATAAAAATCAAGGACGAGAACATAATATCACATGGGTGTATGAATCAATTATTGTTTGTCAAAGCGACCACCACAGATGCCAGGACTAAAAAAGATATTTGATCATTCCATTGATCACTGATCATTTTACAACTCCACTCATTCATTTCCCATAAATGGAAAAAGAAAACAACTCCCCGCCCCCAAACCTCAGAGACAGAGAAGGAGTGGGGACAATGTAAACGGCACCCAAGTGCGGTCCTTGAAATCCTTTCCATTAACCTTTCCATCTGGTTCTACAAACAGGTAAATCACGGTCACAATAAAGCCAAGACCATAAATATCTTTATTCAGTCTGAACTGAGGTCAGAGACCTAAATATGTCCCAAACAGACGATCCATTTACCACTCAATCACTCATTCATCCAGAAACATTTACATAGTGACTTAACACATGACTGGTATTGGGCTGGGTCATGGCAATGCTATGTTGATCTTAATAAACCTTTGGTTTAGTGGAGAATAACCAGTCTGGCAACTAATATATGATAGATAACGCTATGATTCTGGCCTAATTATAATTCTTTAGAGTGGTACCATTCTATACTTTCTTTTCACTTTTCGACTGTTATTAAAACAATTAAACCCTTATTTTCTGCTAAATGCTGGAATTGTTTGTTTGTTTTCATTTTACTTTGAAAAGGCTCCTGGTCACTGAATTATGGCTAATGACTCTTTGGGGTTCTCTCTCATCATCTCTCATTCCCCCTCTTTCCCCTTCGATCCCCCACCTTGCCTCCCTCTTCTTTATTTCTTTCGACCTCCTCTGGGAGGGCGGTGAGCTTTTTATTTTTCTTAGACTATCAAATTACATTGTATGATGGAAATCATGGTACCTACGCATTAGAGTTCTTTCAGATGACAAAGGCCTTACTGTGTCTCAGTGGTTATGGCGTCCTGAATTACAAACTCTAAGAACTCCTAGTAATTACCCCTTCTATGCCATGCACTCGCAGCTTCCCTTCTCGAGACCCTGGGTGGCTGGCATAAAGAAAAAGATGTCCATATACTACAACTTGATCATTACAACTGTCTTTAAAGGGCTCACTATAAGAAGGCATCACTAACAGAGCCAGGCTCAAACTAACTGATTCACATCGTTACTTCCCAGTCTCTGACAGCTTCCTTCCAATCTAGACAGGCTCTTAGAATGACTGAAATCAGAAAATATTAATCTATGGGCTCCATAAAAATGTCAAGTTTAATCATCAAAGTGCTACTTTTTTAACTATACAAGTAGCATTACTTTCTGGAAAAAAAAGTTAATTAAAAAAAAATCACAAAAGTAACAAGTGATGGAATATTTGTGAAATGGCCTGATTGACGCAAACAGGCATGACTAAGGTCATTGCACAGTTTCCAGGGTCAGCTGGCCATTTCTGCTCTATCTTTCCCTCTTACTACCCTCTCAAAAAATGCCCAAGAAAAAGAAACAGGATATAAGCTGACAGAGTTGGTCTGCTACTAGTTCGATAGGCAACTGAAAATACCCTTGTCCAGCTTTAGGTCCCCCAAAACTATGCCACAGACAAGGATGACAGGATGAGCCATAGTGAGCGTGAGGTCAAGGGGCTATGATGTAGCCCAGGGCAGCAACCTAATCAGCACCAGTGAGTCAACATCTTTGAAAGGTTCTTTCAAAATTCCCTTTGAGGGGCTTCCCTGGTGGCACAGTGGTTGAGAGTCCGCCTGCCGATGCAGGGGACACGGGTTCGTGCCCCGGTCCGGGAAGATCCCACATGCCGCGGAGCGGCTGGGCCCGTGAGCCATGGCCGCTGAGCCTGCGCGTCCGGAGCCTGTGCTCCGCAACGGGAGAGGCCACAACAGTGAGAGGCCCGAGTACCGCAAAACAAAACAAAACAAAACAAAACAAAACAAAACAAAATTCCCTTTGAATCAGGGAGTGGGAAGCCTTTCTAACTATGCCTCACAATTCAGAAACCACATAAAACCCCCAAACCTCTACATGGCAAAAGCCCTATACATTAGGTCAAAAGACAAACTAGGGGGAATAAAAGATGCAACTCAGGTCACGGACAAAGGGCTCACGTCCCTAAAAGTAGTTCCTAAATGTTGGTAAGAAAAAGAGCAGCCACTCAATGAAAAATGGGCAAAGAACAATAAAAGACAGTTTACAGAAGAGAAAATAGAAATAGCTTGTAAATAGATGAAAAACTGTTCAACATCACTTACAAGAGACATGCAAATTAAAAATACACTGAGACACCATTTTCACTTATCAGAATGGCAAGAATCCAAAGTTTGATAACACATTCTCTTGAACAAGACGGGGAAAACAGGCATTCCTCACACATTACTTGGGAGAGTGAAACTTGGTAAAACCTCAAGGGAGGGTGATTTGGCGAGATTTATCAAAATGCCAAAGGCATGGACCCAATGGCCCTGTAATTTCAATTTTTGGTGCTTGTCCTACAGATGTTTCACTTGGCTAAATGACATGGACAAGATTATTTATTGCAGCATTAGTTTTATAGTAAATGTTTGAAAACAGTATAAATGTATATTAATAGGGAAGCGGTTAAATAAATGATGACATTGATGGAATAATAGGCAGCCGTACAAAAGAAAAAAAAGAATGGTGACATTCTCTGTCCTGCTACACGAAGATACATGTTCGGTGGTGCAGGAAACCTTTCTGTACAAAGGGTTGGGGGAGGGGTGGGATAAAGCTAGAGTTGGTATTTGCTTGAATGTGCAAAAAGGATCTGGGGAAGATACACAAAAAATGAATACAGTGGTTACCAAGAGTAATGGGACCGAGACATTTTCCACTGCAGACCTTTTAATATCTTTGGATTTTTCAATAATTATTTTTTCATTTTCTAAAAATTGAAGTATAGTAGATTTATAATAATATCTTCCGGGAGTTCCCTGGTGGTCTAGTGGCTAAGGCTCCGTGCTCTCAATGCAGGGGGCCCAGGTTCGATCCCTGGTCAGGGAACTAGATCCCACATGCCGCAACTAAGAGTTGCTATTAAAAAAAGTTCCCGCATGCCACAACTAAAAGGTCCTGCATGCCGCAACTAAAGATCTCGTATGCCGCAACAAAGATCTTGTGTGCCGCAACTAAGAGCCGGCACAGCTAAATAAATAAATAAATATTTTTTAAAAAATCTCTGGAGTTTTGAACCATATGAATATATTATTGCTCAAAATTTATTTAAATTTTAGAGAGTGTCTTTGTGACTGTGTCAAAGGCAGTTTTTGCACAGCACATTGATAAATCGATAACCTCAAGAATTAGGGGAGGCATGAGGGAGAGCTGGTAAGGGTCAGCAATTACAGCCTCTTCTCAAAAGTTTCCCAAATGTTAATTATGGACCTTAAAGGTAGAAACATTCTCACAAACCCCTCAGTACTACCCTTCCTTAAAATGGTGTGACTTAAAACACCGACACACATAAAACCAAGCATAAACTTCTCATGCTCGAAACTCATTCACAATTATAAAACCAAAATATGTTTACAAATCAAATACAGCAAAATTATGAAACCAATAGAAGTATGCAATAAGCACATTAACTTATTGTGAAAGACTGGGTTGCTCTGTTGACACTAACTTGTGGCTTGGAGCAGGAATATTGCACAGGCTGAGTGGAAGTCAGCATACTTAGTTACCTTTTGTTACGCAATGCAGTGACTCTAAAGCCATTTTCCTCTATTCAGGTTCAGGACACCTTTGTGTAGAGTGCTGTGAAATCTTCTGACCTTATTTTGGCCCAATGCATCTTGTGCTGTTCAAGCTGCCTCGGCCACTTTCTCAATGGCTCAAAAACAACCGATATGGAGTCATCACAGTCGTAAATCCAAGTGCTAACTTGATCACTAACACGTGTCAGTCAAAAGGTGGTCCTTCTGATAACCCAGAATAACTTGTATTGACTTTTATTCACACTATTAATTATTAACATAATAAAAATGAAAACATCAAATTTTAAAATTCTGGAGAGAACTCAGACTGAGAGTGTTCACAGACCTCCAGCAGTTCACAGCTGCAAAATTAGCTACAAAACTAGCTGCAGGGGGCTTCCCTGGTGGCGAAGTGGTTGAGAGTCCGCCTGCCGATGCAGCGGACGCGGGTTCTTGCCCCGGTCCGGGAGGATGCCACATGCCGCGGAGCGGCTGCGCCCGTGAGCCATGGCCGCTGAGCCTGCGCGTCCGGAAGCCTGTGCTCCGCAATGGGAGAGGCCACAACAGTGAGAGGCCCGCATACCGCCAAAAAAAATAAAAAAAAAAACAACAACTAGCTGCAAAACACCGCTGTAATTAGTTAATACATTTGAGGGGCAGTGCCTCTAGTCTCGGCCCCAGTTGAAGACTCTTTGCCTTGGACTTGCTGTTCAAGCCTCTGACGAGTCAGCTTCTTTGGCCCCTGAGTCTGCCTTCACCAACGATCCCTTCTTTGTGTTGCTGCCCACAGCTGTGAAGCAGTCCGGCCCCATTCCTGTGCCCACTTGCAGACTCTCAAACCTGAGCCTGGGGCAGTCTCAAACCACCCATATACTGGGATGAGAGCGTAGACCATCCATGATGGTATAGTCTCCGTTTAGCACAAATAACAATTCCCCATGGAGGGCACACACATATCAATCTGCATTTCAAAGCTCCTCTCATTAGGTCTTAACAAAACCCAAGAAACTAATTCCAGTATTAAACATCTGTGCAGATTCTTGCTGAATCCAGTTTCCCAGGCAAAGGGATGATGTCACACATTTCTGCATCTTCAGTGCCTAACTCATGGTAAGTGCCTAATACCTGTTCAACAGATAAATGAAGGAGGGAGTGAATGGATGGATAAATGAATAAAGTGAGTGATGAATTAGCCAGAAAGTAAAAATAGGGAAAAGGAAAAAAGCTCGTCCAACTGCTGCGTGCTCCTGAAGCATCAGCTGGCCTCTTTTTTACATCTCTGACGTCCTTCTTTGATTACACAGAAGCAGTGGTACCCTTTTCTAACTAAAATCTTTCTCCATATATGATGTTCTTTAAAAACCAGAGTCTACCGGAAAAATGTAGTACAGTTGTCTCGACCATTTATTTTTAAAGCATTTGCAAGTTCAGCGTAGAAAGTCATTCTCACAGTTGGCCTGTCGCCAAGGCTAAAGCTAAAACAAGTAGACTCTATATGACTGAAGTTAATATAGACTGTAATATGGTAAACACTTTCCACTCAATGTGCACAGTGATTATATAGGTCACTGGCTACATACCTCAGGCACATTCTTTCGATACCACGTTCAAAGTCAGCCAGGAACGTTGGCTACAACCCAGTATAAGGGGGAAAGGAAACAATTCGCTCAAGTTCAAGCAGTTTCTGAGTTACGTGAAGAATTTATTTATTTGTTTTTACTTTAAATGGTAAGAATTAACAATGCTCCTAAAGCTTTCAATTAATTTAAGTCAGCTGTGGTAGAAAAGATGGAAATCGACCTCCTTTGATGAGAATGTAGGCATATGTAAGGCAGATAAACAGCAGCATTTAGTGCCATTCTGGGGTCCTGGCATCACTGCTCTGTTCCCTTCTGTATCCTTAATTCTTTCTTTCTTTCTTTCTTTTTTTTTTGGCTGCACCACATGGCATGTGGTATCTTTGTTCCCCGACCACGACCAGGGAATCGAACCCGTGCCCCCTGCAGCGGAAGCACTCGGAGTCTTAACCACTGGACCACCAGGGAAGTATCCTTAATTCTTACTCTTCCTCCTCTTTGGGTGGTCCCTATGTCACACAGTCCTTATTCACCCCAGCTATGGAATTGCCATTAACTGGTTACCCTCTCTCTCAGTTGAAATTTCAGTTTTCACGTGACTACACGGCAACACCACCTCACTGGACTTCAGAATGTGAAGCTCTCATAAGAGTAAGGATGGTAACGATGGATATTAACTCATGTGTTTTTCCTAATATGTTAGAAATATGCATGGTCTGAACAAATCCCTACAGTTTTAATGAGAGGATTCTGACGGTGTGAAGGTAAGATTGCATTCAGATTCACCCCCAAAGTTCAGCTTGTCCATCACGACAGCCAAGAGCCCAATATGACACCAGGGAGATGATAATTTCAGTTCCATTTAACAGGCTGTTCTCTCTTTCCTCTTGGTTTTCAAAATAGAAATAATGATGCAACAGGGTTTTCTCCCTTGCTACGCTCCTTGGTGAAAATCCCCTTTGAGCAATTATTTCATTTGGATCTGAGCAGGCACTCTGTTTTGGAGGGATATCAAGACCGACTCATCCAGACATTTTGTCGTGGCCTCTCTGGGGCTAAAAATTTGGGTAATAGTGAGTGGCAGGGATCATGTCTTCCCCCACATGGACTCCTAGGTAGGTAGCAAAAACCTCCACCCACTTGGTCTCTTCCCATAACTTCACAGAGCTTTACGCTTGAGGTTCACCTTCAGTCCAGGATGTGACTAGTAAGCCTGCAAGGGTCATCATCAGACCACTCCAGTGATTAACGTCTCAACTACAGTCTGGTGTGTGCAAGCTGGCCACTCTGAGACCAAGATCACCTAGTCAGGAAAAAGCCCTTCCCTCTAACTGCTGGAACCAGAGGAAATCAGATGTCAGATACCCTGACAAAGAATGGATCTGATGGCACTGAGATAGCAACAAGAAACAGGACACGCATCTGCTCACACCCCAAGGCCACCGAAACAACGCTAAGCAGCTGAGCGCCACAAGGGGTGCATGTGAACGGTCGGTGCTCCCCACCCCAACATGGAGAACACTGCAGACAGCCCTTCCTACTGCTGGAACAACCACTGTCCACCCTGCATATGTTCTGAGCTGCTATTCCATGCAATCAGTCAGGCATTACTTGTCTATCCTCAATGAACTCAAGTTAAATGATACCAACACCTGCCCTTTATCCAAAGAGGGTCAGCCACATTCTTATGCAGACCGTGGGGCCACTTAAACAAGCTTTTGAGGGGGAAATGCAAGGGGGAAAGGGAAGTTGGCTGCAGAGTGCTGAAGCAGGTGGACTCAAGGCAGGCTACCCTGGGCTCACACACCACCAGCTCAAAGCACTTACTGGCTGCGTGTGTGACCTTAGGCTCAGAACCCTCCTCCGCAAAATGAAGATAATGTTAAGTGCTACTTATTGGGGTCACTGTGATGGTCAAATGAGAGTGCCAGACTCTCAGTAAGCGCTCAACTGGTGTCACGTATTGTTATTATTAAGGAAGGTCACTATTATGAGGAATCTCACTGCCAAAATCCAGAAATTTTCTTCTTTGAAACCACTGAAACGACTGATTCACAAAAGAGTAAATGGTTTGCAAGCTGGTGCCTGTCTTGCGGAAGGAACACTTGGTCTAAAACCCTATGCGATTCCGTAGTAAAACTAAACTAAACATCTGTAGAGCGCTTCAGTGCTCTCAAGATTACTCGCTGATCTTGGCGAAAATCCAAGGTAGGTGTTATTTTTCTCGCCTTATACCTACATGTAAACATGAAGTTAGTAGAGTTGGGACTCGAAGCCAGGCCAACTTATCCCAAATCCTCTTCTCTTCCCACTACACTGTGAAGTGAAACTGTTCCTTAACTGGTGCATTGGACCTCAAGGCTGAATCCAGTAAGAAGCAAGAGTACTTTGAGTTTCCACCTCTTCCAGCTAATAGAAACCATCACCCAATACGAATGGAGCCAAATGCCATAGGTTGAACCTCCCCACTCTCACTCCTTATATCGAGCACCATGACACACTGAGCTCTTACTAGGTTCCGATGGCTGTTCTCAACACTTTCCATCTATAAATATAGACAACTCCAACATATAGGCACTACCTTCATCCTCACCTTACAGATGAGAAGTGTGAGGTAGGGAAACACCATTTGCCCCAAACCACACCAGCTTGGAAGTGACATGCGGGTTTCAAACTCAAATACGTCTAGATCTCTGAGCTGTTCGTGCTTTGCATAAAAGTACCTGGATAAGAGAGATGGGTGGGGCTGAAATGTAGCCCCAGCTCTGCCCTGGGGGCTGTCTTCGCAGTGGCACAGCTCAGAAGGGATGCATTTTTCTAAGTGCACAGTGCCCTGTGTAGGACCTGCTCAGGTAGTGGCTCCAAAGCCACGCTCTTAACCACAAGTCTACATTCTTAAACACTTGACTGCTGTCCCGAGAGGTAGTACCAGCTGAAAATATAAACTCAAGAGTATTGATAAATGTATGAATAATATATAATACGTAATGGGTTAAAGGGGAATGGGATTTAGAGGGATGGGGTAAATTATACCTTAATCTTCTCTGGCTGACTTCCCTGTCACACACCTGTCATAGGTCTTGTTTGTAAAGAAAATCAAACATTAACAGTACCTTTGTTCAGCTGCAAATATGTTGAAATGTGCAACCACATTCTGCCTTAATAGCTAGACATTAATGTAAGATAGTCTCAAACACAAGAAGACTTTGAGGAAACCAGAACACCTTTCCCAATTAGGACATTGTTATCATTTATTCACCCATGTTCTCCTAGTCCAAAACAAACACTGCTCATTTCTCATCTCACTGAGTGCTTATTTAATTAGCTGAAATGGAATCTGGTCTTGGTCATGTAAAATCAGCCACACACACCATTACCAGTTAAAACTGGTTTCGACACAGAACTCAAGTCTTTCCAGAATTGTTTATACCACAGGACACAGGACACTAACACTCCACCAAGCCCCAGAATCCCATTCCTGTTACCAGAAAACCACTTCTCTGTGGAAAGTGTGATTACTAAAATCCGTAGCACTTTGGAGCTAATTTCAAACATGCTGAACGAATATCAGGGAATGAACATCCCTACTGATACAATTCAACTGACAGTATATATTTATAAATTATAACAATATGCATCAGGGTGACACCATACAATACAATTGCAATGTAAATATTGGCCTGTGACTAGGTATTTCGATAGGGCATGGACTCCCCAATTTGCCCTGGTCCTCACCACTCCCTATTGTCCCCCTGATTGGGGCCAAGTGCCAGTTTCCATTTATCACATGGTACTTTAAAAAAACTACAATCATTGTTCATAGGAATGAAATGTATCTCTATAAACATAAACTACATCTGCATCAAAGCTGGAAAGAAAAAAAGATAGACTGAAAGGGCTAGGAGTTCATAATATTTGGGAAAAGATAGTTCTTTGTGCAATGAAGAATATTCCTAAATGTTTAATGTTTTAAAAAATTGCCCTTTACAATATAGACAGTAGCCCTCTTCCCTCCTTCCTCAATCCCTTCAAAAATAATTATTTGAGTTTTAAATGCCAGGAGTTATTAAATATCCAGGTACTAATCCCTCCTTTATTTAGCTGGTGTCAGGACCAGACTTGCCCGGGGAAATAAGAAAAAATTTCCAAAGAAATGTCTTTCAGAGAGAGGTTTTCTAGATCCTTCAGGGGTTGTTAGGGATTGTAGATCTGATACTTCTTAACGCCTGGATCTTTGTTTTCCCTCTTAATTTCAGCACAAAACCCTACTACCTTAAACTAAGCAACATCAAATTCTTTTTACCTCAATTTGCACTCATTTCCATAAAACCAGATTCCTCTGACTGTACCTGGGCAAAAGGCCCCCCCAAAAACAGTTAGGCAGGCTTTCTCTGTTTCCTACTTGGATTATCCTGTAATGAAATCGTAACAAGGTACATGGAATCCAAAGGTACATGAAATCTCAAAGTACTTGGAACTACCTACGCTTATGTTTAACTCTGTGATTGATGTAAAATAAGGTATTAAACTACTTCCAAAGAAATAGTCAGTTTCACCTAGATTTAAAAAACTAAGGACCTGACAATTTACCATCCCAGACAGTTACTGTAACAAAACATTTTTCTTTTCCTTTCTCTTCTCTTCTTTTTCCTTTTCTCTTTCTTCCTCCATCTCTCCCTCCCTCTCTCCTTCCTTTTCTTCTTCTCATTCTTTCCTTCCTTCTTTCAGTGAACACCTGCTCCTTGTGGGCGAGGTCGTTTTATTTACACACCATTTTTGCTTGGTACGTGCTACCACTAAGCCGATAGCTGCCCAGTAGACTTCTGATACTGTCATTGGGTTGTTCCCGGTTTTGCTGGGTAGATGGATGATACTCTGACAAGAGAGGACTTCATTTGGAAACACGGAATCCTAATACCATATTAAACCTGACACTTCTGGCTTTCAAAGGACTTTCAGCATCTCATTTGGCCCTTACGGGTAGGAGGAACCATGTCCATTTTCAGTTGAAAACCAGTCTCAAAGAAGTTAAAAACCATGGCATTGCTGGGTCTCCTTCCATTCCAGAAAGTCCTTTAAGATAACAACCACCAGAAATGTTTAAACTCCTTCACCCCAAATATAATTTATAATAAAAGACAATATAGAATTTCTTTTTATCAAACTCTATCTGCCATACGTGATCTTCAAAAGGAACAGATACCCTCTTTGACATTAACGTTCTATTTGAAGGACATTTCCAAGGCCCTTTCACAAATGATTGTTCCCATTTACAAAGCTTTTTGAAAATACTCTCTCCCGTTCTGTGCAGGAATTATGGATCCTGTAAGACAAAGATCTAGTTGGAGAGTAAGCGCAAGGCAAAAATGAATTCATTTCAGGACTTTATAAAATCCCTGTGTTCATCTAAACTTTAAAAAAACATGGGTTACAAGCACACAGAAATAGAAATCTGCAAGCGGCCGTTAAAAGCACACATGCTAAAGTTAAGTACAGCTGTAACATCCAGTTGCATTCAGTCCGTGTGACAAACTGAAACGTCCACAAAAAATATAAAAGAGGTGTCCTCTGCTAGCCAAAGTTTTTATTGGCACTAAGAAAGGAGAGACAGATCATAATTCATCACAGATATTTCTATCAAGGGTACAACACAAGCTACTGAAGTTATGAAAAGTCATGGGGTACTCCCTGAAACTGGAATCATAGGCACAAGAACAGCAGGGCTCTGAGAAGAACAGCCCATAAATGTATGACTCTTTTCAAAAGCAAAAGCACGTGGTGCCTTTATGACGACTCCACGGAATCTGCCATGAGGATGGGAGTTGTCAGAAGAGAGGAACACTGACTTTTATCAAGGAAACAATGACGGGGGAGGGGACAGTGGGCGCATAAACAGGTGAGAGCAGATTAATGGGTGAAAGTCAGAGGGCATATGGCACCCTCTTCCTAAAGCTCACAGGTTACACCCAAGCAGGGCCCTATTTGAGAGACCAGAGATGGTTCTTTTGCAAAATAGAGAATAGGAAGGAAGAGGAGTTTGCAGTTCCTAGCCTGAGGGTCAATACCCTGACGATCGTTTAATAAGTGGAGTGGAGTGCACGATCTGTAATGGTTAGCCATAGCATCCTATCAGAACTGCTGAAATTGATTTGATTTATTTATTTTTATTGAGGTGTAGCTGATGTACAGTATTATATAAGTTTTAGGTGTACAACATAATGATTCACGAATTTTAAAGGTTATACTCCATGTATAGTTATTATAAAATGTTGGCTATATTCCCTGTGTTGTACAATATATCCTTGTATCTTATTTACTTTATACATAGTCGTTTGTACCTCTTAATCCCCTACCCCTATCTCGTCCTTCCCTCTCCCCACTGCTAACCGCTAGGTTGTTCTCTTTATCTGTATGTTTCTTTTTTGCTATATTCACTAGTTTGTTTTATTTTTTTAGATTCTACATTTAAGTGATATCATACAGTGTTTGTCTTTCTCTGTCTGACTTATTGCACTTAGCATAATACCTTCCAAATCTATCCATGTTGTTACAAGTGGCAAACTTTCATTCTTTTTTACGGTTGAGTAGTATTCCATTGTATATATAAATCACATCTTCTTTATCCATTCATCAGTTTGCAAACACTTAGGTTGTGTCCACATCTTGTAAATTATATGATAGCTGAATTTTATAGTGCAAAAGGGAAATGCCTACTCACTGTTCTGTATTTGGACCCAATTATTCTCTCCATTCTCCTGTAGGGAAGGAGAATTAACAAGGAAGAACCAGGGGATTTAGTTGTCAGAGTTGTATGCTCTACATTACAGAGCATCCCAGGGAGGGCTCCCTGATGGAATCATTTGTAAGGAAGGGAGCAGCTGGGGCAACATCAGTCCTTAGACTAAGGCAAGACCCTCCCCTGGCTTATCTAGACCCTGTTCCTTCTCTTCTTCCCCCCTCTACACACACACACACACACACACACACACACACACACACACACACACACACACACACACACTTCTAGGGTCTTCCCCACAACGAGAAACTGAGAAGTATAGTTGAAGGGCCACATACATGGGTATCAGGATAAGAGTAAGAAAGAACCACTAACACAACATTGTAAATCAACTATACTCCAATAAAAATTTAAAAAAAGAAAGAAAGAAAGAAGCACTAACATTTTTATCATTGTATTCAGGCAGTGATACATTTCTATTGCTTAAACACTATATAGCAAACTGAACATCTTTAACTGGTCAGAAGGCTAACAAAATTACCTGACTTTTACAAGTTATAATAATCCTGCTGCAAGGAATAGCAATGAATTCCTGAAAAATCACTTTGGTAGAAAATTCAGAGTTGAGAAAGGTAAGACCTTAGAGTACTGGCTCTTCATTTCTTTGATTCATAATCCACTTTAAGGAGCCAATGAAAGTGGTGGAGCCTCAGCTCCAGAAAAATACACCTTCCTAATGAATTCCCATAAATCTTGTATATAATTTCAGGTCGTTCAAAGACCTGAAATCCCCCTTTCTTCTACCGTATCTTTAAAAGAAAAAAAATAGTTTGGGGAGCCAAACTATTACAACAATCCTATAAAAAACTCAATATTTTTATATCCACAAAGAAAAAAGAAGAAGACACTAAATTCAAAAAAATCTTATGACATTTGACACAGATTACGTTAATAAAAATCAATAGTGTATGTCAAATATACATTTTTCCTCCTTTGGTAGCCGTAATCTTTTTGAGATTGACCTCCCACACAGTAAACATGGATATTGGTTTTCTTTGTGCAATATCCACACAAACAGGCCTTTTCCTTCCCTGGTCCTCCATCCGGAGGTTCAATGCTCTCTCAGTTGTATACCTTGGAATGGCTCTATATCATGGTCCCAAAGACAGCTTAACTAGAAGGCTGGATATGGGGAAAGTTTGAAGACCTTTTTTAGGAAAATCCAGAGAGAGTTTTCAGGCTTCCTCCCTGGCATACAGTCAGCTAGCTGTAACCATGACAGCCACCAGCCAGTGATACCACACCTGGCTCTGCCTCTCCCCTTCACTTCCACGCTCAAGGTTGCATTTCTAAGACTGGGACTGACCTTGCCTCAGATTCCTTTGGCTTCCCAAAGGGTGCATTCCAATTTCATCTTCCTCTCTCCTTTTTCTTTTTTTTTTTTTTTGCGGTACGCGGGCCTCTCACTGTTGTGGCCTCTCCCGTTGCGGAGCACAGGCTCCAGACGCGCAGGCTCAGCGGCCATGGCTCACGGACCCAGCCGCTCCGCGGCATGTGGGATCTTCCCGGACCAGGGCACGAACCCGTGTCCCCTGCATCGGCAGGCGGACTCTCAACCACTGCGCCACCAGGGAAGCCCTCTCCTTTTTCTTTATCTCCCTTTTTATCCTTTTTTCTTTCCAAATGCAGGCAAACCTAAGTATAAATCCAAGCTCTGTCTGTTACTAGCAGGGTCTCCTCAAGTAAGAGACTAAACTTTTCCAGCAGGCAGTTTCCTCATCTATAACAGAGGAAAGAATAACTAACCTACAGGGTTGTTATGAAAATCAAATTAGTGATGTGTGAAAAGTTCTCAGCAGAATGCCTGAACCACAGAAGAATTTCAGCAAATGTTAGCTCCTCTGCCTTTATACTCTATATTAATTGTAAAAATAATAGAAAACATATACAATCAAGCATTAATAAAATAATATGACCACAACAACGACTTTGAAAATTAGCCTTTAGACCAGATTTGAAAATTATTACAAAGATGCTTTTAGAAATAATGTACTTTACATTATTCATTATAGTAATAGATATGCAAATATTATAAAATGCCAATGGAGTAAACAAAAGATTAATGACTTCTTTAAAAGCTTTAATTAAAAAGTCCAAATGTAAATCTGTTAAGGCCTGCTTACTTTTATTAGAGACTGCTTTGGTTCCTAGGTTAACACAAAGATTTAAAAAATTCATTTGTACTACTGAAATGTAAAGAGTTTCCTTAGTAAGAATTAAAGGCAAGGAATCTAGAAAAAAAGAAATGAGAAAAACAAGAGTTCACCTTTTCTGTTTAGAGGGTAAACACAGATCAAATCCTTAACGTTCTACTTGACCTTCCCTCTAGCAAATACTTGCCCAGCAAGCCTAGAATAATGGAGCTGGAAGGTGGGCATGCATTTCACAGACCTCACCTCAGGGGCTGGATAGTTAAGTTATTCACCTCGCCTTGTGCTCCTTGGGCTCAAACAGAAAGTAGAAGACTTGATTCATCCCAATGAAAGTTTCCAATCCAGATCTCCCCTGGAGAGTTAGGAGGACCTTAATGGAGCTCTTGATTGGATCCCACAGCCAAGGAACCCTGGCTCCCTGAAAGCAAGTGTAAATAACCAACAGCACCCTGTGAAATGCCATTTGGAGCAAACCAGAAGCCAGAGGCAATTGCAGAATGACTTGAAAAACGACTGGCTGTCCTCTGAACACATCCCCTGACAGGAAAGGGAAACAAAGCAAAGGGGAGAGTGGATCAATGATTTCTTTATAAGTTCTCTGGTTTACCTAACTATTAGGTGACGACATTTCTAAATTACAAATTTCGGAATGACTAACCATGCATCTTTACATACAAAAATATATAGAAATATAAGGAAAAGGTGGCCCCTCCCCTTCCTCCCACCCCGGTCCTCTCCCTGGTGGCCCCAGTTTGCCACAGAGTCACTGAGGCCAGGAGAGAGGAAGGGAGGAGAGAGGGGGAGAGGGAGGTCTGTGTTTCCTGGCAGAGCTTTCAAAATGTGCATCCCCAGGAAGGAAGGGAAGGAGGGAGGAAGGTGTGCAGGTGGAATGATTTAAAGTTGCTGCTCAGTCTCCAAAATATACAAGCAGCTCACACAGCTCAATATCAAAAACACAAACAACCCAATCCAAAAGTAGGCAGAAGACCTAAACAGACATTTCTCCAAAGAAGATATACAGATTGCCAACAAACACATGAAAGGATGCTCAACATCACTAATCATTAGAGAAATGCAAATCATAACCACAATGAGGAATCACCTCACACCCATCAGAAAGGTCATCGTCAAAAAATCTACAAACAATACATGCTGGAGAGGGTGTGGAGAAAGCGGAACCCTCTGGCACTGTTCGTAGGAATGTAAATTGATATAGCCACTATGGAGAACCGTAGGGAGGTTCCTTAAAAAACTAAAAATAGAACTACTATACGACCCAGCAATCCCACTACTGGGCATATATCCTGAGAAAACCATAACTCAAAAAGAGTCATGTACCACTATGTTCATTGCAGCACTATTTACAATAGCCAGGACATGGAAGCAACCTAAGTGTCCAGTGACTGATGAATGGAAAAAGAAGATGGGGTAATATATACAATGGAATATTACTCAGCCATAAAAAGAAACGAAATTGAGTTATTTGTAGTGAGGTGGATGGACCTACAGTCTGTCATACAGAGTGAAGTAAGTCAGAAAGAGAAAAACAAATACCGTACGCTAACACATATATATGGAATCTAAAAAAAAAAAAAATGGTTCTGAAGAACCTAGGGGCAGGATAAGAATAAAGACGCAGATGTAGAGAATGGACCTGAGGACACAGGAGGGGAAGGGTAAGCTGGGACGAAGTGAGAGAGTAGCATTGACATACATACACTACCAAATGTAAAATAGATAGCTAGTGAGAAGCAGCCGCATAGCACAGGGAGATCAGCTCAGTGCTTTGTGACCACCTAGAGGGGTGGGATAGGGAGGGTGGGAGGGAGACACAAGAGGGAGGGCTTATGGGGATATATGTATATGTATGGCTGATTCACTTTGTTATAATGCAGGAACTAACACACCATTGTACAGCAATTATACTCCAATAAAGATGTTTAAAAATAAATAAATAATAAAGTTGCTTATCAAAAATTCCCTTCACCAAAAAGCCTGAGTATTCACTTAACTTTTTTTAAGCCGCCTAAACCTCAGACAGATAACCATTTGCTATATCAGCACCTTTTAAAAATGCAATGTCTCCGTAAGACTTGAGTTGCTCACACACCGGTGTTTATTACTCAGAGCCAATGGCCTCCTTACACCTAATAGAGATCATCAACGATTGGAGAACAATGATGGGCCATCATCTATGAAGGGCTCCTTGTGTTTCCTGTATTTTACATCACTCATCTCACAGAATCCTCACTCCTGGTGCTGAAAGGTGATTAAGCCATATTATATAAAGAAATCAAGCTCAGAAAAGGAAGAGACACTTCCTAAATCACATCTCTTGGTAACAGATGGGGCTGGGATTTGAATCAGGTTCTGACTCCAGTTGTATGTTTACGAAGGGAAGGGCTGAAAAAGACTAGAGCCCTGTGAGGGGGGTAGAGAACACCAAAGAAGTAGTGAGAAGAGCAACCCTGGTGGCTTCCCAATTTGCCTGTAGCATTTGGTGCACTCAGGGTGCCAGGAAGCATGCCTGGGCTTAGCCTGAGACCCAGGCCCAGCCCGGAGGTGGTACCCACCACAGCCGTCAGCATTACAATCTGCTCAGTTCCAAGCGACAAATTCCTGATTTGGACACAACTACAAAACAGGTTTTTGTGTGCAGGCCTGGGAACCATCCCACAATTTAAAACCCGATCTCTTCGTAAAGTGGTTCCCCTCACCTAGAGATCGTCATACTGAGTGAAGCAAGTCAGACAGGGAAGGACAAATATATGATATCACTTACATGTGAAATCTTAAAAAAATGTTACAAGTGACCTTATTTACAAAACAGAAATAGACTTACAGATGTAGAAAACAATCTTACGGTTACCAGAGTAGAAAGGGAAGGAGGGATAAATTGGGAGATTGGGATTGACATATACGCACTACTATATATAAAATAGATAACTAATAAGGACCTACTGTATAGCACAGGGGACTCTACCTCAATATTCTGTAATGGCCTATATGGGAAAAGAATCTAAAAAAGAGTGGAAATATGTATACGTATAACTGATTCACTGTGCTGTATAGCAGAAAGTAATACAACATTGTAAATCAACTATACTCCAATAAATAAATAATAAAGTGTGTCCCCTCTGCGTGTGATGATGGTAAGCCTGAAAACATACGCCGTGTCCCTAGAACAGGAAGTCAGCCTCAACTCCTCAACTTTCTGAAAAGGAGGCTTGGAGTAAATTTTCTCTTTCCTACTTTTGGAGATCAGTTTACAAACACCCGGAAGATGTCAAAAGCCATCTCAAATCCTACACAAATTACATGTATTCATTCTTACAGCTTTTTGTGTAGAATAATGTAAAGTCTCAAGACAAATTGGAATGGGTGACTAAATCATTCTGTGGACAAAATCCTCTTGAGGGTGATAATAACAAGCAGAGGGGGAGGAATTCATGGAACAAGCAAGCAACATGCTTCTTGCCAGCAGCACCTGCTTATTAAGTAAGTATATGAGCCAACCCCATACAGAACTATAGATCACTGCTCACGACAACACACAGTTATAACATTAGGTTCCACTAGGAGCTAACACACACTGTACTGGCTTTTATACATAATTAATCTACAAAGAAAAATGTTAACTGCTAAGTGCAACTAAGAGCAATTTCATTAATACTTGGAAATTGGGGGCTTCCCTGATGGTGCAGTGGTTGAGAATCCGCCTGCCAATGCAGGGAACACGGGTTCAAGCCCTGGTCTGGGAAGATCCCACATACCGCGGAGCAACTAAGCCCATGCACCACAACTACTGAGCCTGAGCTCTAGAGCCCACGAGCCACAACTACTGGAGCCCATGAGCCACAACTGCCGAAGCCTACGCACCCAGAGCCTGTGCTCCGCAACAAGAAACCACCGCAATGAGAAGCCCGCGCACCACAATGAGTAGACCCCACTCGCCGCAACTAGAGAAAGCCCGCGCACAGCAATGAAGACACAACACAGCCAAAAATAAAAATAAATAAAATAAATTTAAAAGAAAAACTTGCAAATTGGCAAGATGAATGCATTTACCCTAAAAACAGGAGGCCTTCTAGAACATCGCTTTGTTGTCTCTCTCACTCCTGGGAGTTCTTTGGTGTAGGGAGGAAGTTTTCGTCCACCCTCTTTGACTCCCTGGCTGGGTTTGAAAATTAAACTGACAAAGACAGACTAACAGGAGAAAAGCATACAAATCGTAGTGAATCTGTACATGCACGCAGGAGTCTTCACAAGAGGATGAAGACCCAAAGAAGTGGCCAAAGGAGGAAACTCTTAGACCTTTTAGACAAAGAAACAATTATATTTGTGAAGAATTGTCAAAACAAAGGGGTTTGGGCTAGGGGTATAATCCAACTAGGGTTAGGTAGTCCTCATCTTACTTAACTAGGAAGATAAGGGATAGTTTAACAAGGTTTGTTTGCAGAGTCCTCTGGTGCTGCCTCTGGGCTGATAAGAGTCTGTCTCTAGCAAAAGGAGAATTTATTTCCTGCCTTTAGGCAGGAAAGGGGAAGCTTTCCCTATGTTTACTGCTTCTTAACTGCCTTCCTTTATCAAATGTCATGTTTCCCTAGTTGTGATGGTCTCCATGAGGTGCAAAAAGTCCATTTCCTGGACAGTCCACTGCTAAATCTCAGATCAAAATATTCTGATACAGTCTTAGTCTGTACTTGTATCATCCCCATGCCTACGTTTTTAGCTCTCCCAAATTTATTCATCCAGGTTTTTTTTTAAATATTTATTTAATTTATTTATTTGGCTGCTCTGGGTCTCAGCTGCAGCATGCGGGATCTAGTTCCCTGACCAGGGATTGAACTCAGGCCCCCTGCATTGGGAGCATGGAATCTTAACCACTGGACCACCAGGGAAGTCCCTATTCATCCAGGTTTGATCGTTGGTTAGTAATAGCTCAGCAAGAAACACTTGCCTTTTCTTTCTTTTATATCTTTATAAAGTGCAGCCTTCCAAACACAGTTGGTACTCAAACATTTCTAACAGAACAGCTTTTGACTTTGGGTAATGAGAAATGGTCTCAATCTCTTGGTGATGTCCTCTAACTTAAAGCACCCATATTCTAATTCGCCAGGATCCATGAAGCTCCTAAAGTTGCATGTAAAATTTTTCAGTGTTTTCATTCTTAGGGAGGTAGAGTCGACTGCTTTTATTAGATTCTCAAGAGGGATAGTGAGGAAAATGAAGTTAACCTATGTCACTATAATTAGTCTTGTAAAGAAAAATAAATACAAAGTCAAATAGGCCCCCACTTATTAGCTGTGTGATCTGTGGCAAATCACTCCATCTCTTTAATGCCTTACTTTCCTTTCCTATGAAATGGAGATAATAGTAGCACCACTTTTAATGGCATACAAGGTAATTTGCACGACTATCTGCTACTGAGGACAACTATACAAATGGGACAAGAATGTACTTTAAATTATCAAAGAATTAAAAAGAGATAAATTACTTCACCTGGGAAAGTGGCTCAGAGACAAGAGCCCTACTTGGGAGGAAACTATTATTTGGGGAGGCATTTGCTTCTTCCCAAAGGGGCCGCTGAGTGGCTGAGAGTCTGGATGTGCTTTTAACAGAATCAGAAACTGGAAAGACAAGGGTAGCAATCAGTGTCGGCAAAGAGGCAGGAAAGTAATGATGCTCCTCTCTCTTTGGGTTGAGACCTTAGAGATCTACAACCTAATCATAAGTGTGAATCTTAAGTAGGCAAAACCACCCAGGTTAGAGCTCAGTTTTGAAATATATCAATACCTAAAAATAAAGTGATTTTGGTTTGCAACTGGCAGAAAAAAATTCTCTGCTACACTGTCTTCTATTTCAGATTACTTTTGCAAAGTAGAAGTACAATGTCCCTACGTAATGAAAAGTAACCAGGCATACAGGATGATATAATAGCATTAATGAAAACTAGGAGAAATGACAGACAATAGAATAGACCCACATGGGCTGAAGATATTGCAGTTCAAAGGGACTTTAAAATAACTATGCTTGCCATGCTCAAGAATGATTTTAAAAATGGAGAGTTCTGACAGATAACTGGAAATTATAAAAATGAACCAAATGGAAATCTTAGACTTGAAAAGTAATTAAGAATGGGTAGGCTTATACAGACTAAATACAGTTAAATAGATAGTGAATTGGAACACAGATCAGAAGAAAATAACCAAAATGAAGCAAGTAAAAATCAGAAGGTAACAGACATAGAAGATACAATGATGTCTAACATACATGTAATTGGAGTTCCAGAAAGAAGACTAAGAGAATGGGGTAAGAGCAATATTTGAAGAGCCATTGGATGAAGTTTACAAAGCCAATGAACAATAGATCAAAAAAGTCCTACCACCCCATGCAGGGTTTTTTAAAATCCACAAATAGCTGGATCATAGTAAAACCGCAGGAAACCAAGGTCAAAGAGAAAACCTTAAAAGCAGCTGGAGAAAAAGACATATTATTACACAGAAGCAATAATCCAGAGTGACAGTTTACTGCTCCAGAAAAGAGAGAGAGAGAGAGAGAGAGAGAGAGAGAGAGAGAGAATGCAAATCAGAAGACAATGGAACAATATCTTAACCATGCTTTAAAAAATTAACTGCCAACCATTCAAAACAAGAATGTACTTCAAGAATGAAAGCATAATGAAGACATTTTCAGACATAAAAAAGCTGAGAAAATCTGTCACCAGTAGGCTCTCACTGAGGGAAAGAGTAAAGGATGTTTTACAGGCAGTAGAAAAATGATTCTAGAAAAAAGAGCAGAGAAGAGGAAAGAACAATAAAAATGGTAAACATATGTGGAAGTCTAACTGAATACAGACTTTAAAAAATAGTAGTAATTATATATATGCTCTTGTGTGGAAAATATATAAAATATTAAAATACATTACAGCAATGGCATATGAATTGAGGGCGTGGGGTGGGGGTGAGGGGTAAATGGAGTTAAAGTAGCCAAGGTCCTTGCATTATCTGGGAAGAGATTAAAAGTATCAATTAAAAAAATGTTTAATAAAATGAAAATACCAATTAACAATATATTTTAAGTCAAGAAAGCATTATGATCTCCATAGTAACCACTAAAAGAACAGAGAAATGAATATAAAACTTCTAGCTGGACTTCCCTGGTGGCGCAGTGGTTAAGAATCCGCCTGCCAATGCAGGGGACACGGGTTCGAGCCCTGGTCCGGGAAGATCCCACATGCCACGGAGCAACTAAGCCCGTGTGCCACAACTACTGAGCCTGCGCTCTAGAGTCCACAAGCCACAACTACTGAGCCCGTGTGCCACAACTACTGAAGCCTGCGCGCCTAGAGCCCATGCTCTGCAATAAGAGAAGCCACCGCAATGAGAAGCCCGTGCACCGCAACGAACAGTGGCCCCCACTCGCCACAACCAGACAAAGCTCGTGCTCAGCAACAAAGACCCAACGCAGCCAAAAATAAATAAATTAATTAACAAAAAACTTCTAGCTAATGGAGGCTTAAAAATGTAAGCATTAAAATAAAACAAAACCCCCAAAACCCATATGCTACCAAAAGGCAAGGAAGGAAGGCAAATAAAAAGAACATAGAGCCAATAGAAAAAAATAGAAAGCACTTAATAAGATAGTCAATTTAAACCCAAGTCACGTGTACATTGACTAAATAATCCAATTAGAAGGTGAAGATTTTCAAACTGGATTAAGAAAAAAAAATCAACCATCTACTACTTATAAAAGACATCTAATATAAGGATACAGGGACTTCCCTGGTGGTCCAGTGGTTAATACTCCGTGCTTCCGATGCAGGGGGCCTGGGTTCAATCCCTGGTCGGGGAACTAAGATCCCACATGCCCTGCGGCACAGCCAAAAATGAATTTTAAAAATATATATGTATATACACACACACACACACACACACACATATATAGATAGATAGACAGATAGATAGATGGATACAGAAAGGTTGAGAGTAAAAGTATGAAAAAGATAACCATACAAACATTAGCCAAATAAATCTGCTACAACTATAATGATGAAGCAAAGAGCAATTCTGGAGATACAAACATTTCATGATAAAATGTTCAATTCACCAGAAATATATTACAATTACAAGTGTATATATTCCTAATGATACAGCCTTAAAACATATAAAACAAAAATTGGAAGTACTACAAGGACAAATAGTCAAAACCACAATTATGGTGGAAGAATTGAACACAAGCAGCAGAGTTAACCACTGAACATAAATAAAGCATTTATCCAGCAACTGCAAGGCACATTATTCTTCTCAAGCACAACGTGTAATATTTACAAAAATTGACCATCAACTGGGAATAAAACAAATCTTACTAAATTTCAAAGCACTGAAATCATATAAATATGGTTATGGTTTCTAACTGCAGTAAAATAAATACCAAAATGTTTGAAACTTAAGAACTATATATCTAAATAACTCAAGATAACATGCAAAAAAAGATCAGAATGGAAAAAAACTATTTTGAGTGAAATAACCACCAAAACACTATATATCAAAACTTAGCTGTGAAGTGCAGGTAAAGCCATGCTTAGAGGGAAAAATTATCTAGAATAAATATACTAGAAAATAAGGCTGAATATCAATGAACTAATATCATTTTCAAAAGCTAGAAAAATAAGTGTATACTCAAAGAAAACAGAAAGAAGGAAATAATAAATGGTAGATATTAATGAAGTAGAAAATAAATGTAAACAGAAAAGGTCAACAGGTCTAGAAGCTGATTCTTTACAAAACTCATAAATTCCTAGAAAGACCGATTAAGAAAGAGAAGGCACAAATAACCAATGTCAGGAATAAAAAAGGGGACTATCATTGTACATCCTACAGACATTAAAAATATGAGAATGTCATTAACAAATTTATGCCAATATATTTGAAGATCTAGGATGAAAAAGATAAATCCTAGAAATAAGCAACTTATAAAACTGACAGTAAAAGAAAAAATTTAAACATTTGAATAGCTGTCATACCATTCAACAAACCCACAAAGAACACTTCAAGGCCAGATAACTTCACCTGTGAGTTTTGCCAATGTGTCAAGGTGAAACAATACTGCTATCACACAAAGTCTTCCAGAAAACAGAACAAAGAGTGAGCACTCCACAACTTATTTTTAAGGCCAGTATAATCTTGATACCAAAATTTGACAAGGATATTGTGAAAAACAAAAATTATAGGAAAATTCTACTAATTTATCAGGGTGCAAAAATCCTACATAAAAGATTAGCAAGTGATATTAAATAAACACATAAAAAAACCCAATAACATGTCACAGCCAAGTTGGATTATTTTATGTATACAAGTTTGATTTAACACCTGAAAATCAGTTAATATGTCACCACACTAACAGAATAAAAGAGAACAAATCAGACGATTACTTTAATAGATATAGAAAAGCATGTGAAACAATTCAGGAGCCATATATAATTAAAAACTTTTAGCAAACTAGGGATAAGAATTCCCTTTAAATGAAAAAAAAATTATCTACATGGTGCAGCCATTGTGGAGAATAGTATGGAGATTCCTTAAAAAACTAAAAATAGAGTTACCATATGATCCAGTAGACCATATGGTCCACTCCTGGGCATATATCTGGAGAAAACTATAATTTGAAAAGATACATGCACCTCAATGTTCATTGCAGCACTATTTACAATAGCCAAGACATGGGAGCAACCTAAATGGACGAATTCAACAGACGAATGGATGAAGAAGATGTGGTACATGTATACAATGGAGTATTACTCAGCTACAAAAAGAATGAAATAATACCATTCGCAGCAACATGGATGGACCTAGAGATTATCATAGCAAGTTAAATAAGTCAGACAGAGAAAGACAAATATCATATGATATCACTTACATGTGGAATCCAAAAAATGACACAAATGAACTTATTTACAAAACTGAAAGAGACTCACAGAAATAGACTCACAATAGAAAACAAACTTATGGCTACCAAAGGGGAAAGGAGGGCAGGGATAACTTAAGAGTTTGGAATTAACATATAAACACTACTAAATATAAAATAGATAACTAACAAGGACCTACTGTATAGTACAGGGAACTATACTCAATATCCTGTAATAATCTATAAGGGAAAAGAATCTGAAAAAGAATATATATATATATATATATATAACTGAATCACTTTGCTGTACACCTGAAACTAACACAACATTGTAAACCAACTATACTTCAATTAAAAAAAAAAATCTACAAAAATCACCATAGTTGATGAACAAATGATAAATGTTGAAAGTCTTTCGAGACCTCAAAAGGGAAAAGGATATGTACTATCAGCACTTCTATTCAACACTGTACAATCTGCCTGTGCAAAATGACAAAGAAGAAATTTTTAAGCATAAAGATTAGAAAAAAAACAAATTTCTCAGATGATACGATTGTGTATATAAAAAATACATAAGAATCTACAGATAAATTACTAGAATTCATTTCATAAGTTAGCTAGGCTCTGGATACAAAGTCAATTTTTAAAGTTATATTTCTATAGGTTAGCAAAAAAAGAATTCGAAAATAAAATTTAAGAACGGAAACAATATACAGCAGAGTAAAAAAAATACCTAGGAATAAATCCAATACAAGGTGTGAAAGACGTTTACAGACAAAACTATGGAACATCACTGAAAGAAATTTTGAAAGCTCTAAATAAATAGAGGCATATACCATGTTCATGGACCAGAAGATTCAATATTATAAAGATATTAATTTTGCCCAAATTTATTAATAAACGCAATGTGATCTCAATCAAAATCCCAACAGTTTAAGTCTTTGTTGTTGCTGTTGTTTTGTTTTGGTGGAACTTAATAAGCTGATTCTAAAATGTTGCATAAATGTAAAAGACAGAGACTAGACAAGAAACTCTTAAAGAACAAAATAAGAGGACTTGATCTAATGAATATAAACTCCTATTATAAAACTACAGTGTGGTATTGGTGCAAAAATATTCTCATAGACAAAAGGAATAGACTAGAGAGCCCAAACACACATTGGGACACTTGAATTATGAACAAGGTAGCCCCACAGGGCAGTGGGAACAGAATGGACTTACCAGTAAATTATGCTGGGATAACTGGAGGTCCATAAATTATTTTAATTTAAAACTTTAACCCCATCTCACACAATATGCAAAAATTAATTCCCAGTGAATTGTAAATATAAATTTGGGGGTTAAAACTGAGAAGTTTCTAGAAAAAAATATAGAAGACTATGTTTATAACCTCAGAGTAGGAAAAGACTTATTGAACAGAACACAATGAAACACTAACCATAAAGGAAAACGGAATCTGTAAAGGACTTGGTTATTAAAATTAAGAACCTCTTTTCATCCTTAAGACAGTGAATAGGCAAGCAACAGAATGAAGATTGTGCCACACGTACGACCAACAGTGAGCTCACATCCAGAATATATTTTAAAATACCTACAAATCAGTAAGAAAAAGACAAACAACCCAATGACAAAGGGGACAAGAGACTTGAACAACCATGTCACAAAATATTGCAAATGGCCAATAAACATGAAAAAGTGCTCAACCTCATCAATAAGGAAAAAGCAAATTAACTCCACAATGTGATATTGCTGCAAAACCACCAGAAAGGCTAAAATTACAAAGACTGACAATGTTGGCAAGGATAAGGAGCAAGGGAAATTCCCATATGTTGTGGGTGGGAGTATGTTGGTACAACTACTTTGGAAACCAGTTTGGTATTATCTACTAAAGTTGATGATACACATAACCTATGAGCTAGCAATTCCTCTCCTGGGTACAGACCAAACAGAAATGCATGTCCACAGGCACCAAGAAACACAAACAAGAGTGATGACAGCCACCTTATCCACAGACCCCAAATGGACCATCCAAGGTCCTCCAACAAAACAGTGGATAAATGCGGATAAATGATTGTGCTATACTCATATAATAGTTTTCCGCACAGCATAGGGAAAGGAAAAAACTACAGCCACAAGCAACAACATTCATAAATATCACAAAGCAAAGAATCCAGACACATGTGAATACATACTCCATTACTCCATTCATTCCTTGCTCAAAAAGACAGGCGAAACCAAAATACTGTGTTTAGAGATAGGCGCTTTGTCGGAAAAACTGTAAAGAAAAGTGAGGAAATGTTTACCAAAAAACATCAGGACAGGTTTTCTGTTTTTTACCTTTGGGCAGGGGTGAGTAGTGATTGGGAGAGGGTCACAAGAGAGGATTCTAGGGTACTGGCAGTGTTCCAATTTTTATCCTCGTGTTGGTTACAAGGTGTGGGTTGCAAGGTGTTACGTGTGATAAGTCACTGCACTCTGCATCTCTATTTTGCGCACTTTTTTGTATGTGTACGAAATCTCAGTTAAAGGGGGTTAATAAATAAATCAAATGCATCTACAATTAAACAAAAAAACTTCATTGTGTCAATACCCATGTATATTGCCTGCAATCAAAAAGAGAATAGCTTGAAAAGCGGCGGGGGGGGGGGGGGGGGCAAGTATCCTCACTGAGGCCCATTATCTTTTTACAGCTTTTGTGCTAACACCTTATTTACAAAACTTGTTTACAAAACTGAAATAGACTCACAGAAATAGACTCACAATAGAAAACAAACTTATGGCTACCAAAGGGGAAAGGAGGGCAGGGATAACTTAGGAGTTTGGAATTAACATATAAACACTACTAAATATAAAATAGATAACTAACAAGGACCTACTGTATAGTACAGGGAACTCTACTCAATATGCTGTAATAATCTATAAGGGTTCACAAGCACTGTGAATCATTGAGCACTCCTGACCAGTTCACAATGAGTGGGTTTCCCACTCATCCGTAATCCATTCGATGAGTGGATGATGGTGCACTGGTCCAGATAATGCACATTATATAAAGGTCCTGAGATCTTCCAGAAGATCTCCAATAAAGGATACCCAACCCCTGCTCTTCCCTCCTCTCCTCACGGGCCAATGTTTTTCTTTCTTTAGTTCTCAGCTCCAGGTCTCTTCTACAGGGAATCCTTCCTTGCACCTACCCCTACCCGGAATGGGGTAACGTCTCCTTTTGACATTAGTGCTGGTCATTCTCAGTTTGTCCCCACCTCCCAGTTCCACCCCTGGGAGGCTGATCCCTAGGCACTAGATCACCAGGACAGTCCATCCAGCCAGCTTCTACTGGGTTCCACAGAGGAGAGGCAACGGCAGAAGCTGGGAGGTGAGGAGAAGAGAGAAGTCGGACATGTCCTCCCCACCCTCTTTTGCTGTGGTCTGTGTTCCTAGGGGTGGCTGCTTCTCTGGAGGCCCAAACCCTTCCAGCAGCATCATTCCTGCCACCTATAACAGCTCTCCACTGCTGTGCCTTTCACTGGTCCTGGGAACCCTGCCTTCATCTGGGTTGTCTTTTCACTAAATTCTCTTCACTTGAACTAGGTTGGATTCTGTTTTCTGCTGGGACCCTGCGGAATGGAGATTTTATATTAATTTATAGGATAATTTTATCCGCATGTGTCTTCTCCTGCTAGGCTGTGAGCTTCATGACACGGGCACTTTAGAAGTTACCAACCAATATTTTAAATGATATAGTGAGTTAATGAATGCATGAATGAGCCCACATTAGAATTAGAATATACTGTACATTGTACAAGGATTTCTAAAATGCCCCTCATACATTTGATGTGGCACCAACCAATCTGAGCAAACATTTTTCCTACGTTGGTTGAAAATAGCCTTTGTTGGCAGGAATATTTTTACTCATTTCAATGATTTCAATTATTCTAGCGATAAGTGCAATAGCTATGATTTCTCAATTCAGAAGCTAAGTTTATCTGAAATAAGTCATCGATGATGAGATTCCAAATGGACTGCAGTTAATTACAGCTCTAAGAGTCAGTAGGAATGCAATAAAAAAGTTAACTAGAAAAAGAAGGCTCTGCATCTCTTATTTTTTATAACCTATTGCAAATGACTCTAGAAAACAAATACTTAGTAGTTGACGGTGTGGGAAGGGTTATCTCCAGGCAGGAAATGTTCTTTGTTAATACAAGAAACTATCTACTCTACATTGTTGCTTTAGACTTAAAGGACAATCTGGGCTGATACCAATATTAGATATGCAAGTTTCATATTAATGTACATAGTTAGACAACTTCTACAAAATGAACTGGAAAATACTGATTCTAGGCCACTAATCAGAATTTCTGGAACACAGTCTGGAGCTCTGCAGATTCCCTTCTTTTATCGCAGAAAAAGTGCAGAAAAATCAGATTATCTAGAGGTGCCCTGATGTGCAAGCAAACTAGTAGGTGCTGTACAGTGTGACACTTGAATTTTACTCGAGAAAACTAGTTCATAAATTAGAATCACAACTACATACACACTATATCAAGAATTTTGAGTTCATAGCAGGGCATTTTGAAAGCACCAATTTACCTAGCATGCAAGCTCCTGGTGAGGGATATATTCTGAACTCTGCAGAGGTCAAGGTTCATCTCTTTTCTACAATATCTTTCCTGGTTAAACCTCTCCTGTTCCTTCTGCTAACTTTTTCGTTCTAAAAAGCATCCCAGTTCTGTTCATTCTAACCACGAGGGAGAGGGGAAGGTCCAATTTCTCTAGTATGGTATGAGTTCAAGATTATCTGTCATCTCCCACCATGCAAACTAGTTACTTAATAAAAGAAGACCTTTCTAATATGGCACTACTTGGGATAGACATCTGATTTTACCATGTGGAATGATATGGCATGGTTTTAGTAATAGTTACAATATTAACAATACCTTGTGAGGGGGTTTGGGGAAGAGACTGAGTTAAAAATGATTAAAATGCAGTTATACTTCTGATTCTTTTTATAACCAGACAACTTGCTTTGTTATGCCTAATTAGATGCAACAACAACAACAAAATTCCTTTTCCTTCCTTTTTCCTTTTCTCTTCAGGCGTAACTAACATAGGAAATGACCACACCAGCTCCTTACTGATTGCTTCCCTGGAAACAAAAGAGCATTTTATACCTGATCCTGCCATTACCAAAAGAGAATCAAGTAAAAATTAACCGCCCTTCCCCTCTCTTGTCCATACAGAAAGCAGTATATTTTAAAAGGGGGAGAGGGGAAGTACCGCATTCAATTCCTAAGGACTGATGCTCCCCCCTCCCCAGACTCACTCATCTCCATTATCATAAACATCACCCACTTATGGGGCGCCCGGTACATGAAGGGCCCCATCGCCTGACAGGGTGAGAAAAGAAGCATCTCTTTCAGTCTGAAAATTACGACTCCTGATGCTTTCCACGCAGCAAAGCGGGCGGGTCGCCTAGCCCCAAGGGACAGGGCGGCGTCTCTCGGGTGCCCGCAGCCCAGGGCGGCGGGCGGCGCCGCAGCTCCCGGCCCCCCTCCCGCAGAGACCGGCCGCGGATCCTTACCCGCCAGTCCGCCGCCGCCGCCTCCATCGCCCGCATGCCCCTTCCTCCGCTGCAGGATGAAGTAGGGGTTGGCCCTCTCCGTGATCCACAGCGCGTTGGCCAGCAGCACCTCTTCGGGGTTCACCCACATGTTCCTGGGCGCCGAGGGCGCACGCACAATGGGGCGGCAGGTCGGGTCCCGCGTGCACCGGCGCGCACTCCCGGACACACGCGCGCCCGCCCGTCCGCTCGCCAGCCCGCCAGCTAGGTGCGGCGGCGGAGAGCGACTTCACCACGGGGCGGCCCGCGGCGCCCGGGTCACAACAAAGCCCCCGCGGGCGGCCGGGGAGGATGGCGAGGACGCGGGCACCGCGAGCAGCATCCTCTCCCCGGCGCCGCCGCCTTCCGCGAGCCCGCGGCCGCAGACGCCCAGGCTCTTCGCTCCGCAGCCCAGCCGGGGCCCACGGCGGCGGGAGGAGGAGAAGGAAGGGGAGCGGGAGAAGGAGGAAGTGGTGTGGCTCAGTCCCGGGATCCGGCTCGGCCCCGAGCAGGGCTGCGGGCGCCGCCAGCTGATTCGACCCCGCGGGTCGGGCAGAGCTGGGCTGGGACGCGGCTGCTCCCTCAGCGCCCACCCAGGGTCCGGGCCGCCTCCGTCTCTAGCAGCTCAGAGCCCTCGCGCGTTAACACTTCGCGTTGGGGCCGCTCGCACCCTCGGTGAAGCCCAGCTCCCAGCTGGAAGGACGATCCGGACACTGCGAATGAATGACGACAGCGCGGCTCGCTAGGAGCTAGCCCGAGTGACACCAGCTTCCGCGGACGCGAATCCTCCCCGCGCCCTGCCGCAGCGGCTGGCTTTGGGGGAACCTTCTGGGGACCGGGTGTCGAGCACTCGGCCCCACGCCCATCCCAGCAGGGAGGACCTCGGTGGGTGGGTGTGTGTGTGTGTGTGTGTGTGTGTGTGTGTGTGTGCGCGGGCGCGCGCGCGCGCGCGCTATGTGTGTTTATGGTTGACGCTCGGTAGGCTAGCGCCACCCCTGTTCCCAAGAAATGTGTTTCAAGGTTCCAGACTTGGAGCTGGAGACCCGGGTCGGAAGTGGACGCAGCCAATGGTTGTCGATGTTTTTGTTTCCTGCATCCCTAGGGCAAGTTATGCGTCAAACGTGTCATCGCCTGTAACCCCTCCCCCTCTGCATTCCATGGTAATTAAAATGGCCCAGCTAAGTGCATGACATCACTTCTTTCCTTGACCTGTAGGGCATGAGCAATAGCGAAGTTGGAAGCAGCCCAGAAGCTTAGAGCAACTAATTCATACCACAGCTGTCCCTATATGAGGCGTCTGGCTCTTCGAGGACAGGACATGGCAGAATTCAAGGATTTATCCACACTTAATAGATGGATTTAAATTTGTTTTAAGAATTATTGAAATTAGAGACACACAACCCAGGCCATCCTTATCCCTAGACAGTTTTGCTTTCCCCCGGTATTTCGAGTCTCTTTGTGGTGATCACAGCCCATCCACCTAAGTATCTGATGACCTTTTCCTCACTTCTTTTTTACACCCAGGAGATCTTCATATAGCTGAGCAAAAAGAGTCTCCTCTTCCCAGATGATGGGAATTTACTAAGCTCTGCTTTGCCGCGGAAGCTCTACAATCCTAGGGACTTCTCCTTTTCCCAATGAGCAAAGCATTCAAATGAGACTTTCTTGTGGGAACTTCAAATTTTTTACTTATGTGTCTCGCACTTGGATTGCTGAATTCCTTCAAATGGGCGAGGGAGCGCATCCCAGCCATTTTAAAGAGGCTGCCTCTGTACCTGTTGGTGTCCTACCCGGTGGGCTCTGGAGAAATGGAAGTCTCCCTTCACATTATCACACTGACTGATCTTCTGCCTCTTTAGGAAACATTTTACATCTCTAGGCATTTGTGGAGACGTCATATTTTTAACACAGACTCAAAAATGTCATTTGGCACCTTTGGTCAAGGTACAGTGCCTTCAGTCATGAAAATCTACTGCAAATTTCAAAAAATAAACAATAAGATTGCAAATCATACATATGTAAAATTATTAATTTTATATTTATATAATATTAATATTTTGAAGTGCTTCCATAGACATCCTTTTATTTTATATGATTAGCATTTTTTAAAACTCCACTAAGTACCTTCATACTGTCTTTTGGAGTGTCCTTATCATACTGCTCGAAGCTGTGGCTAGACATCTCTACCTTAGCCCTAAAGTGTGATCTTAACTTAGCACTTTTTATCTGTTGGTGCTAAAATGGTACTTACTTATATAATTCATGCGTTCATTCACTCATTCATTCAAAGTGTAATTATTGAATGTCTACTCAACTCTAGGCCCTGAGCATAACAAGTGAACATAACATACCAAAATCTCTGCCTTCATGAAGATTAAAATGTAAAATTGATAATAAAAAAAAACTTACAAAAATTTGCTTTGAGAACAAGATTGGACACCAAGAGGAAAGAAGAAAACAATTTAAGTCCTTAGCTATTTTCGGGGGGGGGGGTGTTTGGGGTTTTTTGGATGATTTAGAGCACATTCTGTCCAGGAAATCAGGGGTTCCGTTATGATCATGAATTGTGATAACCTATGGTAAAAGAACACTGCAAAGAACCAAAGAAATTACAAGCAGTTTACGGCAGTTTGCCGGTCCCATACTGTTAACAGCTCACTTATTAAAATGTGGCTTTGTTTAAAAAAAAAAAGACAATCAAATATGCCCGAACTAGAAATAACAGATAAAGAACCTAATTAATCCAACCAGTTCCTCAGTAAAATAGGTGTTTTTAGCTTTCAATTCATTCCCATTGGTTTTAAGCCCAAGGATTGTCTCAAACCACTTAAAGAGGCATTCGACAGATGCCTAGATAAGATAGCAGTAAGTGACTTCACAGTCTTTATGTCAGTTGAGATCTCCTACTGCCCCCCACCCCCATGGAAAAATTCTACTCCAATAGGGTTCTGATGGACCACTTTGGAGCAATCAGTGGGTTTACTACTTAGTGGGCAGATGTGATTGAAGCAAAATTGCGAGGGTAGTAAATTTGTCTTTGGCAACTCTCATCCCCATTCCTACATGTTTCCATCTTTCCTGCTCTATCACCTTCACAGTGGTGTATTTTCCTCCGTATCCTCACCCCTTTCCCAGTAAGTCCTCTACTTTGTCTTCTAGGGACTTGCCTACCCTTGGAAACACCATGGAGTCTTAGGGATTTTATTTCTGCCCGCACCCACCTCCCAACTGCAGTGCCTACAGCATCATGGCCCAGTTCTCCCAGAAGTAAGGGCGTGAAGGCTGCAGCACACTAGTCCTACTAACCCTCCCCTTGTCCAGCAGCATCAGGAGTGGTCAGGCCAGTAAAAAATTCAGTTCTCGTTTCAGCAGAGAGAATTCACCCAGCAGATTAATAAAATGCTGAAGAAGCCAACTCCTTCCCTTGCCTTCTAGATGCTGAAGGTAACATGTCAATGAGGACTATTTTTTTTTTTTCTTCAATGCCCAGAACTTCCCTGTCCAACCTGGAAGGGCAATATTTCTAGGAGGGTGTTTGGGATTTCTAGTATCCAGTGAGGTAGAAGGAGAAGGGTAACCAGTTGAGACAGGGAAGATTAACATTAACATTGTTTCAAAGATGCAAGCCTTTGCAGTAGCTCTGATATCTGATATAGAGACCTTCACAATGGATCTGAGTTGCGACTCCAACTGGAAAAACTAGATCAACCAGTCACCGCAACCATCTAGTCTGCAAGTAATAGAGTTAATTGATGGTACAGAAGCCACAGTCTTGTTCTATCAGCTGTAAGTGGCTGAACAGATCTGCAGCCAGGACCATCCTTAACTAGAGCGGGATTTGAGGGAAAAGATTCTGCAGACTAGCTTTGATATGTAATAGTTCTACCTTGCCTCCATTCAGTGGATCACTCCACCTTTGAATTCTGAGATGCCCCGGAAATCAAAACTGAGTAAAACGTTATTTCTCTTCATGTTAGAGAAACTGTGGCCAGATGACCTCTGTCAAATGCATCTCTGTTCCTGGAATCAAAGAAGAAACGAAGATAACAACTTCTCCGGGGGAGAAAAATGAAGCAAAGTATTAGCAGAGGTTTGTTTTCTGAGTAACTGTCATTGAAAATGGCACCTTGTAATGACTGGGAAAGAGTGACAGGTAAAGAATTTAGACCACATGGAAGGGTGAGTAGACACTTTGCCTACTTCACGCTCATCCACTGCAAGTTCCCTGAGGCCAAGACTGTGAGATCATTCTTATATCCCCAGGCCTAGCACCGGGGCCTCTGTAAATGCCCAAAAAGGAAACACTTACAAGACTCCTGAGTTTCTAAACTTCAGAAAAGTTTAGAGATTTAGAAAGGAAAGGACTTTTAAGAGACGCTGAATACAGTTATGCTGAGCTCCTCATTTTGTATACAAGGAAACTGAAGCTCAGAAAAGGGAAGGGACTTGACTTGGAAGTTGGTCTTATTGTTTAGGAAACTATTATGACCCCAAACTTAACTGCAAGTTTTCCTTCTTTCTGCACACATTATTTGTCACATTTTTTCTCAAGAATTAAAATAATTTCTATTTATATAATTTTTCATGGCCATTATCTATCACTGTGGTCTGGGTGTTGGGATCCACTGATTGGCTAGAACTGAGTCACATGCTTACCCTGGGAAGGTGGTGACAGAGGGGAGGGGTCAGAAGATGTGGAATAGTCCCTAAAAGAATATCAGAGAACTGTTACCAGAATAAGGTGACTGGGCTGTAGGCAAGCCTGCACAAGAGATCTAATGGAAAACCTACTTTTGACAATCTCTTTCTTTCCCTTTCTTTCTTTTTTTTTTTTTTACAATTTGTTTTTTAATGACTATATCTTCTTGGTTGTAATTTTATATTACATAGATATAACATATTTTGTTTTGTTTAATGCTAAGAAACCTAGTGGTTTGACGCTTTTGATAATTAAGGTCAGAGGTCATTTAATTTACCTTAAAAAAAAAAAAGAGAGAGGTTATTGTAAGGCTTAAATAGACTAAATTAGGACCAGAGCCCTTCAGGAAGTTCTGGGACCAGTTTGTGTCTCTGCCTCTGTCTCTCTCACTCTCTCTGAATCTCTGCTTCTCTCTCTATATTTGTTCTAGCATCTTTTCTCCACCAACCAACCTCTTCTCCTTACCCATAGTTTCTGTTCCCTCATAACTCATGAGATCCTCTCTGGAGTTATCTTTCTGTTATTGCTTTCAAGCTATAGCTCCCACCATTAACTAAACAGTTTATCTAGGTATTTCATAGCCAAAACTCATGAGAGAGAAACTGATGGGCTCACTGTACCTTTTCATCCAATGACCAGGTTGTTGCCCAGCTTATGACCGCTGCCATTTGGTCAGATGACCAAAACATGGCAGCTATGTATGTACGCATATTTTGTGCAACTGATACTTCAAAAATTCTCACTTAAAGATCATTTGTATTATAAAATGAGTCAGTCTGAGAGTGGACTTGGCCTTCAAATACTCTACTAGCTGGGAAATGTCTGACGTCTCCCCTCTTTTACCTAAGCTAAGCAGCCACATCAATGAAGGCAAACACTCTTTCATGTGGTACATAGTTGTGGACCCTGATGATTGTAAAGTAGCCTCAAGTGGCCTCCTCATTCTTTTTAGGGATGAAGTTCTTTTTCCCCCACACAGTCATGCTGTTCTTTTGCCAGTGACTCGTTTGTCCATTTTATCTCTCATGAAACACACACACACACACACACACACACACACACACAAAACCCACTATGAATAGTATTTCTTAAATCACCACAGGTACTAGTACCAAACATGTAAATATAGGTAAAAAGGAGTTTGGGACATTGATATCAAGGTAACAGTAGTGTTTTGTTTTGTTTTTTTAACTGCACACATGTTTATAAACCTAATAAATAGGTTTTTTCTATTTTTAAAATAGAAGAATACAAACTTTTTTCCTTCTAGGGTAAGAATTAATATTTTTATTGACCTTTTTGAAATAAAATTTTATTTGCATCCATTTGTTTTTATGAAAGAAAATTTTATTCAGATTTTCTATTTCAAGACTTCCTAAAATGTCGGGGAGTAAAAATGTTGAGCTTTAGAATGGGATCAAAATTAAGTTGTTATCAACTTAAAATAGACTTTTATAGATATAAGTTGTTATATGTAAGCCTCATGGTAACCACAAAGCAAAACCTGTAGTAAATACACAAAAGATAAAGAGAAAGGAATGTAAGCGTACCACTAAAGAAAGTCATCAAATTACAAAGGAAGAGAGAAAGAGAAGAAAGGAACAGTGAGGAACGAAACAAAAGCAGCTAGAAAGCAATTCCCAAAATAGCAATAAGCACATGACCTATCAATAATTACTTTAAATGTAAATGGACTAAATGCTCTAATGTAAGACATGGAGTGGCTGAATGGATTAAAAAAACTCAAAAAAACCAAAACCCACATAGATGCTGCCTAAAAGAGACACACTTTAGATAAAAGATTGAAAGAGAAGGTATGGAAAAAGATATTCCATTTAAATGGAAATCAAAAGAAAGCTGGAGTTGCTATACTAATACCAGACAAAATAGACTTTAAAACAAAGACTATAATAAGAGAAAAAGAAATGTGCTACATATTGATAAAGGGGTCAATCCAACAAGAAGATATAACATTTGTAATTAGTTAGGCACTAAATTTAGGGGTACCAAAATATATGGAGCAGAGACTTCCCCGGTGGGCCAGTGGGTAAGATTCCAAGCTCCCAATGCAGGGGGCCCGCATTGGATCCCTGGTCAGGGAACTAGATTCCACGTGCATGCTGCAACTAAGAGTTTGCATGCCACAACTAAGACACCTGCATGCTGCAACTGAGTCCACATGCTGCAACTAAAGATCCTGCCTGCTGCAATGGAGATCCTGCATGCTGCAACTAAGACCAGTGCAAGGAAAATAAATAAATTAAAAAAGAAAAAGAAAAACAAAACAAAATATATACAGCAAATATTTACAGACCTAAAAGAAGAAATACATAGCAATACAATAATAGTTCAGGACTCTTAATACCCCACTTCCATCAATGGATAGATCATCCAGACAGAAAATCAATAAGGAAAATTTGGATACAAACTACATGTTATACCATATTTATGGAACATTCTATCTCACGGCAGCAGAATATACATCCTTTTCAAGTGTACAAGGAACATTCTCCAGGATAGATTATATATTCGGCTACAAAACAAGTCTTACTTAAATTTAAGGAGATTGATCATATCAAGCATCTTTTCCAACCGCAGTGGTATGAAACTAGAAAACTGGAAAATTTGCAAATATGTGGAGATTAAATAATATGCTACTGAGCAACCAATGGGTCAAAGAAGAAATCAAAGAGAGAAATTTTTAAAATACCTTAAGACAGGGCTTCCCTGGTGGCGCAGTGGTTGAGAGTCAGCCTGCTGATGCAGGGGACACGGGTTCGTGCCCCGGTCTGGGAGGATCCCACATGCCGTGCAGCGTCTGGGCCCGTGAGTCATGGCCGCTGGGCCGGCGCGTCTGGAGCCTGTGCTCCGCCATGGGAGAGGCCACAGCGGTGAGATGCCCGCGTACCAAAAAAAAAAAAAAAAAAAAAAAAAAATACCTTAAGACAAAAGAAAATGGTAATGTAACATATCAAAATGTATGGGATACAGCAAAAGCAGTCCCAAGAGGGAAGTTAATGGTAATAAATGCCCACCTCAAGAAATAAGAAAAGTCTCAAATAAACAACCTAATTTTACATCTCAAGGGTATTAGGCTAAGTCAAATAAGTGAGACAGAGAAATACCATATGATCTCTCTTATATGTGGAATTAAGAAAACAAACAAACAAAACCCAAGCTCATAGATACAGAGAACAGACTGGTGGCAGCAAGAGGTGAGGGTTACCAGGTGGGAGAAATGGGTGAACTGTGAGGGTTTTTTTTCAGTTTAAATCAATTAAATTTTAAAAATTTAAAAAACCTCAGGGGAAAATTGCAGTTTCCTTTTCAGAATAATACAACTCAGCTCTCTTTCGATTATACTGACAACATTCTCATTGGAGAAATACTATAGTCTATCTTGAATCTCAAATCTTCAAACATTTTTATATGTGTATGACTAAATGATTTATAAGAAAGAATATCTAGGCACCAGTACTAACACAAAAGAACAACTTACTACCAAAGCCCTCTAACTGATCAATTATATTTTAATTTCCAGCCTCTCAGAGCTTTCAAACAAGATTATGGATCATAAAATTTATATGATCTGAATAGTCAAAAGTCTTTGAAAAACTTTAGGTATAAAACATGAAATGAGAAAATGAACTTATTCACTGCACTAAAGGAGAAATAACAGAGTACCGATCACTTAATTCCCAAAGGATAAGCATGAGAATTGGCTGTCGAGCTACCTTTATCAGAATTGAGGAAAAGGCGAAAAGTAACTCGCTATTTATTTGTCCCAAGGTTCTCAGCACTCTCCTTAAGCATTTATCACTGAGGTTTCTTTTACAGGATGTACTGCCCTTCTATGATGTCTTTTATTTCTTCTGTAAAATACAGACCTAAATAGGCATTTTCATCATAAAACTGTACTGGTGAGATTTTGCTTTTTTTTTTTTTTTTTTTTTTGTCACTTGCAATCCTCTTATAGGCTGTGAAATGCAATCTTCCATAAAAAGAAATGTGTTAAATCACACTGATTTCTATTCCAATGAAAATTACACTTTGCTTTTAATGGGAATGACTCAGTCAATCAAATTGAAAGCTGAGATATTCTGTCCCTGAACGGAAGTTTTAAAAACATAATTTCTGCTTTCTTCCCTTACACAGAGCCACCCCTCACTCACCTAAAGAACACTGAGGTGGAAGGCACATACTGAAAAAAAAAAAGAATACCTAACAAATGCATCTTTCTCTACAAACTGTGGCCTTGGGTTTTAGCACAAAATCTAAATTTAAAATCTATCTCAGATGTGCCAATAGAAAATCACAGAATTCTAAATAAAGTTAGCTGGTTGGTGGTTAGATGAAACAGTGCTGCATTAGAGATTAGATCTGATCAAATCATCTCTATGTGACTATCTTTACGGCTACATTGGGACCCCCCGAAGCTGTAGGTTTTTCTCCTTCATCACTTTAAATATGTCCTGCCACTCCCTTCTGGCTTGCAGAGTTTCTGCTGAAAGATCAGCTGTTAACCTTATGGGGATTCCCTTGTGTGTTATTTGTTGTTTTTCCCTTGCTGCTTTTAATATTTTTTCTTTGTACTTAATTTTTGATGGTTTGATTAATATGTGTCTTGGAGTGTTTCTCCTTGGATTTATCCTGTATGGGACTCTCTGTGCTTCCTGGACTTGATTAACTATTTCCTTTTCCATATTAGGGAAGTTGTCAACTATAATCTCTTCAAATATTTTCTCAGTCCCTTTCTTTTTCTCTCCTTCTTCTAGGACCCCTATAATTCGAATGTTGGTGCCTGAGACTGTCCTCAATTCTCTTCATTCTTTTTTCTTTATTCTGTTCTGCAGTAGTTATTTCCACTATTTTATCTTCCAGGTCACTTATCTGTTCTTCTGCCTCAGTTATTCTTCTATTGATCCCTTCTAGAGAATTTTTAATTTCATTTATTGTGTTGTTCATCACTGTTTGTTTGCTCTTTAGTTCTTCTAGGTCCTTGTTAAACATTTCTTGTATTTTTTCCATTCTATTTCCAAGATTTTGGATCATCTTTACTATCATTATTCTGAATTTTTTTTCAGGTAGACTGCCTATTTCCTCTTCATTTGTTAGGTCTTGTGGGTTTTTTCCTTGCTCCTTCGTCTGTTGTGTGTTTCCCTGTCTTCTGACTTGCTTAAGTTACTGTGTTTGGGGTCTCCTTTTCACAGGCTGCAGGTTCATAGTTCCTGTTGTTTTTGGTGTCTGTCCCCAGTGGCTAAGGTTGGTTCAGTGGGTTGTGTAGGTTTCCTGGTGCAGGGGACTAGTGCCTGTGTTCTGGTGGATGAGGCTGGATCTTGTCTTTCTGGTGGGCAGGTCCACATCTGGTGGTGTGTTTTGGGGTGTCTGTGGCCTTATTATGATTTTAGGCAGCCTCTCTGCTAATGGGTGGGGCTGTATTCCTGTCTTGCTAGTTGTTTGGCATAGGGTGTCCTGCACTGTAGCTTGCTGGTCGTTGAGTGAAGCTGGCTGCTGATGTTGAGATGGAGATCTCTGGGAGATTTTTGCTGTTTGTTATTACATGGAGCTGGGAGGTCTCTTGTGGACTAGTGTCCTGAACTTCGCTCTCCCACCTCAGAGGCACAGCCCTGATGCCTGGCTGGAGCACCAAGAGCCTGTCCTCCACACAGCTCAGAATAAAAGGGAGAAAAAATGAAAGAAAGAAAGAAAGAAGGAAGGAAGGAAGGAAGGAAGGAAGGAAAGAAAGATAAAATAAAATAAAGTAAAATAAAATATAGTTATTAAAATAAAACATAATTATTAAGAAAAAATTTTTTAAAAGTAAAAGAAAAAAACCAAAACGGACAGACAGAACCCTAGGTCAAATGGTAAAAGCGAAGCTATACAGACAAAATCACACAGAGAAGCATACACACTCACAAAAAGAGAAAAAGTTTAAAATATATATATATCATTGCTCCCAAAGTCCACCTCCTCAATTTGGGATGATTCGTTGTCTATTCAGGTATTCCACAGATGCAGTGTACATGAAGGTGATTGTGGGTATTTAATCCGCTGCTCCTGAGGCTTCTGGGAGAGATTTCCCTTTCTCTTCTTTGTTCTCACAGCTCCTGGGGCTCAGCTTTGGATTTGGCCCCGCCTCTGCGTGTAGGTCGCCGGAGGGCGTCTCCGTTCGGATAGGACGGGGTTAAAGGAGCCGCTGATTGGGGGCTCTGGCTCACTCAGGCCCGGGGGAGGGAGGAGCACGGCATGCGGGGCGGGCCTGCCGCGGCAGAGGCCGGCGTGACGTTGCAGCGGCCCGAGGGCGCCGTGCGTTCTCCCAGGGGAGTTGTCCCTGGATCCCGGGACCCTGACAGTGACGGGCTGCACAGGCTCCCCGGAAGGGGGGTGTGGATAGTGACCTGTGCTCGCACACAGGCTTCTTGGTGGCGGCAGCAGCAGCCTTAGCGTCTCCCGCCCGTCTCTGGGGTCCGCGCTTTTAGCCGCGGCTCGCGCCCGTCTCTGGAGCTCCTTTAAGCAGCGCTCTTAATCCCCTCTCCTCGCGCACCACGAAACAAAGAGGGAAGAAAATGTCTCTTGCCTCTTCGGCAGGTCCAGACTTTTCCCCGCACTCCCTCCCGGCTAGCCGTGGCGCACTAACCCCCTGCAGGCTGTGTTCACGCCGCAAACCCCAGTTCTCTCCCGGCGCTCCGACCGAAGCCCGAGCCTCAGCTCCCAGCCCCGCCCGCCCCAGCGGGTGAGCAGACAAGCCTCTCGGCCTGGTGAGTACTGGTCGGCACCGACCCTCCGTGCGGGGAATCTCTCCGCTTTGCCCTCCGCACCCCTGTTGCTGTGCTCTCCTCCGCGGCGCCGAAGCTTTCCCCCTCCGCCACCCGCAGTCTCCGCCCGCGAAGGGGCTTCCTAGTGTGTGGAAAGCTTTTCTCCTTCACAGCTCCCTCCCACTGGTCCAGGTCCCGTCCCTGTTCTTTTGTCTCTGCTTTTTCTTTTTTCTTTTGCCCTACCCAGGTACGTGGGGAGTTTCTTGCCTTTTGGGAGGTCTGAGGTCTTCTGCCAGCGTTCAGTAGGTGTTCTGTAGGAGTTGTTCCTCATGTAGATGTATTTCTGATGTATTTGTGGAGAGGAAGGTGATCTCCGCGTCTTACGCTTCCGCCATCTTGAAGCTCCTCCCCCTAGGATGCATCATTTTTTAGATGGAAAATTATATTTTGTTTTTTATTGAAGTATAGTTTATTTACAATATTGCGTTCGTTTCAAGTATACAGCAAAATGATTCAGTTACATATATATATTTTTCACATTATTTTCCATTATAGTTTATTACAAGATATTGAATATTGTTGCCTGTGTTAAACAGTAAATCCTTGTTGCTTATCTATTTTATACATAGTAGTGTGTATCTGTTAATCCCATACAGTACTCCTAATTTATCTCTCTCCCCCTCCCTTTTTCCCTTTGGTAACCATAAGTTTGTTTTCTATGTCTGTGAGTCTGTTTCTGTTTTGTAAAGAGATTCATTTGTATTATTTGTTAGATTCTACATATAAATGATATATAATATTTCTCTTTCTTTGTCTGACTTATTTCACTTAGTACGATATTCTCTAAGTCCACCCAGGTTGCTGCCAAAGACAATATTTCATTCTTTTTTATGGCTGAGTAATATTCCATTTTATATATATACTACATCTCCTTTATCCATTCATCTGTTGATGGACACTTAGGTTGTTTTCAGGTATTGGCTATTGTAAGTAGTGCTGTTATGAGCATTGGGAATGTACCTTTTTAGTGTTCTTAACACACATTGGCAAATTACTCTCCAGAAAGATTGTATCTAATCCTTTCCCCAGCAGCATGGGACAGCATCCATTTCTCCACAACATTATCTAATATTTTGTATGAAAGTATCTCTCACTGTTATTTTGGGTGGAATAGTAATGTGACTTTGCATTTTTATTACATTTTAGGGATTTCAACAGACACAATAGTACTTCTTTTTCCCCAAGAATAAAATAGTTTAATTTTTCAGATTATTAAAATAACAAATGTTTATCATAAAAAATGAACATGATAGAAAAGTATAAGTGAGAAAGAAAGTTTCCCAAAATATCACCACTTAGAGATAACAATTGGTCTTTTGGTAAACATCTTTCCAAATATTAATCTCTGCCTATTAATATATATGGACAGAGAGACATCCTTTATTCCCATGGCTAAGTGTTATTTTGAGGTAACGTGGCTTTGCATCTGTACTCCAAAGATTTCTTTGATGCTTCTTTAGTGTGCAGAATTAACTGAAGGTCAGGACCGCAGTTAAGGGCTCTTTCTCTCCAAGTGTGCAAGGACGAGTCTGGGTGGAGGAAGATCTGTTTATGTTCCACGTTCTTATCTATGTGTAGAATTGACCCTGAAAAGAGTTGTGAGAATGTATGAAAGGGTCAGTGGTTACCCTAGCACTTGCTCAGACTTGAAAGGGAAACGGGACAATGCAAATGACTCTGAATTCCCCCCTTTAAAAGAGATGCAGGGCTCCTATGTAAAACTTGTGGTAATCTACCCTCTGCAGCTGCCAATGCAGACACAGTGTTTCCTAAACAGTGGAGGCCCAGGTTCAGGCAGCAGGAGGGCCATCTATTAGCCCAGCTGCCCCACAGTGTTTTGATGAATCTAACATGTTTTGAAAACTGAAGCCTTCTAGAACTTCCTTTTACAGTTAAAAATATAAACATTTAATGCCATTTCATTTTAAATGTTTCTTCCCTAATCTATTTGTTATGATAGATTTTTCTTGGCAAGTGTGGCTTTGTCAACGTGGTACTTTCAAAGGAATTCATCTCCCTCCATGACGAGGGTTCCTATGGCTGATACTCAGGGTGAACATTTGTCTCTTTGACTGCTCGTCATCCGAACACTTTTCCTCTTGTCAGGGAAGCCCCTTCAATGGCAATCAGACACTCTCAGCCAGGACTGGCTTAGCTCCCACCTGCCTCCTTGGCACTGGTGTATCACTGAGCTGTGTAGCTGGATCCACACCCAGCCCTGGAGTTGGCCACACCACATCCTTCTGATGCCACTTCCCCTTCTCCCAGTCACAACAACCCTTCCAGGCCTGCCGGCAACTTTTTTTCCTTCCTGGTTTTGGGGTGGAGTGGACACAGGGAAGACAGACATTTGGGGATCCTTCTCTGTCCCTCCTCAGGTTAGCCTGTCCACACCGACATAGCACAACTCCACTTCCAGTTACAGCTGGCTCAACATGATGGGGGTGTGTGTTGATGAGGGAATTGGGGGAAAGCAGGATAGGGACGTCTTCTCACTGAGGCACATGGGTTCACTTGCATGAGAGGCCCATGTTCTCCTTCTGTTATATCTGCTGTCACAACACCACCTGGGATTCAGCCCAAGGAGCCTCTGGGGACAAAACTTTTGGGTTTGTGTGTGTGTGTGTGTGTGTGTGTGTGTGTGTAGGTATATATGCAGACATTCTGCATGTTATGTGGTTCATATTTATTGAGCATGTGCCAATATGCTCCAATATTTATTGAACTATGTGCCAAGGCCATACATTTTAGTTCACTGAATCCTCACAGTGATCCTGTGAGGTAGGAACTCAATGTACTATTAATGAACTCTGTGTTATGGATGAGGAAACCAAGTCACAAAAACGTAAAGTAACTTGACTGGAGTCCCACAGCTGGGAAGTGGTAGAGTCAGAATTCAAAACCAGGCAGCCTAAATCTAGCCTGCACTCTTCATTATAACGTACTTTTTTCCTATAAATATTGTCTATTATCACCACTATTCTATATTATAGTTGTCTCAATACTATCTAAATAAATTTTTTTAAGTGATGGAATTATTCTCAGATCATCTTGGTGTATGAGGGACTTATAAGTGCTTTGCATGCAGATGCGCAAGGCTCCGAATGAGATTGTACAAAAAAAAATGACATGACGGTGGAGACGGAAATATGGTGGGGCTACCCTCTCCAAGGCGTTTTCGGCAGGGAAAAAAATTTTTTTTTTCACATCTTCTTACCTTTTATTGAAAAAAATTTTAGAAAATGGCAGTTAATATTGGGCACAAACAAATCAACAGTGGAAAACACAGACAAGAGAAATCTAAAAATGCTTTTGGCTTCTTAAATTGGTTAAAAGCACAAAACGCGGGCTTCCCTGGTGGCGGGGCAGTGGTTGAGAGTCCGCCTGCTGATGCAGGGGACGCGGGCTCGTGCCCCAGTCTGGGAGGATACCACATGCCGCGGAGTGGCTGGGCCCGGGAGCCGTGGCCGCTGAGCCTGCACGTCCGGAACCTGTGCTCCGCAGCGGGAGAGGCTGCAGCGGTGAGAGGCCCGCGTACCGCAAAAAAAAAAAAAAAAAAAAAAAAAAAAAAGCACAAAACGCAACAGGCAGAAAGTCTCTTTTAAACAAATTAAAAAGCTGTGTTTTTTTTCCCACAATTTTCCCCAAGTCAGGTATATACATACCCCAAAAAATGGTGTGTGAAGGAAAACTGTCATATACAAGGAGTTGTATTCTGAATTAAGGGAAACAGCTGTTGAAATGGGAATTAACACAGTCATGTCAGCAACAGGTTAACAGTTTAAAAAATCGAGTCTTCAGATGCCAGCAGGAAACTGTTGAATAGCTAAAAACCTTGTGCAGGCTCTGGTCTCCAGTTCTTCCCTTCATTTTTCATTCATATTTCCATCAAGAAACTGAGACTTTTTACTGGTCTTTTTCCCTCTATCATTTTAAAGTGATAAAATTTGTGTATCTCAGTGGTTCTCAAATTTTAGTGTGTCCAAACCACCTGGAGGGCTTGTTAAAAGACACTGGTCCCAGAATTTCTGATTGAGGCCTGAGAATTTGCATTTCCAACCAGTCCCCAGGTGACATTGATGCTGTTGCTCTAGGGACCACACTTCCAGGAACCACTGGTATAGATCTAAGAAGGCACTGCAGCTGGAGGCTCTCTCCCTTATGGATTTATTTAAAGGTACCTACGGGATCTAGGTATCGTGCCTTCAGCCCTGGATTAATTTATCCCTTTTTATCAGACTCTGATTTATGAAATGATCTAAACTCATCTCTCAGTTGTACACTGGGCCCCAAATTACCTCTGCGATCCTGTATTCGTGTGTTAGACTCTACTTATAACCTACACATTAATCCGCTAATTGTTGGTGAACACTTATTAGATGCCTGGTGCTGTGGAAGATGCTGGAATTGCATATTGAAGAAAACCAAACACCGCTGGCACCACAAGAAGCTTACAACAGGTAGGAATCAAATACTATTCAAAAGATAAACATGAAATTCAACCGTATAAGTGCTAAGAAGGAAAAGGCCATGGGCTCTGTGATATTAAAGTTGGAGGTCTGTCTTAGATACAACTATTTTGATTCTCTTTCTCTTCTATTACTAGGTGGAAACTAAGGAGAATCTGAAAAGTTGAGTCAACACAATTTCCCCAGAGGCAAGGTGGAAGAGGAAAAGAGTCCCACGGCCATGTGTAATAACAGAGAGAAGACCAACTTGCTCAGCAGATCAGTTGACTTCTGGTGACCCAGCCTTCTAGGATTATTCGCTATCTCAAGTTCCGGAATCGGTTAGTCATATGGCATCTAGACACATGGAGGTTGTTTAGGAAGGACCTTTGATAATGACATAATGGTGAGATGTAGCCAACTAAATGCCCCCTGCTCCCTCTAAAAGTTGGAAGAATGGCTACACTTGGCAATTTCTTTTTATTTTCAATTTTTAACTTTTAAAATTTGTTTCAAAGTTAAACCCAAGACACATTGACTTCATAGGAAGTCCACTGAGAAATGTTTTTCTAGGCTTCCCCTCAGTCTCCCTCAACAGAGCATGTGCATGTTAATTACTTTCATTTTCCAATCACTGCTGTCCCACCACTCTACCAAGATCACCTCAACTGTGTGTGTTGTATTCTGAATGTTCTTAGTTTTACCCTAATTTCACTAACTGCAAAAGATTTTCTGGGATAAACTCCCACTTAAATCCTTTTGCTACTATATTTATAAAATAAAAATAAAGTATCTAAAATTGCAAATGTCTTTTGAATCAGAATCTTATTTACAAGAATTTACCTCACACATATACTTGTATATGTGACAAAGATGAATGTACATTTTATTGTGGTATCATTTCTATTGACGCACAAAGACTGAAAAAACCTAAATGACCTTTCAGCGGGAAGACAGTTTATATAATTTGTACTATATCCTTATAAATCATGGAAATCAAAGTTTTAAAAATATGAGGTCCCTCTACATACACATCTACTGTGAAATGAGTTTTAAGTTAATAAGTAAAAAAAAAAAAGCAAGATTCAGAACAGTATATGTGGGGACTTCCCTGGCAGCGCAGTGATTAAGAATCTGCCTGCCAATGCAGGGGACACGGGTTTGAGCCCTGATCCAGGAAGATCTCACATGCCACGGAGCAACTAAGCCCTCGTGCCACAACTACTGAGCCTGCGCTCTAGAGCCTGCAAGCCACAACTACTGAGCCCATGTGCCTAGAGCCTGTGCTCTGCAACAAGATAAGCCACCGTCATGAGAAACCCGTTCACTGCAACGAAGAGTAGCCCCCGCTCGCCGCAACTAGAGAAAGCCCATGCACAGCAATGAAGACCCAGCACAGCCAAAAATAAATAAATAAATAATTTTAAAAACTTTAAAAAAAAATAAAGTTTACTGTTTTGACGGAAAGCACGTGAAAAGCAGTGATTCATCTTTCTGCCCATGCCCAAGTATCAGAGAAAATTAACTCTTAGCTAGTGAATAACCAACAACCCAACATCTCAGCCTATATTGGCTTTAATCTTCTTTATTATTCTTTTCTCAAAATTGAGATTGCAATAGCTCTTTTTTTATGTTGTCTTAATTTTATTTATTTATTTTTTTAATTTAAATTTTTATTGAAGTATAGTTGGTTTACAATGTTGTGTTAGTTTCAGGGGTACAGCAAAGTGATTCAGATGTATATATATATTCCTTTTCAGATTCTTTTCCATTATAGGTTATTACAAGATATTGAGTATAGTTCCCTGTGCTATACAGTAAGTCTTTATTGGTTGCAATAGCTCTTAATATGTCCCTGAGGTTAGTAAATTACAGTTTTCACTATACTGCATATTGTAAGGGAAATATGTTCTGTCAAAATTTTTGAGAATTTAGACATTTGCAAAGGAGATTTGGAACATCTTTCTGTAATTACTGTGCACTGTGACAAGTACATATTTAATATCTTAGGCTATTCCTAGGGAAGGGGGAGACAGGTAGCAAAGGTTTTGTAAGGAAAATAACAAATAAAGCAAAGATCCCATTTTCAGCACGAAAAGCATTTCCTCTGTTCTGTCCAAAAAGATCAGACTCCTTACAAGACTTAGTAATGCAAAGATTGGCTCCTAAAGAGGAGAATTTTCCCCCAGAGTGTGATTTAGGGTTAGCTCTATAATCTAGGGCACACCTTCTTTCAAGGGACACGTTCTTGACTGCAGAGAGTTAAAAATGTAACCGAACCCGACTTTTCTAGCAGGCTCTGGACCCTGGAAAAGCTCCATGGTGCAGCTGGAGAAAAAAAAAAAAAAATAGGCCAGTTGGCAGCCAGGACTAAGGTTGGTGAGATGAGGGGAAAGGAACCTGGACCAAGTCTCTAAATGGTTCTTCATGCCAAGGGCTGACCAGTGGTCTTCAGTGGCATGCCATACTTTAATCAAAGCATCTATGAGAATATTATATTTAAATAAAGCACAGATAAGAAGAGCATTGCTCTGCACCCTACAAAAAATGCCGCCTGACCTACCATACCACAGGAGCATAATGAAAATACTTTGTTTTGAATGGTTTCAGCTAGGCAATCTGTGAGTGCATAGCAAGTTGATGTTGAACTTGAGTTGTGCAAATTTGGAAAATCTTTTGTAAGTTTGTGGAAGTTAGATTTCTTTCTCTTGACAAATGTAATTTTGTGTATGACCGTATGTGTAACATTTTTAGTGTTTAAGAACTGACATACCTGTATACTTTGTTAAAGAGTAAGAAGAGGAAGTACCAACTTTGGTTAGTTCTATTTTTTTTTCTGCTTCTTTTTTGTTTTATTCACTAGTTTGTTGTATATTTTTAGATTCCATATATAAGTGATATCACACAGTATTTGTCTTTCTCTGACTTATTTTAATTCTACTCTTAATAATTAAATCAGTCATTGCTATTTTCCCTTTAGAACATCCTGTGACCTTGAACAGTACTGAGTTCAGTCTAATATGGTCTCCTGGCTAAAAAATTATCTGTCAATTATCATTGCTTTCAACAGAATCTAAAGGTTAGACTGATCAAATGAAATGTAGTCTGGATAATCAGGTTCCATGAATAACTCAAAAGGTAAATCTGGTTTTCTTTCGAAAATTAATACTTTATAAAATAAAATTTTATTCCTAAAACTGAGCAGAGTCAACTTCATGCCTTTTAATGATGCTTAAAATGTACATTGTAGCAAAACCCATATTTATCCTGAAAATATGTCAACAACTTATGAAGGGATATTTGCAGTGAATGAAATTATCTTTTTCAAACAATTTTTGAGTTTACATGTGGATCAGCTATTTTGACTGATAAACTCATTCTTTTTTTTCATTTATTTTATTTTTTTTAATTTTTGGCTGTGTTGGGTCTTTGTTGCTACATGCGGGCTTTTCTCTAGTTGCGGTGAGCGGGGACTACTCTTTGTTGCGGTGCGCAGGCTTCTCATTGCGGTGGCTTCTCTTGTTGCAGAGAACGGGCTCTAGGTCCCTGGGCTTCAGTAGCTGTGGCACGTGGGCTCAGTAGTTGTGGCTTGCGGGCCCTAGAGCGCAGGCTCAGTAGTTGTGGCGCATGGGCTTAGTTGCTCCGCGGCATATGGGATCTTCCTGGACCAGGGCTCGAACCCATGTCCCCTGCATTGGCAGAAAGATTCTTTTTTTTTTTTTTTTTTTTTTTTGCGGTAAGCAGGCCTCTCTCACTGTTGTGGCTTCTCCCGTCGCGGAGCACAGGCTCCGGACGCGCAGTCTCAGCGGCCATGGCTCACGGGCCCAGCCGCTCCGTGGCATGTGGGATCTTCCCGGACCAGGGCATGAACCCATGTCCCCTGCATCGGCAGGCGGACTCTCAACCACTGCGCCACCAGGGAAGCCCGGCAGGCAGATTCTTAACCACTGCACCACCAGGGAAGCCTGATAAACTCATTCTTGTTAATCTAACAACAAATAGATTCAAATAAATATCTGGCTTAATTGATGTTTTTGATTGAGTTGACTTATTGCTTAAAGCATTTAGCCAGACTGACTTCTTTTGCTATTTAGTAGTCACAACTACTATATTTAAGGTTTGATTTGCAGTCTAGATAAGCCAAGAAGCCCAGAGTGATCACCTCGTGATTTTAAAGGTGACTCCATCCCAGGGAAAAAATCTAGAGGACAAAGTTGGAAGATTGTCTTCTATAATATCTAGAGTACAAGATTTCTTAAGGAGAAAAATCTAGAAGTGCGCTATTATATTGCTAAAGACATATTGGGTGGTTGCTAACTTCCTTCAAAACCGAAACTTGAATGTTCATGCTTACAGCATGAATGACTGTTGTTCATTGCACAATGAAATGTGCCGTGTGCCTCACATAAGCGGACTGTGAGCATGTGATTAATCTCAGCATCCTCTTTGACACGAGGCAGATGATACATCATGACTGACGAGGGATCCGTTCCTTCTGGTAGTTTTAATGCAATGGGGCAAGATGATAATAGGGAAGTAAAAGAGGAAGCCAAATACACAATATGTTTTTTTAAAAATTGTGCCTTCTGTTTTACAGACTGTACTTTTGGTCTCGTTTGTAAGCGTGAGAAAGGAAGTATGAGGTGGAATTTGAATCAGCTTCTCTTTTCAACGTTGGTCATTACCTTAAACAAGAGTGTTTCTGTGCCTTGGTTCACCCCTCAGCAAGAAGGAGGGAGACGTGAGACAGGAGTGTGACTCGCATTTCCTGAGTGTTTTTTCTGTGCCAGCCCTGGTTCTGGGCACTTTACCTATGACATCACTGACTCAGAGTGGCACGACCAGTAGTGTTAAGGGTGGACCCTGGGAGCAGGGTCCCTGATTGGAGTCCTAGTTCAGCCATTCACTCCTGTGACTTTGGGCAAGTTATCCACTATTCCTACCAACTCACACTCATTGAGCTTTTCCCCTGTACTAGACACTGTATCAAGTGTTTTTCTTATTTATTTATTTGGATCCTCACAGCATCCTTATCATAAGGTTGTACTGTCGTTATTTTGAAGACATTCAAGGTAAAGAGAAGTTAAGGGAGGGAGACTGGTGTAAAGATTAAAATCATCTGGTTCTAGAGCAACACTGCTCATGTTCACATCACAGCTAGACCACTTATTAGTTGTGTCAGTTTAGGCAAATTATTTAACCTCTCTGGAGACACATAGAGCATACTTTGAGCAGTGCTGGGCACACAGGAAAAGCTTAGTGAATGTCAGCTATTATTGTAGTTTGGTGAAATGGCAGGTATCCCTGTTTGCAAAATATATTTACTGCTCGGTTTTGAGTATCCAAGAGATGGTACAGACATCTTGTCTTTAGGACTGTGATTTGAGGCCAGTCACTGTACAGCACACACAGGTATGTGTATGAGGGTATTCAGGACTGTGCATCCTCTCTCTGGTCTCTTTTCTACCAAGAACTCTTTTGGTTCCTCTTTTGGGTTGGCGTGGGGATGAGTGCGAAGGGGAGGGTACCATGCCTTTGTGATGTCTCTGAAGAGCAAACCAGGGCTGCAGTAAGGAGTGTCATTGAGTGTGTGGTTGGTCGTCCCCAAGTCCAAGGCCACCAGCATCGTGACAACAGGAGTGTCTGCAACGTGTAACACACCCAGTGGAAAGAAACCTCATTAACTCAGAATTTTGTTTAGGGTACTCTTTATTTATGATCAAAACTCTGAAGCCCAATGGTAGGGACCATAAAATAAATGAAGACATCTCTATCTTATAATACTTAGAGGATCCTTTAACTCAAGATTTGTGAACATGGCAAAAAGATTAGTTTAAAAAGATGGAAACTCTCACTCTTGTAATGACAAATTCATGAAGTACTTATTGATCACAATAAAGTGATGAATAGGGTTTGTGTTTAAGCTCATTTTCAATACTAGTTCTTAAATTTTAAAAAGTTACCTTTAATTATCAAACTAATGAAGACTCATAAGAAAAGACAGTTAATATAAGGGCAGTTGTCTTTCTTTTTTTTTTTTTTTTTTGGTAGAACATAAATTCATTCATGCTTCTCCTTATGAATTGCTACTCTTCCTAAGACTCTTTAATTTTGAAGGAGCTGTCAGCTATGATGGCTGTGGATGAAGAGACTTCTTCCAGGACCAGCCCAGGTCCCCTGCCACTTTGACAAATCTGAAGAGTGAGGTCCCTGGCTTGGCAACCCCTAAAGCCAGTGAGCCGCTAGAGACCCACGATCAGGAATGCACTTCCCCATTTCTGTTTGACGTTGCTACTTTTTTCTTTTCCTCAGCCCACCTCTTCTCTGGGTCTGGCCCTCAGCCTATTATGACTTAGGTTTGGCCCAAGAACATAGAAGAATCTTCAGATGGAGACAATAATCCTGGAAACAAAATGGCAACATCATTTGAGTGGTTTCCATGGATTTTTTTGGAGATAGTTGATTGAGCATCTCCTAAGCCACCTGAATGGTTCAAAATGCAGAGTTCAGTATTTCCTATCTGACTAGGGTTAGGTCTTTATCGAGATCACCATGGCAATCTGTTCTGAAGTATGAAAAGGGCCTGTGTAAGGCCAGCTATTAAAGAGAAGGCACGTACCCAGGTTTGGCACATAGACCGGTATCTGCTCCTTTCTAAAGACAGCACTTTCTGTTTCCAAAGTGAAAATAGATAAACAAATTTTATTTATTTATTTATTTTATAAATTTATTTATTTTATTTTTGGCTGCATTGGGTCTTTGTTGCTGCGCACGGGCTTTCTCAAGTTGTGGCGAGCAGGGGTTACTCTTCGTTGTGGTGCAGCCTTTTCAATGTGGTGGCTTCTCTTGTTGTGGAGCACGGGATCTAGGGCGCGCAGGCTTCAGTAGTTGTGGCGCACGGGCTTAGTTGCTCTGTGGCATATGGCATCTTCCCGGACCAGGGCTCGAACCCGTGTCTCCTGTATTGGCAGGCGAATTCTTAACCACTGCACCACCAGGGAAGTCCTTTTCTGTCAAGTGTCGGACTATCAATCATCCAGACGTCCACAGGCCAGAACGCCGAGCGTAGACAAATCTCTCTTCTCTCTGCCACCTAATGACACAAATGTGACACGGCAGCCACATCTGCAACGTCTCTAGCGGCAGAACAAATTTTAAATGACCTGATAAGGATAATCAAGTAGTGTATTGAGAAGTTAAAGAATGACTATTCCCCAGGGAGTTAAATTATAATACTTAAGTTTACCTTCACTGTATTTTCTAATGTTCAAGATTACTTAAAAGGATCCTATAAATATCAAAATAGTAAAATAAAATTATTTAAAATAGGGTGAGATTATTCCCTAAAGGTCAGAAAACATATAAATAAAGGATTAAACTAAATGGCTTCTGGACACTGTTGGCAATGACTAGTTCGTTTCTAGTATATGGGTGCTCTGGAAGGGATGGAGCATAAAGGAGGGTCTAGAACTGGCTCTTCCCCATCTCATCTCAGTCTTCCTGCTTCCCACCCTGTCTCCCCTACTCCTCCTGCAACAGACAGGATATCCTGGGTTTGCGGAGCATCACCTTAGCTGGAGACCCAGGGTGAGACGGGAGAGGGACCCTCCTGTTCTGTGTGAACAGCAGCTGCAGAGGAGACATCCCTGCTGCCCCTTCTCCTCCCACCAGGCTGGTTGGAGACTCAAGAGAGATGATAGGTGGGGAGTGGCCTTTCCCTCCCTGGGATGAGGCTGTGATCTGTGTGCAGCTGGGGATGAGGTAGTAGGGAGAACGGGGAGGGGGACCGCGGTCCCTTCCCAACCCTTGTCTGTGCACTGCAGGGGCCTCAACCGGCAGGTTGGTAGGACCTGGAAAAAGCTTACCTCTGTTGCTGCCTCAGGCATTCGCAGAAGCTCCATTAATAGCTCTGGTACCTTCGGCCATCCACTCTCAGAAAAGACAATGAGATTATGTGTGTCAAAGTGCAAAAAGAAATCTAAGCGCATTTACAACATTCCTCTCACCTCCCTTCTATCCTCCTGAAGATTCTTTGCTTGTTCCTTGGCTACCAGGCTTTGGGAATACTGAGTGGAGGTGCCACACTGAAGGAACCAAGGTAGAGGATAGAGCCCTCTCCCTAGGAGAGAGCACAAGAAGGAAAATTTAGGAAGGAGGAGGGGGGGTGGGAGGAAATAAACAAGTCAAACATGAGAGGATATTTGTCTTTCTCTGTCTGATTTACAGATTATATTCCATTAAAAGTTATTGCAAAATAATGGCTATATTTCCCTGTGCTGTGCAATGTATCCTTGTTGCTTACCTATTTTATATATAGTAGTTTGTGTCTCTTAATCCCATGTCCCTATGTTGTCCCTCCCCTCTTCCCTCTCCTTACTGCTAACCACTATTTATTTTCTATATCTGTGATTCTATTTCTGTTCTGCATATACATTTGTTTGTATTTTTTTGGATTCCACATATGTTTTACAATCTTTCTCTAAGGAGGCTATTTCTCCACACTGCAGTGAATTAGGACATTGCCTTAAATGAAAGGAGGAAATAAATTACAGGATGAGTACATGGGATCATGGGCGCATATGGATGACAGCTTTCTTCAGCTGTGATGCTTGGAATAGTAATTCTATGCACTTAGCACTTAGTTCTTAGTATACTTCAGATGGAGTTTGGAAAAGACAATGCCCATCTTCTATCCAGAGATTTGCAACACACATGAACTTTTTTCTCTTTTTTTAATATTTATTTATTTTGGCTGTGAAGGGTCTTAGTTGCGGCACGTTGGATCTTTGTTGTGGCATGTGGGATCTTTAGTTGGGGCACGCTGGCTCTTAGTTGCGGCCTGTGGACACTTAGTTGCGGCATGCATGCGGGATCTAGTTCCCTGACCAGGGATCGAACCCGGGCCCCCTGCATTGGGAGCACAGAGTCTTACCCACTGGACCACGAGGGAAGTCCCACACACAAACCTTTTATAATTCTGCAGTAACCACAGGTATTCAACTCAACTAGAAATCCCATTGAACTCACTTTGGGAAACGGTCTGATCCAGGAGGGACTAGACTGGTTTGTGTTGACATTGAATATATTTGAGTGAATTGAAAACCAGAATCTGTAACCAGAGTCAGAAAAAAAAAAAAAAAATCTCTAAAAAAAACCTAAATTGCGTTACTTAGAAGATTTGCTGGATGATACTCCGCTTTTCCTTCTAATAGCTCTTGGAGTTTTTATCTGAGTTTTATTGTGATTACTTTAAGAGCGTGCTAGGTACCTTGAAAGGCTCTTTTCCCAGCCTCTGTGCTCTCCTGCTGGTTAGATGCCTCTTCCTCTAACTCAACAGTCCCAGGGGGATTTTCCCATTTTTCAAGATGCCTGTTCCTTCTTTCTTGCTTTCTTTACCCAGAGTTTGTTTGGAACGGGTTCTCGCTCCTTCTTTCTTACGTGTTACTGAAACCATGCAACCCAGATTGGGACTAGAACTCACTGTATTTTTTTTGTTGTTGAATTTTGTTTTTTAAACTTTATATTTTAGGACTTTTTTTAAAAAAAATTATTTATTTATTTATTTATTTATTTTGGGCTGTGTTGGGTCTTCGTTTCTGTGCGAGGGCTTTCTCTAGTTGCAGCAAGTGGGGGCCACTCTTCATCGCGGGGCGCGGGCCTCTCACTGTCGCGGCCTCTCTTGTTGCGGAGCACAGGCTCCAGACGCGCAGGCTCAGTAGTTGTGGCTCACGGGCCCAGTTGCTCCACGGCATGTGGGATCTTCCCAGACCAGGGCTCGAACCCGTGTCCCCTGCATTGGCAGGCAGATTCTCAACCACTGCGCCACCAGGGAAGCCCTGTTGTTGAATTTTTGAATTTTATTTTATTTTTTTTATACAGCAAGTTCTTATTAGTTATCCATTTTACACATATTAGTGTATACATGTCAATCCCAATCTCCCAATTCATCCCACCCCCACCCCCACCCCTGCCGCTTTCCCCCCTTGGTGTCCATAAGTTTGTTCTCTACATTTGTGTCTCTATTGAACCCACTGTCTTTTAATTGTGATCACACACCTGGTCTCAGGACTTAATGAACCTCAGGTTCTTTATGTCTTGTCGCAGAAAGAATTCAGTGAGAGACAAAGTAAGAAGTGGATTTATTTAGAGAGAAATACACTCCATAGACAGAGTGTGGGCCATCTCAGAAGGTGAGAGGCCCCGAAACATAGGGTAGTTAGTTTTTACAGGCGGGGTAATTCCATAAGCTAACGAGTGGGAAGATTATTCCAACTCTATTGGGGAAGGCGTGGGGATTTCCAGGAATTGGGCCACTGCCCACTTTTTTTTGGCCTTTTATGGTCAGCCTCAGAACTGTCATGGCACTGGTAGGTGTGTCGTTTCACATATGCTAATGTATTACAATGAGTGTATAATGAGGCTCAAGGTCTACTGGAAGTCGAATCTTCCGTCATCTTGGACCTAGTTGGTTCTAACCAATTTTTGTCATAGGCTATGTCTTTTTTTTTTTAAAATAAATTGTATTTTTTATTTATGTACATATGTATGTATTGGCTGCGTCGGGTCTTCCTTGCTGCGCGCTGGCTTTCTCTAGTTGCGGCGAGCAGGGGCTACTGGGGCTACTGTTCGTGTGGTGCGCAGCCTTCTCATTGCAGTGGCTTCTTCTTTTTTTGTTGCGGAGCACGCGCTCTAGGCGCGCAGGCTTCAGTAGTTGTGGCATGTGGGCTCAGTAGTTGTGGCTCATGGGCTCTAAAGCACAGGCTCAGTAGTTGTGGCACACGGGCTTCGTTGCTCCGTGGCATGTGGGATCTTCCCAGACCAGGGCTCGAACCCGTGTCTCCTGCATTGGCAGGCGGATTCTTAACCACTGCGCCATCAGGGAAGCCCCTAGGCTATGTCTTTTAAAGGTTGTGCCCTGCCCCCTTCCCTCCTGTTTCATTATCTCGGCCTCAGGCCAATTCCAATCCACTGTGGCACTATGCTCTGGCTTCTGGTGCCCAGCTTGGGCAGTGCCACCGTCTTCTTTAAGTTTATGGAGGGAATTTGAAATTCACTGAGGTCTCTGAGCTGTGGAATGAAGGAAGTGGTAACAGAAGGAACTAAAGCTATCTCGGAGAAACACTGCTGAACATCCAGATATGTCCACTGGGTCTGTGGATCACAGTTTGGGTCAACTTGAGGGCACTGGAGCCACCCTATCTTCTGAAATACACTCTGAAAGACTGAAAGCTGCCAGGGAGTCTCAGAGCTGGAAGGGCTGCAGGGAGCAGTCAGATTCCTGACTTAGAACCCAATTCACATTCACCACAGGGCAAGACATGTATTCAGAGGTGTTTTTCCCAGTTCCTCTTATTCTCTCTTTTTTTTAAAAAAATTAATCCCTTCCTTCCGCTTAATATCTATTTATGTTTTCCTCACAAGACCACTGAATAAAATCATAGGCTTAAAGAGAGGAAATCAAAGCTTTGGAAACTCTGTGGCTGGGTCGCAACAAAGACTCTCCTTGATCAAACTCTAGTCAGTCTCCTCTGAGACAGCTTCTTGACTAAACCCCAAACTTGGTCTATAAAACTGCAGACTGCCCCCCCAACCCACACCCCACCCTGCCCCCTGGCCCACACCCACTATGAGACTTGAACAGACACTGGCTTAGTTTCCAGCAGCTCAAGACCACATCCCGAGGGTAACTCCAGCTCCCCCTTAAAATTGCTGCTTGAAAAAGCTCAGTGTTGCCAGGAGAATTTACTGTCTGTTCCAGCCCAAAGTGGGAATAGGGCGGTAGGCTGCTGAGCCCTCCCACTGAGCAGTTACTTTAGAAAGCTTGCAATTATAAATGCTTTCTCTGCCCCTTTGAGACCCGAATCTCCTACCACCCAGAATTGACTTTTCAAGGACCTGAGGGCTGTCTCTTTGAGATGCAAACATTCAAGGAGATAAGGTCACAGTCTGCTCCTGGGCTCCTGGCTATCTTTCCTAACTGATATCACGGCCTCCTGGAGAAGTTTGTTCCTCCTCTGTGTAAGCACCAATAGACAGCCCCAGATGGCCTAGTCATGTGGACCAACCCCCTTCCCAGCCCCCAGTGCATTTCCTGAGCACATGTCAGTCTGGAAAGGTCTCCAGCCTTTTGTTGCAGCCAAGTTGAAGTCAGTTCACACTGGACTCTTTTCCCTATTGCAATAGTTACTATTGAATAAAATCTACCCTTACTGCTCTAACTAGATTCCAGCTTTGTTTATCCTTGCCGGTCAGGGTGTTGTTGGCATTCAGCTTCTCCTGACCTCCATGTGCCCTTGACTTGTTATCATTCCTCCCAGGTTTTCATCTTTCTTTTTCACTGAATATTGGAAGAGCAATGGTCAGATTCTCCTGGCAGAGGATAAATCTGGTTAAGAGGATGAATCTGAAGCATAATAGAGGGTGTGTGATAGACCTTGGCTAGATTATAATCATTAGCATATTATCTGATTTCTTTCTGAATGATTGACTCAAATGTTGGGTAGGACAATAAAAATTCATTTTCTCTTTGCTGTTTCTTTTCTCCTTTCCTCAACCTTTTCTGTCCTTCCTGCTTATCCTTTTTGTAACAGGGTGTAACCAAAATATTACACTGGAGGTCTTAAATTATATTTGATGTATGACATGAAATGCATTTTCCCGACATAGCTCTGTTATCTAAAAAACTGCATTTATGTTTTGGTGACACAACCAAGCCAAAGATCAGGAGAAGGTAGGCTTTACTAATTGCAGCAGGTAAGAAGAACCCCGGGGATATTTTCCAAATCAGTGTCTCTCCGAATAGCAAAATTCGGGAAGTTTTAAGCTAAGGGGGTACATGCATCTTAATGAAAGGGCTTGTCAGTTGACAGAGTCCAGGCATTCGTTGACTGAAGTTATGTGGGTCAGAAAAGGTCAATGTCGGGCTTCCCTGGTGGTGCAGTGGTTAAGAATCTGACTGCTAATGCAGGGGACGAGGGTTCGAGCCCTGCTCTGGGAAGATCCTACGTGCCGTGGAGCAACTAAGCCCGTGCACCACAACTACTGAGCCTGCGCTCTAGAGCCCACGAGCCACAACTACTGAGCCCACGTGCTACATCTACTGAAGCCTACGTGCTCTAGAGCCTGTGCTCGGCAACAAGAGAAGCCACCGCAATGAGAAGCCTGCGCACCGCAACTAGAGAAAGCCCGCGCACAGCAAGGAAGACGCAAAACAGCCAAAAATAATAAATTAAAATAAATTTAAAAAAAAAAGGAAATGCCGATGTCATCATCCCTTAGGTTCCAGCTGTCCTGGTGGTTGAGCGCTTCAGGCTAATCTTTACCATTGCAACAGAACTGGGAGTCTTTACAACTGATATATTATCTTTACTGTTGTTACTTGTCTTGCCTGATAACAGTCCTTTGTTTCTGCATTCTTTTGTTCCCTTAAGATCGTTAATAACTGAGACCTTTTCAAGGGCAAGCCTTGTGCCCAGGCCGAGATCACAAAATGGCTTAGGCCAAAAATGCCTTCTCTTCTGTCAAGAAAGTCATGCCTGGTTCTCTTTCTCCAGGGACCCCCTACCCTATCTGCTTACATCTCTACTTAGCTAGAGTAAACCTTCTGAGCTCTAACCATCCCCTTTCCATGCCAGTTCAGGAGAATTGAAGGAAGGCCCAGGGTAGGATATTCCAAGGTCACTGCCCCACTCGAGTGTCAGTGTGACAGCTGATATTGTCAGTTGAGGCCAGAAGTGACTTAGTGAGAACCAGAATGTGGGTGGGATGACTTTACTGGACGTCTTGCCTGCCCTAGTGTGGCCCCTTGCAGAAGGGAAAGCCCAGAGTTATCATTGAGAAGCTGGAGGGGTTGGGTGAGTATCCTGTCACCCATCTGCAATTCAATTTAGTGATTTCCCTGTCTATACCAACATGCCCATTCACTGCTGTGGTTGTCAAGGATAAGCTACCAGGGACTTCCCTGGTGGTGCAGTGGTTAAGAATTCGCCTGCCAATGCAGGGGACACGGGTTCGAGCCCTGGTCCACGAAGATCCCACATGCCGCGGAGCAACTAAGCCCGTGAGCCACAACTACTGAGCCCGCACGCCACAACTACTGAGCCCGCACGCCACAACTACTGAAGCCCGTGCGCCTAGAGCCTGTGCTCCACAACAAGAGAAGCCATTGCAATGAGAAGCCCGTGCACTGCAAGGAAGAGTAGTCCCTGCTAGCCGCAACTAGAGAAAGCTCACGCGCATCAGTGAAGACCCAACGCAGCCCCAAAACAAATAAATAAATTTTTTTAAAAAAGTGACTCTAAAAAAAAAAAGGGATAAGCTACAAGATGGGCATCTCTACCAACCAGACCAGCAAAACAGAGACTGCGGAGTGTAACACCAATGACAAAATCCAAACTTCCACGTGGGACAACATTCTTCAACCACAAACCCTAAGTACCTCCAGGAAATATTGTAGGACATTTAAAGAAGTGTATAGTAAACACTTGGTAAGTGTTAACTATGTTACAGGCACTGTGTTAAACACTTTATAAACATTATCTCATTTAATCCTCTCAAGATCCTGTGTGGGTAGGTTCTGTTACTACCGTTATTTATAAAGAAGACGGACCTGGGAGAAGGTAAGTAATTTACCCAAGTGACAGAGCAAGGACTTGAACTCATGGTGTGATCCCTTCCCACCTCTCTGATTTTATACCCGTACCAGGTGGGCCCTCTCTCGCTCTCTTTTTCAGAGCCCAGGTGGTCTCTTGGTCACCGCACTGAACTTCTGGCTCTTGCTCCTAAAGCCAAGTACACTCTCTTCTAAGACCTGAGCACATGCTGGTCCCTCGGCCTAGACTCATCTTCCCTCAGATAACACGTGGATTTCTCCCTCCCTTCACCCAGGTCTCAGTTCAAATATCAGCTTTTCGATAAGGTCTTCTTTAATTCTCCTATCTATAATGGCATCCCCAACACTTGCCAATTTTCTTTTTTTTTTTTGCGGTACGCAGTCCTCTCTCACTGTTGTGGCCTCTCCCGTTGCGGAGCACAGGCTCCGGACGTGCAGGCTCAGCGGCCATGGCTCACGGGCCCAGCCGCTCCACGGCATGTGGGATCTTCCCGGACCGGGGCACGAACCCGCGTCCCCTGCATCGGCAGGCGGACTCTCAACCACTGCGCCACCAGGGAAGCCCTTAGAGATAATTTTTTCAGCCAGGACTTCTGCCCCCAACTCCACCCTGTGACTGGCAACTTAATATCTCCACTTGGCTGTCAGTCAGCTTCCTCAAACTCCCTGAGGTTCTACCCCAAAGGGAGCTCAGATCCCTCAGATCCTGCCTTACCCCAATGTGCTGTTCCTGCAGTCTTCCTCATTTCAGTTAATGGCAACCCTATTCTTCTGATCCCTTGAAGAAAAACCTTAGAGTCACTTTTCACGTCTTTCCTTTTCTCACACTTCCTACCCAAACTGTCAGCAAATCATACTCTCTACCTGCAGCAGATATCCTGGCTTCAACCACTTCTCACAGCCTCTACCCCTGCCTCCTGTCCTACTCACCTTTGCTTCTCACCTGGATTATTGCAAGAATCTCCTAACTGATCTCCCTGCTTCTGGCCCAAGTCTCTTTGTTCCCCCACAGAGCAGCCAAAGTGATCCTCTTAAAATATTAGTCAGATCACATCACTTGTCTGCTCAAAACTCACCAATAGGCTTCTATCTCACTTCGTAAGAGCCAGAGCCCTCCCAGTGGGCCAGTATCTCTGCACTGTCTGTGCTTCCTTACCTTTCTGACCTCCTAGATAACTGGAATAAATAACTGCAATATCTGTTGGAAGAATGAATGAATTCACAGCAAGATCTGCTCATTCATCTGTTTGTTATCTGTCTTTTTCCACCTGAATGTAAACACCATGAATGTAGAGACTTGCACGTAGTAGGTACCCAATAAATATTGATAAGATGAATGAACATCTGACTATCTGAACTCAGACTATCTGATTATGAAGACATCCGCTTACCCCACTGTACACCACATCGTAGAACAGCTGGACTTCAGGGCTCTCTGGTTTTATGATACACTCCGAACCTTCCCCGCATCATCATTTTTCACTTCTCCCCAGCCATTTGACACTATATTACCCTGCTTTCCTCTCTTAAAAGAGATTTCACGGTGTTAAGTTTTCCTTCTATGCTAATGGTTACCAAACTCAGAATTTCAGGTTCCAGACCTGAATTTTCAAACAGCTGCTGTGATGAAACCTGGTCCTTGAGCACAAAGTAAAAAAACTCTTGCCATGTTCCAGCACACAGTGTGCACCCAATCAAGGTTAGTTCCCGTTCCTTTCTTAGGACACAGAAAAGGTGCACATTGGTTCCACTTTACACTGGGGTGCAGATGCGGGAGGCGGGGGACCAGGAGTGGGGTGGCTCTTCGGCCAGCAGAACATCTCCATTTTATTTTATGCCTGCCCTGTAGGCTTCGCCTCACTTGCATCAACCTGCAGAATGTGGAAGTGAAAAATCTGTCTCTGGCCACCCTGCCCCCGCTTAGGCACTCCTACTTCCTTCCTCTTTGCTGTAAGATTAGGTGCTCTTCCTCCCTGGACAGGAGGCACACACACGTCTTTTGGGCATGTTCTTGAATGTTTCAGCAGAAGCAGACTTCCAGCCACCTCCCGCTAGCTCCGTGATGCAAGTCACATCACTTTTTTCCTTTTGGTAAAAATCAGTTCCTCATCTGTAGAATGGGTACACTATTCACTCTATGTTGTGAGGTTCAAATTATATAATAAGATGCAGTAGTACTTTAAAGATATTAGGCATATACACTTTTTATTTATATTGAAATAAAAGTATTCTATGAGAAAACAGAAAAGTGGTTGCCAGGGGTTGGGAGGGGGGGAAATAGGGAGAAGTTGGTAAAAGGGTACAAACCTTCAGCTATCAGGTGAATAAGGTCTCAGACTGTCATATAAAGCATGGTGACTATAGTTGATAAAACTGTATTGTATAATTGAAATTTGCTAAGGAGGCAGAACTTAAATGCTCTCACCAAAGGGGAAAAAGAAAAGAAAAGAAAAAAGACAAATATGTGAGGTGATGGATATGTTAGTTAACTAGATGATATATATATATATAAATATATATATATATCAAATCACCACAATGTACACTTGGACTAACAATTTTATATGTCAGTTATACCTCAATAAAGCTGAAATTTAAAACGTAATAAAATAAGAAAGTGTAGCCCTTATAGTCTATGAAATTCTTCTATAGTGTGTAAACTAGTCTTACCTCAGAAACACAAGTACAGGGCACAGTTGTTAAGAATCGGCCCGCCAATGCAGGGGACACAGGTTCGAACCCTGGTCCGGGAAGATCCCACATGCTGCAGAGCAACTAAACCAGTGAGCCACAACTACTGAGCCCCCGTGCCACAACTACTGAAGCCTGCATGTCTAGAGCCCGTGCTCTGCAAGAAAGAGAAGCCACCGCAATGAGAAGCCCCTGCACCACAATGAAGAGTAGCCCCCGCTCGCTGCAACTAGAGAAAGCCCACGCGCAACAAAGACACAATGCAGCCAAAAATAAATAAATAAAATTTTTAAAAAAAGAAAGAAAGAAACTATGAGAGTAAAAAAAAGAAACACAAGTATATGCCTCTTGGAGTAAAAAGTTGCATTGCTTCCTCCACCTTGAGCCCTCCAAAGAGCATTTACTGTAATTCGAGACTTTTCCCCCCAGTATTTCTAGGACCTTTATAGAGAAAGAGGAAAGAGTAGAATTTTTTCCAATTTGAGGCCTGTTCTGAATTTTCTTCTCACAGCTCAATCTTGCTTCCATTAATTTTTAAAAGTTTTGTGGTTATTACCAGTAAGACATAATAAAATATTTTTAAAAGATTTAATTTAAAGAAAAAACACACCATGCATTAGTTTCCTATGGCTGCTGTAACAAATCGTCACGAACTTGGTGCCTGAACATGTCACACATTTAGTGTGGTTGTTCTCATAGTTCTGGAGGCCAGAAGTTCGGTATCAGTTTCTCTGGGCTAAAGTGAAGGTACCCCAGGGCTGTGCTCCCTCTAGAGTCTCTGGGGGAGAGAATGTTTCCTTGCCTTTTGCAGTTTTTGGTGGCTGCTGGCATTTCGTGGTCCATGGCCTCTTCCTTGTTCTTCAAAGCCAGCAATTTAACATCTTCAAATCTTGCTTTTGTCATCATCACATCTCCTAGTTTCTGTTCTCTGTCAAATCTTCCTCTGCCTCCCTCTCAGAACGATACTTGTGATTGCATTTACAGCCCACCTGAATGTTCCAGGATAATCTCTCCATCACAAGATATTAAATTTAATCACATCTACAAAACCCCCTTCCTCTATAAGATAATATTCACAGAATACAGGGATTATGACCTGGATTATCTTTGGGGTCATTATTCAGCCTACCACAGAAAGGATGCTTTTTTTTTTTTAAGTCCAGAACTTTTAAATCAACTAGAAAACTTTTGTAAATCAACTATACTTCAATTGTTTTAAGAAGTTCAAAAAATTTTGTGCTAAATAATAATAGTAATAGTAATACTTATATAGTGCATTCTATGTGCTGGACATGTTTTAAGTGTGTGTGTGTGTGTGTGTGTGTGTGTGTAACCATTTTTTTCTCACCTTAAAGATTTTTGACTCAGTTCTTTTTTTTTGGCTGCGTTGGGTCTTTGTTGCTGCATGCAGGCTTTTCTCTAGTTGCAGCGATCGGGGGTTACTAACAAAGCCCATGTGCTACAACTACTGAGCCTGTGCTCTAGAGCCCAAGAGCCACAACTACTGAAGCCTGCGTACCTAGACCCACGCTCTGCAACAATAGAAGCCACGGCAATGAGAAGCCCACGCACTGCAACAGAGTAGCCCCAGCTCGTCGCAGTGCAAGAGACCCTTTGGCCCACCTACGTCATCCACTTAATTTTCTCCTAGTAAAAGAATTTAGTTATTCCGGTAATAGCAGTGAAATATTATTAGAGCAACTGAGAGGGAAAGGAGAGGTGGAAGGATTGTCTGTCCATTTGTGTTTACAATAGAAGTAGAATCATTTAAATTTGAAACGCCCTGTCTACCTACCTTAAAGTATATTTACAGGGAAGTTATAAGCCAAAAATAAAGTTGATGCAACTGTTTAACAAACCTCAGTTAATTAGATAACCAACAATAAACTATGTGGATAGCAATGAAGCTAAACTAATGGGACTTGGTAGCTACATGAACGAAAAAGTGTCATAATAGAAAATACAGCCATCTCAGAATAACACTGATGATAAGACGTGCTTCCTGAAAGCATCAGGAATTCCAACCCACACTCATGGGGGTGCATGAGCAAGAGGAAATTTGATACGTTAACAAGTATTATGTAGCAAGCAGTCTACTGAATTACAGTCCTTAGTACACTGTAGACTATGCTAATTTTCACTACGAACACTGATTTTATGAATACTTGGAGGCTTACTGTAACTAGGAAGTCTTGATAATAATAATGATGAAAACACATTTTTGAGCCCTTCCTATGTGGCAAGCACTGTGCTAAATACCACAGTGCATTAATAGGAATTATGAATCTGAAGCACAGCGAAGTTAAGTAACTAACTTCAAGTTACACAGCTGAAAAATAGTGGAACTTGGTAAAGGAACGCAGGCAGCCCTTATGGATAAAAATGAAAGGCTATGCAACAATTTGGAACAATCTTCGAGAATCGTTGTTTTGGACATTTAGACCACTGCTTCTTCCAGAGTTGATATTAAAACCATAAGCACTTTTTCTGACCTCTACTCAAGCGACTTTAGAATTGGATTATAATTACTCATTTACTCATAGATTTCCTCCATTAAATTGTCAGCTCCTGGAGATCAGAGAACTCATCTTATCTTGTTCTTTTTGTTTTCTAAGGCCCTTGCAAAAGGTCTCGCACCGAGGAATGGCTCAATACATGTCACACTCTTCCTTTAATTGTTTCACATAGTAGAGCTGACCACTATGTTTTACTTCTCTGCTGATCACAACATTTTATTTTAGTAAATATGTATTCAACCCTCTAGCCACGTGTCACCCTCAGGCATGGTGATAGAGTGCTGGTAAACTTACACACGATGCCTGCCCTCAACAAGTTTGCATCTAGTGGGGGAGACAGACGCTGAAGGAGCCATTAATATGATACAGTGATAAGAAAAGTAGGAATGCCATCTAAGCATACAGTAAAGGGGCGGATTCTAAAGAAAGGTCAAGAGAGACTTGTGGGGAAGTGTTTATGGTTGAACGCTGAAAGCTGAGTGGTGGTGAAGTCAGATGGAAGAGGGATGGAGTGGTGGAGAGGTTAGAGAGAGTGTCCTAGGTGGGAGACAGTGTGTTGGAGGTGCACACATAAGAAGCACAAAACTAATACAACTTCATCAAGTTCTTCAGCTTCAGCACAAGAGGGAGAAAGACCACGGAGAGGCTGGGGGATTAGGGAAGGGCCAGCTTTGAGAGGGACATGTGTTAAGAGTAGGACTTTGTCCCAAAGCACTAGGAAAGCACTGGGGGGTATTAAACAAGGTTAGCGTCTTGATAGGATTTACATCCAAAATGATTTCACTTGCTGCCGTGCAGAGAATGGCTTGTAGAAGCAAAATGGAAGGCAGGGAGACCAGTTAGAAGTTATCGCAGAGGTCCAGGTGATGGAGCTTGGTGATGGCAAGGATGGAGAGGAGCTTCAGAAGCAAATGCCTAGGCAACCGAGAAGGTCAACCAAGCTCCTAATTAAAGTATTAGAGCAAGACTTTCTCCAACTGCCTCATTATTCTTACTTTCTGTGATCTTTGAGAGAAAAGAGTATTGGCTTAGTATTCTTCGGATTCTAAACGTCATCCTTAAGGTCAAGGGAGCAGCTTCATCTCCACAGTGAAGATGAACTGTCAGCTGTGGGTTGGGGGGTGACTGAGGGCTGAACATGGTAGTTTTCAACCAGAGCCGTGCATCCAAATCACCTGTAGAGCCCAGGGTCCCATCCCAGGTCTACTGACTCACACTCTCTAGGTTTTTTTTTTTTTTTTTAATGAAGTATAGTTGACTCACAATATTATATTCGTTTCAGAGGTGCTTTAGATACACTTTGATTAAGAATTTTGTGTCTAGGGTGGGAAGTACTGAGGGTCTGAACAGGGCTTTTCAGAGTACTGATGTGGGAATTAACAAGAAAGTATAATTTCCAGGACTCGGCAGCCAATTGCATGCGACACACAAAAAAGGGGGGCTCCATCGATAAAGATACTTGCAATCGCCCTGCAGGCCCACTGCAACCTGGGCAGTGCTTTTATGAGGGCTGGATAAAGCCACCCCTCTGGGCACCAGGCTGGCTTGCAGCCCCCATAGGGCAGGTTCTCCTGTCCAGTCAACAGTCGTATGTGGCAGTCCTGATTTCCCACCTGGAGACTGGAGACCTTGGTGGCATAGGAGGCGGGCTGGTGAGCAAAGAGGCTGGGAGGTTCAGTCTGGGTCATGGTGTGCCTGAGTGGCAGTAGAATATCCACCTACCTGCAGGTATAGCTGGGAAGTGAAGATGGGGGCTACTGCCTATTTAAGACCAAAGATGATGCTGAGAGCTATCAGCATAGTGCAAAGGCCAAAGGCCAGACATTGATATTGTAAGGTCGGATCTTAACAAACGGCACCGCGAAACAGAGGAAAGCTTCAAGTGAGCTTTATTAGGGAGCGCTCCCGGGCGAGGCTCACTGGTCCGAGAGAAAGGGGCCAGAGAAGTCGCACCCCGGCGAGGGCTGGGCAAGATTTTATAGGGGAAGAAGGGAAAGGGGTGTGGTGAATCTGGGAGGGCGCAGGGTATTCCTTATTTGGTGGTCTTCTCGGGTATCCTGGGGGACCGTTGGTCCCGCCCCTGGAAAGGCGGGAAGGCTGGGCTGGGTTCAAAGTCCCCAGGTCAGTTCCTGGAACTGGGTGGTCCGGAATGTCTCCAGGGCAGTTTCTGGAACTGGGTGGTCTGGAATGTCTCCAGGGCAGTTTCTGGAACTGGGTGGTCTGGAGAATTTCGGTCTGATGCAACCTGTGAATCTGATTGTGTTCCCCTGCCTCGGGCCAGTTGGCCTTACAGATATTGGCAAAGGGAAGATTGTAGTTAGAAACAGGGTTCCCTATTACTTAAGTGTAACTGGTGGCAGCTAAATGCACTGGGAATAAACAGTCACTTGGGTAGTAACCAATAATAGAACAGAATTTCCTCCCCCAAACTTAAAAGTTAATTTCCTGAAACTTAGCCTAAAAATGATATAGAAAGAAATTCTATGGTTGGGTAACTTAAAGGCCTTAGGGGAAAAATAGGACAGAGGAACTGACCTTGTAGGAACTTACAAATGTCACGTTTTCTAAACTCAAACAATGGAGGGCACACTTACTAAACAGTCCACTGCTGACATTAAACGTGGCCTAAATTAAAGGGCACAGGACAATTAATTGCCTGTAGAACCTCCTGCTTGCTAGACATTTTTAAGGATTTCTCCCCCACTTCATGGAGATGCTCATAAATTCATTTTGCATTATTGCAGATACTGTTTATTGGCATTTTAAGATATATTTGCTTTTTCCCTTTGTTTGGTTTCCTGCTCAGGTGTCTAGTCCTTGCTGATTGGGAGTTTCCCCCTGCTTCCTGGAATAACTCGGATGTTTGTGAAGGAACATTTGCATAACTGAGGAGGTTATTTCTCAAACTCCTCTACTTAGTCACAGGGTCATAAACAATTCATCAGAAGAGCATTGCCACGGGTTCTGTTCAGTTCCTCTTAGAGGTTTCAGTTCTTTTCCTCTGCAGATAACAGCTAATAACAATCAACACTTGTTGATCAGTTCCCTATGCCGAGTGCCGGGCTTGGTGTTTTATATACATTGTGCTATGTACCCTTAACAATAACATTGTGAGGTGGCTAGTATTATTATTTTTTTAATTTGTTGAAGTAGAGTAGAGTTGATTTACAATGTTGTGTGAATTTCTGCTGCACAGGAAAGTGGCTCTTCTCCTCACATTCGAACCCAACCCATTGTTCAAGGCACAGCTCGGTGCCGACTCTTCTAAGAAAGCGGCCTCTGCGGCCCCGGTCCAGGGGCTTCTCCCCTCCTTTCTCTACACTCCTGTGGGACTTGGCGTCTCTCCCACATCACACACCCTCGTAACTTGTCTTAGACCCATCGCTTCAGGTGGTGAGCCTCGTCCTTGAGAAGACTTGAGTGAACAGGTTCCTTGCACTGTGTTCTCCATGGGCAGGTCCAGGCCAGTGCTGGGCCCAAAACTGGTTCTTGGAAATGACTTGTTGACTTAGGAGGATGCCTTTCCTCTCCCGTCACACCTCCGTGCCTCGGTTATGAGGAGCCATTCGGAGGTAGGACACCAGGCTAGCTCAGCAGACCTTGTGTAAGCTTTCAATTAGGTCCCTCCATGGCGATTTCCTTTTGTTTTGTTTTTTTGGTGGTGTTTTTGGTTTGTTTTCTTTTTCTCATTTTACCCTCTGTTTCTTTTTAAATTTTTTCTTTATTTTTTCTTCTATTTTTCTTATGAGATTTAATGCTATGTTAAATTAAAAAACATAGATTATCATAATTGTTGGATTTTGTTAAGAATTTCACCTTTATCTTACAAAGCATCCTACATTTTTTTTTTTCCTATTTTAATGGGGTTTTTTTGCCCTAAACTGAACATGAATGATGTTTTTCTAAACCTCATAACTAGAAGGGGAACGTTTGGAACAGGGCAAGATGGGTGACTGATTAGTCAGCGTTTTACAGAGAAACAGAACTAACAGGATATGTTTTTATATATCTATATCTATATATGAGAGAGGGAGAGAGAGAGAGATTGATTTTGAGGAATTGGCTCCCACAGTTCTGCAGGCTTGGAAAGACCAAAATCTGCAGAGGAGGCTGGCGGGTTGGAATCTCAGGGAAGAGTTGCAGTCCAAGTTCAAAGGCAGTCTGCTAGCAGAATTCCTTCTTGCTCTGGGGAGATCAGTCTTTGTTCTATTAAGGCCTTCAAAGGATTGGATGAGGCCCACTGACACAGATAATCTGCTTTGTTCAGACTCCATGGATTTAAATGTTAATCTCACCAAACAAACAAAAAAACAGCCTCACAGGAATATCCAAATAACGTTTGACCAAATATCTGGGCACCACGGCCCAACCAAACGGACACCTAAAATGAACCGTCACAATGGGAGAAAGAGAGGAGAGGTATGACGTTTCCTTTCAAACAGGGAGCCTCACCCACCCCCTGCTGGATTGAGTAACAAATAGAAGCTTTAGTGAACAGGCTTCTTAGAAATATTTTCTTATGAGACTAGAAAACAAATAAACTGAGCTCTCTAAATGGGAGAAGGTCAAAAGGAAGAGATGCCGTTCAGATCCAGGCTGCTGATTTTTACAGGGAGATGAACAGATGGGAAGACTACTGGTGAGAACATAAGGCACCTCTCTTTGGGGAGCTGGAGACAGCTTTTGGAGGAGCCTCAGAGCCTCAGCCTGACTCGAGGCTCTTTCCAGACACCAGTGACCCCAGACCCAGCTAGTGGCCTCTTCTGCAGCCTGCATCTGCCCCCTAGCAGTCCCCTTAGAGAAGCAGGCTTTGGGCCGAGAGTGCCTCGCGCCCTGCAGAGCCCCAGCTGTCTCACCCCTGCCACTGAGAGGCAGTCCTGGTTTCCCCTCCTCCGCCCAAGCAGATCCTCTTCTGACGCATCGCTGCTAGTGGTTTTAATAAATACTTGGACTTGCTTGTGTGCATCAAACAGTATAGCTCTAACATAGCTGTAGTTCAAAATCAGGTATCCCTTAATTGTTGAAAATGATGTCTCCTGGGGGGAAAGCGGTGGGGAGGTGGGGTGGGGTAGGATGAATTGAGAGAGTGGGATTGACATGTATACACTAATATGTATAAAATAGATAACCAATAAGAACCTGCTGCCTAAAAAATAAAAAAATAAAATTCAAAAAAAAATCTTCTAACTATGCTGTCTATAAAGTAAATAACATTTTTTTCTGGTTTACTTCCATCACAAACACTTAGAGGTGTTCCTGAGAGAATAATCCAATCTGATTAGTAAAGAAAAACTAAAGCCTGTGAAATTCTTTGGAAAGGAATGCAATGTGACAACTATAAATTCCTTGGTTGAGAACAGGTAAGAATTTAAAAACATATTTTATATAAAACTATGTAAAAATAGTTCAACTATATATATATATATTTTTTGTGCGGTACGCGGGCCTCTCACTGTCGTGGCCTCTCCCATTGCGGAGCACAGGCTCCGGACGCGCAGGCTCAGCGGACATGGCTCACGGGCCTAGGTGCTCCGCGGCATGTGGGATCTTCCCGGACCGGGACACGAACCCATGTCCCCTGCATCGGCAGGCGGACTCTCAACCACTCCGCCACCAGAAAAGCCCCAACAATAAAATTTAACAAGCATTCCCCTCTGCTCCTTTCACAGTGCTGGTATTTTCCTTTGGTTTATGAGCCTCTTGTGTCCATCTGTGTCTCTGACTGCAATTTGTCAGTTCCTTTAACTCTTTTTTTTTCCCCCATATAACCATCAATGATTTTATTTATGTTTTTGGAGGGGGATTGCACCACTTGAGGGTTCTTAGTTCGCAGACCAGGGATCAAACCTGTGTCCCTGCAGTGGAAGTGCAGAGGCCTAACCACTGGACAGCCAGGGAATTTCCACAATTCCTTTAACTCTTATTTTTCTATATTCTTCCACCAAAATTTTTCCGTAGTCCCCCCAATTTTACCATTCATTCTTTCCTTTTCTTACTCTACTCTTTTCAGGCGACCTTATTCATTCTCATATATTTTCTGCACCCAGACTCACGTTTTGAATTGAATTCCAGCTTAAAATTTCCAAGTGCCTGTCAGACATCTGCATCTGAACGTCCCACAGCTGGCCCTAACACAACATGCCTAAACTTGAGCTTGTTATCTGACCTGTCAATCTGCTCCTTCTACTGTATTATTGAATTCAGTTAAGAATATTATCATCCGGGGGCTTCCCTGGTGGCCCAGTGGTTGAGAATCTGCCTGCTAATGCAGGGGACATGGGTTCGAGCCCTGGTCTGGGAGGATCCCACATGCCGCGGAGCGGCTGGGCCCGTGAGCCACAACTACTGAGCCTGCACGTCTGGAGCCTGTGCTCCGCAACGGGAGAGGCCGCGATAGTGAGAGGCCTGTGCACCGTGATGAAGAGTGGCCCCCGCTCATCACAACTAGAGAAAGCCTCGCACAGAAACGAAGACCCAACACAGCCATAAATAAATAAATAAACTCCTACCCCCAACATCTTCTTAAAAAAAAAAAAAAAAGAATATTCCCATCCATGCTAGACTTCAAGCTGGAAAGTCTGGACTTATGTTTACTCATCCCTACCCTTTGCTCTCTTCCTAACCCCCTCCCTAGAGTCTGTTACGAAAGTCTACCATTTCTAACTTTGCAATGTCTTTTGAATTCCTTCCTTTTTGTTTTCTTTTATTCCTTTTCTGTCTTTTCTATCACTTTTCCCCTATTTAAAAAAATCATCTCAGACAGTATCATGTTATTAGTTCTAGTCTTTAACCAACTGCTTTCTTTTTTTTTTTTCATTGCTGCACGGGCTTTCTCTAGTTGCGGCGAGTGGGGGCTACTCTTCATTGCGGTGCACAGGCTTCTCACTGCGGTGGCTTCTCTTGTTGTGGAGCATGAGCTCTAGGCGCGCGGGCTTCAGTAGTTGTGGCACGTGGGCTCAGTAGTTGTGGCGCGAGGGCTTAGTTCCTCTGCGGCATGTGGGATCTTCCCGGACCAGGGCTCGAACCCGTGTCCCCTGCATTGGCAGGCGAATTCTTAACCACTGCACCACCTAGGAAGTCCAAACCAACTGCTTTCTAAAATACACAGCTGAACTTGCTACTTCCTTTAATGTTTTTTTTTTTTTTAATGGCTTTCCATGGCCATGAGGGGACTGTGTAGATTGGCAAGAGATTCCATAGTCATTGCACTCTGGCTAGTCCTTTGCAGTTTATCTCCTATGTTACCTATTATGCAACCCACAGTCTGACCGTTTGCCTATTTGGCATTTTCCCAAAGTTCTTTATATAGTCTTATCTCTATGTCTTTGTTCATGCTGCTCCCTCTACCTGTAATATACAGAAAACCTGTAAGCGCCGTAAGGAATAAGGAAACAGGAGTGATCGCCATTGTCTGGTATCATCAGCAGAACATTTCCTTGAAGAGATGGATCTGCACTGGGGGATAATGTGGCATTTAATGTTGGATGTTCATGGTGGGGAGAGATACAGAAGATACTACATATCAGGGGGAGTTTGAAAATCTCTTCTTTACCATTCTATTTTGGATCTTTTAACTTTGGGCCAACTCCTTTAGCTCACAGAACCTCAGTTTCACCTACTAAAACGGGGGAACAGAGAGCACCATTTCAGCTAAGAATAATAATACCCCTCTAGGATAGATACTGTGTTAGGCTCTCTGAAGGCTGATGCTAAATGGAAAACAACAGAGCCCAAAATCGGATAAGACCCTTGTCCCTACCACTGAGGAGATTCGTTATCCAAAACAACAGCTAAAACAACAGCACTCTGAAGCTGTGAAACCTACCAGCCTTCACTCTTAAAACACCACAAGGCAGAGTGGGCATGGCCCAACCCTCCCCTTAGGTCACCCCGAAAAGTCTGCCTTTTCTGATTTCTCTTCCCCTTCAACACCATTTTGGTGTTCACTTGAACTTGATGGTCCTCCTTTGAAAATACTAGAGGCAGCCCCATGATTTCATTTGCCCCATTCAGACACTTAACAACTACCTTTTCTCTTGTTGGATGACAGATTTTGCATATTCCGCCAGGAATCTATTGTCTTAAAAAAACCCACTTGACTTCCATGTCATCTTAAGGTGAAAAGCTCATAGGATTGGCGTGGGTAAAAGGTCTTGAAACCATGGCGCCTGGTTACCGATGATCTGTGGACATCGGCAAGCTAACTCCTCCCTTTGCTATTTTTGGAGCAAAGACTCACTGTCAGTTCAGTAACACAGGAGAACTGCTTAAGGGCCAACCACAGGCACAGGGCAGAGCAGAATTTCCTACCAGTTGGGTGGTTACCAAGAATAATTCAGGACACTTGCTAAGCAAGGCCAGGCGTCATCTTCCTACACATTTCATTTCAGTATCAGCTGTTTCAGTTTCTAACACACAAAAGCAGGGGCAGTGTATGGAAAGAGCACACTTGTTTGCCAGTTAGAGCACTTTTTGTTTTTCTGACCGTGGTTGGCTCAGTTCCCCTAATTTGATTCCGTTTGTGCAGACCATGCTTCACAGTGAGCAGGGGGCCCTGACCTTGCAGGGCCCCCCACATGGCTCTGGCTCCATGGCGGGACCTGGCCTCATCTTCACCCCGAAGCTGCCATCCACTTGTTAAAAGGCGCGGTCCCCTCACAGGAAGCTAGTGCTATGGAGAGCCACATTTAGATGTAGGAAGCAGGGGTCCCAGGACCCTTTTAACACTTGCCTTATATTAATAATGTCTTTACATTTGTATCTGAAATATATGTTAAAAAGCACTTTTGAGTTGTGAAACCTGTTTGATCTCCATAAGAATCATGTTAACAGCAAGGATTATTATTTCCAGAGTCCACAAATGGAGAAACGTGGTTGGCTGAATCTGCAGATGTGGAAGCAGCAGACACAGAGGGCAGACTGTACTTATAATTTACTTATTCTCTTCACTCTTCACTGTTTATCTTCCCTTTGCTTAAATCTAAATTCCACAGGGTGGGGATCTTCATTTTCTTCTCTGCTGTGTCCCCAAAGCCTAGACTAATGCCTGGCACAGAGTTGGCGCTCAATAAATATTTGTTGAATGAATGAACTGAGCCCCTTCAGTTCCAGGCTTCCTTTTTAGGCTCCACTTTGTAGTTTGGGAAAATTTTCATGAAGGAACAGAGATGCAGAGAAAAGCAGTGATGCTCTTAGCTGTGACTATTGGTCCTCCCAAAGGGAATTAGGTTTAATTTGTTCCTAGGGCTAAGAAATGAGATGTGATTAGTAAATGGAAAATTGGTCAGTGATGGACGTGTGGCCATCATTTTCTCCTCCTCATTCTTTCTTCCATGTAGTCAGTCCCACAGCTGCCTGGTTTTCACTCTGTCTTCTCGAGTCTTTGCAGGCTGAGCAGGCCGGGTAATGAGAGCCTGGGGTTGCCTGGTGATTTGGATTGAGTTGTGTCTAATTAGAACAGAATCAGCAGCCCTTACCCTTTATCCCCCAAAGAATGAGGAGATGCTGGGAAGCAACAATTGCATTCCCCAAGCAGTTCAGAAAGTTTAAGGCTGCTATTTCTTTCCAGGCCTTGCAGATAATAGGAAGTGGTTACGGGAAGTGAAGTTACTCTGGCTGACCTCACCTTTTCGGTTTAAATTTGTTCTCACTTGTCTTATTCACGTCATGCTCAATGGCTTTGAATTAAGCATAATTCTTTAGCTAAGCCCTTAATGGGTGGGGAGCCTGTTACAAAAGCTTTACTTCATGATTGAACTAAGTTCACACACAAACACATCCAGAGGCTGATGGAAAAACAGAAAACAAACCAAAAAGCAGATCTCTGCTTCTCTCCTGTGGCAGCTTTAGTCTACACAGAGTCCACTTCAGAAGGAAGTAAAGAATCATTCACTTTTGTTTCCCTATCTCCTCTCCGTCTACCCTCAAAGTCTCACTTCTGCTTCTTCCTCTCTGGCCTGGGTGGCCATTCATTTTTTTTTTTTTTTTTTTGAATTCATCTGGTTTTCGCTTGGAAGTAGTGTCCGGTTGTTATCAAACCAAATTGGTTTGCCTAACGTGCAACAAACCAAAATGCTGAGACGCTGAGATTTGCAGCAGAGAAAGGGTTTATTCACAAGGCTGCCAAGAGAGGAGATGGTGGAACAAATCTCAGATCCACCTCCTCGAAGGCGAGGGGCTTGAGATATTTATGGAATAAAGAAGCAGGGTGGTCTTAAGCATGGGGAAACGTAGGGGGAAATTGAGGCAATTGGTGTACTATGCAGGTGTATCTGAATTATGTGCTTCTTTGTGGGATGGATGTTCATAAATGGGGGTGCTTAGCATGATCTGAGGGTGGAGTTTTTGAACCTCCGACATCAAAAGGTCATTCGTTGGACACCTGAGCAGGTCCAGTTTTATGGTCAGTGGTCCCAACCAGTGTTAACCAACTCCAGCTCTCTAGATACAGCTGACTCCAAGATCCTGGAAAACAACCTGGGCAAACATCTTATTGTTTAGGCTATGAGAAGCTTGGAGGGTATGCAATTTGCAACAAAATAATGAAAGCGGGCTTGGTCAGTGAAGGCAGACTACAAGCAGAGGGTATTTTTTTTTTAATATAAATTTATTTATTTATTTATTTTTGGCTGAGTTGGGTCCTTGTTGCTGTGCGCGGGCTTCTCATTGGGTTGGCTTCTCTTGTTGTGGAGCATGGGCTCTAGGCACGTGAGCTTCAGTTAGCTGTGGCTCGTGGGCTCTAGAGCGCAGGCTCAGTAGTTGTGGCACTCGGGCTTAGGTGCTCCTTGGCATGTGAGATCTTCCCGGACCAGGGCTCGAACCCGTGTCCCCTGCATTGGCAGGCAGATTCTTAACCACTGCACCACCAGGGAAGCCCGCAGAGGGGTTTTTAACAAGCTGTAAGACAAGCTCAAGAATTTGTGTTAGTAATGAGTTTCTGTTCACCCTATGGGGCATGGTTTCAAAGTCACAAGCAGATAATAAAGGAATGAAGAGAAAGGATCTTTGAGGTCCAGATTTGCTCCTGGTAAGACTCACCACATGGTAGCAGAACACTATGTGTATCTATTTTCTTTGCCTTATCAAGAATTCCCTTCTTTTATATATATGTATGTATATATATATTTTAGAATGAGGCAGGACCCAGAAATGAGGCAGACATATATCCTCTCACAAGAAGAGGGTGAAAGGGGAGAAAATCCCTCCTGCCATATAAATCTGAATGAAATTAATTCTTTAATTCTAGTGGGTAAGAGCTTTCTTTAGGTAGCTAGAAGTGCTTGGAAAAGACAAAGTCATGTTTTGGAAGATAAATTGCCAAGTGGGGGGAAAAAAACAGGCTAAAAATAACATGTGATGACAAAAATTAAAAATTGATCATGAATAGAAAAAATCTTTGTCATTCTGATGGGCAAAAAAGTGAAATTTTATTATTAAATTTTATTATTGTTTTAAACCACATTTCTTGGAGGCTGAGCAGTTTTCCACGTTTGCTAATCTGTTGCATTTCTTCTCTTATCATGTCTGATAAGTTTTAAAGGAGGCATTTGAAACCACCTAAGGACATCTTAAGAGGAATGTTTCAATAAATCTTAGTATATAATTAACAATTGCATTTTATGTGGCCATTACTGATTTTTTGTTTGTTTTGTTGTCCTTTTAGGACTGTAGGTGTACAGAAGTTAGAGGTCTATCTGCCTCAGTTAACAGCAATCTATACTCATTCGTCCATGTAAGGCATTTTCTTTATTTTATTTAATCTTATTATTTCCCCCTTCATCTCTGTATTAGTTTCCTGTGGCTACTATAACAAATTAGCACAAACTTAATGGCCTAAAACAGTAGAGATTTATTCTCTCATAGTTCTGGAGGCCAGAAGTCCAAAATCACTATCATTAGGTTGAAATTAAGGCATCATCAGAGCCACATTCTCTCCAGAAGCTTTAAGAGAGCCTCTTCCAGTTTCTGGTGGCTATCGGCCTTCCTTAGCTTATGGCCACATCACTCTGTTCTTCAAGGGCAGCATCTTCGAATCTCTCTCTGCTCTATCTTTGTATTACCTCCTCTTTTGTGTGTGTCAAATCTCCCTCTGCCATAGAAAAACTTTGTTTCTTTTTTTTTTTAATTTATTTTTAATTTATATTTATTTTTGGCTGTGTTGGGTCTTCGTTGCTGCGCACGGGCTTCTCTAGTTGCGGCGAGCGGGGGCTACTCTTTGTTGTGGTGCACGGGCTTCTCATTGTGGTGGCTTCTCTTGTTGTGGAGCACGGGCTCTAGGTGCGTGGGTTTCAGTAGTTGTGGCACACGGGCTCAGTAGTTGTGGCTCGTGGGCTGTAGGGCACAGGTTCAGTAGTTGTGGCGCATGGGCTTAGTTGCTCCACAGCATATGGGATCCTCCCGGACCAGGGCTCGAACCCGTGTCCCCTGCATTGGCAGGCGGATTTTTAACCACTGCACCAGCAGGGAAGTTCCTCTGTTTCTTATTTTCCCTGCTCTGAGAGAATCTGCAAGAAGCAGCACATTTTTTCATTTTAATGGCTAAAGCAGGTTTTTGCTTTTTCTTTAATTGTAGTATAGTTAATTTACAATGTTGTGTTAGTTTCAAGTGTACAGCCAAGTGATTCAGTTAAACACACACACATAAATATATTCTTTTTCAGATTCTTTTCCATTATAGGTTATTACAAGATACTGAGTATAGTTCCCAGTGCTAAACAGTAGGTCCTGTTGTTTATCTATTTTATATATAATGGTGTGTAGATGTTAACCCCAAACTCCTAATTTATCTCCCCACCCCCTCCTGATATCCCCTTTGGTAACCATAAGATTGTTTTCTACGTCTGTGAGTCTATTTCTGTTTTGTAAATAAGTTCGTTTTTATCATTTTTTAAGATTCCACATACAAGTGATATCATATGATATTTGTCTTTCTCTGTCTGACTTATTTCACTTAGTATGATAGTTTCTAGGTTCATCCATGTTGCTGCACGTGGCATTATTTCATTCTTTTTCATGGCTGAGTAATACTCCGGTGTGTGTGTATGTGTGTGTGTGTATGTATCACATCTTCTTTATCCATTCCTCTGTCCATGTATATTTAGGTTGCTGCAGCACGTTTTTTGCACCCTGCAAAACTGGCTGGGGGTAAGAAATAAATTAGCAGTATGGCAACAATTTAGTTTCAAGAAGAACTTAGGTCCTCCTCCTGCCAGAAAAATGTGGAGTCGATACAGAGTTCTCTCTGTGTGTAGCACTGCCTTCTAAAATTGGGGAAAATCACTGAAAAGACATCAGCATGTAATGAATGAGAAGCTGACCAAAAGAGGTCATCTGCATTAAAAGAAGAGCTTGTGCCTTTTGAAATCTTGAAACCTGGCCTGGTTGAGCAGTAGCTGCCCTCTCCTAATCCAGTTGACTTCTCCCATTTCACCATTTGGGGTAACTGGCATTCCCTGATGTCTTGGGAATATGGCCAATCTTGGTCTGGTTCCATCCTACTGAAGATTCTCTGCAAGCAAGTTCTGGAAAACTTCAATTTCCTTATTCTAGTAAACAGTTTACTATCTGTGCTTTGATGTGTATGTGAGACAATCCCTGTGTCAGTTGAACAGAGTTTGTGGGAAGGACAAGAGCTTGAAAAGCTTGACATTGACCTGTGTTCAGAAAATAACAAATCTAGGAAGAAGAGATTGCTTTCCACTTTGATGAAAGTCATCACGTCTGCCTCTAAGCATCTCTACCTCAGCTTAGAAAACTGTCACAATCTCTAAAAGTACATTTATCCTGACCTAAGACCTGAGATCTGGCACAGGTTAAGAGGTATATAGAGTCCAATCATAGATGTTAACTCTCAGTAAGAATTGCCTAGAATAGCCGATTCTTATCAATATGAATAGCCTAGACAGACAAGAAGAGTATGAACATAATTCAGAATAAAATCAGGTGGAGAATGGAGTGAGTAGTAGAATCCAGGCAAGAGGTCAAGAGGTAGAAAAATCCAAGAGAGGCGGGAACTTCCATCTACTCGAAGCAGGAGGCAGTGATAAGTATGGTAGGACTTGAATCCAAGTTTGTGGACTGCAGAGGATGAGTCCCTGTTGTGACAGTGACTATGAGAGGAGCTTGGCTCCCCAGCAGAGACATTGACAGGTTTGCCTGCCTGTCTCCAGCCCTAGATCTGGTGTCCTGCCCAAACTTTCTGGCCAATGAGCAATCCCAGCCTGCAGACGTTGTCCTCTGCTCTCTTGCCATGGGAGCTCCAGCAGGGTCTGCATTGAGGGTTACCAAGCTTAAGTCACCTATCATATCTGTCAGTTTTTAACCTGTCATAATTAATTTATTCCCACCCCAAACACCTGCTCTGGATTCCACCCCATACTCCTGTTCTCCACCTACTCTGCTTCCCAAAGGTATTCCTTTAAGTAAGTACAAGGTTGTATTAGTTATCAACTCCGGCATAACAAATCATCCCCAAACATAGTGGCTTAAATGAATAACATTGTTTTGCTCACAAATCTGTGATCTCGCAAGGTTTGGCAAGAACAAGTCATCTTTGCTAGGCAGCTTGAAGACCGTGAGCTGGATTTGTCTGAAATCTTTGCTCACAGATGTCTGGTGCCTGGGCTGGGAAGATAAGAACAGCTGGGGCTAGGTCATCTGGGGCTCCCCAGGCATCGCCCTCTCTGTCTCTATTCAGTCTTTCTACACGATGGCTTCAAGATAGCCCACCTTCATACATATCAGCTCAAGGCTTCCAAGTTGCATGTCCCCAAAGGGAAATCCCAGCAGAGGCTGTATTGCCTTTTACGACTTAATCTTGGAAGTCACGTAACATCCCTTCTTAGGCATCCCACCGGTTGAAGCAATTCCAGAGGTCCCAAAGTGTCGAAGGTCACATTGTATGTAGAACTATGGGATTGGATATACATTGTTGTGGCCGTCTTTGGAAAATACACTCTGCTATAAAAATCAAGATAGGTTCATGGAACGGCCAGCATTTTAATTTTTCTTTTTTTAACTTTTAACGCATCCCTGTGAATTCCCTGGTGGTCCAGTGGTTAGGACTCTGTGCTTTCACTCCTGAAGGCCCGGGTTCAATCCCTGGTCGGGGAACTAAGATCCCGCAAGCCGTGTGGCCTGGGAAACAAACAAACACAAAAGGATCCGTATGTATACCAGAGAGTGGAACAGGTTAGAAGCAGTTACTTCTACTAAAAAAACATGCAGTAGTACTTCTACTACTAAATTTTGAAATGTAGCTTTCATAACTTGCCACCGGAGAGCAGATGGACAGGGTAGTCAGTCATTAAAGGAGGTTTTAAATGGAGGGCTCAGATGCAGCATTGTGGAGGCTTGTTTCCTCAGCCCTGAATGTTCAAGAAAGGCATTGCTGCGCATTACATACCATCAAATCAGCTAGTTGGGGGCTCATAATCAGTTTGTGAGACCCCAGGTAATTTCTCCCTCCTTCTCTTCCTTTTCCACTCGTCTGGGTGGTCAACACTATCATTTGAAAGCAGAGGAAGCTAGGAAGCCACTCGTTCCTGGACTTCAAGGGCAAAGAAAGGACACTGCTACGTGTGGAGACTGCTTCACCTGGGATGTTACTTCATCTGAGTCTTTCCTTTGCGAGAATACTGTTTATAATATTTCTTTTTTTTCATTTTTAAAAATTGAAATATTTCAATTGATGTACAATATTACATAAGTTACAGGTGTACAACATAGTGATTCACAACTTTTAAAAGTTATATTCCATTTATAGTTACTAAAAAATACTGGCTATATTCCCTTTGTTGTGCAATATATCCTTGTAGCTTATTTATCTTATACATCATAGTTTGTATCTCTTAATTCCCTATCCCTATCTTGCCCCTCTTGAGAGCTGTTTCTGACCATCCTTAACATTGAAAACAGTTGTACTTCTGAGCAATTGATTAGGATTTATGTATGGACAATGTGAATTGCATAACTGACCGGGTTTCCCTTTCTTTATAGGTTAAAACTTCCTTTGTGATCTCCGCTAGCCCGTATATGCATGTGTTCTGAACACTTTTTTAAAAAAATTGGAGTATAGTTGATTTATAATATTTCAGGTATACAGCAAAATGATTCAGTTATATATATATTTTTTTCTTCATTCAGTTATATACATATATACGCATATATATATATATACACATTCTTCTCAGGATTCTTTTCTATTATAGGTTATTACAAGATATTGAATATAATTCCCTGTGCTTTACAGTAGGTCCTTGTTGTTTATCTATTTTTATATAGTAGTGTGTATCTGTTAATCCCAAATTCCTAATTTATGCCCTCCTCCCACAGTGTTCAGTATACTTTAAATTTGTTTCATCCCTAACTCCATTTTTTTTAATCCTTGGAAAAACTATGAAGGAGTATTTTTTTCTCCATCCCTATCTTTCTTCTTTTTCATTTATATCGTCATTTCATGAAATATAACTTTTTCTTTCATTATAAAATAAGTCATTTACTTATTGAAAATTGAGAAATGAAAAGGCATAAAGAAAAAATGAAAACCACCCATAATTTCACTAATCATAACATTAAGATTTGGATGTGCCGGTATAAACTGTGTCACGGTGTTTTATAATTTGTGCCTCTTATTTAGCAACATCCCATCTCTTTTCCACTTATTTTCTGATATCTTGCTGTAGTTTATGAATCTCTTTAAGTGCTCTTAAGTCCTTTCTGAAACAACACATACTATATACAGAAGTAAATGAACAAACTAACAACCATGACTCTCCAGCCTGTTATGAGGATCAGGTGAGATAATGAAAACAGAAGTTTTATGTAAGCTGGGGGGCAGGGCCCTCATAAGAGATAATCTATTCTGGTATCAGCTTGCTGCAGTATTTGGTAAAATTATGTATTCTTTATAATTAAAAATATTAGTGGTTTTAATTATATGCGAGCTTTCTGCTCCCATTCCAGCAAAAAGTAAACATTTTGGGAAACCGCCCCTTCACTGGCGATTCATTCCTTCACAGCCATCCACCTAAATTAAGATGGTCATAGGGTAATGATTCTTATTGACCGTGGTTGCCAAGGTTACAACTGCTTATAACAGTTAAGTAAACCTACATCTTGATCCTGCTGCTTGATGCTTCTGCGCCAATCCCCTCCTCTTGCTTTTTTGTGTTCCCTCCATTTCCTGCTGGGTGACTTTGGCAAAAAGTACAAAATGTGCTCTTCCCTCTTTCTTTGCCCTGCCCTGTCTGTTGCACAACCCTCCCCCCGCCCCCAGTCCCCTCTCTGCCACCTACACCTCTCCATCCTATGACCTAGTCCCACTGGGTCTTAACTTTCAGAAGGTAGGGATCTGATAACCACGTCTCCCCCTTCCCTCCTCCCACCCTAGGTGATCCAAATGGATTTTAATAGGAAACTACTGGAAATCTAGGGTTTCAAGACTCAAAGAGCTAATCTCTAGTGAAGGAACTTCAGACACAACATTGTTTTTAGCTTGGTCACTGAGAAAAGTGTGCTGAAATCTTCACTGTTAGTGGAGTTTCATTTTTTTCTTTGTAATCCTTTTCAATTTTTTTTTCTTGTAGACCTGTCGTTAGGAGTTGTGGCACAGCCATTTTCACTAACCAAATATTCTTTTGTCCACATTTTCCTGGCCCCCTTGCAATTCGGTAAGTTCTTGTTACAAGTTCTAACCAGTGGGCTATGAGTCAGGTGATGTGTGTCACTTCTGGGATGAAGCATTTTCGAGTTGGTACGTGACCCCTCCCTACCAGCAATTCTTTGCTGGAGATTGAAGGTGTGTTATAGAAAGAGGAATTACAAAGAGCCTCCATCAGCTGGAGTGATTGATGGAGCAGAGGTCCTCACAAACTCACATTGGACATGTAATATGAATGAGAGGTAAACTTCTGTTGTGTTGAGCCATTGAAATTTTAGTGTTGTTTGTCAACGTATACTAGCCTATCCTGACTGAAATGAGGGCATACAAGTTCATATCTTGTAATTTCTGTTGCTTCTTTCTCATATGAAATGTTCTACTTTTTTTTAATAGTCTTCATACAAATTTCTGTCTTTTATGGTATTAGTCAGTATATCATTTTCTTTCAGTAATCGTTGCCTGATAAATCTTTTGCTTCTCTTGGTTATCAACCTTTCTGTATTAAATTTGTGTATCTCTTGTAAATAGCATAGCACTGGATTTGAGGATCTTCGCCTTTTATTTGTGTTTATTGTGACTATTGATATATGGATTTATTTTTGCTATCCTATTTACCATGTTCTCTTTGTTTCTAATTTTTCTGTTTTCTGCCTTCCATTGAGCCAAGTTTTCTTGTTGAATTGTTTTTTCTGTATCAGTGTTAAAGTCATGCAATTTTCATTCTATTCTTCTAGGCGTTATCCTTGAATTATTAATGCATATATCAACTTTCTTTTCCCCTAATAATTCTACATTTAAACAATAAGAACCCTCTCTCAAAGGGTTCTTTGAAAAAGAAAAGAAAAAGAGTATCCTGTTTTGATTTTAATTTGTGTTTCCTTAATGATTAATAATGTTGAACATCTTTTCATGTGCTTATTTGCCATCTATGTACTTTCTTCAGCAAAATGTCTCTTCATGCCTTTTGCCCATGTTTAATCGGAATGTTTGTTTCTTTATTGTTGAGTTTTGAGAGTTGTTGATCTATACTAATCCTTTGTTGGATACATGGTTTGCAAGTATTTTCTCCCACTCTGCAGTTTGTCTTTTCATCCTTTTATAGGGTCTTCTATAAAACAAAAGTTTTTAATTTTGATGAAGTCCAATTTATCAATTTTTTTCTCTTATGGATCATGATTTTAGTATAAAGTCTATAATTCTTTCCCTTGTTACCCTTTAGACTCTGATTAAACACATGCAACATTCTTTATGTCTCTTACTTTACTTCTTTATCAGCAATCTTTTTGTCGCACCATCCTTTGTTGTGGATAGTTATTTAAATTTTTCCAGTTTATGTATCTGTCTAACCTGGTGTTAAAAGTATTTGTTGAATTTCAAATTTTAGTTGTGTTATTTCTTTTCTTTTCTTTTTTTTTTTTTTTTGCGGTACATGGGCATCTCACTGTTGTGGCGTCTCCCGTTGCAGAGCACAGGCTCTGGACGCGCAGGCTCAGCGGCCATGCCTCATGGGCCCAGCCACTCCGCGGCACGTGGGATCCTCCCGGACCAGGGTACGAACCCGTGGCCCCTGCATCGGCAGGCGGACTCTCAACCACTGCGCCACCAGGGAAGCCCTATTTCTTTTGTTTTTAAATAAATAAATAAATTAGTTAATTTGGCCGTGTTGGGTCTTAGTTGAGGCGCACGGACTCTCTAGTTGTGGCACGTGGGCTCAAGAGCATGGGCTCCTTAGTTGCGGTGTGTGGGCTTAGTTGCCCTGTGGCATGTGGGATCTCAGTTCCCCAACCAGGGATCGAACCCTGCATTGGATGGCAGATTCTTAACCACTGGACCACCAGGGAAACCCTAATTTTGGTTATTTTATTTATTTCTAAAAGTTACATTTGATTCTTTTGAAAATCTGTCTTATACTTTAACTATAAAACCATAAATCTGTTTACAGTTTCTCTTTCTCTTCAGAGACTAATTTTTAAACAAAAATTTAAACATAGTTACTTAATATATAATTACATTATATACTAGATTATATAATTCCAAGATTTGAAGCCTTTGCAATTCTGTTCCTGTAGTCTATAGTTTCCACTGGATATCACTTATGGCATTTATTTTTATTATGCATCTGGTTATCTTTTTTTTTCCATAAATTTTTTTTTTTTTTTAGATATTGGGGGTAGGAGTTTATTAATTTATTTATTTATTTTTGCAGTGTTGGATCTTTGTTTCTGTGCGAGGGCTTTCTCTAGTTGTGGCGAGCGGGGGCCACTCTTCATCGCGGTGCACAGGGCCTCTCACTATTGCGGCCTCTCTTGTTGTGGAGCACAGGCTCCAGACGCGCAGGCTCAGTAGTTGTGGCTCACGGGCCCAGTTGCTCCGCGGTATGTGGGATCCTCCCAGACCAGGGCTCGAACTCGTGTCCCCTGCACTAGCAGGCAGACTCTCAACCACTGCACCACCAGGGAAGCCCCATCTGGTTATCTTTGACTTAATCTTGGATTTGAAAAATTTATTGGATAAATTATCAGAGGCCTAACAGGAAATTGACTTTTCTCAGAAAGGATTTACATTTGATTCTGCCAGACACTTGAAGGTACTACCAGTTTAAGACAACTCCAGACCAAATTCAAGACTTGAAATTTACGGGAAGATAAAGCAGACACAGCAGAGTTTAACCAGGAGGCAGGCAACTCTGTGCCAGGACTGGTCTATGTGGGGTATAGCCCTTTGCAGCCTAGATGATTACAGGGTGAATCTCCTATTAGACTTCCTATTTTATGTGGTCTTTGGGGGGGCTTTGACTTCTCTCTTCCACTCTCTAGAAGGTCACGAAAATGAAAATCCAATACTTTTATGGTGAATAAGTACTCCCAGATCAAAAGAAGCTTCTGTCTTTATTTGTACCTCTGGGATCCTGATTTCCCTTCATTGCAGGCCTGGTAATTCCTTACTATCTTGTCAGTCCTTTGATTCTTTTAAGATGTATGATATACATATAATCTATATTTATTTATATTTTATCCCGTTTTATTTATTTATTTATATGGCTGTGCTGCACTGCTCTCGGGATCTTAGTTCCCCGACCAGGGATTGAACCTGGGCCCTCAGCAGTGAAAGCACGGAGTCCTAAACACTGGACCACCAGCAAATTCCCTACTTTATCCCATTTTAAAAATAAGTTTTTACCAGGAGCATTGGTCTGAATAACTTAACTCAGCATTTCAGAAAATGGGATGGGTTTTATTAAGAGTGTATATGTCATAGAACCTACACATTGTGGGCAAAGATACTCTCTTTTATTATTTGTCTCTCTGGTTCACTTCCTCTGAGGCCAGCAGGAATGGGTTTTTATCTCATCAGAAGTAGTAAATTCTGAAATCCAAGTGCTGTTTTTCTGAGACTGTGTGTGTGGTATAGGATAAATGAATAATTAATAGATATTGTCATTCTATCATTACTTGTGTCCTTGAGATTCAGAACTCTCACTATAGAATAAAAAATATGCATACAGATGTAATAGAGAAGTCGTTAAAAGCTTTGTAGTACAAAACTTGGAATGGAAATGTCGATATAAACTCAGGAGGTATTTTTTTTCTTTTTCTTTTAAAAATTGTGTATAACTCTGAAGAGGCATAGGAACAATAACCAAGCCAGTAGCAATGAGGATTATTAGTGTCCAATGACATATTATTTCTTAGAGCTGTGACAAATTCCATCTTTGGGGCAGGAAATGTGCAAGATGATTCTGGAACATTTCGTTATACCAGAGAGTGGGAAAGCTCTCGAAGACTAGTGATATCATCGAAGAAGGACTTAGGAGTCAACTCAAAGAGACTCCCAGTGGCCAAAGATAGGAAAACTTGAGCTTCTCACAGCTAAAGGAGTATCCTCATTGGTGTAGAGGATACTTTGCAGCTTAGCAGAGTCCTACATAGGGCATGGCTTTCCCTGGCATCCCTTATACAATAGATTTCTCTCTCTTTGGGACCTTGCTTTGCTAGGGGGACGCTGAGTTGAGTCTGGAGCTGAGTTTTCCAAGTCCCTGGTTTAATAATAATACCCTGCCTCACCTGAATTAATACTTCATGTCCTCTTCATCAACACTGGCATCCTGGGAGATATTTCTCTAGAAAATATGCCCCTCTGATGACCTGTCTCAAATATGACAAAATTTTTGCTTTATGTCGTCTAATCTCTTATTCTTTTCTATTATTTTCTCCCATATTTTGCAGCTAACATTGAAGTGCTTTGCTTACATTACATTCCCCCTATCTCCCAAATAGCCTGATATATAATACTCAAATATTACTAATTCTAATTCCTGGATAAAATTTTTTTCTTTTTGGATGAAAAGAGTAAAACAGGTAGTTGGGAGCTGGACAGCTGGCAGGTACCTTGTCGATCCTTCAGACATTTATTGCACAAATACATATAGAAGACCTGTTCTGAGCCAGGTCCTGTGCTGGGCACTGAGATACACGGAGAATAAAAACATGAACCTTAATCTTCAGGAAAGTGCAATCTAGAGAGGAAAATCAATACCAATCTAACAATCACATAAGTGAATTATTAATGCTGAACACTGTTCAGTGCTATGTTTAGCACACTCGGTTGACCTGTCATTAGAGCTATGAAGGCAAAGTACAAGGTGCGATGTAAGCATTTAACAGGGCTACCTGACCTAGGAGTGAGAGAAGCTTCCTCCAAGGGAAAGCGGCTGAGCTGAGATCCAAAGGATGAATGGACGTGAACTAGAAGAAGGGGGGTGGGTCGGGCTGGAGCCCCTGGCGTGAGTGGAGAGAGGTATGAGATAATTCTGGAGGTGTCAGGGCCAGATCATGCAGGATTTAGGAGGTCATGCTAAGGATTATGTACTGTACTTGGACTTAATAGAAATGGGAGGGCATTAAAGGATTTTAAGTGTGTGTGTGTGTGTGTGTGTGTGTGTGTGTGTGTGTGTGTGTAGGGGCTGCTCTTGCAACTATGTTTAAGGTAAAGAATTAAATGCATGAGCTATCTTGTGAAATGCGATATGGAATAAGATGATTTGTGGCCAATCACTGAAAAGATGCTACTCTAAGAACATTCCTTCCACATGACTTTTCAGGAACACAGGTCTGGCTGGGGAGAAGGCATTTCTGTTTGTTTTTTTTTTAAGGGTATACTTTTATTTACTTTTAAAAATTAATTAATTAATTAAATTTTGGCTGCATTGGGTCTTCATTGCCGCGTGCGGGCTTTCTCTAGTTGTGGCAAGCAGGGGCTACTCTTCGTTGCGGTGCACGGGCTTCTCATTGCTGTGGCTTCTCTTGTTGCAGAGCACGGGCTCTAGGCACGCTGGCTTCAGTAGTTGTGGCTCACGGGCTCTAGAGCACAGGCTCTGTAGTTGTGGCGCACGGGCTTTGTTGCTCCATGGCATGTGGGATATTCCTAGACCAGGGCTCAAGCCCGTGTCTCCTGCATTGGCAGGAGGATTCTTAACCACTGTGCCACCAGGGAAGTCCAAGACATTTCTAGTTTTGTCATTTCTAACCTGCTTTTCAACGGCGGATATATGGTTTCAGTAATACATAGGCCTAAGGGTTCTGTTTTCTAGTTTAGTCCAATACACTTTCTTCCTTCTCTGAAACACTCACTACCTCGACCATGTTGGTTGGTGGTATTTAGTTCCCCATTCCGACTGTACAAGTGTTACTGGAGAAGATTTCTGAATAGTTATTCTTTCTCAAAGTTACCCTGCAAACTCTGTTACAAGCAGAATCCACACACCGCTATTCTCCATCCCCAGGTCTCCTTTTCCATTAGATGGTCAACAGAGCCCCCTACTGGGAGAAACAGCTCAACGACATAAATGCCAACACAAAGGGCAAGTGTCTCTAACGTTTGTTGCATTTGTGTGTGTGGTTTATTATTCCGTGTTAAATGTAATTACTGTGACCAGCTAAGAAAACTACTCATTACACTTTTAATCACTCTAAAATATAATTACGAATGATTAGCTTCTCATTCCGTGCATTTTCCAATGACTCTGGATTGAAGAGTCATTGTAACAGTTAATACAAATCACAGATTTATAGTCTGGAAAAATCTGGAATTGATGTTGAGAAATAATTTGGTCCAGTCTCCTGCTTCAAGAACATCTAACCTCTTCAGGATACTGAGTTCTCTCTTCTATTCCAAAAATTTCTGGAGAAGGACACACCACAATAGCATCAAAAACCAATTTCTGTGTTTCTAGCAATCCACTGGGTTCATATATTTGATAAAAATATCTCTTTTAAAATAAACTTATTTTAGAATAGTTTTAGACTTACAGAAAAGTTATACAGATAGTTCCTGTTTTCCCTCACCTAGTTTTCCCTGTTAAGATCTGACATCACCCTGGTACATTTGTCACAATTAAGAGTCAACACCAGTATATTACTATGGACTAAACTCCATCCTGTTTTCGGATTTCACTAGTTTTTCCCTAATGCCCTTTTTTGTCCCAGGATCCCATCCCGGATACTACATTACATTTCATTGTCTTGTCTTCTTAGGTGTCTCTGATCTCTGAGAGTTTTTGTGATTTACTTTTTGATGATCTTGACAGTTTTGATAGTATCGGTCATTGATTCGGAAGAAAGGTTTTGGGAGGGAGATCACAATGGTAAAGTAACACTTTTATTACGTCATACACAGGGACTCACTAGCAACATGACATCACTGTTGAGGGTAGTTTTGATCTCCTGGCTGAGGTAGTGTCAGATTTCTCCACTGAAAAACAAAGACACTTTGCTGTTGTCGTTTTAAATTTAAAACTCTTTCCTCTTATTTTACAGAGCTAGAGAAACTTGTCAGCTTTCCCTTCAGAAGAGAACAGCTTTTAGGAGCCAGAAAGACTTGGGTATATGAGCAGTCTGCCACTTACTACCTGTGTGATCTTGCACACGTTACTTCCTAAGCTTCGCTATTAGAATTTGTAAAATGGGCATAATGACAGCACTTTCCTCACTTGCTGGGTGATGGTGAGGGCCAAATGACACGATGCAATAAAGTCACTCACTGAAGACCTGGCGCACAAACATGCAACTCACTCTGAAACTCAAGTCCTCGCCGTGATTACTGATGTTAACATGATAGCAGCGATCATATTAACATTATGTATTTTTTTAAAGTCACTGTGGAGTTTGTTTTTCATTGTCAGTAGCAGCAATTTCTCAGCATGCAATGCTTTGCATTAGCAATGCCGGCCTGGACTTGGGGCCTTTGGTCACATAGGCTTGCTCTGTGGGAACAGCGTCCCCTGGTGGTGAGCCGCGTGGTACTCCTCCTTTGGGCCTTTCCCTGTGGTGACGCCCTTACAGACCAGTCGCGAGCTGACTGTTCCCTGAGCGCTCCCTGGACCCTGAGGATACATTACTCAGCCAACAACAGATACAGAGTGGCTGTGGCCTTGCTAGTCAGGTGAAGATTGTTCTGATACAGAGAAAGAGGAGATGCAGGCAGGGTTAGACCATACTGGGCCCTGCGGGTAAAGTATGTGGATAGCCTTGATTACTCCTCCCCTCTGCAAGTCACGTAGTCTCAAGTGATAAAACATTTTCTGGATGAAATTCAGTCTCCTCCAAATCCATCATCCTAAGATCAAAGCAGCCCAAGTGAGTAATGATTTCACCTGTCCTCCTCTTCCCACTTTATTTTTGGAGGCTCTGCTGTTGGGCCCTGAAACAACTAGGATGGTGGTTTTCAAACTTTAGGGCCCATTAGAATCACCCAGAGGGCCCTTTACACACACATTTGGTATGCTTTTCCTGATACTTCCTATCCTGTCAATCTTTCTGAGTCTGACTTTGGACTCTGCCTCACCGTGGCTTGAGTCCTCATGGGTTTTGAGATTTTTGATTATGAGTTCATATTCCTTTGGAACTTGGTTTGTAAGGATTTATTTGCAGCCTGGGTTTAAGAGTATTCCTCCAGGGAGGATATGAGTTTGATTCTACCAAACATTTAGGGCAACTATCAGTCTGGGCCCAATTTATTTTATTTTAATTTTATTTTCATTATTATTTTAAAATTGAAGTATAGTTGATTTACAATATTGTGTTAGTTTCAGGTGTACACATAGTGATTCCGTATTTTTGCAGATTATATTCCACTATGGGTTATTACAAGATAATGCGTATAATTCCCTGTGCTATACAATACACCCTTGTTGCTTATCTATTTTACATATAGTAGTTTGTATCTAGTATCTATTTTATGTATAACAGTTTATAGTAGTAGTTTGCTTGTTAATCCCATACTCCTAATTTGTCCCTCCTTGCCTTCCCTCCTTGCTTTGGTAACCAAGAGTTTGTTTTCTACATTTGTGAGTCTGTTTTTGTTTGGTATATACATTTATTTATATATATATCCAGAAAAAATGAAAACACTAATTTGAAAAGATCCATGTATTGCAATGTTCATAGCAGCACTATTTACAATAGCCAAGACATGGAAACAACCCAAGTGTCTATCAATAGATAAATGGATAAAGAAAATGTGAGATAGATATATATATATATATATATATATACACACACACACACACACACACACACACAATGGAATATTACTCAGCCATAAAAAAGAATGAAATATTGCCATTTGCAGCAATGTGGACAGACCTAGAGAATATTATGCTGAGTGAAAGAAGTCAGACAGAAGACAAATATCACTTATATTTGTAATCTAAAAAATAATATAAATGAATTATATACAAAACAGAAACAGTCTGGGCCCACTGTTAATCTGTGCCTTAGGTATTCAGATCACACGGGTGGCTGGATTCTGGTCCAGAGTGCATGAGAAGGGCTGTCCGTGGTTAGGGCATCTGGGATGAGAAGTGGGGTGGGGGGAAGGGTACTTTAGCGTTTCCCTCTTTATCTAGAACCAAGGCCACCACTGATAAACATCTGTCCCTACTCCTTCCAGCAGACATGTGTTTTCTAGTTTATCTACTGAGGTTTTCCTAGTTTATTCGCAACTGTGGGTGCTGCTTTGGGGCTAGGGTCTCTGATTCTGACCCTGGACTTTGTCCCTGTCCCCTGCAGAAGCACAAACCCTTCCTGTGGCCTAATTTTGTGTAGCCCTTGAGCTAAGGACAGTTTTTACATTTTCAAAGCGTTGTTAAAAACAATGACAACAATGAAAGAAAGTGACAGAAATCATATATGGCTCACAAAGTGTAAAATATTAACCTGGCCCTTTACAGAAAAAATTTGTGGATCCCTAGACCTTCAGCGATCGGCGTATACACCCAGGGGAAACTCCACGAATGGTGTTCATTTTCCCCTCTGGATAGGTAGTACTTTCTTATTGCTTCTGGCTTCCAAGAAATTTTCTTACTTTCCCACCAATTTAGCTACTCATCTTAAAGAAGATTTTAAAATATTTTGTCCAATGTTTTTAAATGTTCTACAGTTTGGGGGTTTTCTCTGGACATCTGGTTCCCCATAATATATGAAAAAGAATTCCACCCCTATACCTTGCGTCAAGTAAGTCTCAGTGTCATAGCAGGCGCTAGAAGAAGGGCAGGCTGTTGACAGTGAGCCAGCTTTGGAAAGCACAACATCATAACTAATTTTATTTTGAAGGAGTGAGCACAGAGACGAATAACTCACATTGGGATCTTAAGGCAAGGAGCTTTCTCGCACGGCCAAAATTAGACAGTGTGCACTGGGACCCACCTTGTGGATGGTGTGTATGTGTTCACGCGTGTCCCTGCTTGGAGACCGTGGTCGCATCCATCCTATTTCTGTTTCCAGATTAGAATTGTTCCTGTTCAGGGAGTGTTTCCTGACTATACAACAATCTTCCTATCAATCTAATAAAATACAGCTTTCAGCTTTTCTAGCTTTCCGTTCCGGAGAGTTTTGAGCTGTCTGGAGATGGTTCCGTTTATGGAGGCAGTGCAGTGCAGCCCCAGGATCTCTGGCAAGGGGGTCGGGAAACCCAAGTTCCAGCCCTAACTCTGGCCCTGAATAATGTCCTCCCTTTTCTCCTCCTCCTCGTTTCAAATACAGAGAATAAAAGAGAGAGGAAAAAGAAAGTGATACGAGGCAAATGGACCACTTCTAACTTTATCTTTTGGGAGGCACTGTGTGTTATTAGATGGACAGGGGTTTTGCTGGTTCAACATCAGGTCTGGACCCAATCTTATTCCCAGGTCTAACTCTACTGCATTCTTACATTCTGTAATGAACTTCCCTGCACTCATATTTATTTATAGATATTGAAGTTATTCCAAAGCTCTGAATTATTATTATTTTTCTTCGAGATTTGAGACCCTTGGCTCCCATTAGCTCTACAATACCAACGACAGCTGTGTTGTGTATACAGGTCTCATAGCAACCAAGGACTATGCCCGCCAATGAAAACTGGCTCTGGTTTCTCCCCTGACTATTTAGTAAATGATCCTTAAGAACAAAGGAGGCAGGAACTTTAGAAGGAGGCACAGAGAGGGAGCCTAGCTCTGGGGGAGACGCGTCATGACTATGATCAGACCTCTGGATGGTCCCATGGGGACAGGGCAGGAGAGTCTTCCACAACAGAAAGGTCTGAGGGCTTTGGAGAGTTTGATTGTTACCTTCTAGGGTGCCAGCACATACAGGTTCCCCCCAGTTGGAGACTTTGGTGGCATCCTACCTGTGCCGTGCCTCGATGAAGGGAGAGCTAAGCACGGGAAGCAGAGGGCTCCCTTGGTCTTAGATGGAGCGGCCAAAAGCTCACTGTCCCTTGTTCTTACAGCCAAGAACAGAGTCACCGTGAGATCTGAGGGAGACCCTACCAATGAGTGGGATGAAATAACGTGCGAACTAATTTCTGTTGTTGGATCACAGAGGATGATGGAGTCATTGTTCTAAAACATCTCAGAAATAATGAAACCTCTCTCAGTCACTGAATTTCTCATCAGTTGGTACCCTCACTCTTCTGTGTATAATAATTATCACAGAGCAGGAATAACCCACCTCCTCCCCCATCAGCCCCTTTTCCCCAATCTGGTACAATGTATCATTCAACCAAGGCAAGGAGATGAGTGGGGTACTGACATTGGTTTAGAAGGGATTGTGAGATTTACAAAAGAACATTTTTGTTCTCTTTGAATAGTGGTTTAGCTCCTATGACCCCAAACAAGCTGGCCCAGCTGTCTTATTACATACAAAGTGCTGGGCAGTTTTACATTTTCCATTCTCAAAAGGACGGGTATGCTGCATGGCTTCTCAAAAGCCCAGGAAGTGGAGTGTCTAGGAGGGCAGGGCCTCCACTCCTGAATGAATGGTAAAGAAGCAATGCGGTCCGCCTGTTCCCTGCTGCACATGTGACTCTGAGGGCCCCTGGTGACCTGTCTCCTGGGCCATCTCTGCTCCAGGGGAAGCAGGCACCAGGCTGGCGGTGTAGGGTGTGCACGCAGACTTTTTCCTGTAAAAGTTGGAGCAGGGACAATGGTCTGAAGTGGGAAACAAGGTCCAGCAGCTTTATTCTAGCTTGAAAACTTCCATGTTCCATGCAAGCGGTCTCGTCCAGTGTAGTGTTGAAAAATATGAAAGAGGGAGGATTCTGTCGTCACTCAGCTTCAGGAAAAGTGGTGACTTAGTGGACCTGCTTGGAAGTTTCTTAATAGCTGGTATGTATTGTACAAAGCCTTAGTCTAGCTGAGTTGACCTTGGGACTCTGCAGCTGAAGCTTCTAACATATCCTGGAATGTGTCCCACTGAACACATTTCCCAGTTTGGGAGTCCCTGGTCTGGAGGAAGGAGTCAAGAGGGATGGTTTCTAGATCCTGGTAATAGCTTCCTACCCCAGATGGCAGCATCACTGGTGACAACAGTTGTCTGGGCAGATAAAAGTTGAGACCATGGAAGCATAAACAAAATTTAAAGGCCTCGTAATGTGGCACAATCATTATCGTTAGCAATGATCCCCTTAGAATATCTCCTGACCTAGGAATTAAGCATGGACTGGCCTGGGGGCCAAGCCCATGTGACGCTTTGCAGCCATCCACATTCCTCACCTGGGCAGGAAGAAGCTCTGGGAGGCCAGGGCACTCAACATGGCTTGGCTTTTGCCAGCACATAGTGTGCCATCCACAGCCCCTGGAGGTGTGCCCGACCAGGGGGAAGGCTTCATTCATAGGCCAAAGTGCACTTGGCATGCCCCATCCTGCCTGCTCCTCCAGGGGATGTGCTAGCACCATGGATGGGCGAGACCCAGAGGCCAGTTTGAAGTGGGTAATAATAATGAATAGGGGCACCTCTCCTCTTTTTCATCTTCCTTTCCTACCTTCCCAGGTTGGCATTTCCCATCTTTTTAATTTTTGTACATTTTCTTGCTAATGTGAAGGAATTGCTATTTAAAATCCTTCAGAGGTGGACATGTAAATATAAAGAAGGACCTGGCTGCCCCAGCCCATCTGGTGGGCTCCACGGTGTAACCCTCCTTAGGGTGACCTGCCCACGATGGCTCAGATCAAGGGCTCAGTTCCTACCCAAGAGCACTTCAAGTGAATTCAGCAGCCATTCTTCTGCTGAGTTGCTCAAAATCTTTTAATTACTTCACTTAGGGGGACAGACCTAAGCAGAGGTCTTGGTACCTGTTATTTGATTTCCTCAGAGAAATAAAGAAGTTATTAAAAATCTCTTGCTCTTTTAACATAATCATGATTTGACGATAAATACCGATTTTTTTTTTTTTTTGGCTGTACCATGCAGCATGCAGGATCTTAGTTCCCTGGCCAGGGATCGAACCTGTGCCCCCTGCAGTGGAAGCGCAGAGTCTTAACCCCTGGACCACCAGGTAAGTCCCTAAATATAAATGTTTTATAATCCACAGTGCCATCTCTAGAACTCCAGATGAGGCAACACAGTTAGGAAATATGGATGACACAAACACATACATCTGGTTCCAATTTATTAAAAAACAAAACCAAACGAAATTCTGCAATGAAATTTCCTGGAATTCACAATCCTTTTCAAATCTTCATAGTTGCATTTTTTTTTGAACCAGTACATGAGAACACGATTGCACTTATTTACACGATAGTCTTCTATATAACAAAAATAGCCATGTTGTATGATTGAATGTTTCCAATTATTATCCTTAATATTTCATCACTAGCCCACATGAGACAAACAGCTTATGCTTTCCAAGCACAAAGAGAATACAATAAAGCAAGATAAAAGTCATGTCTCCTAATAGAAGACAAATCCCTTTAAAGACAGTTTTTTAAAACTTCCGTGTATTTCAAGAGATATATAAAGTGCTTTAGAAGGAGTAAGGTAGGTGCCTGAGGTGGGGAAGAGGGAAAGAGAAAGAGATTTATACAGAAAACAAAACAAAAACTAATAACTACACTGCCTTAACTAATCATTTAAATACGCCTGTGACTTTGTATAGAAGATGATGTTTGGGTAAAACAGCTACATAATTCACTACTAAATTTTTTTAGCAATTAAGAGCTAACCAAAGTCCAAATAAAAAGTTACTCATGCAAATGCCATGAGGAATAACTTTGGTGATTTTGAGTCATGTGGCAAAAAAATCAAGGAAGCTCAGTCTCATCTGAATGTGGAGAGGATGGGTCAGGGATCATTATGTGTGGGAGTTGCAGACTGGCCAGAAAGACCTCGAGGGGATGCTAAGTAAAATTCTACCGGTGACATCATTCGTTTTACAACGAAAGCACATAATTTGTGTTCAGGAGTGGAAAAAGAAATCCACTGGATTTTTTTTTGTTGCTAGTAGGGAGGGACTAGAGATTGATTGATGATGCCATGTCTGGACTATTTCTGAATGGAAGATTCATTCTTTGTAGGAGACATTTCCCCCCCCCCCCAGTGGAAATAATAATATGCTCTATACAAAGAGGTTTAAATAAGTTGTTTTTTTTGTTTTTTTTTTTTCACATTAGTGAGCTGGCTATTGCTGGTCATGATCTGCAGTCCACAAAGTCAGTGTCACATATATACTGCTTGGGAGGCTCCCCTGGGAACTAGAATAATCCTACTCCCAGCTCATGAACATTTGAAAGAACAACACCCATTAGTTTTTCAGGAAATGAATGGAATGTAACTTTTCACAAGTACAAAATTACTTCATTTTCTAAATATAAGGGACATCCCACTATAAAAATAACAACCCTCCCTTCCCTCCCCCAACCCTACATCTCTTTCTAATTATAAAATGGTACAACCATTTCAGATTACTAATGTGAAAGCAGGAAGTAAATATATTATTATGTACATGTACAAAACACGTGAGTATTTCACACCATTTACATTCATATGAAAGAAGTCTGTTTATTGATCTTCCTTTGCAATCTGACAAGAAAAAAGTTGAGATAATGTTACAAAACAGTTAGGCCCTTGCCTTATAACTCTGCACAAACATTCCAGCCAGAGGCATCTTCTTTGCAAACAGAGCAAACAATACTCTTTCAACATTCTGCAGAAGGAAGGGGCTGCTGACAGATTTTCCATGGGATCCTCCTCCAACTTTTCAGAGTTTGTGACATTCCTTCCTCTTTTGACAAATGTGGACCAAATTCTCAACTACTGAGGAAACTGTACGATGAAAGGCAAATCACTACTAGTTGTTGAGGAAATGGTGACCCTAGTCAAATTAGCTGGCTGAAAGAATAATGGCGAGAATTCCAGCAGAGGGCACCCTGCCCCTTTGCAATAACATCCCACTTAACACTAAGTACCATAGACGCCAACACAAACACAGGCTGAAAAGTCCTTTTGTTAAGTCCTTCTTCCATTGCTCCACTATCTATTACTACAGGCAACAGTTTGGTATTTTCTTCAAAAGAGCAGGATATGCTGTAATTAATGAGCTCTTATATATGAAAATTCTTTGGCTATTTAAAATCTTCACATTCTCAAAGAGAACAATATTCTGAGTTCAATAAAGCGCTCGACTTGTCTGAAACTTTTGAGGGAAAAGGGGACTAAGCATTAGACTTGCAAGATGGTGCGGTACTAAGGCCATGATACATTTTTTTATATTTCTGGATTTAGTAAGGTCAATCACAAGCCCGCAAGAGAAAACCCCGTCTCACAGTTTCATTCGACCAAGCAAACCACCTTCACTTTTATTTATGAGCACATTGTGAGAAAATTAAACTCGTCACTGGAAGAAACATGTGTCCATTTGGATGGTGACTGGTCTTTGGTTTATAGAGTACACATGGTCCCCACGTTTTTCCTGCTTCTCCAAGCCCTTCACTTCAGTAAGGATGACAAGACCACAGACATTCTGTCAAGCAATGACTTTAGGTAACTCAGGTTGAGCTACCTTCCCCACAGATTTTTCTCCCTCACTCTGTTCAGACCGGCAGAACCTCTGAAGAGATGTATATTCCTGCCTTATCATTATCCTTAACAAATATTTATCAGGTGGCCAGAGAGAGAATAGCTCGGTAGTAAGTACAAATGTTAGCAGTAGCACAAGGATGAGGAGGTCTTTGATCATGGAGGTTCCTGAAGAAGCCACTTGATCATGAAGCATGCAAGGCAGGCAACATTCAGAGTATGTAAAGAGAGATGTAAATGACCTCAGCAGCTTCTCTGTAGAATGAGCAGGTTTTGCAATTACAGGGCTTGATAATTAAGGGTCTACGTCCAGGATCTGGAATCACTGCTTGAGTTTTGGGATGGTTAATTTAGTGCCATTGAAAGGCTCAAAGGGGAGAGCACGGCTACTGATCTATTGACCTATGGGTCTTTATAAATTATCATTCCTATTACAAAGGTCCTGGAGTTGTGAGATGGGGAGGGGATCAGGGAAAGGGAAGAGGTAAGTGATGAGAAACTCACACCTGCTTCTCAGAATTAATTTATTTTTCAGGTAATCCCAACCTTGTTTGCAATCAGGAGAGCGTTAAACTCCTTAAGATGTACACATTCCCCCAAACAGGTCATCTCTAAAGCTAGGGGATGCTCGTGGATTCGGGAAGAGCATCCACGTTCATACCCTTCCATCCTCTTTTCTGACTACCTGCGGGTAAGTATTCCCACCACCTTTTAATTGCCATCATCAAATGTACTTTTCAGTCCCGGCCATGCAAATAGCACAGAGGAGGGACTTCTGTGACTGCGGGGCACTCACTGCACAAGAATCTGTGTGTCTGTCACTTTAGGGGAATGGGTTTTTTTTTTTTTTTTTTTTGGCCTCTTTTTCAGTCTTAAGGAAGAAGTGGCCTCTCAGATCACTTACAAAGAGCAAACTCTCGTGCCAAGACGCTAAGAAGCAGGAGTGGACATCGGATACGGTACAGCCCACATGTTTTTCCAAGAAATCCTAACCCTGTGGTGGGAGGGCCTGTGGTGAACTCAGAAGGTCACAAATGCTAGAGGTGGAAGATAAGAGATTAGACAGCATTCTGGAATTGTTACCTTGCCATTATTTACCTCAGAGACTTTTCTGGCAAGGAACCCTTTAAAAAAAAAAAAAGGCAATAGCTAGATTTGTGATAAAATTAGTGATATGAGAAGTGAAAATGAGGCAGACCCCATTACAGAGGAAGTTAATTTGCCTTTGTAGTCAACTGGTTTTCCTCATCAGAAGTGAAAAGATAGATACTGCCACACATTAAAAATCGCCAACAGGAACAATGATAATCAAAATAGTGACAACCCTATAGATCCAGAGCTGCTAAGGTGGTTTTTTTTGTCCTGAAAGATGGGAAGAAAAGGATGTGTGTGTGGGTGTGTGCACAAAGAAAGAGACAGGCAGAGAGATCCAGAGATAGAGAGAGACACACCCAGACAAAAAAGGGCAAGAAATCTAAGTGGGAGTCTATTAAAAAAACGCTACCAGAAGTGGACTCAGGGGCTCTATCTAGTATCAGGGGGTGGGTGCTGGGTCCTCCCCCCCTCAGAGGCTGTGACTCTATCTCAGGTTTTCTGAAAGGGTTTTGATTTAATGAGGTTTCTTTGTTTTTGGTCAAGGTGATGCATTCAGTGGACAATTAAATGCCATTTATTTTTTATGCTCTGCAAGAATTTTCATCTAAACGTGATGAACATGATGCGAATAAAAGAGTCCCAAGATAGGCTATCTGTCATCATTTTTGGTTCTGAAAGGATGGCAGCTTCAGGGATGTCAGCGCACTAACTCTACTAGCCACTGGGTACCATGGTTTGATATGACCAAATCCAGACCCAGGAACATCCAGGATGTTTCCATCGGAATGAGGAAAACGCTCGAAACAAAACAAAACAAACAAAAACCTCTTTGGATGAAGGTTTGACACCATGGTCGTGATCATTACTAAGTGATGTCAGAAAAGGTAGGTGCCTTTGCTACTTCTAACTTTCTACCTTCTCCAAACTCTCCACCACTCCCTGCCTAGATGATGGAGTTGACATTTTAGTAGTGACCAAACCCTAGAGATGAAATCAATATTCCTATGCTCTATTCGTGATCAGGGCTCAGTTCTTCCCAAAGGGACTGGCCACATAGGACGTAGCAATTCCTAGGGGGGACTCTCAGTTATTCTGAGGGAATGGAGATGCTCCTTTTCTTGCCCACAGCCTTGGGGTCTAAGGGGAATGCTTACTTCCAAGTTGAGACATGGCTTCTGAGTTGCAGGTGGTCATAATTCACCAACTTGGCACCAGACGGTCACAAGCCCCAAAGACTTCTTCTCTATTGAGAAGGCTACACACAAAGTCTTGTATTTGGAGTCAGTATGTACCTTCCCATTTTTTCCTCCCAAATCCAGGCATTTTAGCTATAGTGGTGGGACTATGGGGTCCTGGGACCAGGAAAAGACCTTCTGCCAATCAGGAAGAAGGCGGACCAGGGGTTGAGGTAAAGTTAGATGACTAGAGTCTGGATTTCTCTTTGGATCCTGACTGCCACACATCAGTCCAAGGGCGGAAGTGAAGGATAAAATTTTGTCTCAGCACCAAATCAACATGCTTTGTGTGACTTTTTAAAAAACAACTGGTCAAGGAAGCAACAGAAAACGGTCATGGACATCAGTGGTGTGGTTAGAAAGATGCAGCAAAAATTTCAAAAAGGATGGTCCGCATATTTACTCATTAGAAAACAAATGGATCTCTGGGCCTCTCAGTAGGTGGCCTGGGTGGAGGAGTCCAGTTCTTTCTGGAGGTAATTAGGTTTTAACCTTTTTACTCTGTGAGGGTCAGGGAATCTTGTGAGAATGTTGGAGAAGCTCTAGCCCTGCGCTGTCCAAGGTGGCCACGAGCCATGTGATGCGGCTGACAGCTGGAGAAATGGCCAGTCCGAACGGAGAGGTGTGTGAGTGTAAAGCATACACTGCCCTTAGAAGATTTAGTACGGAAAAAGAACGTCAGGTATTTCGTGAATACTTTTTACACTAATTACGTGTCAAAACAATAATATTGGCTTAAAGAAGGATATTATTAAAATTACTTTTACCTGTTTCCTTTTGCTTTTTAAAAATGTGGCCAGTAGAAAATTACATGTGGGACGTGTACTATATTTCTGTTGAACAGTGCTGGTCTAGACACTAAAGAAAAATACACATCGAGTCTTCATACACCTCTAGAAGGTTCCCACACCCTTTGATACTCTTTGAGCTACCGGGGGCCCCAGGTCAGAGTTTCTTCTTCGTTGGGGAGGAGGTGAAGCAGGCTGTGGAGGAAGGATTGTTTCCATTTTTTTTTTTTTTTTTGAACACGTCCCATGCCAGTTAACCTTTTTTTTTGTTGTTTGTTTAAAACTACCAAAGCCATAAGAAAATTCTTCAGAAACAAACCTTCGGTAAAGGAGAAACTTCTAGGCTCAGCGAGTTTGCAGCAGAACCTCCTTGGGGTCAGGTCCACAGGCCTCAGATTGGCCGGCTGGGCCCCTCATCCCCTATGCAGCATCTTATAGGGGCTGCTGGGCCACAGCGCACATAAGCACCCAATTCCTGATCTACCTGGTCGCTGGCAGGAAGAGAGAACACCCATCAATCCAAAAGGCAGCTTCTCTCTGGGCATGGAATACAATTTATATTTCCTTTGCTGTTGAATTGTCCTTCTAATTCCCCTTGACTTAATACCAAAATTTGTTTTGGGCAAAGCTGACTGAAGGAGAGGTCGGCGGTGCAGGCCGCTGACCAGGAAAAAGAAATACCTGGAGACGAAGAATTCCACACTGAGAACGAGGATTTGAAAGTATCCAGAGACTGCAAACTCTGTGACTAAGTGTGGTTTTTGTTTTTATTTTGTTTGGCTGCGTTGGGTCATCGTTGCTGCGCGCGGGCTTTTCTCTAGTTGCGGCGAGCAGGGGCTACTCTTCGTTGTGGTGCACGGGCTTCTCACTGCAGTGGCTTCTCTTGTTGCGGAGCATGGGCTCTAGGTGCACAGGCTTCAGTAGTTGTGGCACACGGGCTTCGGTAGTTGTGGCTCGCAGGCTCTAGCGCACAGGCTCAGTAGTTGTGGTGCACGGGCTTAGTTGCTCTGCGGCACGTGGGATCTTCTTGGACCAGGGCTCAAACCCGTGTCCCCTGCATTGGCAGGCGGATTCTTAACCACTGAGCCACCAGGGAAGCCCTAAGTGTGGTTTTTAAAACAAGGCAAAACAAAGCAACTCCTACTTGCACTTAAAATTCAGTCATTTAGATAGCCTCGGCCACGCCAGAGTGCCAAATCCCAGAAGCTGTTATATGTTACACGTCAAGTAACTGTGCCTCCCCAAGGTAGAAAGTCTGCTATATGTCATAGCTCTCTGTCAAAAATGGATCCCCCGGGGCTTCCCTGGTGACGCAGTGGCTGAGAGTCCGCCTGCTGATGCAGGGGACGCGGGTTTGTGCCCCGGTCCGGGAAGATCCCACATGCCACGGAGCGGCTGGGCCCGTGAGCCATGGCCGCTGAGCCTGCGCGTCCCGAGCCTGTGCTCTGCAACGGGAGAGGCCACAACAGTGAGAGGCCTGCAAAACAAACAAACAAAAAGCATCCCCCGGCAAAATGCTCATTAGTGGTCCTAAGACCAGAAAGAGGCTTGGGCATCATCTTGTTAATCTCATTCACTTACAGATGGAGAAGCCGAGGCCCAGCACGCACGCTGCTCGTCTATGCCTCCTGACTCCTGATTTGGCACTGCCTTCGTGTCTCCCTGCCTGGAGACCCTGGATTTCATCACTGCAAGTGTTGGACTCCTAGAGAGAGGTGACATTTGTGAAGGTGGTGATCCTTTTCCTTGCTTTGCTGCCTACTTAGAAAGCGTCAAATAGGAAATTGTTCAAGGTGGTGAAAAAAGAGCAGCCAGGGGTCTCCCTTGACACATACACCGTGTTCCAGCAGGCAGCAAGCTCTTACAGCAGAACGAAACTCTGTTTTTGCATGAGTATGCATGTAGCGAGAAGAAGGGCCTCATCACATACATAAATAACTCAGTGAGAGAAGCTTTCTCTCCCAGGTAACCCACGCAGCAGCATGGCCTTTCGCGGATATCGAGGTGGTCCAGAGAAGCTATTCACGCTGCCTTAGTCATCCCTGCACCTGGAGAGTCTCAATGTATTACAAAACTGCCCAGTGAAAAAAATAGCACACCTCTGTCAAAAAAAGAATGAAAACAAACAGTTTAAAAACACCGGTGGGGGGGCTTCCCTGGTGGCGCAGTGGTTGAGAGTCCACCTGCCGATGCAGGGGACGTGGGTTCGTGCCCCGGTCCGGGAGGATCCCACATGCCGCGGAGCAGCTAGGCTTGTGAGCCATGGCCGCTGAGCCTGAGCGTCCGGAGCCTGTGCTCCGCAGCGGGAGAGGCCACAACAGTGAGAGGCTGGCGTACCGCAAACAAACAAACAAACAAAAACACCGGTGGATTTTTAGAATTCACTTTGATACCTCGTTTCCTTTCCCTTTTTGTCTCTCTCAGTCAGGAGAAACTTGACATCAACAATTCCCATGCTGTACTTTTTAGATCAAATGGTTTATCAAATCACACCTCCCTCCTCACTTGGTATCTAGACGCAGTCAGGGGAGCCCTGGGAAGCAATTTCTTAAGGATTTACCTAAATCCTCCCTCGAGGTCTGACAAGGTTGAACAGAAGCATATTGGAATTAAGGTAAGACGTAGATGCTACTGCAGCCCTCACTGTGTTGGATCCAAAGATGACTGGATCTTTTCTAAAGCTTCCATCTCCTGCAGAACGCATTTGTGGAGGTAACAAAAGACTGCTGTAGCCTTGGGGAAACAGACATTTTGCTTTCGGGAAGAGTATATGGTATCTGGTTTGAAAACTAGGCTTGCAGTCCCAGTGACGGACAAGCCCTACAGCCACAGAGAATGGCGCTAATGCCCTAGTGGGAACTTGTGAGTTCAGAATTTCAGCCAGACTGTTAAGAATCAGATGGATTGAAATGCCTCCCTAGAGCTTCCTTCTCAAGTCACGTGGGTCCTCAACAGAGCCTGGCAAGTGGAAGCCAGCGTGTGGAGCTAAAAAAAATGAGCAGTGGCCTCAGCAGATTCAGAGCTTGGTGTTGGGGTCTCTGGCAGCTGGCATTTCCAAGATCCACTTAAAAGAATTCAGATTCTAAACGAAAGCTGGCCTTAGACTGTTTCAAGGTGCTGAGGCACTTCCTAAAGCCATGCACACTTCATGCTGAGAGGTCAAGGCCATTAATCTCAGAGATGGAATACAAACTGGTCATAGCAGGAACTGAGGCTTCTGAACAGAACTCTGTACAAAAGCTGGAGTGAATCAAAGGAAAAACAAAAGAGTGAACTTAAACTACACATAGTCCTTAAAAAGAAAGCGTCAAAGAAATCAACAACATTCCCCAAATAGGAAAACAAGAAACTGAAATGAAACTAAGAAGCCCTAAGAGTGTCTTTTCAGTCTGTTTGAGGAACTTCAGAAGTGTGTGCCTACAAGGACATGGGAGAGAAAATCAGCTTTCGACGTCAAAGGTGCCGAGGCCATGAGCTGTTGTAGAGACGGAGAAACTGCATCCTGATGAACGTGACTTTGGGTATTGCTTTTCGGTACCATTCTTGTGTGGAGTGCCCTGGAGTTGCCAAGGTGGTCTGGAGGTGCATGTGCCTGGTCCAGTCTTGGGGCACTCCTCCCTTCCTTCCCCTTGGGTCCTATCATCCCTTTTTCCTATATTCGCCATTTCAAGATTTCACCTCTTCGCAGTCTTGGTCGGTGGAAAGTTCTACATCAGACAGTCCAACCTCCATTGCCATGATCAGCGAGATGTCAGAATCACTGCTTATAGCTGGTTCCTGCTCACCTGGTGGGGGGAAACAGAGTTCACAGTGAACACTGAGCTATGTCTTCAGATGCTGATTATTTCAATACAATTGCCTTTAATAACATTTCATTGAAGCCCAAGAGAAGGTGTTAGGCTACTTCGTAAAAAAAAGAAAAAAAGTCTAGTTAGAGACTTTTCTCACACTACATCCCCAAATAAATTCTAAATGGGTCAAGAAGTTAAATGTAAACAAAAGAAACTAATGAAGCCAGAGGAAAATATATCTTATAAGTATATATCTAAGTAGGAAGAAAATGTATCTAACATCTCTAAGTAAGGCAAGAAGTGCTACATGGAAAAGCAATTGAGCAATTCACAGATGAAAAGATTGATAAATGTATATAAAATGCTAAAAATATTTAAAACATGAAACATAAGATCAAAGGTATATGTCACACTGGGAATATCTGCAAAAATTTCACAGAGGATTGTATTCATTTTTTTGTTTTTTTGAACTTTATTATTTTTTTTATACAGCAGGTTCTTATTAGTTATCCATTTTATACATATTAGTGTATATATGTCAATCCCAATCTCCCAATTCATCACACCACCATTCCCCCCGCCCCCCGCGCCACTTTCCCCCCTTGGTGTCCGTACGTTTGTTCTCTACATCTGTGTCTCAGTTTCTGCCCTGCAAACCAGTTCATCTGTACCATTTTTCTAGCTCCACATATATGCGTTAATATACGATATTTGTTTCTCTCTTTGTGACTTACTTCACTCTGCATGGTAGTCTCTAGATCCGTCCATGTCTCTACAAATGACCCAATTTCGTTCCTTTTTACGGCTGAGTAATATTACACTGTATATACGTACCACATCTTCTTTATCCATTCGTCTGTCGATGGGAATTTAGGTTGCTTCCATGACCTGGCTATTGTAAATAGTGCTGCAAGGAACACTGGGGTGCATATGTCTTTTTGAATTATGGTTTTCTCTGGGTATATGACCAGTAGTGGGATTGCTGGGTCATATGATAATTCTATTTTTAGTTTTTTAAGGAACCTCCATACTGTTCTACATAGTGGCTGTATCAATTTACATTCCCACCAACAGTGCAAGAGGTTCCCTTTTCTCCACGCCCTCTCCAGCATTTGTTGTTTGTAGATTTTCAGATGATGCCCATTCTAACTGGTATGAAGTGATACCTCACTGTAGTTTTGATTTGCATTTCTCTAATAATTAGTGATGTTGAGCAGCTTTTCCTGTGCTTCTTGGCCATCTGTATGTCTTCTTTGCAGAAATGTCTGTTTAGGTCTTCTGCCCATTCTTGGATTGGGTTGTTTGTTTTTTTAATATTGAGCTGCATGAGCTGTTTATATATTTTGGAGGTTAATCCTTTGTCCGATGATTCATTTGCAAATATTTTCTCCCATTTTGAGGGTTGTCTTTTTGTCTTGTTTATGGTTTCCTTGCTGTGCAAAAGCTTTTAAGTTTCATTAGGTCCCATTTGTTTATTTTTATTTCCATTACTCCAGGAGGTGGATGAAAAAAGATCTTGCTGTGATTTATGTCAAAGAGTGTTCTTCCTAAGTTTTCCTCTAAGAGTTTTATAGTGTCCGGTCTTACATTTAGGTCTCTAATCTATTTTGAGTTTATTTTTGTGTATGGTGTTAGGGAGTGTTCTAGTTTCATTCTTTTACACGTAGCTGTCCAGTTTCCCCAGTACCACTTATTGAAGAGACTGTCTTTTTTCCATTGTATATCCTTGCCTCCTTTGTCATAGATGAGTTGACCATAGGTGTGTGGGTTTACCTCTGGGTTTTCTATCTTGTTCCATTGATCTATATTTTTCTGTTTTTGTGCCAGTACCATATTGTCTTGATTACTGTAGCTTTGTAATATAGTCCGAAGTCAGGGAGTCTGATTCCTCCAGCTCCGTTTTCTTCCCTCAGGACTGCTTTGGCTATTCGGGGTCTTTTGTGTCACCATACAAACTTTAAGATTTTTTGTTCTAGTTCCGTAAAAAATGCCATTGGTAATTTGATAGGGATTGCATTGAATCTGTAGATTGATTTGGGTAGTGTAGTCATTTTCACAATATTGATTCTTCCAATCCAAGAACATGGTATATCTCTCCATATGTTGACATCATCTTTAATTTCTTTCATCAGTGTCTTATAGTTTTCTGCATACAGGTCTTTTGTCTCCCTCAGTAGGTTTATTCCTAGGTATTTTATTCTTTTTGTTGCAGTGGTAAATGGGAGTGTCTCCTTAATTTCTCTTTCAGATTTTTCATCATTAGTGTATAGGAATGCAAGAGATTTCTGTGCATTAATTTTGTATCCTGCAACTTTACCAAATTCATTGATTAGCTCTAGTAGTTTTCTGGTGGCATCTTTATGATTCTTTATGTATAGTATCATGTCATCTGCAAACAGTGACAGCTTTACTTCTTCTTTTCCAATTTGTATTCCTTTTATTTCTTTTTCTTCTCTGATTGCCCTGGCTAGGACTTCCAAAACTATGTTGAATAATAGTGGTGAGAGTGGACATCTTTGTCTTGTTCCTGATCTTAGAGGAAATGCTTTCAGTTTTTCACCATTGAGGATGATGTTGGCTGTGGGTTTGTCATATATGGCCATTATTATGCTGAGGTAGGCTCCCTCTGTGCCCACTTTCTGGAGAGGTTTTATCATAAATGGGTGTTGAATTTTGTCAAAAGCTTTTTCTGCATCTATTGAGATGATCATATGGTTTTTCTTCTTCAATTTGTTAATATGGTGTATCACATTGACTGATTTGCATATATTGAAGAATCCTTGCATCGCTGGGATAAATCCCACTTGATCATGGTGTATGATCGTTTTAATGTGTTGCTGGATTCTGTTTGCTACTATTTTGTTGAGGATTTTTGCATCTATATTCATCAGTGATATTGGTCTGTAATTTTCTTTTTTTGTAGTATCTTTGTCTGGTTTTGGTATCAGGGTGACGGTAGCCTCATAGAATGAGTTTGGAGTGTTCCTTCCTCTGCAGTTTTTTGGAAGAGTTTGAGAAAGATGGGAGTTAGCTCTTCTCTAAATGTTTGATAGAATTCACCTGTGAAGCCATCTGGTCCTGGACTTTTGTTTGCTGGAAGATTTTTAATCACAGTTTCAATTTCATCACTTGTGACTGGTCTGTTCCTATTTTCTGTTTCTTCCTGGTTCAGTCTTGGAAGGTTATACCTTTCAAAAAGTTTGTCCATTTCTTCCAGGTTGTCCATTTTATTGGCATAGAGTTGCTTGTAGTAGTCTCTTAGGATGCTTTGTATTTCTGCGGAGTCTGTTGTAACTTCTCCTTTTTCATTTCTAATTTTAATGATTTGAATCCTCTCCCTCTTTTTCTTGATGAGTCTGGCTAATGGTTTATCAATTTTGTTTATCTTCTCAAAGAACCAGCTTTTATTTTTATTGATCTTTCCTATTGTTTTCTTTTTTTCTATTTCATTTATTTCTGCTCTGATCTTTATGATTTCTTTCCTTCTACTAACTTTGGGTTTTGTTTTTGCTCTTCTTTCTCTAGTTCTTTTAGGTGTAAGGTTAGATTGTTTATTTGAGATGTTTGTTGTTTCTTGAGGTAGGACTGTATTGCTATAAACTTCCCTCTTAGAACTGCTCTTGCTGCATCCCATAGGTTTTGGATTGTCATGTTTTCATTGTCATTTGTCTCTAGGTATTTTTTAATTTCCTCTTTGATTTCTTCAGTGATCTCTTGGTTATTTAGTAATGTGTTGCTTAGCCTCCATGTGTTTGTGTTTTTTATGTTTTTTACCCTGTAATTGATTTCTAATCTCATAGCACTGTGGTCAGAAAAGATGCTTGATATGATTTCAATTTTTTAAGATTTACTGAGGCTTGATTTGTGACCCAAGATGTGATCTATCCTGGAGAATGTTCCATGAGAACTTGAGAAGAAAGTGTAATCTGCTGTTTTTGGATGGAATGTCCTATAAATATCAATTAAATGTCTCTGCTCTATTGTGTCATTTAAAGCTTGTGTTTCCTTCTTAATTTTCTGTTTGGATGATCTGTTCATTGGTGTAAGTGAGGTGTTAAAGTCCCCCACTATTATTGTGTTACTGTCGATTTCCTATTTTATACCTGTTAGCAGTTGACTTATGTATTGAGGTGCTCCTATGTTGGGTGCATATATATTTATAATCATTATATCTTCTTCTTGGATTGATCCCTTGATCATATGTAGTGTCCTTCCTTGTCTCTTGTAACATTCTTTATTTTAAAGTCCATTTTATCTGAAATGAGTATTGCTACTTCAGTTTTCTTTTGATTTCCATTTGCATGGAATATCTTTTTCCATCCCCTCACTTTCAGTCTGTATGTGTCCCTAGGTCTGAAGTGGGTCTCTTGTAGACAGCATATATATGGGTCTTGTTTTTGTATCCATTCAGCAAGCATGTGTCTTTTGGTTGGAGCATTTAATCCATTCACGTTTAAGGTAATTATTGATATGTATGTTCCTATGACCATTTTCTTAACTGTTTTGGGTTTGTAGGTCTTTTCTTCTCTTGTGTTTCCCACTTAGAGAAGTTCCTTTAGCATTTGTTGTAGAGCTGGTTTGGTGGTGCTTAGTTCTCTTAGCTTTTGCTTGTCTGTAAAGCTTTTGATTTCTCCATCAAATCTGAATGAGATCCTTGCTGGGTAGAGTAATCTTGGTTGTAGGTTCTTCCCTTTCATCACTTTAAATATATCGTGCCACTCCCTTCTGGCTTGTAGAGTTTCTGTTGAGAAATCAGCTGTTAACCTTATGGGAGTTCCCTTGTATGTTATTTTTCATTTTTCCCTTGCTGCTTTCAATAATTTTTCTTTGTCTTTAATTTTTGCCAATTTGATTACTATGTGTCTCGGCGTGTTTCTCCTTGGGTTTATCCTGTATGGGACTCTCTGCGCTTCCTGGACTTGGGTGGCTATTTCCTTTCCCATGTTAGGTAAGCTTTTTACTATAATCTCTTCAAATATTTTCTTGGGTCCTTTCTCTCTCTCTTCTCCTTCTGGGACCCCTGTAATGCAAATGTTGTTGCGTTTAATGTTGTCCCAGACGTCTCTTAGGCTGTCTTCATTTCTTTTCATTCTTTTTTCTTTATTCTGTTCTGCAGCAGTGAATTCCACCATTCTGTCTTCCAGGTCACTTATCCATCCTTCTGCCTCAGTTATTCTGCTACTGATTCCTTCTAGTATATTTTTCATTTCAGTTATTCTATTGCTCATCTGTTTGTTTGTTCTTTAATTCTTCTAGGTCTTCGTTAAAACATTTCTTGCATCTTCTCGATCTTTGCCTCCATTCTTTTTCTGAGGTCCTGGATCATCTTCACTATCATTATTCTGAATTCTTTTTCTGGAAGGTTGCCTATCTCCACTTCATTTAGTTGTTTTTCTGGGGTTTTATCTTGTTCCTTCATCTGGTACATATACATAGCCCTCTGCCTTTTCATCTTGTCTGTCTTTCTGTGAATGTGGTTTTTGTTCCACAGGCTGCAGGATTGTAGTTCTTGTTGCTTCTGCTGTCTGCCCTCTGGTGGATGAGGCTATCTAAGAGGCTTGTGCAAGTTTCTTGATGGGAGGGACTGGTGGTGGGTAAAGCTGACTGTTGCTCTGGTAGGCAGAGCTCAGTAAAACTTTAATCTGCTTGTTTGCTGATGGGTGGGGCTGAGTTCCCTCCTTGTTGGTTGTTTGGCCTGAGGTGACCCCACACTGGAGCCTGCCTGGGCTCTTTGGTGGGGCTAATGGCGGACTCTGGGAGGGCTCATGACAAGGAGTACTTCCCAGAACTTCTGTGGCCAGTGTCCTGTCCTCACGGTGAGACACAGCCACCCCCTGCCTCTGCAGGAGACCCTCTAACACTAGCAGGTAGGTCTGGTTCAGTCTCCTATGGGGTCACTGCTCCTTCCCCTGGGTCCTGATGCGCACACTACTTTGTGTGTGCCCTCCAAGAGTGGAGTCTCTGTTTCTCCAGTCCTGTCAAAGCCCTGTAGTCAAATCCCGCTAACCTTCAAAGTCTGATTCTCTAGGGATTCCTTCTCCCATTGCTGGACTCCCAGGTTGGGAAGCCTGACGTGGGGCTCAGGACCTTCACTCCAGTGGGTGGACTTCTGTGGTATAAGTGTTCTCCAGTTTGTGAGTCACCACCCAGCAGTTATGGGATTTGATTTTATTGTGATTGCACCCCTCCTACCGTCTCATTGTGGCTTCTCTTTTGTCTTTGGATGTGGGGTATCTTTTTTGGTGAGTTCCAGTGTCTTCCTGTCGATGATTGTTCAGTAGTTAGTTGTGATTCCAGTGCTCTTGCAAGAGTGAGTGAGAGCATGTCCTCTTACTCCGCCATCTTGAACCAATCTTTGAGGACTGTATTCTTAACAGAGAGCTTTTAAATAAATAAGAAAAACTAAGATTCCAACAGAAAAATTGGTAAAGGTTACTGTTATACAGTTCACAAAAAATGTAATATAAATGGACAATAAATATCAGGTGAAAAGAAGCTATTCTTATTTTTTATGAAATCTTCACTCTTTAAAAAAGAGTGTATTACAGTTAAGGGTACATTGAGGTAGGTATTTTGATCAACTGCGCTCACAACTGTGAAATTTTCACTCAGTAATTTCATTTCCAGAATGCATTATAGAGAAATTATCAGAGATGCAAAACTATTCATTTAAGCATTATTTATAGCAGCAAAACATTGCAAGAAGCCCAACAATAAATAATATCTCAGTAAACTATATTTCTTCTAAAGGACAATCTTCTGGTTATAATCACTAAAGTGAGGTTTCCAGAGAGTTTGTAGTGCAGTGAAATTGACAGAGAAAGTTAAGTAGAAGAAAACCAAAAATGTTAATAAGAGTTGTCTCAAGTTTTAGTGTTTATAATTATTTTCTTTTCTTTAAAAAAATTTAGTTTTACTCCTAACCATTCTTCAATGAACAGATATCATTCATTCACTCAAGACATAATTATTGAGTCCCTCCTTTGTGCTAAGGCTTATGCTAACTGTGTGGATATAGGTGAGAGCGAGGCAGTTCCAGACCTCAAGGAGCTTACTGTCCAGTAGACAGGCAGACCATTTACTTGTCAATTACCACCCGACAGGACAAGCACTTTGCTGGAAGATGTACCGGTTTTATAGGAGCAGGTAATGGGGCTACAAAACCATTTAGTGAATCAAAGAAGGCTTCCCACAGGCTGCGATATCTAAACTGAGTCCTATAGGATAACTTGTATTTTAGCCAGATGAATGAGAAAGATGAATCTTTTAAGCACTAGCAATGGCATGCACAGATGGCTGTAGGTGATAGGGAGCCTTGTGCAGACGGACATCAGACTGTATATAAATATGACTGGGATGCAGAGGCAAGCTAGGGAGGCTGGGGAGCTCAGCTGCCTGTAAGGCAGCTTTAAAACCAGAAGATCTTGTATGTTCCATTACCCTGCAGAAGAAGTACGCAATTAAAAGACCAACAAAACATTTAAGTGCTAAAGAATGCGGATGGTTATAATACACTTTTGCTCTCATAATCATTGATATAATTTATTTCATGTTGAAGTGCAGTTAAGAAAAATATATGAGTTTCATGATGGGTAGTGAATTCTTCAGATGTTTAAAAGGAGGCAAACAGAGAACTAACAAAGAGTTATGGTCTTAGAATCAGTTTTAGAGAAATGAGGTATTCCACAGGGATATACCTAAAGACTGAGATCTAAAATGTTTCCCAGACCCAAAAGTGCATGAGGTTCGTAGAAGTGTAGACAGATCAATGGGTAGAATAAAACTTTGGAAGCAGATCTTGGAAGATAGAAGTACAGTATTTAGTCTTTGAAAATGGTGACATTCAACAAAAATTCAATAAAACTAGTCATTTAGAAAAAGGTGAAACTGGATTCCTGCCTCATACTGTATACATTCTAGGCTGGCTAAATATCTATATCTCTATCTGTATCCACATCCATATCTCTATCTGTATCTATACCTGTACGTATAGCCCATCTTTATTTTGTGTGTGTGGTACTTCCTTCCCATTTATCCTCCTCTCCAGAGCCATCTGGTACCTTCCATCCCTGACCTTTGGGGAATTCTTTGATGCAGACTAGGATGGCCCTCCCCTTCCTGCTTCGCACTTGTTTTCTCTGCAGGGCTGTGGCTTGCTGTTGTGTAGGCTGCACTCAGCACCACCTGGAGGAAGCTTTCACTCTGGAGGCTGAGTGAGCAGTGGGCACTGAATTTCAGCTGGATACAACCTGCATAGCCAGGGAAATGACCTCGCTCTGATTTTTAGGTCCACTAGGTCAATGACCCCTTATTTTTTTCCCAGTTGCCCAAATTTTGCCTTTGTCTCTTTTTACATTTTCCCTGTCCATGTTGGTCTATGCCTTACAAACATCCCTTTGCTATAGTTTTTGTGGGGTTTTAGGAGTGGCTGGAAGTAATTTCATGTGTTCAATCCACTCTTTTTACTCAGTGCTCTCTGTAAGCATCACTTTTACAATGAGAAAATTATATACTGAAAATTATACTTATGAGATCTGGGATCCTATCTTACTTTAGGAGACGGTATTCTAGTCTCGGCTATAAGTAACTACACATGTTACTTGGTATAAGTCACTTTCTCCTTTAGGACTAGAGTTTAAATGTCTATAAAATGAGAGTTTGTTCTAGATATCTTAGAGTCCTTTCCAGTTGTTACAGTTTATTCATGTATATGCTGATGCCAATCTAGCACAGTTCCTCATACATGGCAGGTGCTCAATAAATAATTATTTAATAGAATTACCGGTGAGAAAGAGTTGTGTTTCTTTTGTCATAACCCTTCAACATGTTGCTTTCTATTAAAATGTTTTTTCCTTAATCAAAAAGAAGGTTTGCTAGTGTATATTTAGTACAAGTATGTACTAAATGGGAGAAATCACTACTTTGAGGTGTAAAGAAACCTGAAATATTCTTATTCCTGGAGATAAAAAATGAGGGCCAAAGATATGGAAGCAACCTAAGTGTCCATCGACAGCTGAATGGATAAAGAAGATGTGATATATATACATATATACATACAATGGAATACTACTCAGCTATAAAAAAGAATGAAATTTTGCCACTTGCAACAACATGGATAGACTGGGAGGGTGTTATGCTAAGTGAAACAAGTCAGACAGAGAAAGACAAATACTGTATGATATCACTTATATGCGGAATCTAAAAAATACAACAAAACTAGTGAATACAACAAAAAAGGAAGCAGACTCACAGATAGAACAAACTAGTGGTTACCAGTGGGGGGAGGGGGAGGGTCATGATGTGGGGGGAGTGGGAGGCACAAACTACTGGGTGTAAGACAGGCTACAAGGATGTATTGTACGACACAAGGGAATATGGCCAATATTTTGTAATACCTGTAAATGGAGTGTAACCTTTAAAAATTATATAAAAAATTTTAAAAATGAGGGCTGTACTGTAGAGATATATTGTCTCCCTTCCCTTCCCCCTTCACCTGCCCCTCTTTCTCCTTCTCCTTCTTCTTGTTCTTTTGGGCAATAGTCCATGAACCAATTTAGTTCACAAGAAGCCAAAAATGACAGCTCACAAGTAAACTATAAGTCAACGGAAGAGCTCACCATGGAGTGATCTTATAGCTTTCATATGGAGCTAGTACAAAAGGAAGCACAGATGAGAGTTGACTTGTGTAGAGATAGCTTACTGTACCTGCAGCTTTTCACCTACACTCCTATCTTCTCAGCCACCAGCCTCAGCAGATTTCAAGGATTCATTCTCAGCGTGGTGTTTTCTAAATTGGAATGTGTGAATTGAAAGAGAAAAGGGCTGTGGGGACTGCTATAACTATGGGCTGTTGAATTCATGGGGCTATTTTGGAAATTGTCCTGCACTGCTCTAGGCAAAGATGAATTCAAACCAATAAAAATAGAGATTTTCCAAAAATGGTGCAATTTTCATGATGTGACATTGCATCAGTCACAATATCTAATCATTTTCCATGCCAAAACTTAAAAAAATGATCTGAAGACATCTGAAATTATTCTTTACTCTGTCCTGTGTTTTTAATTGAACTCGGTTTGCTCCATATATATATATATTTTTAGAAGATGCTGGGCGTAGGAGTTTATTAATTATTTTTGCTGTGTTGCGTCTTTCATTTCTGTGAGAGGGCTTTCTCTAGTTGTGGCAAGTGGGGGTCATTCTTCATCGCTGTGCACAGGCCTCTCACTATCATGGCCTCTCCTGTTGCGGAGCACAGGCTCCAGATGTGCAGGCTCAGTAGTTGTGGCTCACGGGCCTAGCTGCTCCATGGCATGTGGGATCTTCCCAGACCAGGGCTCGAACCCATGTCCCCTGCATTAGCAGGCAGATTCTCAACCACTGCACCACCAGGGAAGCCCTGCTCCATAATTTTTAAAAGCAGGGTTTTATCCTTTAATCAAGGCAGATGTTTTACTTTGAGGCCAAAATAATACAAATAAAAATGTTGACACTAAAACATTTAGAAGGTTCTCTGTAGGTGGTACTAACTGAGGAGTGTAAAGTAACAATTAACAATAATATAAATGTTCACCGAATTTTATCTTCTTCCCTGAAAAAGCTAATATAAAATGAATGCAAAAATAACATTGGCCTTTACTGAATTCTCACAATAACCCTTTGATGTGGGTATAATTATTCCTATTTCACAAACAAAAAAAAAGCCTTAGTCCCTTTGACACAGTAGTATAATACCTACTTGACACACTTTCCTCTCTTGGTTTCATGCATTGTAAGGACATTGAGAGAATTTAAACAGGGAGTAATATGATCTGCTTAATATTTTAAAGGAGCACTCTTGCTGTTAAGTGAAGAATAGATTGGTAGGTCAAGGGTGGAGATAATCCAGAAGAAACCATGGCAGCAAAACAGATGAAACATGGTGGTGGCTTGTTGTAATAGGAATGGAGGTAAGAGGACAAATTGAAGTGATAGTTTATTTTTTACTACTTTTTTATTTTTATACAACTTTAAAGGTTACTTTCCATTTACAGTTATTACAAAATAATGGCTATATTCCCTGTGTTGTGCAATACATCCTTGAGCCTATCTTATACCCAGCAGTTTGTGCCTCAATCCCCCACCCCTAAATTGCCCTTTAACCCCATCCCCACTGGTAAGCACTACTGTGTTCTCTATGAGTCTGCTTCTTTTACGTTTTATTGACTTCAGCATAGAGAAGGTATTTTGGTGGATTTAAAGACTGATCCCAAGTATCTAATGCTCCGTCTTGAATCTCTTTATCACAATGTTAGAAAGCACCTGATTAGATGGTGAGCAGAAAACACTGTTTTAAATGGAGCTTTGTGACCGATTTTGTTGATCCATAACTACTGCTTTCACATATTTCCACATTTAATTCTAAGTAAAATCCATCAGTAGGCTAACTATGGTTAACCCCAGAATTCTTAGTGGTGGGATTTGTTTTTATTAATTCCATTTAGCCCATAAGTGATTAATATCTTTGGTTTATTCCTTTCCTCTTTAATACATAAAGTGTTACCTAAAGAGTCACAGGTTTCCCTTTGTGAAATGGACATTGCAGTTGTAGTTCTGCTGGGGGTTTGATATAACTGTCTATAACGGTGGGGCTGGATGACTTAAAGTTCCTTCCAACCTGAGATCTGGCCTGTCCTGTCTTGGGCACATCGGGCCTATCTTACTTCGCTGGCTCAGGGCCACCCATTGTCAACATCCCCATTTCAGAATCCCACTGCACTCTTTCAGAAGTAGAAGGCACTTGGGCTTCCCTGGTGGCGCAGTGGTTGAGAGTCTGCCTGCCAATGCAGGGGACACGGGTTCGTGCCCCGGTCCGGGAGGATCCCACATGCCGCGGAGCGGCTGGGCCCGTGAGCCAGGGCCACTGAGCCTGCACGTCCGGAGCCTGTGCTCCACAACGGGAGAGGCCACAACAGTGAGAGGCCCGCGTACCACAAAAAAAAAAAAAAAAAAAAAAAAAGAAGTAGGAGGCACTTGGTAAATGTTTGTAGCAGTGAAATTGAATTGAAGTCCCTCTGTGGACACATAGGGTGTCAAGTTTTATATTTTATTAACTAATAACAATATTAGTGCTTATTGTTAGTAATATGCCAGGGACTATGCTAAGTACTTTAAATAGATTGAATATTCACAATTAACCTATGACATAGGAAGAATTATTATTTCTATTTTCAGGTGATAAAACTAAGGCTCGGAAAGGTACATGGCAGTAAGAGTTGGATCCAGAATTTACACCAAGGCCTGTCTGACACCAGTGTCCACAAACTGGACCATATCTGTACTTCAGAGTTGAGATTCTTAGCCTGAGGATTAGTGTGGACTTCTGGGGGAGTCCAGGTACTCAAAATTACATACACACTCCTGTGGTTATGTGCATTTATGCATTTTTCTGGTGAGAGGGTTTACTTTTACCAGATTCTTACAGAAACCACAAAAGGCTGAGAAGCATTCACTTAAGAGGTTTTCCATCCTGGGTAAGTTGAAGAACACCTTGCTGCCTGCAACAGGAGTGGCTTGGCTTTCTATAAAAAAAATGCATCTTTTGGTTTACATTTCACTGACCATGTGTTTTACTAACTTGACAGGACACTTGTCATATGAAGTCACCGCTTCCCTACTTAATTGTTTCTATATGATGGTTATTCACAGCTAAAGCAGACAATTATCCATCCCAGAATGAGGTTTGATATTTACTCTCCTGCCTGACTTATGAAAGGAGGCATAGAGCCGTAGCAGGCTGGAATAAGTCCCGTTCTGTTAGGAATGAACAAACTGCCCTCAGAGTAAGTGTTCTCTGTGTCGAGAGAAAATAAGGGGAGGATGAACATAATCCCCCAGGTGTCCTGATTCTCCAGTAGCCTTGATGTTCACACGCTGGGAACTGTTCTGCATCACATGAAAGCTTATTTTTCCCCATGTACTTGAAAAATACGTTTTCAAGGAAAAAAAGCATCCTTCTCCGTTGCTACTGATGCTTATCTTTTTGAAAATAGGACATTTCCGATCACCCTGTATTATACAAAAGCACCACAGGGGAGACATACAACCAGACTGGCTGCCTTATAATATCGCTGTCTTTTCAGTTCTTTTCAGAATGAAGGTTTTTTAGGGTTGGAGCACTGCTTATATACTCCCTGTCGTAATCTAAGCGGGAAAGTTAGTTTGATTTCAAACGCAGAGTGTTTCCAATAAGGAAATGTATTCCTTTCACATGTGTTCCTTGCTTTTCTCTCTTTTGCTTAACAAGAATTTCTGGGGAGATCAACTTCCGGTTTCGTTTAAATTTTCCCTCTTATGAGTGGCTTCTGCTGTGAGAATGGTAGGCCTTTGTGTCACTTGCTTCAGAGGCTGTACAATAATAACAGCTGGAGTGCAGGACTGCTTCCTATATTCCAGGCGTTGTTCTAAGCAATTACATGTTATGTATGTCATCCTTACAAGGTGGATGATTACCCCAATGACTGCTTCCCATTTTGCAGGTGAAGTCAACTTGTCCACGGTCAAAAACACAGAAAGAGGCAGAAATGGAATCCTGACCCAACAGCCAGTGCTGTTGACAGCTATGCTGTTCTGCAATGGCACAGCTGCTAGATTTCTATTTGCTGCTAGGTTGTTCCTAAAGACAATGCTTGGTCACCTTAGAGAACCAAGCATTCCAGGCTTACAATATAAATTCATCCACTTGGCCAAGTGACTCCTAGAATTGTTCAGATATAACTGGCACTTTTGCCTTTTTAAATGCTTGCTCCATAGTTATAGACATGGCGAGCTCAAATCAGGAAAATTCTTTTTCACCTGGGGACGTTTAAAGCATTGTTCTTATTCTGACTTGGTAAAGGAGAACTCCCTGGAAATTTGGATATTAAATAAGATCATAAGTTAGGATTTCACTCTCTGCTTTTATCTCTTCATCATCGGTTTTCTTTCCCTGTGACACTTCACCCAGCAGGAGAAAGATTTTCTCCAACTGCTCAAACTCCTTATGATTTCACTAACAATTCTTTCATTGAGTAATTCCTTACTAAGAGCAAAAAGAAGGGATAATGTGATTTTTTGCATTAGTTTTACATTAGTTTTTGCAGGAAAGAAGGCAAAATCTAGTGAACATTTATGTTGTTAATAGCTATTTTACAATTCCTAATTAGTACTACCCACGTAAAACCTTAAGCATTAAGCATAGTATCTGGTATATGGAAGGCTCTTGATAAATGTGAATATGATTGGAATGAAAAAAGAATAAAAAAGGGAATGCTACCAGATGGATTTAGAGAGATAGGCAGATACCATGCAGATATCCATTTCTGCAATTGTATAAAATTATCTATAGACTTCATTTATTCATTCATCAACTTATTTACCACTTATTTATTCAATAGGAATTTATTGAACATTTATTAGGTACACAGCACCATCGATGACCTTTGGAGGAAAAAAAAGATAAACTAAACACAGTCTCTGCTTTTAAACTCAATTTGATCTAGTAAAAGAAATCAGACTTGTGTCTACATAAGCTTAATAAAGGATGATATATGCTAAAAGAGAGGTATAAATAAAATGCAAACGAAACAGAAAGGTGAGGCAAATTTCACCTCCAACTGGGTAACCCAGAGGGTTCATGAAGTAGGTTACATGTAAACCAGCGGTGAGATCTGCTTAGCACTGGAAGTATGGAGATGACGGGAGATGGCATTTCTTCCAGGAGAACCAGGTTGACTAGTTATCATCAGAGCACATTACAAGGCAGGTGGATGGTTTGATCTGGCTGTAGCTTAGGATATGGAGAACCACAGCAAAGTGCCAGATCTGCTCCGTAGGTACTGCGCCCCCTTTCTGCCCTCTGTGCTCTCGTTTCATAGGGAGCTAGAAGGCTGGGAACTGCATTTCCCAGACTCCTTTGCCAGCTGGCTTTCTCCTAGGTCCTGCCGAGGAGATTGGAAGGTGGGAGGAAGAGGGAGGCTTTTATACTCTGGTTCAGGCAGGTCCCTGTGGGGTCCAGAAGTGGTGACAGTGCTTTCAGTAGAATCAGGAGACGAGGATCCTGATCACCTACTCAGTGCTGGCGGTCTCCCCAGGAGAAGCAAGACAGCTCCGGCAACATCAGAATAGTGGAAGCGTGCTCAGGAGCTCTGGGTAACACCCTCTTGCTCCTCCAGTCTTCCAAACTGTTTTTTTTTTTCTTTTTTTACATCTTTATTGGAGTATAATTGCTTTACAATGGTGTGTTAGTTTCTGCTTTATAACAAAGTGAATCAGTTATACATATACATATGTTCCCACATCTCTTCCCTCTTGCGTCTCCCTCCCACCCTCCCTATCCCACCCCTCTAGGTGGTCACAAAGCACCGAGCTGATCTCCCTGTGCTATGCGGCTGCTCCCCACTAGCTAGCTATTTTACGCCAAACTGTTTTTTTAAGTCAACTTCATTGAATCATAGTTTTGATGAGCTTTGAGGGACGTAATGCGTGGATGTACTCTTGCAACCACCTTTACTATCCTGATGGTGTTTATTTGAAATGTTAAACATTTCTATTTCTCCCCAAAGCTTTTTCATGTCCTTTTATAGTCATTACCTCACCCTGTCCCTGGACCCAGCTAACACCTGATCTGCTTTTCTTTTTATAACTCTTTATCAGTGTTTTTCAACATTGGTATAATTGATATTCGGGGCTGGAGAATTCTTCCTCGTAGGGGGGATGTCCTGGGAATTGCAGGATGATTCGTAGTATTCTTGGTCTCTATCCACTGAATGCCAATAGTGCTACCCCCTCCCCAGCTATGACAATCAGAAAGTCTCCAGATGTTGCCAAATGTCCCCCGGAGGGGCAAAATCACCCCCAGTGGAGAATTACGGCTCTAGATTAAGATGAATTTTCTATAATTTTATACACATGCAGTTTTACAGTATGTACTCTTTTGTGTCTGGTTTCCTTCACTCAGTATACTCATTGTGAAATCTATCCATGATGTTGCCTATATCAATAGTTCACTCCTGTTTATTGCTGAACAGTGATCCACCATGTGTATATATCACATTTTGCTTATCCATTCATAAACTGATGAACATTTGAGTTATTTCCAGTTATTGGCTAATGTAAATAAAGCTGCTATGAACATTTGTGTGCAAGTCTTTTTGAGGGCATACATTTTCATTTCTCTTGGGTAAATACCTAGAAGTGCACTGCTGGGTCCATATGGTGGGTATATGTAACTATATAAGAAACAGTCAATTTTTTTTAATTTTTGGTGGCAAAAAACCACAGCACATTAAGTTCACTCTCAAAACAACTTCCAAGTATACAGTACAATATTGTCGACCACATGCACATTGTTGTGCCACAGATGCCCAGGACACCACCATCCTGCATGATTCCTGCAAGGTAAGGGTCCAACTTCTTTCTTTTGCATATGGATTTCCAGTTTTCCCAACACCATTTGTCAAGAAGACTATCCTTCCCCATTGTGTGGTCTTGGCACCCTTGTCACAGAGCATCTGACCATATATGTGAGGGTTTATTTCTGGGCTCGCTATTCTGTTTCATTGGTCTATGTGTCTTTGTGCCATTTCTACCCTCTTCTGATTATGGTAGCTTTGTAATATACTTTGAAATCAGGAAGTGTGAGATCTCTAACTTTGTTCTTCTTTCTCAGGATTGTTTTGGCTATTCAGGGTCTTCTGAGATTCCATATGAAGTTTAGGATTTTTTCTTTTTTTTTACTTCTGCAAAAAATGCCACTGGGATTTTGATAGGGATTGCATTGAATCTATAGATTGCTCTGGGTAGTAGGAACATTTAACAATATTAAGTCTTCCAATCCACAAATAGGGGATGGTTTTCTACTTATTTGTGTCTTTTAAATTTCTTTCAGCAATGTTTTGTCGTTTTTAGTGTACAAGTCTTCCGTCTCCTCAGTTAAGTTTACTCCTAAATACTTTATTCTTTTTGATGTTATTGTAAATGAGATTGTTTTCTTAATCTCCTTTTAAGGTTATTCACTGTTAGTCTTTGGAAAATCAACTGGTTTTTGTGTGTTCTGTCAACTGCTTTTTCTGCATCAATTGAGATGATATTATTTTCATCCTTTGTTCTACTAAAGTGGTGTATCACATGCTGAGATCTATGACCCGTTTTGAGTTAATTTTATTTTTCATTATTCTTATTATTTTTTAAATTTATTTTTGGCTGCGTTGAGTCTTCGTTGCTGGGTGTGGGCTTTCTCTAGTTGCGGCGAGCAGGGGTTACACTTTCTTGTGGTGCGCGGGCTTCTCACTGCGGTGGCTTCTCTTGTTGCAGAGCACGGGCTCTAGGCAAGTGGGATTCAGTAGTTGTGCCATTTGGGCTTAGTGGCTGTGGCCCATGGGCTCTGGAGCGCAGGCTCAGTAATTGTGGCACATGGGCTTAGTTGCTCCGCGGCATGTGGGATCTTCCCAGACCAGGGATTGAACCCGTGTCCCCTGCACTGGCAGGCAGATTCTTAACCACTGTGCCACCAGGGAAGTTCCTCGAGTTAATTTTATGTATGGTGCAACATAAAGGCTAGTGTTTATGTTCTCCTGATATCTTTGTAATCAATTTCTTGCATTACATTCCCCTATTTTGAAACACTTAGATTTCCACTTTCCTGACTGGTCTCACTGTCAGGCATGGGGTTGGAGAGGTAGGCTGTACTAAAATAGAAGAGTGATTTGAATTCCAGGCTGAAGTGTCATGACCTTAACGTACCTGGATTATATTATGTTTGTGCATAAAAAGTACTTGCTTAAATGAACTGGTGAAAATAAACAACTTCAGTTTCCTTATCAGTAAAATAGTGATAATAATATTTCTGTAGCTGTAACGAGACCTGGTGTGTCTGTATGTACACACACCCCCATAGTGCTTCACTTCACAGTGCGTTTGGCACATGGTGTGCCAGATAACAGGGAGCTATTATTGTATTTAGTACATTTACTGAGAACTGCTTTATTTCTATCCCATTAAGCCTCTTCACTTCCTTCTTTGTCTATCAAGGACCTGATGGACAAAGGGTGTCCTTTCTTTCCCTGGCCACTACCTCACTGTTTCTGTAATGTTCTGTTTCTTCAGTGGGATTCGATGTAGGTTGATGCAGCAACATTTCATAAAGAGCTCATTTGCCACGTGACAGCCTTATCCCTCCTGCCGGTACAAGTGTCGCCCTGTTACAAGATAGTCCAACATAAGAGCAAGAAGAAACTAGAGAACAGGCTCTGATGGAAACCCAAGGTCTAGTTTAAAGTTCAAGCTGCAGAACATAGCAAAGTAGGGGATCCTTTACATCACTCCGGAAGGGGCTGGGGAGGGGAGGACAGAAACAGGAACACAGTTTCTTACACATACGTTTTTTAAAAGAAAGAAGCATTTTCAACAGTGAAACTGCTGAAATACAAGTCCTCAAGAAGGGCTTAAGCAAATTATAAGGTAAATAAACAGCTCAGCACTGAACTAGAGACACAACACTGCCATGAGCACACTGGAATCCTGTATGCAGGCATCATTTTACATCAACCTGTTCTACTACCACAATCGATACAAGGTTTTTAACATAGTTATTGTTTCTGACCATTCTGACCACCTACTTCCCCATAAAACACATGGAGAAGCCTGTTTAAAAAACGTCGACTGCAAGTCATTTGTTTAGAAGAACCCCAGACTGCTTCCAACGCCTCCAATAAATACTGCATAATTCACTTCTGGCTGGTTTGAGAACAGGTCACCACCTGGTGTTTTGGGGCGGGAGGGGGTGGGTTCAAAGTGGTGGCACTAATAAGCCCTCGAGAACTGCCAGACACACTCTTAGCTAAAGAAAAGCGGCCTGATGTTTTGACCCAGAGCATGAGCAGGTATCGCAACAATAACTTACTGTGATTCACCTAGATGGATGTGTTTATATGCCTTCCTGGAAAACCTAATGGATTCTATCTGCAGCTTCTAATAGCAAAAGCCGTGGGCCACTCATGCATGCTATCTAATCATAACCTAACCCATTCGTCTGGCTCACAGGATGCAATTTCTAGCTCTTTGTGTTTAGAACAAAACTCAGAATTTTAATCAATATTTGGCCATGCAATGGGAATCCCTTGGCATGAGTTTAGGGTGAGAATAAAGGAGATACAAATGAGGTAAGCTGTTCAACAAGGGTCGTAAAAGGGCAGAGGGAATAAGGGGGGACATTAAGCTGGCCGGGCATTGATATGGCAGGGGGGCAACGAAGGTGGGAGGTGTGGGTGGGTACCAGTGCTGGTAGAAGATGGTAGGTTTGGGTCGGAAATACTCTAACACTTTTTCACAGCTCTTATTATTTTATCACCACCACCATCATCATCCATTACGTTTGCTTTTAGTTTATAATGTCTGTCCCACCTTTGAGTGTGTCTTACCGCAGGCTGCCTGAATCTCAGAAAGGCTAAGCCGCTCTCTCAGGGTCTCCTGAAGAGCCAGGAGGTGGCCGACCTGGGACTTGAACACAGCTCTCCCATTCCCGCTCTGGTGGTTTTATGGTGCTCCACGAAGCCCTAGGGGTCTGCAGTGGGGGGAATCGGGGAGGCTGGATGATGAGGGCGATGATGATGAAGTTGACGATAGAAACTAGAACAAGGACAGCTGAAGCAGTTCTTCCCAAACCCATCTACCCCCCACCACTCCCCTAGCGTTCAGTGTAGCGATATTCAAAGGCAGATGACTAATTACTAGTGCAATGAATCTTCACTGAAATCATTTGTTAAACCCTCTCATTTACTTCATTAATCTGATCTTCATTGCCTTTGCTCCTGTGATCTCTATTTTCTGGAAAGCCAAAACAAAACAAAACAAAACTCTGGTAGCTATAATTAACTTCACCAAATGCATCTTCTTAAGGTGATCCAACGAGTGAGGGGGAAGTACCTGAACTTCACTAGATTCTGTGCTGGGCACTTTTCACTTATTTGCTCAAAAAAACCAAAGAGTTTAAACGTACATCTTCACTGCATCTGAAATGTACACCCATATTGAATTGTACACACAAAAGGGTTTGGCTACTAAAAACCCAAATAAAAAAGAAGGGTGTGGCCAAGTTCGGCCCTCCCCACAACGGCAGTTTGCATCCTAACTCGGTCTCTAGTAAGTGGGGGAGGGGCTCTGGGTGACCCTCCTCCTGGCCCCTGAGGGTTTCTTCCCACTGCGGAGGGGTGCAGGCACAGGTTGGTGGGTTCTGTTGCCCACCACAATCCCCCCTTTCTCTGAAGAGCACCTGTAATCCAGAATACTCCTGATACCTGATTAACAGCACTGCCTTACCTCATTATTTAAATAAATATCCACCCATGGCTGATTTTCTCTTACCTAGAGCAGACTGTTAGCTCTAAGAGGGCAGGGACTTGTTTTGCATAGATACTACCAAACCTCCATCCTCCACACTACGCAAATAAAAGAAATATAATGGTTACCACCTAAATGTATCGAATAAACGAATGGGAAGATCTGAAGAAATCATGTTTTCTTAAAAATAATTTCATTTTTATTTTATTTATATTTATTTATTTATTTTGGCTGCACAGCTTGTGGGATCTTAGTTCCCCGACCAGGGATCAAACCTACACCCTCGTTAGGAAAGCGCAGCGTCCTAACCGGGGAATTCCCTCATGTTGGTTTTTTAAAGGCTAAACACATTGGGGAGGGAGATTCCTACTCTTCTGATTTCAATGCTGCGTGGAATACATTCCACTAAGGCATCAGGCGAGCCCACAGAATAGGCTAAGGAAAACAAGATCTAGACCTCATAGCAAGTAAACCAAGGGATTCATTTGTTAATATGGACCAGGAATCTTATTCTTGTTCTCCCCAACTCTTCCACCTTAGTCGGTATTTTCTGGTTTCTTATTTCTCTTTAATGGTTTCAAATTATACTCAGCACCTCCCTGAGAAGAAAGGCCCCCTCTGTAGATTTCTGTCCCCGTGGCTGGCATAGGTAGGGGTGTGGCCAAGCCGGCTGTTTTGCCAGCAGCTTGTTAACCTTGAAAATGAGAGCTGAAAAGGTACCATTTATAGTTGGACGATTGTGACTGGGTAAACGTATTTACCATAAACACAGAATCAGGAAAATGAAAACCCAGCAGTGTTCTAGTATGAAGGAAGAAAAAGCTAAGACAGGGGTATTTCATTCTAATCTTTTTTTTTTTTTTTTTTTTTTTTTTTTTGCGGTACGCGGGCCTCTCACTGTTGTGGCCTCTCCCACTGCGGAGCACAGGCTCCGGACGCGCAGGCTCAGTGGCCATGGCTCACGGGGCCAGCCGCTCCCCGGCATGTGGGATCCTCCCGTACCGGGGCACGAACCCGCGTCCCCTGCATCGGCAGGCGGACTCTCAACCACTGAGCCACCAGGGAAGCCCCATTCTAATATTCTTAAATATGTGTTCAAAGGCCAAATGCCCTGAACAAGCTTGTCGGGAGTTTCTGGAATTTAACATGGGGGTTAAGGTCTTAGTATTTCCCCACACCAGCCTGACAGGGCTCATTCCTTCCTCTCTTTTGTAAACTAATGAAAGCTATACAAATCCCTTATGCAGACAAAGCCTTTAGCAGATCTGGCAAATGAGACCTATTTTTATAAAAGAGCACTTGGCAAAGTAACTGCTACTTTGTACACATCTGTTTTACATCTGTTAGAATCGAAATTTCTTCAGAGGAGGGGCAATTTTATCCTAGCTCAAAATAAGCATTAATAAATATTACACTAAATTGCTAACATCATTGGCAAATGGTTTCATTTAATTAATAAAACAGACTTCGAGATGAACCTCTGGTGAGGTCTTCTAGATAGTTTAAAAGTATTTTACAATGTCTCTTCCCCCTAGTTATTCTTAATATGTTTTGTGATTTTGCACAATAGAAAGTCATTTCAACATGTGGCCCACGTAGATTCTGAATTTTGAATGTTTAAAAGAATCATGCTGCTGCTTTTTGGAATGATTATTGATGTTTATAATATATCTCCCCCCACTTTTTTTTTTTACTCCATTGTTGGTTTACATATTTGTCTGGGACAGAGCTCCTGCCTAACTCCCTTTGATTGCTACAGGCTGCGTTTATCATTTTGCTAATGTTTCCCAGTAGCACACGACCAATGAACATTTTGAACTTGTATTTTTAAAGACTCTGCAGCCACAAGAATAGCCCACATCCCAAATAGGAGGTGCTCTATTGCTGGAAAGATCTTACCATTTCATTTCTTTTCCTGCTTTTCCTGCTTGCAAATATTTTATATTACTTTGCCAGAAGAAGAGCTGCCTGAGACTATTTCTAAACTCTCCTGTAATGTGGGGTGCTTTATCAAGAAAGTTGACATTTTACAATTATAAGGTAAATAAACAGCTCAGCGCTAAACTAGAGGCACAACACTGCCATGAGCACACTGGAGTCCCGTATGCAGGCATCAGTTTACATCAACCTGTTCTACTACCACAATCGTTTTAAGGTTTTTAACATAGTTATTGTTTCTGACCATTCTGACCACCTACTTCCCCATAAAACACATGGTACAGAGTGGTTAAAAAATTCATAAATCCCCAAATCTCATGTAACACACTCATCTGATGCTGAGCTAAGTCTCCATGGATACCAAGGGAGCATCTTCAATTCCAGGGAGGTCCCAGGGAGAGCAGACTCCCACCCCTGGGATCTGCAAGCCTGGCAAAAAGCAGAGAGGGTCCTTTGTTGATATTGTTCCTTAACCCACTAAGTCCCAGGCTTCCTTTGGTTTCTTCCACTCCCCCTAAGAAAAAATCTTCTGTAGAGGGACCAGGGGATGTGGACAGAGTGAGAGCTGGTTGGGATTTCTGAGACTCTGAGCATTTTCCCCTCAAAACATCGTTGACTGTAATTCCAGTATCAGGGTGGACACATTTTTCCTTTTTACAGCTGCATTTTTAGGGACAGGGCTTCTCTAGGAGGAAGGATGCATATGTAGTCACTGAGAGAACCCTGGAGGTGGAAGATGAGCAGATCGTAAGTACAGACATGCAGCGCCGTAACGGCAAAGTCCCACCAATACGTCTCGGAGGATAAAAACTCTAAGAAATTAGCTATATACATTATGAGGATTAAGTCGCGGTTCCATACATTCCATAATTGTCATTGTTCATCAAGACAGAAAAATAAAAGCAAAGAAAGATAGAGTTCCTACCATTATTACCTCCTTCCAAGTGTTAAGCTCCCCAAATATATTTTTGACACTGTATCTTTGGTGCAAATTAATGCCGCTCAGCAGCTACCAACTAATTAGAACGATTTTGCAGATCTTAGCTGCCAAGAACCCAAAGGAACTATAAACTGTAACCTTGTTGCCTTATCCTTTTCCATTTAGCAGTAACTTTATGACACTCAAGACCTCTTTCTTCAGTAAAATTACATATCTGAGAAACCCAATTGTGATTCTTTTCAGATTCATCTTTTGCTCTATTGGATCAAGGGCTTGCTTTAGTATCTCAAATTGTTAAAGCATTTTCTCTACAGAAAACAATTCCTTTTACCAGTAGGCGATTCTTATGCTCATAATGTAAATGAATGCCCCCATCACAGCCTGTAGGTCACACATCAGGTACACAATGGTTCATGAGCAAAGGAGCAATTATTATAACAACAAAAAGACAATGGCCTCTGCCACCTATAGCAATGTTGGCTGCTAGGATTAAACCTCCATCAAGATCACAAACAAGGCAGGACTGAAAAAAAAATGTACTTGTATTTTCCACGGAGTTTCTTTTGGCCTTGGGATCAATGTGACAGGGGCCAGTGGTCATCTTTATCACAGGCAGGGATAGACAGCGTGGGATCTATGAAGAAGGATCCAACCGAGGACCAGTCACACAAAACCGCACTATTATGTTCAGTTGGGAAATTCACAGAGCTGAATCAACAAGAAAGAGGGGAAGTGAGTTGGGTTGAAGAGAATGTTCCAACTCCAGTGCCCCTGAATGAAACTAATATCAGGGTAGATACAGACCACATTTAAATGGACTGTAGGGATACCACAACACTTCAGATGTGTGAGTCGTCCAAGTTCTGTCCTGCTTGGGCGGGCATTCTGGGATAGGGGCACATGTTTTCAAACTCTGGGTTTAGGAAGAATCGCGTAGGAAGACCGTTCTCAGCTCACCCCTGGAAATTGTCATTTAGCAGATCTGGGGTGGGGCCTGGGGTCTGCATTGTAATTATTATAGCCCAGGTAGGGGATCAGACCACACTTGAGAAGCTTCATTGTGTGGGAAGGAGCCTGGTCTTTGTAGAGGGATAAGAGCTCTCACGCCAGCCTGCCATCTACTCCACGTAAGACTTTTGATGAGGTTCCCGCACCGCTCTCCACTTCAGTTTCCTATATGTAAAGGAGTGATAGTAATTGTAAAGGTTAAATAAAATATGTAAAGGGAGTACTCTGCAAGATCCTTGGCCCATGGTATATGCTTAATAGTGTCTGAGTTCCCTCTGCCTCTTCCTCTGCCCCACAGATAATGAGAAAGAACGTTTTTCGAATGCTTTTAATGAACCAGAGGCTTTTCTAAGGCATTTTCATTACATCTAATCCCATGAGGTAGGTGTTCTTATTACTCCATTTTACGGGTGAGAAATAGAGACCAGAGAGGTTGAGCGACTGGCCCATGGTTACCCAGGCAGCAGGTGTCAGGGCCAGCCTTGACGTAGCTCTACTGCTGAGACCTTACGTTATTTTCAGGGGTATAAATTAGGGACGGGAAATTTCAAAGCCTCTCTCTGCTGTCTCATGAAGACCCACCCTTCACTTCCCAGCAGCTTTACCATCCGGCCATGTTCCTGATGCCTCGCCAGCTGAAGATGACACGCTCAGCGTGGACACAGGCACCCACAATTGTGATTTAGCTGTCAAGTGTGTCGTTCTATTGTAGGGCACAGGTGCTGGGAATCACTGTACCTCAAACTAGGAACTGGCTTATTTGTAGGGGTGTGTTTCCTTTTCCCAGATATTAGACAGCCTTTAGGTCTATTAAAGAAACAAAAACCTATATAAATTTGGGGAGCTGTTCCTTTTCTGACGAGCTAAGTTGGAACCATGGTTTCATTTCCAGGAGGAATAAATTGAGTCATTTCCAGGAACTCCCATTACCTCTGCTGAGACGTGGTTAACTACTGTGACACAAAGCTGGCTGGTACTGACTTGGATATATGTGCACATGTATGCCATCTAAACACAGAGACGTGTACGTGTGTGTAACCACTGTTTAGGCACTCTCCACGCTACATCTGATATGCAGGTATGAACGTGTGTATACGTGTGTGAGTGTGTGTCGAGGTAGGTGCAGGTGTGTTCTTGGCATACATACGTACCTACACGCTCACGTGTCTACATATGACACGTGTGCGTCCATGCATACGAGTGCTTATTTATTCCACTGCACACATTTGCTTCATCTCCATAACAGAGAAGATGCACGCCTCTGAATCCATTGTGTTCCTGCTTAACCTTTGACTTCCAGATCCAATTTTCTAATTAACTCCCCATTTAAATAACAGTTGCGGTACTATTCTGGTATTATTTTTTTCTGAAAAACTTCATTCCACGGTTCCTGCTGCACAGCAGGAGTTTAAGGGCAGCCAATACTTTCTTGTGCTGACAGCTCTGATAAAGGCATAAGTATTTAGATAAATGAATGATTGGTTTGACAAAAAAAGAAATTCGATGGCACTCGAGTCTATAAATCCACGAATCATTCCTCTCTGCTGGGAACATCAGTTACCAGTGAGAGTTTTAACTGTGTACGTGGTTTCTTAAGAGACACACACAGTGGCCCTGCGCGTGACTTTACCCATAGGTATTATTTTAATGAGACCTAACAGGACAGCTCAAAACAGTGATTGTCCCTGAGAAACCACTGCGTATGAAGGAAGTGTTTTTGCCCTGAGACTGTCCCTAAATTTGGGGTTGTAGAGCTGTGGTGACTGCAGAGCACATGCCTTGTCTTGGCGCTGCCCCAACTCAGGTCCAGCCGATTGCCGCCATCAGAGAATAAGGCCCAGAATGGCTGCTTCTTCCAACGTTTTCAAGTTGGAAATTCAGATCTGTATGGAAAACTCTGCCACATTTAAATGTTGGCTACTCACTGAACATTATCAGAAATTCTCAGGGCTAAACCCAGCCCATCTGCAGGCAGAAGGAGTCACGTGTGACATCGCTTTGCCCTCTCTGCCTAGAAAAATTTCCAGGAATCCCTGGAGATCTATTTCCTAGTGGATTGAGATGATGAGTGAAGGCCCTGAGGATTGGTGGTGGTGGTGTGTATGTGGGCATGCATGCATACCATGTGAGTGCATGTGCACATATGTGTGTATATGTGCACATGAGCGCACAGAGAACCCGGCTTGATTCTCACCCTGGCATCCTGGTGCGTGCTCCACAGAAAGCCTCTGGAGCGAGGCGGAAGAACAGCTCCCCACCATCCTGGCATGCTGACTTATCCAGACCTAACTGATCACCACCCCTGTGTCCTGGATGGAGCCGGCCAGGAGAGTTCGGCTCAACCACTTAACCACAATATATTTTCCTTTCTTCAGAAGTTTCCCTGCAAATATCTCCCCCAAATGGAGGAAGTGCGGTAACGACCACCCCCGCTGAAGCCGATGAGTTAGCTACTTCTGTATTTCAAAAGATCTCCTACTGGACTTTCTTGGCGGCGGGTGTGAGACACATGTGCTGAAAACTTGGCGGCTTATATCAAAGGATACTTCCAATATATATTTTTTAATTTAATTTAATTTATTTTTTTATACAGCAGGTTCTTATTAGTTATCCATTTTATACATATTAGTGTATATGTGTCAACCCCAATCTATACTCGTGCTTCTCTTCATGATCGAATGCATCTTTTGCCTTTTACTTTGAATATTTTTGCTCTGAGTCGTTCCCTGAAGTTTGACTTATGAACACAAAAAGAACATCAAGACTTGGCAAATCTGAAATAACTAGTTTATCCACAGGTCATTCGTTTGTTGGTCCACAGGTCATTCATCTGTTGGTCTGTATGCTCAAAGCACTCTCTAAGATTAGTGGGAGGGCTGCTGTCTGTTGAATATAACCAATACAGAGCCATGCATAGAAAGACATAATTATGGCTTTCTAGGAACTGACACTAATCGGTTGTTGATTGATTGATGGGCTGCCTAGTGATTATGCTGATAACTTGAGAGGTTTCTCTGTAAATGGTATTATAAGGACAGTCATTATTTTATTTGAGATCATGGTAATAAAGATTGCCGTTTATAACTCAGTAGTCCTCAAGTGATCAATCAGTGGAAAAGATAAATAACTAAAAGCGAGCATGCAGTTCTGGCTCAGGAAGTAAAGTAATCCTGGTAATTGAAGAACAAGGTCATGTTAGCTTTCATCTCCGCGGGCAAATGATTAAGGATACAACCTAGAGCTATCGGGCCTTGGAATCCATCTGAGAAAGGTTTATAGATATTTTTATCAAGACATTTCCATGGAGCTAATAGGTACTTGTGATGTGTCCATCCAATGTGTGTTCTCATGCAGAGATGGTGTGCAAGGTGGGGAGAGAGGTAACATTTATGATTGATTGAGTGCCAGGCTCTGAGTCAGTCTATACATTGATTCATTTCATGCTTGCAATAAACCTGCAAGGTCGATTTTATTTGGACAATTTTTTTTTTTGGCCACGCCGTGCAGCATGCGGTATCTTACTTCCCCAACCAGCAGAAGTGGAATCTTAACCACTGGACTGCCAGGGAAGTCCCTGGACAACTTTAAAGTTGAGGAAATTGAGGCCCAGGGATGTTATTCATTGAGCACAGCTACTCAGTCAGTGGCCAGCCAGGATTTGGGCCCAGATCTGCCCGATGCCAAAGACAACTTGATTTCCCCAAGTCTAGATTTCCTCTCAGGAGGGTCATCTTCACTCATCACGGGTTAATATAAAGTAGGAAGAGGAGTGCTGATGGTGTAAAACAAAAAATGAAGAGCTTCATTTGAGCTGCAGTGGCTTCTGGGCACTTGGTTTGGTGACGTTTCCAGGGCATTTGCAGAAATGGATGTACAGTCAGGCAGTAGAACCTTTCCCCATCATATCTCCCTTTGCTGCAATTTCTGTCACTTCGTCTCTCTATGCTGCTTTTAATCCCTCATTTGGGCTGTGTAGTCCCATATCAATAATGATAAATAATAAATCATCAACCCATTTCTACAAGGCATTAGTCTCCCTCCTTCCTTGTGATGGGGGACAAGTTCAGCATTTGTGCTCCCATCACAAGGGGCAAGGGTCACAGTGTTGTCCCAGAGGAACTGGCTACAGGCAAGCCTGTCTGCTGGTGCCTTGGTCCAGCTTGAGTGTCCTGGGGAGAATATATACCTATTCTTTTCATTAGCAGACCAAACACAGATACATATTGGAACACAGTCTCTTCTACTTAGAACTACTGCTATTGTTGGTTTCCTTTAAAATTCAGCCGATTCATTCATTTATTCTACTAATGTTACTGAGTCTAACTGTAGCCATAACCTGTGCTGTGCTTCAGAACATGAAAGTGAAAAGCCACAGTCCAAACCCTTTAAGGACCTACAAGTTTAGTGGGGCGACAGATGCTTTCTCAGGAAATAATAAGAGAGAGAACTGTTTGAAAGGAGATAATTCTAGAAGGATCACCAGTTCTGCTCAGAGTAGCAGAGAAGGCATCTCAGAGAATACCACAGAGGAGATGTGCCTGAAGGATGTGAAAGACTTGGCAGAAGAAGGGAGAAGAGTTGGGGGCTGTGTCTGGAACCACTAGTGGTTTAGAAATGCTTCCCTACAAAGCTTGCCAGCGGGGCGTGGCGAAAAATCATGGAGAGAGATGCAGGGGCCAAACGCTTAATGATTTGTTTAGATTAGCCAGCTTGAGATTTTAACCCATAGGGGATAAAAATGCTTTGAGCAAAACAGCAACAGGACTTCTACAGATGATTATCTAGGCAGCAGGATGAGGACAGACTGGAGGACGGTAAGACTAGAAACAGGGAGAGTGAAATGGCGGCCATGGCGAAAACCAAGGTCAGGGCTTCCCTGGTGGCGCAGTGGTTGAGAATCTGCCTGCCAATGCAGGGGACACGGGTTCGAGCCCTGGTCTGGGAAGATCCCATGTGCCGCGGAGCAACTGGGCCCGTGAGCCACAATTACTGAGCCTGCGCTCCGCAACAAGAGAGGCCGCGACAGTGAGAGGCCCGCGCGCCGCGATGAAGAGTGGCCTCCGCTCGCCGCAACTAGAGAAAGCCCTCGCACAGAAACGAAGACCCAACACAGCCAAAAAAACAACAAAAACAAAAAAAAAAACCAAGGTCAGAGGTGCTAAGGTCTTGTATTATAGCCATGCAGAGGGAAATGGCACATGGAGAAAGATTTAAAAGGCAGAATGAACGTGGGTTGGTGATTATTTGACTATGAAAGGCAATAGAGTGAAAAGAATAGAGATAACCCCAAGTTTGTTAGCTTGAACACTGGAGAATGACTTCACTATAAAAACTAAGTCACTAATTTATCAAATAAACCTATGAACTGATATACTGAAAATATAACACAAATGTAGCATGCAAAAAGGAAATGCTCTTACAAGTTTGGTACCAAACGTTTTCTGAAGCCAAGTATGCCATGCGAGGCCGTAGTTCTTCACCATAGTAAAAAGACATTTTGGGGGAGGGATGTTAATGCAAAGTGTGTGTTAAATAAGTAGATTAATTCTTCAGTGGCATGTAAATTGACTCTTTGTTTTTCCTTATTTTTAAACTTAATTTTTAAATCAAATTAATTTTTTGCCATTTTTTATTTCACAGCAAGAACATAGTTTAACAACAAATGCTATTGTATCTTTCAATATGGGGATTTTCACTGTGCTCTATTTTTTATTTTTTTATTTACTTTTATTTATTTATTTTTTTTTTTTGCGGTACGCGGGCCTCTCACTGTTGTGGCCTCTCCCGCTGCAGAGCACAGGCTCCGGACGCGCAGGTTCAGCGGCCATAGCTCACGGGCCCAGCCGCTCCGCGGCATGTGGGATCTTCCCGAACCGGGGCACGAACCCGTGTCCCCTGCAACGGCAGGCGGACTCTCAACCACTGCGCCACCAGGGAAGCCCTGTGCTCTATTTTTTAATTTCCAAGAGCTCTTTCTCATTCTCAGAAAATTGCTATCATCTGTTTCTTTTCCATGGATGCAATATTATCACGTTTCCATCAGAATACAAATGGTAGTTTATAGAATTCTGTGATCTGAATTATCTTGTTTCCTTGGAGTTTACTTTTATCTGTTATGTTCTTTCTTTCTCTTAGATTTTGTGGCTTCTTGCAGTTCTCTAGCCGTCTTTGCCCTCCATTCATATTTGCAATGAGACATTATGGTTAAGCGTGCATGCCTACGTTGGCTTGCGAACTAGGGAAGGGACCTCACCTCAGTAAGGGCCTGAGGCAACTGCAGGTGGCTCAGGATGGGGGAGCTAAACGCTCTTTACACAGTCTTTCGCCTGATCTTTTGAGCACCACCGCATGCTACAGCCTTCCTACGTATCTGGTGCCCTATACTCTGAGCTAGCTGCAAAACTGCTAGCTTCTCATCGGCTCCAAACTAAGAAGGCACTCAGATTTCGGCTTTCCCCACTTCACTAAATGAACTTCCACTCATTTGTCTTCCAAAATTTGTTGACATATTGTCTGCTGTAATCTCTTCTCTATTCTTAGTGTCCGTGTAGGTTTATACCTTTCCTGAATCCTTTGGTGGGACTTTGTGGGGTAGCAAAGATAAACCTGTGGGCTCAATCTGCCATGTATAGCCAGAATCTTGAGCTGATTCTAGATGATTCGTTTACCAAGAAGCCCAGTCCTGATGCCCTTGATTTAAAAATCATTCTCATACGGGCATGCTTTGATTCAATTTCTGACTCTGTACTATTGACTTGGAACAAGTGAGCTTTTCTGGCATTTCTTTATAGGGAACCAGTTTAAACTCGTGGTGGAATACTGGAAAGACAATTGGGCTGGGGCAAGAACTTGATTCAGCCCCTCTGCTTCAGTTTTTCCTTTTGGGATAGATGTTACTGTTTCTTTCTACTGTGCAGGAATGTTAGGAAGACAGAACAAGATATTTTGGGTGAAGTACGCTTTGAGATCTTAGGAAGAATGATCAATCAATGAATTTAAGGTATTTCTTTCTGCCAGAAGAGAGCAAGCCTCAAATCCTTGAAAGATGACATTAAGATTTCTTATTCCTGCTGCTTTAATGATGGATGGACGTGAATTATTAAATGTTCTTTACACAACATGTTTCTGCATCATAATTTCAGAGTCGTTAAGAAAGAGAGAAATTCGCTTTTTAGTATTCAACTTGTTAAACAGTTCAACTAAATCCTTAATAAAGTATCTGGAGCCTAAATATTTTAGTGACGTGTAAAACAGAGCTAAGTTCTAAAATATTGAGATGAACTGGAGCTATTCTTAGATGATTACTAATTTCCTTTAAAACGATGGGACAGATACATGAATGGATTCACATACAATGTAGGCTACCCTGGAAATGGAGTCCAGTGAGAGGGGTTTTCTTCCTGAATTTCAGAGCAACAACTCTGAATGTGGTACTTGTGCCTCAATACCCTCATCTGTAAAATGGAGATAATGTCTATTCCAAATGATGTCTTTTTTTTAAAAAATACTAATTCCCTGAGAAGAGAAAATGAGACAACAAATGTGGTATTTACTGTAAAAAAAAATAAAAAAGCATTATAAACATGCAAAAAAAAACCCTATGTGTAGATTTGGGACTAAATATCAAACTGTGTATTCACAACCATACGAATACATAAACACAGACACATAAGCACCTATACACCACTATCTACTGAAGAAATACAATGCTTTTTTCTAAGTATTGCTTGCCAATTGTCTAGGTTCAATATTAAAACAGAATAAAAGAGAGTTGCTCTGCATAACCTTTTGGTTTACATGACACATTTCTTCCTTGATGGCATCAATAATAACCATTATTGTTAAAATCAACATTAAAGGCTGTATATGTGTGTGTGTGTGTGTGTGTATTTGGATTTCAAATGTATTTTATTTTGTGTCATTTGAAAAATACTGGTCAGGACTCGCTAGATTCATTCAATGACCCACAGTTTGAAAAACAACTGATCTAGGACATGTTATTTTACCTCTGGAATCTATTTCCTTATCTATAAAATGTGGATGACAATCTCATGAGGTTATTAATATGGTCAAATAAGACACTCTATGTAGAGTACATATATGGTGCTGAGCACAAAGTTTGCACTCAGTGAATGGTAACTGTTATCCATACTGTTTTTAAGAACAAAGAAAATGAATAGGTCTGAGTCTGGGCATAGCCAGCATCTAGGCAGCCCAGGTAAGTACTGCTTAAGAGCCTTCTGGGAGTAGGAGGCTGTGATAGTCTGAGAACAGGGTCCACTGCACATGGGAATCCTAGGAGGATTCCGGGCTAGAGTTGTGCTGTTCCTCCAGCCAGCTACACCCTCTTGTCTTCTTTCCCATTCATTTTAGTTGAAGATGTACATAAAATCTGATCTGTAAGATAAGAGACTGGGCAGATGCTGCAGTCTCATAGCGACCCTCTAGGGTCTCAGAGGACACGGCAGTGGGGAGAGAGCCGAGGACACAGCTCCTTGCTAGGGTGGCTTCGTGGTGCTGGAAGGAGAGGGGTATCAGGAAGGACTTTAAGTGAGGATGCAAGGTCTTAAGTGACCTTTCCTGGTGAGACTTGGAAGGACACCAAGAGAGGGAGTGTAATTATGGAACTGGAAAGGATCTTAGAAATCAACTGCTGGTACAAGTGTCTCATTCGATAACTGACGAAATGAAAGTACAGAGAGGGTGAGTGACTTGCCCAAGGTCACACAGCTAACTGGAGGCCAAATCACACCTAAGGCGTCACTTTTTGTTTCTGGCTAGTGGTGTTTCCAGTACACCACCTTACCTCATGTAGCTCCAGTGATGTTCTGATAGTTACACTTTTTTTTTTTTTATTCTGAACCACTGAATTTCATTTCTGAAATATTTGACTTATGGAACCCTGACTCTCTGAATTTTCAGAGCCAATTCTTATGTCGGCCAAAGGACATTTTCAGCTGTTCCCTGCTATCTTAATCTCCGAATGATGGACCTTCCCCCGCCTCTTCACCCCATGTGCTGTTCCAACACTGAAAAAGGGCTGACCTGCCAGTTATGTTTCTTGCCATCAGCTGCCACCTCCCTGCTGAGATCCACGCTCAGGGTGTCAACATGTGGTAAAATGCAGGTCTGCTCAACAGCCCTGTCCCTAGCCCACTTTTGGAATGCTTACCAAAAGCGAGACAGCACTGGGAAGAATCAATCAAACTGGAGATGGTGCTATCAGTGCGTAACTCAGGACATCTGAGACAATCTCCCACAATGGATGGGTTTTGTCTGCTTGTCTGGGCCACTTCATTTCAGGAGGACAAGTTTCTTCTGAGTGGACGGCGTGGTGTCACGCCCAGGCTGAGCGCTCCCAGTGGCAATATATCTGTGGTCTAAACGGATGAGCTCTCTCACAGGCAGTCCGTGCATCTGCAGATCCTCAACACTCCCTTGTCAAAGGCACCAGACACACAGGCCAGGGAAACCCTGGGAGTCTGGCCCCGAGTGAGCTGAGGTTTGTGTGTGCTTTTAATTGAGGAGGAATGTTACCGCAAAAAAATCCAGTGGCTTGTGGACGGACTGATTGCCATCTGGGACAGTTGACAGTGAAGGCAAGTGCTTATCACAAAGATCTTTGCTCTTCAGAACAGCTGTTCCTCTCCTGAAGCCATCGTCGAGCTGGTGAGCTGGAAGGCTCAGAAACAAGGCGGGTATGTGACTGCAAGGACCTGGCACATCACGAGCTATGGAACAGTATCGCCATCTGCAAATGCTTCACTTTGTATGGAAGTAATTCACCGTGGCTGAAATATGTCCCGAAGGACGAACGACAGTGGGATCTAAAATCTTAGCTGGTTGGCCGATTCTGTTGTCTGCCACAATGGAAGAGGCTCACAGATCAAAGCAATAATCTTTCCAGGGCTAATGTGAATCTTATGGGCACCAAGGGAGATCATTCTTGTTGCTAGTTCTATCCAGCATATTTATCCAAAGGGGAGCTACTCTGCCAGTTCAGGCTTTGATGCAAGTCAAAAAAGCAGATGTGGCTACTCATTCTTGTCCTTTCTTATATACGCTGGGATGCTTTCTGTAGAGGTGTTGATTTCTGGATGCACCGGTATATTTTGCAGTCACGTTAAAACCCGGAGACTGCTGCTTTGCAAATGTAAAGGAACATTTGGAACAGAAATGGGATGTTCATGCCAACCCTCCCTTTTTCTCTCAGTTGCTTTGACCCAGAGGTTCAAACTCAGGTTCCCTGGAAAAGCCTTGAATACACACACACACTCTCTCTCGTGTTCATATTCAGCTTGCGACTGGAGCAAGCCTAGTGGCATGTAAAACCTTTGAATATAGATACGCTGAATGCTTCCTCAATGGCTCCCTAACTAATAAACACAGAACGTAAAAAAGAAAAGAACGGATGTCGTTTCTGGCCTAATTTTAAGAGACTGTGTTTTTAGGAATGAAGACTCGCCGGAGATGTTCCTACTGAGTTCCTCAAAGAAGAGAAAGCGGGTCATTCCAGAAACTGCCATACACAAGTCTCTGAATGAACTCTTTGGAAGTTTTTTCCGTAATTAGTGTCTAGTCTGTGTCCCTGGAGAGCTCCGGGTGACCGCAGTGATAGCAGTGAATGACTTTTTGCTGAAAATGACTTTTCCTTTTTTTTGTGTGTGTGCTGGGCTGCAGTTTCAGCTGTGCTTTAACAATTACTTTTGTCTCATGAGAGCATTTTGAAGAGTGCAAGCATATATAAATTTTTTTTTCCAAAAAGGTTGACTTGTCTCTAGGGTCTCTGAAAAGGGACCGTAGTTCAGTCGCCATATCAGCTAGGAAGGTGTCCTCTGGTGAAGCCCATCAAGACATTCATGAACTAATTCTTTTGCATTCATGGGACTCTTCCTGCCTCAGTTTCTACTGAAGAGCTATGGGCAGCAAAGAAGTATGAGATGGCCTCTCCCATCTCCCCCCAACCCTGTGCCCGACACCCCACTGCTGGGTAGAGCGGATGTGAAGGGTACCTGTTCTATGATTCTGGACCCCATCACCTAGTTAATGACAATAACAAGGGGAGAGAGGGAGAGGAAGGTGGGGAAACTGGAAAGGAGCTTGTCTGTGGGGAGAGTATTGTCACGCTGAATCCCATGCCTCTAGAAGAAGGGGTGGGGAAGGGCTATCTCCCAGACCCAAGCCCAGCGAGGGGTTCCTGCAAGGGAAACCCCTCTCCCTCCATCACCAAGGAGATTCTGAACTATGCCTCCTGCAGGTGGGACTCAGAGAGAGCAGACTCAGGCCTTAGAAAAGCTAAGGCAGGCTGTGGACTCAGGTCTCCTGCCTGCCTGGAGTCTGAAGGGAGGAGGCCGATGGCCTGCGTGGGGTCAGAGGCTGGAAACAGCTGCTGTACCGGAGACGGGTGTCAGGGCAGGTAACGTGTGAGGGTCCCAGAGGTGGCCACGTGGGGAGCAAGCAGTACCGGGCTCAACTTGGGCCCTATCCAAAAAGACCTCCTGGAGCGGTGAGAGCACCTCGGCAGATAGCGCGAAGGCTGCAGGAGGCCTCGCGGGTAAGCAACGGAGGCCCATCTGTCCTGAGTGATGGGGATTACAAGAGAGAAGGGCTCTGCAGAGAAAAAAAAAAATCCTTTTGTCGGTGTTTGGAACCTAAAGGGACTCTTGGAACTGTCCGTTACCTAAGAGTGAGCAGAAAAGTCCTGCTGGAATTGTCATCCCCAGGCAGGGGGCTGTTACACCCACGCCAGACGGTTCAGGCAGAGCAGCAAAAAGCAAGATGCATTTTACACACATCACAAATCATGTTGGCTCAACACATTAAATACACGATACTCCCCGAAAGGCTCAGAGTGGATAGGAAGTTTCCCAGAGGAAACCTACACCACGTTTCAAATCAACTGGCCGAGTTTGAGCCTATTAGCCTACATAACAATTCATGGGTACTGCTTCCTTCTGCAACATCTGAAGACCGGGTCTCCTGGCCAAACACATGATACCATGTGCTCCTCAGAACGTATCGGGGCAGATCTGGGAGGCCTTGACTCTGTCCATCTCCTCCCTTTCTAGCTTCTAGTTTCCTCCACCCTCCACCCCATGGGCTGACTGCTGGTTCCTTCCAGTTTGAGGTGGAAGGAGCGGCAAGGGGGTAACAATCTAGACACAGCACTAGAGGACTTGTGTGGTGACTCAATAAAGGAAACGGATGGTGGGGTCAGTGACTTTCCTTGGAAGACAAAGGGAAGGTTTCAGACCCTCTTGAGAAGGTGCGGAGTGGTGCGGGATGTTTTAGGGAAGGAGTGATAGAGTCTTCTCCTTTTGTGTCTTTCTCTAGCTCCTGTCTGGAGTTTCCAAACACACCGGGCTGTTTGTTCAGCTGTGTTTTCCTTTGGTCCTAAGGAACTTCTTTCCTTGCTGAAGCCAATCCAACCAGCTGCAGCCTGGGCTTGGGGAGTCAGCAGGCAGAGTATGGTTTTGGTGCAACTGGGTGGGCAGTTGAAGCTGGGTGAGTGACATCAGGGCATGCATACAAACGACCCCTTGCACCAACGTGGAGGAGAAACACTGTGATTTGGGGCTGCCGTGTGAGGTTATAAAAGCTGAAATGTCAGAAACGTTAAAGATATGCATACAAGAACGTCTTTCTCCCAAATGTCAGACTGCCTACCAGTTTGCATTTCCTTTCCTTGTAAACGTTTTTCTTTTCTTGGGAGCTGAAGATGATCGCTTAATGCCAGATTTTTCCATCAATCTGTTCTATGCTGTTTCCCCTTGAGTGCTGAAATGACTTTTACGTGCATTTGATCGACTATACAGCAAGACTGTTTGCCAGGAAAGGAAGAACGGAGGTAGGGACGAGAATGCAAACTGAAACTAAGCACATTTTTGGCCTTTCAGAGATTTAGAAAAATGGAGGAAAAGAGGAAAAAAATGAAATGAGAACTGTGTGCGTTTTCTCCCCTTTTGCATCTTCTGAGCATAGCTATGCATGGCGTCGTAGAGCCAGCTAGCTGCTCCTTCGAATTCCAGCTCCACCTGTCAGTAGCTTATGACCTCAGGTCAGTTACTTTTAATCTCTCAGTGCTGCTGTTTCTGCATCAGGAAAATGAAGTTAAAAATAACATTTACCTCATAGGGTTGTCGTGAGCTAATACATGTAAACAACATAAAAGGGTGCCTGGTACAGAGTTGGTGTTATGTATTTGTTACCTACTGTTGCTTCTTCATTTTCTAGTAATTTCCTGGATCTGCAGAGATGTGAGGTAGGAAAGGATGAGGTAGAAAAACGTCAGGTCCAACCTCCAGTGGGTTATTTGTGATTTGTAGCAATATCGTATCCCAACTATACTTCTTTCAGCATCTGCATTTTTTTCTATAGCATTAGAGAAATGGTTACAATAACACTGATAAGAACTTGAATCTTTTCGCTCATTTATTCGTGCAGCCGTGTTTGTTCATTTATTAATTATTTATTTGAGTTAGGGCACTAGGCAGTGTACAAACCTGTACAGAGGAAAGAATTTTCCCCTTAAGTAATCTACAGCCATTTAGTTAGTGGTATAAACCATTAACATCTAATCAGAATGACTGTGCTTGGAATAGTCTGTGAAATCCCAATAAATAAAACTAATCAGAAATAAAATATCATATGCTATCACTTTTATGTGGAATCTAGAAAAAACGACACAAATGAACTTATTTACAAAACAGAAACAGACTCACAGACATAGAAAACAAACTTATGGTTACAGAGGGGAAGAGGGGGAGGGATAAACTGGGAATTTGGGATTAACATATACACACTACTATATATAAAACAGACAAACAGCGAGGACCTACTATAAAGCACAGGGAACTATATTCAATACCTTGTAATAACCTATAATGGAAAAGAATCTGAAGAATATATATATGTGTATATATATGTTTATACATATATAAAAAACTGAATCACTTTGCCGTACACCTGAGACATTGTAAATCAACTATACTTCATTAAAAATGAAATAAATGGTCTAGGAAGAGTATTTTGTGAGAAAAATTCAGTTTCTGTACTAAGAGACTGACGTCTTTAGCCATACTCATATATAGTTTCAGTCTTCAAACTATAGATGTGGTCTCACACCTCGTCCCTTCATCTTTACCAAGATCTTCCTTTGAAATTACCTGGCATTTTTCCTTCTGTTGTGAACAGAAGCTCCCTGTTGAAGCTTAGATCAAACACTTTTATCTCAAGTCATTCCGTAAACATCTGCTAAGTGCCTGCTATGAACCTAAACACTCTGAGTCTATTTTAGCCAAAACTGTCTGGGATTATGAATTATATGGATACAGACTTTAATTTCCTATTTCATTTTTGGTTGTGTTTTAACCCATAAACTGTGCCTTTTCATTTGTCATCTGGGCTTTACTAAGATGGATGAAGTACACAGCCACTTTTCAAAATAAGGAATCTAACAGAAAATCAAACAATCATTTCATTGCAAGAAATAAAGTAGGATCCATTTTTATTTGGTTCTTTTTATGGGCTCAAAAAAGGCTCATGCCTTAAATGTTTTTGAACTGCTAGCAAAATTTTATGAGGCCTTCCAATATACTTCACTTAGACCACTAATGGTGATATGCCTGATGGTAACTGGTCACAATTTTCATATGGTGAAAATCAAAAGTTTATCATGGTAACGATTAAATGACCTTTAAGGTTTTTTCTTTTTTTTTTTTTTTTTTAAGGTTCTTATACTAGGATTCTAAATTACTAGGATTCTAAATCTAAATTACTAGGATTCTAAATTACTAGGATTTAAATTACTAGGATTACTAGGATTCTAAATCTGTGTTCTAGGATTACTAGGATTCTAAATTACTAGGATTCTAAATCTGTGTTCTCCAATATGGTAGCCACTGGCCACACGTGCTTCTGAGTACTTGAAATGGGGCTAGTCTAAACTGAGATGTGATCTAAGAATAAAATACACACCAGGTTTTGAAGAGTTACTATAAAAAAAGAATAAAATATTTTGGATATATTGGGTTAAATAAAAATATTGGGCTTCCCTGGTGGCGGAGTGGTTGAGAGTCCGCCTGCCGATTCAGGGGACACGGGTTCGTGCTCCGGTCCAGGAAGATCCCACATGCCACGGAGCGGCTAGGCCTGTGAGCCATGGCCGCTGAGCCTGCGCGTCCAGAGCCTGTGCTCTGCAACGGGAGAGGCCACAACAGTGAGAGGCCTGCGTACCACAAAAAAAAAAAAAAATCATTAAAATGAACTTTACCAACTTATTATTTTTATGTTACTGTGGCTATTGAGAATTTGAAATTACGTTTGTGGCTTGCATTATATTAATACTAGACAGTACCACTCTAGACCTTCAAAACAAATGGATCAAAATCTCTCTTTAAGGACTTTTTAATGTTTATGGCCAATGTTTCAATACTGAGGTCCTTATGCCTCTAAAAGTCAAGTTAAAACTCATACCTACCAAAAACTAATAAACCCTACATGGGTGGATATTTATCACCAAGTTCCTCTGGAAATTACCCTCTGTCGAGGTCCTGTGAAAGTTCTATGGTTACAATACTGAATGTTCATCCCCATGGTTACTGTCTCAACTATATCAAAAGATTATCAGCAAAGGAGGCAAGAATATACAATGGAGAAAAGACAGCCTCTTCAATAAGTGGTGCTGGGAAAACTGGACAGCTACATGTAAAAGAAGGAAATTAGAGCACTCCCTAACACCATACACAAAAAAACCCTCAAAATTGATTAAAGACCTACATGTAAGGCCAGACACTATAAAACTCTTAGAGGAAAACATAGGCAGAACACTCTATGACATAAATCACAGCAAGATCCTTTTTGACCCACCTCCTAGAGAAATGGAAATAAAAACAAAAATAAACAAATGGGACCTAATGAAACTTAAAAGCTTTTGCACAGCAAAGGAAAACATAAACAAGACGAAAAGACAACCCTCAGAATGGGAAAAAATATTTGCAAATGAAGCAGACAAAGGATTAATCTCCAAAATTTACAAGCAGCTCATGCAGCTCAATATCAAAAAACAACCCACCCAATCCAAAAATGGGCAGAAGACCTAAGCAGACATTTCTCCAAAGAAGACATACAGATTGCCAACAAACACATGAAAGGATGCTCAACATCACTAATCATTAGAGAAATGCAAATCAAAACTACAATGAAGTATCACCTCACACCAGTCAGAACGGCCATCATCAAAAAATCTACAAACAATAAATGCTGGAGAGGGTGTGGAGAAAAGGGAACCCTCTTGCACTGTTGCGGGAATATAAATTGATACAGCCACTATGGAGAACAATATGGAGGTTCCTTAAAAAACTACAAATAGAAGTACCACATACCCAGCAATCCCACTACTGGGCATATACCCTGAGAAAACCATAATTCAAAAAGAGTCATGTACCAAAATGTTCATTACAGCTCTATTTACAATAGCCTGGAGATGGAAACAACCTGAGTGTCCATCAACAGATGAATGGATAAAGAAGATGTGGCACATATATACAATGGAATATTACTCAGCCATAAAAAGAAACGAAATTGAGTTATTTGTAGTGAGGTGGATGGACCTAGAGTCTGTCATACAGAGTGAAGTAAGTCAGAAAGAGAAAAACAAATACCGTATGCTAACACATATATATGGAATCTAAAAAAAAAAAAAAAAAGAAAAAAAAGGTTCTGAAGAACCCAGGGGCAGGACAGGAATAAAGATGCAGATGTAGGGAATGGACTTGAGGACATGGGGAGGGGGAAGGATAAGCTGGGACGGAGTGAGAGAGTAACACTGACATATATACACTACCAAATGTAAAATAGATAGCTAGTGAGAAGCAGCCGCATAGCACAGGGAGATCAGCTCCGTGCTTTGTGACCACCTAGAGGGGTGGGATAGGGAGGGTGGGAGGCAGACGCAAGAGGGAGGGGATATGGGGACATATGTATACATATAGCTGATTCACTTTGTTATAAAGCAGAAAGTATCACACCATTGTAAAGCAATTATACACCAATAAAAATGTTAAATTAAAAAAAAAAAGATTATCAGCAAATACACCAAAATGTTAAGAGTGATTATTTCTGGGTAGTGGGGTACTGCGTGACTTTTGCATTCTTTTTTTATTCTCTTCTTCATTTCTGAGTCTTTCAATGACGAGGACTGTTATGTTTCTTCATCAGAAAAATGCGTCTTTAAATATCAGTGTGAATGATTTTCTGAACTGCATAAACATCACGAATATGTAAAAAAGAGACCAACTTAAAAGGGAATATCCCAACATGCTTTCATCTGCTCTGCTCCATTTCCAAATATTCTATAGTGAATAGGTTACTTCCATCAAGGGAAAAAACACACCTCCTTTAAAACCTGAAATATTCATCCACCTGTTTAACCTTAAACCTAAGTTAATTTGCATGCTGATTTTTTTAGAACTCCTTTTATCTCTGCTGTATTAGACGGTAGAGTAAATACTTTAGGTTTGAGCTTCAACCGTATGCTAACATAGCTATTTTAATATTTTTATAACTACCCTCAACCAGAACGGCATTTAGCTTGAGTCTATGCAAGAGATGCGGAAGAAACCCTAAAGATATTTTAATACCTCACTATGCGTAGGGGTTTAGGTTGTACTGCAAGGATGCCCATCTAAAGGGGTTCCACTTGCATCTGAGTCCTGCAGCAACGGGTTTGGGGGAGAACCCTCCTGCATGCTGTCCAGACCAGCTCAGAATGCCACCTGCACACTCGGGAGGGCTCAAGCCTGTGTACACACACACACACACACACACACACGCACATGAGTGAGTGGGTTGTGCCCTATCCAGTGGGCAGTGGCTCTTCTCACCTGCCTTCCACTTTCAGAGGCCAGCACCACCACCTGGCCTGGTTTCTGGGTACCATGGGGGGTGTGCAGTGCTGTGGCACCGGCGTGTGTAGGTGGGTGACACACACAGCTAGCACTGTTGTGTGCCCTGCTGGCTCTGGAGTAAGCTGGGCTTCTCAAGGCCCATCAGATATGATTGTTTAGCCTAGCAACGTTCTATTCATTTAATTTTTCTTTCTTCTTGAGGAAAAGGGCCTTTTTCCAATTCCCGCGAGGCAACAGCCTTTTGGAATACGGCACTGGCATGCGGCGCAGAACTTACTGTTGGTGGTGAAGATGATTTCTCCCTCCTGCGGGGTGGGATCTGTATCCTGGACCACCTGCAAGGCTCCCACGGTCCGGACAGCAGGGTCCAAAGTGACTGAGCTTTCATTTACGGTTGTGTCGCTTGCGCCGGTGATCTGGTTGGTTGACGGACCTCCCAGAGATCCCTCGAAGTCAGTGGGCAAGTCGTCCATGCAGTCGGCATTGGGCTGACAGGAGCAGAAAAGGACCTATCTTAGTGTATATCATCAAGTTAGAGATGAGATGTCTACAGCCTAAATATTTTGTCCTGAGGGAAAACCAAGTTCTTTACTGTTTTCTTCCTGAACCACTTTATTTAAAGACATTCCACATATAGTTCCTGTAATTAACATGAAAACATCTTCCAAAATTTTCTTTCCAAAGGTTCCGTTTAGATCTACAGACAAGGTTTTAATTCCAGGGGTAGCAGTAGCCATACATTAATATAATTACATAGGGAGAATAATATGATACTTATTTATAATGACAGCTCTTCCTTATCTACAGTGTTTACTTCTTGTATAGGAAGTAGCTGACAGCCTGATAATTAGCCCCAAAGACCCATGTGTTGTTTACAAATAGACTGATGGCATGAGAGGGGAGACAGAATCTGACTCGTGCATCAGAGATACACACATATACCTAAACAAACGCACACACAAACACAAGAGCACAGGGTGAGGTGCTGTTAAACATAAGCTCAAAAACCACCTGCAGAGCAAAGCCCTATTTACATAACATTCAATTGATCGTACATTTGTCAAATCTTCTAAGTTAAAACCTTAGAATCATAAAACTAGGGTGAGACCATCTACTTTAATTACCCACTCACTACAGGACTCTCCCTCCCAATATTCCTCACAGCTCCACTTGAAAAACGTAGAGACCGGGGTCTCTTGTGCCTCGCGAGGCAGCCTGGGTCGGCCAGCTTCTCTTAGCGGGCAGCGGGGCAGTTTGACTCTTTGGTCTCAGTTCTGCTGGCTGAAGTGGTGTTGAATATATTGATATCTCTTCCACAAACAGCTTGTAAAACATGATTTTCAGTTGTTCTGCCTCTGACCAAACTCATAAAAATGATTTTTTAAAGGTGGTGGAGGAGAGATACGGTCTTGAGAAGCACTAAGAATGGCTGTTAATCACACGTTTTGCTCCACGCTGGAGAGTGACATTGCCTTGAGCGACGACAATGACACGGTTTTGCACCCCGTCCAAGGATGCAGATCAGGGTGGGCAGGCTTGGGTGAGGAGAATCCTAGGTTGACACTGTTTGAATTAACACCACAATGACTAGATTGTGTGCAAAGTTCACTGAAAGAGAAAATCTACCACTCACGGGCTCATGGGGAGCACAAGGCAAGAAATCCGAACTGCTGGACTCTTGTCCTGGATTTCCACTCTCAAACCAGGTCTCCCAAGCCCCGCGCCTGTGTTTCCAACAGTCAGCTGGAAATCTCCATCATCCCACAAAAACCTCAGGTTCAGCTCATTCCCTTTCCCCCACATTCTCTTTGTGTTCTGCCGGCCTCATCTCTATTGGAAGTGGGCCAATTCCTTGAAATTCGAGTTGTCAGAAGTCAACTCATTGAATGACTGATCCTCCAAGTTTACTGACTGAGATTATTGGACATGAGCGGGTATGTTCTGAACGTTTCTTACCCCATTCCCAATTCCCAATCTCCCTCTAGTTTCTTCCCCGGTATACTTCATTCTCCACTTTTTCACCAGAGCACTCTTTCTTTTTTTTTAAAAAAGCACAGGTATGATTCTTTTTCTTTTTTTCCTCCTAAAGAATAAATTACAAGCTCCTTAGTATAGCAAAACAGGCACCGTACAGTCTGACCCAAGCCTTCTTTTCTGGCCCTACCTTCAGCCTTTGGAAACACACAGAATAAACCATATATTCCCCATTTCAGCACCTTAGCATATGCTGCTCTTCCACTCGGGATGACAGTTGCCCAAATCATCATCCCCTTCCCCTCTCCCATCCCAAGGTCTCAAACTAACCCTGGTGAACTCCTAATCATCCCTCAATTCCCAGGCCAAATGTCTCTTTTCTAAGCAGCGCTCCCTCCCAGTAGTCATCTTTGATACTGTAACTCTTTTCACACTTCTCCCACTGTTACAGTCATTTGTTACTGTGTTAGTCTCACTCTACTAGTCCACAAGCTTTTTTTTTTAATTCCGGTTTTACTGAGCTATAATTGGCATGGCATATTGTATTAGCTTAAGTTGTACAACATGATGATTTGATACGTGTGTATGTTGCAAAACCATCACTACAATAAGTTTAGTTAACATCTATCACCTCACATGATTACAAAATTTTTATTCTTGTGATGAGAACTTTTAAGATCTACTCTCTTAGCAACTTTCAAATATACAATACAGTGTTGTGTATTGTATTAGAGTCACTGTGCGGTGCATTACGCCCCCGGGACTTACTTATTTCATAACTGGAAGTTTGTACCCTCTGACCCCCTCACCCATTTCACCCTCCCCACCTCCTGCCCCTGGCAACCACAGATCTCTTCTCTGTTTCTTTTCCACGTAGGTTCCACATACAAGTGAGACACTTAAAGTGAAGCAACTACACTATATTGACCTTGAGTTCCAAGCCCTCACATAGTGCCTGACAATTATTAAGTGCTCAGTAAATGCTGATTTGGAAATTTTATCTAAGTCTCAGTTTACTGCTCTGAAAACTTGGGAATGTTAGTATCTGCCCAGATCCGAGATCAGTGAAGGGAAGATTTGAGAAAATACTTTAAAAAATTCAATTTCTGGGCAAAGGTAAAGTACACCTTTGAAGGGTAGCAGAGTATGCCACTGCCCAAATTTGCTATGTTGGCATAAAAATTGTTTTTAGCTGAAACAATTGAGAATTGGGTAAAGAAATGCTCTCTGCCTTCCCCCTATTTGCCTAAAAGCAAGACATAAATTTGTAAGGGGGTCCCCCTCTCTGTACCAGAAAGAGAAGAACATTCTTATCACCAGCGACTGGGAGTTGACGCAACAAACCTAACTGACATGCCCTTATCTGCCATTGGTTTCCCCCATATATTTACCTCCCCACAATTTGCTGTCCTAGAAACTCAAAGTCCTTTCCCTCTGTCTTGTCACTTCTCTAAAAATTTATTGCTCTTTTTTGAAGATGCTATAGAGGCCGAAGTTCTAACCACCCTTCTGAGTCACTCATCGCCAAGTGCTCTTATGTGCACACACGATGCATGTGTTCATAAACTTCTGTTTGATTTTCTCTCGTTAATCTGTCTTTCACAAGTCTAATTTACAGGGCCCAGCTGGAGACCCGAGGACGGTAGAAGAAAAAATAACTTCTTTCCCTCCACTATACTATGTAAAGATGCAGATTCAAATTGTGTGCGGGTATCAGGGAGGAAAAGAGCTCCAAGTGAGGATCCTGTGCTGGTTGTTCTTTCAGCCATAAGCATCTGGATGTGACCACAGATGCAAGAACAACTGACACAGTTTTCACAATGTTGACTTTGCTTGTTGATCGTGTTCTTGTTTTCTCTCTTTTCTCTTTTTATAACATTATTTTATTAGTTTTGATGCAGGGTGTTCGCTTTTACTTTGTGGGCTAGCAGGAATAGTGTTATGTCTCTAACAGAGGTGAGTAGAGGAAAAGAGAAAGCGAATTAGCTCAGTGAGACTTGTTAATGAGAGAACGAATGAATAATTTGGCTTAGATACAATATTTAACAGACCCACCTTACAGAACCTCACAGTTTATATCCACTCGAAATGGTTCATCAGATAGAATAATATTTTGAATAGAAACCCAATTTATATACCTCTAAGAGAAATTACAGTCACAACGTTTAGTAAGAGATGTCAAATACCATCTGTAAGTGAACAGCATATAGGTTTTCAAATTCAGGTTAGCAGGGAGAACTCAAATAAACCAGATGCGAAATAGTTAGGGACTAGTGAATATACCAGCTGCACGGGATTTTCTATGCGTTTACAATCATCTTATTTATACCAGGATAATAGTGATAGGAGACGGTGTGTGCTGGGATAAAAAAGGCCCGTGTTATATGGTACCTTATAGGAGCACTCGATGTGATCTGTCATCCTGCAAAGACACCCCCTAGACCTGACTGGAGAGAAAGGAGGATGAAGCACTTGAATGTAGATAAGGGGATTGAAAACACTCTGACAGTAAAGGACCTGCTCCTGTCAGGTTCAGTCTTTTATTTCTCTTGGCAAAATATAATGGCAGAAGGTACCACTGTAATAGGAACCAGTTAGAGCCAGAAATGTGGAACATGCCAACAGCGAGTTTAATTTTCTAAGTCCCTAGTATCTGATAGAGATGTTGGGTTTTTACTCATGTTTCATGTTCACTGTCAGTGATTTTCACCTTGAATGTATTATGCCTTCACAACTCTGGCCTGAAAATGTAATGCATTGCCTTTCAAACTCTAGCTCAAAGCTACAGTCACACAAATTGATTTGTGTTTGGTGTATCGACTGTTAAAAAAAAAAAAAATCAGCATACAGCCGGCAGGGAGGCAGGGGAGGCAGGGTAGAAAATTCAGCCAATCCACGACCTTGTGACGCTTCAGGTGCGTGCCCTCAAACAGAGTCACTCTGGTCTTCCCGGGATAATTAGCCCTCTGGCATTAAAGGAAGCCTTTGATATCTGATATGATCCTTTCTTCTTCAGTGACATCTTGGGACTTTTAAAATTCTGTTTATTCTCTGCCATTAGTAGTGAGGAATGACAAGAGGAGGAGACAGCGAAGCGGAGGGGGAAGGGGGAGGCCGGTCTCTGTATGCTGTTTGTCTAGCTTCTTTTAGACGGGGCCAGGTTGTTCTCACATCTCTGCGCAGCCCTCGGGTCTGGTGGCCTGGCTTGCTTCCTGCCCTCACCACAGCAGACGGTGTCTCAGCAGCTCATGGCCTTCACTCGATATGGTCCCTGGAAAGTCTTTCCCTGGAGCATCAAGCCAGCCAGCTGGGGGGATTCTCTTTGCACAGGGGGAATGACTAAGTTCGATAAAACGTATAACTGAGGGCGCCAGCTTGAGGGTAGCGCTAGAATTCAGTGGTTCTGGCTTTGGCTTCCTCGTCACTCAAGCTCGCCATGGAGATCTGAGCTCAGCAGAGGGCCCTGAGCCAGATTCCCAGTGGCTGGCCTCCCCTCCCATCGTTGGGAAGAGCTTGTTTCCTCTGGAAGCTAGGAGATGGTGGGGCAACATCAGAAAGTGTGGCGTGCGGGTCTGCTTGATGACAGCGCAGGTAAGTGACACAAGAGTGTCATCAGTGTACAACTGGCCCAAGAGGCCTCTGTGGGTGTCCCACCTGCTCTCACCCACTGCAGCCCGGAAGAGGAGCCTATGAGCTGCTCAGGCAGCATCTCAACTCACAGACAAATACAATGGACATGCTGAGAGGGTCACGATGTTCTCAGATTGAGAAAAAGTGAGAGGAGAAATATATCCAGACATGGGAGCGCTCTTAGGGCCTCATCAGGTGACGCCACTGCTATGGGATTGAGGGGACACAGAAAATCCAGGGATGCTGTTTTCTCCCTGCTTTGTGGGAAAGGCAGAAAGACAGACATGACGATGCTGTAGGCTGTGCTGTGCTTACCGGGATCCCTAGGGCTTTAAGAATGTTCATCTTGCACATGGGACAGGTGCGATGGTCTAGGAGCCAGGGGTCAACACAGGACTTGTGGAAAAGATGCCTGCAATGAGAACCATACATCTTAGCGCGGCGGTAACTGCGGAGAGCACCTAGTCCACTCCAGCCCAGAGACTTGTTCAAGGTCACGCACTGCTCGGTGGCAGAGACAAGACTCGGACCTCCATCTCCGAACACCTGGGCCAGTAATGCTTCCTGTTACACCCTGCGGTGATACAGTCAACATCTGTCTGGCTCCCAGGAGGGTCCTCTATGATTTGCAGCTGAGTCTTCCAAGTTTGAGAAAATGCAGAGAATGTAGAAACAGAGAAATTTCTCTCTTTTTAGACAGGAAGAATCTTGAATGGAAAGAAGGCAAGTGGGGAAATTTGCACAGACCTTGCAGAATAACCTGAGAGTTGCCACTTGTAAATCAATCCAAAATTTCTTTTCCTACAGTCAGAAGCAAACTGCAAAATAAAGCCTCATTTCTGTAGATGTTCGGGGTCTCACACAAAAGGGCAGAAGAGCTCCGGCAAGCATTTCACAGCACAAGTGATGTTTTAAGTTGCTGTGGCTGGTGGCTCTCACATCAGAAGCCGGAGGGACAGGTACCGTAAGCTTTACTGTTTGTACAGCTGATGCGCTCGACTCCATCGCCAGCCTCACGCGCCAGCCCTCCGGAGCCTTCCTCTGAGTGACAGGATAAGGGGGGCATTTAGTAGGTGCGGGGGTGGGGAGTCCTGACTAAACTTCCTCTCAACGTGGCTCACAAGAGCCCACTCAGAGATCTCAGGGGCTGCTCGAATCAGAAGCTTGTCTTCTCACGCACACGACTCCAGACCACGGGCAGAAGCAGTCAGAATTTCCTGCCTGGGGCAAGAAGAGAGAGAACCATCTGTCAAGTATGAGGGCATCCTTAGGACACGCCATCCATGCTGCACTATTCCCGGAACGCTTGCACGCTCTTCCCTGACTCTCATTTTTATTGTGCTAACAGTTCTACCAGCTGTCTTTGCATTAGAAGGCTTGAGGCTCCGATGCGTACAAAGGACCCCTCAAATCAGAGAAGGGCTCAAGAAGTGTCACTTCTGAAACTGACATGGAGAAGAACCCATGTCCCAAGGATAGCATTAGCTGTGTACAGGACACGATCGCATTGGGGATTAGGAGACGCAGAGGAGCAACCTGGATGTGTCGTGTGTTTCCAGGTCATTATTTCCAATGCCTTACAGATTGACCGCTTACAAGTAAATATATCACATCCATTCGTTCCCTTAGCCTTGCATCCACGCGACAAGGAATGCCTGCCGAGAACTGTGCTCCTCACTGGGAATCAGCACGATAGGGATCTGGCTCCTTCTCTTTGGGAGTATAATCGGAGAGGCAGACACTAATAAAACAGAAATAAACTGCTTCACGACAACAGCGCTAAGGACACATTAGCAGAACATGGAGTTGGTAGGGGGCTTGTGACTGGGAGATGCATCCTAGTTTGGGTACATAGAGAAAGTTTCCCTGACGAGGTGCCGAAGCTCAGACCCCGGAGGGCTACACAGACATTGTCCACAGAAGGGGAGGAGAGGAAGAAGAGTCTTCTAGGCAGAATGACTGGCTTGTACAAAAGCCCTGACCTGGGCACAGGAAGAAGGTCAGTCCCAGTGCAGCAGCAGGAGGGAGGGGCTGATGCGGGGTCAAGTGTCCCCCTGCACCCCTACCCCCAAGCAATAATCGACCTCCCTGTGTTCAGGCTCTACGTTCAGAAAACAGGTGCCTAATCTACATTTTCTCACTCACTGGTGTTCCTTCTGGGGAAAAGTCAGTCAGACATTCAGGTCCCTTTGACCATTCCTGGGAGGCAGGCTCTGTTGTGTTTCCCGCACATGTACTGGAAGTCAGAAAGACAGCAGGGCCAATCATTAGCTGTTTTAGCCTAAATAAGTCACTTAGCATTCCCACGTCTCCTCTGCCTCATGTGTAAGATGAAGATACATCTATTCCTGCGGAGGAGGCTGTCCTGAGTCTCCCACACACAGAAGCTGGTACCTACTCTTATCCCCTGAGTGACTTCTTTGTCTGCACTGGTCATTCTTACATCTCCTCTGTGATGGTTAGTTTCATGTGGCAACTGGGCTAGACTATAGTACCAGTTCTTCAATCAAACACCAATTTAGGGTAGTCTGCAGATGTGATTCATATCTACAGTCTGTTGACTTTAAATAAAAGAGATTATTCTAAATCATCTGGGTGGGCCTGACCCAATCAGTTGAAGAGCCTTAACAGCAAAACTGGTTTCCCTGAGGAAGAAAAAACTCCGCCTCAAGATGGCAGCATCAGCCCCTGCTCAGCGTTTCCAGCCTGTAGACCTGCCCTACAGATTTCAGGCTTGCCAGCCCCTATCATCACATAAGCTAATTCCTTAAGAATATATGGTGGGATACAATGGCTGTCTGGAGAACTCTGACTGGTACACCCTCCAACGAGAATATAAGCTCTATGAGAGCAAAATCTTCATTTACTTAATTCATTGTTAGATCCCCAGCAACTAGACTAGATCTTGGCACACAGAGGACGCTCCAGAAATATTTGCTACATGAATGGATATTTCTCAAAAGGCCTGGCACTCCTCACTGCCTGCACATGGCTATCAAGTCCCACGAACTCATTCTTCCTAAATCTCTTCTAACTTCATTGCCTATTTTCTTTTTGCCACGCTGCTCCCTCATTCGTGATCTCATTAACTCTTTTTCTGTATTGTTGTACTAACGTCTAAACTGCCCTCCATGCCACCAATCTTTCCCTGTTCTTTTCATCCCACTCATCCTTGCCAGATTTATCTTCCCCCAGAAAAGTGCTAGTTACGTCACCCCCTTGTTCCATTCTGTTCTTCACGAGGAGCTGGGCACCAAGATGAATAAGACAAGGTCCTTTCCTTCAAGGCAGAATCACAGTGCTTCAGTGGTTCCCTGGGAACTACAACAGAAAAGGCCATTGAAGAGCCACCCTTCTGGATCCATCGTTTTCTGGCTGTGGGATCTTAGGCAAGGATTAACTCTCCAAGACTTCATCCCTCATCTGTGAAATTTTGTCTTATAGGTATGGAGTTTGCCAGTGATTGAGTCTGTGTGTGTGTGTGTGTATGAGAGAGAGGGAATAAATACTGTCCATGAAGCTGAAACTATAAGTCCTGATCATCCTTAATTGTAAGCTATCATTCATCTTATTAATACCACTATTATATCTTGTTTGTAGATATTAGGTTATCATTCTGATTTCTACTCTAAACTTTCTAATGCTGAAAGCAAGTAACTGTAAATTAAAAACAAAAATCAAAGGGAGAACTAAGGACAACAAACACAGTGCTAAAATGATACACAGGGTGATCATGTTGGCTATTAAATAACATTCAATTATTCCTAATACCATATTTCTTGTGTTGACCAAATAGGAAGACTACTTCCTTATAATTGGGATTGCAAACAATTTTTTCCCTCCCATATGGAAAGAAAAATAAAAGTCACTAGACTAAATAAATAAAGGAAGAGGGAAAGAATCTGGAGCTTAGTGAAATGCACCAACAGTTCAACAAACATCTCTAGGGCAATGTCTATCTCACTCATTCTATTTGTATGATTCGCAGCAGGGCACGGTCCCTTCCCATGTTTTAACAAAGGCTGCATGAGAAACTACATACAGAGGAACAATGGGATGTGACAGTCTATCTCCTAACGATCCTGACAAGCTGGAAATACAACCGAGGGTTGACCAAAACTCTTCTCCTTTCTTATTCACCAAAGGGAAGCATACCTTTTTTTTTTTTTTTTTATGCGGTGCGCGGGCTTCTCACTGCTGTGGCCTCTCCCATTGCAGAGCACAGGCTCCAGACGCACAGGCTCAGTGGCCATGGCTCACGGGCCCAGCCGCTCCGCGGCATGTGGGATCTTCCCAGACCGGGGCATGAACCCCTGTCCCCTGCATCGGCAGGCGGACTCTCAACCACTGTGCCACCAGGGAAGCCCGGGAAGCATACTTTTTACAAAGAGTTCTTCAAACCCCTGACAAAAGATGATGCCAACAACTGCATCATAATGCTGAGATGATTATGAATAATATAATAATTTCCCATTTGAGGGGCAGGAATGACAAACCCCTGTTAAACTTGTTTCCACATCTTTTGATTCTTATTTATTTATTTTTAAATTAAATTTTTTTTTATTGAAGTATAGTTGATTTACAACATTGTGTTAGTTTCAGGTGTACAGCAAAGTGAATCATTTATACATATACATATATCCATTCTTTTTTTAGACTCTTTTTCCCACATAGGTCATCACAGAGTATTGAGTAGAGTTCCCTGTGCTATACAGTAGGTCCTTATTAGTTATCTATTTTATACACAGTAGTGTGTATATATCAATCCCACTCTCCCAATTTATCCCTTTCCTCCTTCCCCCCGGTAAACATAAGTTTGTTTTCTACATCTGTGACTCTACTTCTGTTTTGTAAATAAGTTCATTGGTACCTATTTTTTAGATTCCACATATAAGCAAATCATTCTTGCTTTCTACTGTCCTTTCACCTATATGTGTGACTCCCCCCTCAATTAAATGACAGGTTTTCCCCACTGGGAGGCAGAAGGGGACTGTTCTGGCCTTTCTATCTCACTTACTTTTGCAGGCTTTCTTAGACCCTGCTACCCTCCCACGGAGATTAGGATCCTGGGGCTTTCCTTTTGGCACCAGTGCAAGTTGTTTCATTCCCCTCGATGAAATAGTGCTCAGAGAACATGAGTCACTCAGGGACCAAAGAATCCCATTCTCCTAGGCAACATGTTTAGATAAGATCTATCCAGTGCTTCTATGGGGAGTCAAAATGTTTCTTCAGAGCTTCTGAATCTTATTTGCAAAGTTGTCAATGATCTAAGAGTCAGTGTTTAATTAATAAACAAACAATAACTACTGGGTATCAAATGCCTGCTATGTACCAAGCACGTTACATACATTATTCATTCACGACAGCCCTATGAGGTAGAAATTATTATTCCCATTTTATGGAGGAGGAAGCTGAAGCTGGTTAAAGTAAATTAAATTATCCAAAGAGCTAGTAAGCTGCAGAGCTGGGACTCAAACCCAGTCCTACTGTCAGTGCTTGTACCCAAATCTACACTCCACGCCCTTCCTTCCCACACTGAACTGTCGTGAGCAAGACAGGGGGAGTCGTGGTAACTTTGTTTGTTTATTTATTTATTTATTTATTTATGGCTGCATTGGGTCTTCGTTGTGGCTCACGGGCTCTAGAGCGCAGGCTCAGTAGTTGTGGCGCATGGGCTTAGTTGCTCCGCGGCATGTGGGATCTTCCTGGACCAGGGCTCGAACCCGTGTCCCCTGCATTGGCAGGCGGACTCTCAATCACTGCGCCACCAGGGAAGCACCCCCATGTATTTTTGTGCTCCAGCTTCGAGGGGGCGGTACCTTAGTTACAGAGGTTGGGAATTGAGCAAAACCAGAGGAAAAGTCACCTGCCTTAAGTGTATTCATTTGGCTACAGAAGGAAAAGCTGTCAAATACTGGCCTCATCAGGCCTACCCTTAGCCATCAGTCTGCTTGCTTTATTTGGGAAGACGGTAACACTGGCCTCGAAATGCTTTGTCCTCCCCCACTCTCCACTGCCCAATAAATCTGGTAAATGTTAGTTGGCAGCTCCATTACCTTTGCACAAATTTTCAAATCTCTATCATGAAGTCTCACAGAAAGAAATACCCACTTTTCTTCAAGGCTCTTCCCAACCTGGTCTGGTTTCTCTTTCCTGCTTTAGCTTTTTATTTTTTTTTCTTTTTTTTGAGGTACGCGGGCCTCTCACTGTTGTGGCCTCTCCCGTTGCGGAGCACAGGCAGGCTCAGCACATGGGCTCAGCAGCCATGGCTCACGGGCCCAGCCGCTCCGCGGCATGTGGGATCTTCCCCGACCGGGGCACGAACCTGCGTCCCCTGCGTCGGCAGGCGGACTCTCAACCACGGCGCCACCAGGGAAGCCCCCTGTCTTAGCTTTCTAAAATACAAATATGATATCACTCCCCACATGTGAAATGCTTCAGCTGCTTCCCACTGCCTACAACACAAAGTCACAGCACACAAAGAAGGCTCACCCAATCTGGTCCTTGTCACATCTTCTGCTCCACCCCCATGTTTACTTCACATTCTCACCATAACTCTGGAGTGTCCTTCTCAGTTAAAAAAATTTTTTTTTGGTGTGGCAAATCTTGCTCATAATTCAAGTCACAGCTCAGATGTCCCTTCTCTTCCCTGAACATCCCACCTCTTTTCTCCAAACTGCCAAGGAGAGTCTGTTTCTTTTCTTTTTCTTCCTATTTTGTTTTCTCACATATGTTGCAGCAGCTGAGTATGTGCTCTGCTTTCAGGGTCTGAAGACCCCTCCTTAGTTCTGTGATCTTTGGCAAGTAATCTAAGTTACCTGTGGCTTAGTTTTCCCTTCTATGTTTTATGACAATGTCCTTCAACTGACAACCCTCTGAAGTAATAGTCTGTGATAATCCAACAGAGGGTTTTTATCACAGGTAAAGGACAAAGGACACAAAGAGAACAAATGGAGCCCAAAGTTAGTAGAAGGAGAGAAATAACAAGATTAGAGCAGAAATAAATGAAATAGATGCTAAAAAGACAACAGAGAAGATGAATGAAACTAAGAGCTGGTTCTTTGAAAAGATAAACTAAATTTACAAGTCCTTAGCTAGACTCACAAAGAAAAAAAAGAGAGAGGACCCAAATAAATGAAATCAGAAATGCAAGAGGAGATGTTATCATTGATAACCACAAAAGTACAAATGACCATAAGAGACTATTACAAACAATTATATGCCAACAAGTTGGACAACCTAGAAGAAATGGATAAATTTCTAGAAACATACAATCTACCAAGACTAAGTCATGATGAAATGGAAAATCTGAACAGACCAATTACTAGTAAGGAGATTGAATCAGTAATCAAAAACCTTCAACAAGTAAAAGTTCAGGACCAGATACGTTCACTGGTGCATTCTACCAAACATTCAAAGAAGAATTAATACCAATTCTTCTCAAATTCTTCCAAAAGATAAAAGCGGAGGGAACTCTTCCAAACTCATTTTATAAGTCCGGCATTACCCTGATACCCAAACTAGACAAGGACCTCACAAGAAAAGAAAATACCGGCCAGTATCCCTGAAAAACATAGGTGCAAAAATCCTCAACAAAATGTTAGCAAAGTGAATTCAACAATACATTATAGAGATCACACATCATGATCAAGTGGGATTTATTCCAGGGATGCAAGTATGTCTCAACATCCACAATTACACCATATTAACACAATGAAGGATAAAAGTCAAATAATCATGTCAATAGATGCAGAAAAAGCATTTGACAAAATTCAACATTTATGATAAAAACTCTCAACAAAGCAGGTATGGGGGTAAAGTATCTCAACATAATGAAGGCCAGATATGACGAACTCATAGCTAATATCATATTCAATGCTGAAAAGCTGAAAGGACGTCCACTTTAGCCACTTTTATTCAACATAGTATTGGAAGTACTAACCAGAGCACTTAGACAAGAAAAAGAAATAAAAGGCCTCCAAATTGGAAAGGAAGAAGTAAAACTGTCACTATTTGCAGATGACATATTATATATAGAAAACCCTAAAGACTCCTTCAAAAAACTGTTAGAATACATGAATTCAGTAAAGTTGCAGTTTACAAAATCAATACTGAAAAATCTGTTGCATTTCTATACATGAATAACAAACTATTAGAGAAATTAAGAAAACAATCCCATTTACAACTGCATTAAAAAGAATAAAATATCTAGGAATAAATTTAACCAAGGAGGTGAAAGACTGCATATTGAAAACTATAAAACATTACTGAAAGAAACTGAAGAAGGCACAAATACATGGAGAGATAGTCCATGCTCATGGATTGGAAGAATCAGTATTGTTCAAATGTCCATACTACCCAGAGCAATTTACAGATTCAATGCAATTCCTATCAAAACTCCAATGGCATTTTTCAAAGAAATGGAACAAATAATCCTAAAATTTGTATGAAACCACCAACCCTCCCCTCCCAAATAGCCAAAGAAACCTTGAGAAAGAAGAACAAGGCTGGAGGCATCACATGCCCTGATTTCAAATGATATTACAAAGCTATAGTAATTAGAACAGTATGGATAAAGAAATTGTGGTATATATACACAATGAAATATTATTCAGCCATAAAAAAGGATGAAATCTTGCCATTTGTGACAACATGAATGGATCTTGAGGACATTACGTTAAGTGGATAAGTCAGACAGGGAAAGACAAATACCGTATGATCTCTCTTATATGTGAAATCTAAAAACGAAGAAACAAACATACATGAGCTCATAGATACAGAGAACAGATTGGTGGTTGCCAGAGGTGTGGGATGAGGAGTGGGAGAAATGGGTGAAGGGGGTACAAAGGTAAAAAGAAAAAGAAAGAAAAGAAAAAAAGAAAGAAAGGAACAAAGGTTTGTTACTGCTTAGCTAATGTCATTCTAATGAATTGATAACCATTGATTGTTGATCTTAAGTCCAGACAACTTAAAAATTATTTTGTCTGTTCTAATACATTTTCAATAATAGACAATTATACTGTTGGTAAAAAATATTTCTTGCTAATTTTTTTGCCCAAACTCATTTCAAGACTTCGGATAAATGTGTCAAAACACTTGTAAAAATATTTACTAACTAAAATCAGAAAAATGGAAATTACAGAACATCACTCTTGTTCATAATTGGCATTTATTTTTAAATTCGATAATTGCTCATGTTGGCAATGGTGTAAACAGTCTCATATACTTTTGGTGGGAATGTAAATTGATCTGGTTAGGCAATATGGCAGAGTGGAATCAATTTTGAAATGCATAACTCTTTTGATCCAGTTAAAGAAAAAGATTTCACTTTAGATTTACGTTTTCAAAGTGAGAATAAATTTAGGTTGTTAAGGGAAAAAAATGACAAAAAAAATTACCTGGCAAATAAGAAGCTAAAGTGTCATTATGTAATTAACAGTAATTTAGCTCCTGTTCCTTGCAAGTGAGTTTTCTATGGTAGAGGTTACTCTGGAAGCACTTTCCTTAACTTTTATGGACTCTAAATTATGAAAGAATTCTGCTTTCTTCTGGGGGCCTAATGAGGACATTATGGGGTTGGTGAGCCCATGCTCTGCCCAGACTGTCTGGTAGACATCACACTGGGCCATTCCTTCCACGCAAATCTCATTTCGAGAATATCGATTTATGGATCTGGGCACAGGCATTACTCGGTTAGAATGACCAAAATGGCATTGGTGATGACACTTACAGAATGTCAATGGAGCCCAGACAGTGTCACGAATATTGCTTAGGAGAAATGTACTTCATTCCTACCCAGAGGAAGGAAATCTAAAGTGCTCTCATTGATTTTCTTAAGTAGGATTTCACTCCACCCTTGCTTCTAAAATCAGGTCAATTCAATGAGAACGTTGAAAAACACATGGACCTGAGCCAGACTTTCCCTCATTCTTTGTGATCATGAACTTCTCACCATCAAGTTACTTCCTTCCATGGTGTCTCATCTTCCTATGTCTCCTATACAGAAAGCCCTTGCAGGGATGGCCGTGCAGTGGTCATGCAGCGTTGGGAGGTCAGTTAAGCAGACACCAGCCTCTCCCTACCAGAAACTCTGCCCAACCAGCCCAGTGCCCCTCTGTAGGGCTGACTCTGCTACTGGGTTTGGTCTGAAATGTTTGGACCAATTTTGAGAAGCTGCATTTACCCCCGATGCTCCCTATTTAGGTTATGTAAACATCATTTTTTTAAAAAGGAGAAAGAGGAAAAGGAAAGGGAAAAAAAGAGCTGTCACACAGAACCAGTTGTAACCATATCATGGCTGTTGTTATAAATACAATTGCTTTGTTTTGGCAAGCTAATCTGCTTCGCTAGCAGTTTTACCTGACGAAGGGGAAAATAAAATAATGCAATAAAGTAAATGATGGCTCACTTCAGTAGCACAAACACCGCCCTTCTGTGAAAAAGGCTGGTCTGCTTTCAGGCCCAGGATGACAAGATTGGAATCACTGTGGAGAAAGCAAATCCCTTAAAGCTGGGCTAGAGTTGATCTGGATTCCCTGGGGTTCTTAGATGTTGGCTTAGAGTGAGATAGGCGTTTCTGAGGCAGACTTTTAGCCAAAACTAGAGCCCCAGAGAGTTGAGTGTACGGCAGAGCACCCTCACGGGGCAGGGGAAGGGTGGGGCTAAGGTGTCAATAGCCTAGCAGTGGTACCAGGACCTTGGAAAGAGTACTGGTCTAGAAGTCAGAGACCTCTCTGTGCTTTGGACCCTATGACCCTATGAGTTAAGGTTTTCTTTTAGTTAAATAAAGAGGTGTTAATGGTCCCTGCCCTAACTCTATTATAAGCTACCGTGAGATGCAAATTAGACAGTATATGTAAAAGAGCTTTGTAAACAGTAGAATGCTTTTCAAAGTATTATGATAAATGGCCAGTTATTTCAGCCATTTGTCCATAGTATTGGGTTTAAGTAGCATTAAAGAAAAACCAACAAAACTTAAAGAACTAAGAAGCTGCATCAGATCCTCTTGCTATGGAACTCAGTTTCTTTTTTAGCAACTGGAAGAAATGGATCCTTTCGGAATGCAAGTTCTGAGGGAACTGCAGAATTGTCTTCTTACAGAGTGTCTCATTCCTTTGGGTTCTGGCAGAGGGAAGCTCTGTGCTTAAAACTTGACCCTGGTCTAATTATATTGTTTGGCCGGGGTAGCAGAGCTGGTTGGCATGTGTCCCAAGTGTCTAGTTGATGAATATAAATGGGGATCAGGACATCTGAAGTCAGAATGCCACATTTAACAAGGTTATTAGAGTTCAAGACATCTTTCTGAAGGCGGCATTTGCTCTGTTGAAAATATAACAGAAAATAACACATCAGACATTTATCAATGCTGCCACATCTCCTTTCATGTTTCCTTCCTTTAATCCCCTAGATGGAGTGATAGCTAATTTTTGGCAGTTCATACACAAAACTCCAAAGTAATCAAAGAAAAATGATTAGAATGAACCATCAACAAACTCTGAACTTAAATTTTATATAATTTTGACTAATGTACAAAGTGAACTTTTTTCTTTAAGTCCACAATGTAGTTTCTTTGGTACTGTAAAATTTTCTTTCATTACTTTAAACGCATATACTGTATCTTAAGATAGCTGGATGATTTCTAAGTAGGTATACATTTATGTACACACTACCCAGATGAAGGTATACATTGTTTCCATCACCCCAGAGAGCTCTCTCCTGCTCCTGTCCAGACGATATCCACTCCCTGCCACGAATCCGTCATTAGGACTTCTGTCACCAAAGATTAGCTTTGCCTGTGATTGAATTTCACATAAATGGAATCATAAAGTATCTATTCTTTTTGCCTGGCTTCTTTGGTTCAACATAATTTTTTCAGATTCATCTGTGCTTTCATGTACATCGATCGCTGGTCTTTTTATTGCTGAGTAGATTTCCAGTGTATGACTGTTCCCCAACTGATTTACAGATTTTTCTGTTGTTAGACCTTGGGGTTATTTTTTGGCTATTACGAATAAATGTGCTATGATGACCATTCTTGTACAAGTCTTTCTGTGAATGTATGCATTCATTTCTCTTGGGTGTATATCCAAGAGTGAAACTGCTAGGTTAGAGGATAGTATATGTTTAACTTCAGTAGAAACTGAAATTTCCAAAGCAGTTGTGCCACTTTAAACTCCCACCACACTATATAACTTTTTTTTTTTTTTTTCGATACGCAGGCCTCTCACTGCCGTGGCCTCTCCCGCTGCGGAGCACAGGCTCCGGACGCGCAGGCTCAGCGGCCATGGCTCACGGGCGCAGCCGCTCCGCGGCATGTGGGATCTTCCCGGACCGGGGCACGAACCCGCGTCCCATGCATCGGCAGGCTGACTCTCAACCACTGCACCACCAGGGAAGCCCCATACTATATAACTTTTAATCTGGCAGAGTATGTAAAATTATGTTCCTGAAAAAATGAGTTTTTAAAATAACAGTTTTCGTGAATAATGACTATTGAGTGGGATGCCTATACCAACATAAATTTAAGAGAAATTTGAAAAATGCAGTTAATTGCTCAGTTGTTTTATTATTATTATTATTTTGGGGGGGTAAAGAAAGATGAAAGAAGAGGAGATAAAAATAAAGATAAAAATTCATAAATTTAGTAACTTTTTTCTATTAATCCAAAAGCATCATAAAAACCAAAAATATTTAAATGACAAAAAACACTATTTACCAAAACATGAAAACAAAATGTTAAAAATAGTTAATACCACATTATATCAGTTCTATGCCGTATCATTTTCCTCCCCCATTTTAACATCTCTGAAATCAGGAAGCATCTTACTATCGATGACGATTTACATTTACAGTAGATATGCCAACTAAAAATTGTTGCTTGCCATCTGGTTCTGAAAGAATGAAGTCACTAGCTACTTGCTGACTTTCAACAAACCCTGAAAGGAGTTTGGGGTGGAGACCAGGAATGAGGCACTCTGTGCTCTGGGAAAAACTGGCAGAACAGGCCTTTAGAGAGTTAGATATTTTCAGGAGAAGATTTTATGAGCCCAATTCCCTGCATCTTCTCATATATAGAAAAGCACTAAAATCATTAATGGAGACATCTGCTCCTCGTGGCTAGCAGCCACCTTCTCGTGACCAGCAGCAACCTTCTTCCAAAATGTGTGCTTGATGACACGTATCCCCCTTCACCAAAATCACATATATTCTAACCTCCCCCTTCCACTTCTTCGGAACAGTTCCCTAGAGGTATCTGAGGCTGTCTCCCAGGCTATAGTCCTCATTAAGCCCCAAATAAAACTGAACTCACAACTCCCACTTGGTGAAAATTTTTCATTGACGGTCAGATGCGATATGTGAAGAGCTTAGGTTAGTCAAGAATAATATCTCAGAGAAATCAAAGACATGGGAATTAAAGCTAAGTGCTACCTTTGTATTTGGCTACTAGATGAGAAAGATGGTTAAAAATGGCACTACTTCTTGGTTCCAAAGAAACACTAATGCAGGCACATCCTGCTAGTATGGGGTGTAAATCATTACCACCTTTCAGGAAAGCAGTTAGACAAAACTTATCGAGATCCTTTGGAAAGCACTTTTGACCCAGGAAGTTCACTTTTAGGAACATATCCTAAGCGATAAACACAGAAAAAAAAACCAAACAATTGAGACCATGATTTTATAATGATGAAAACTGGATGCAATTTAAATGCTGTACGATAAGGGGGACAGTTAAAGAAACTCCAATAACGGACCATTATGCAACCACTAAAATATTTTAAGATAATTTCTAAAGTTACTGGAAAATGCTTACTTTTTAATATTAGATGAGAAAGTAGAATAAAAATTATATTAGTGGCCTGACTCTACAATGTTTAACAACATACATGGGATGCTTATATATATACATACATCATAAAAATTAAATATACTAATATTAATAATGATTATTTCTGGGTGGTGAGATTATTATTCCTTACTTCTTTATACTTTTCACCATTTTCAAAATTTCTTACAATTAGCCATGAAACATTCATAGTTTTAAAAAATATAAAACGGCAGAGAAAAGAATGACCGATAATCTAATTTGCGTAACATGGGCATGAAAGAGTAAGTCAAATCTTATGAAAATCAGCCAGTGTTCACCATTTTTTTAAAAAAAGTTACTTGGAGAAAAATCTGTTCCTAATCAAGCATATGTAACAGGCACAACAGGGTAAAGTTAGGACAGACCATTTCTGCCTGGCTAGAAAGCATCCCTTTGTTTTCCACTTCGCAAGTTATAAGGCTCAGAGTCGGAATCCTGATCACATTAGACTGTTCTGTAAATTGTTTTTACCCGTAAAGAGGTTGGAATCTTCTGTTCACACAGACATTCAGTTCATTTGACTCATCTTAAAATTAGATGGGTCCTGGGGTTAGAAACCTTCAGGGGCTAGTGTCTTTTATTGGGCTTTCCATAAAACTCGTGATTTTTGAAGTTTTCAAATATGAAAATGATATTCATTTCTACATCAGGTTATAATTCTTCTTTATGTTATGTTCTTTATTATGATCATGTTGTGTCCGGTAGGGAGAGTGAATGAGAGCCCCTAAGTTCACAGATGAATATCAGAGTCCAACTGTGATGTTGCCTTCAGTTGTCATTGAAGGACCCAAGACCTGGATCCCACATCAAAGTTTCAGGAGAAGCAGGGGAGGCTATGAACTGCCCCGGTGGGTTTGGTTGGAAGCATCCAATGGGAACAAGGAAACTCTCTGGGACACAGTGAATAAGCAGAGAGAGAGAGGCCCATCTGATGCAAGCCACTGGTGGTAACGCACTTGTCTTGTAGGCACGGTGCTCTCACCTATATTAGCTCCGTAAATCTTACTAATTTGATCTTAAGGAGGCTGGTCCTTGGCAGGCAAGTGACTCTGGAAGGCTTAGGGTTCGTGTTTGTTCAGAAAGCTTTACAAATGGATCCCTCTTCTGTTTGCCATGTGCCTTTTTACTAGATCTCTCTCAGAGCTGCTTCTCTTGTAGAGGAAAATGTCACCTGTCCTTACCGACAGGAGTTAACGGATTGTTAATGGATTGTTAATGGATCCATTGTTAATGGATCTGAGGGGTCAGTAAGTAGGTCCATGTTAAAAGTATACATACATCAGTCACATCAAATGAGAAAGGAAAGTAGCTGGTTATTTGGGTAGATGAACAAAGACGATGTATAAGCCTCTTGTCAACTGTAGATACGTGGTATGTAACAGACCTCCACTGAATTCATTGAATTAGAAGACCAAATCTAGGCTTTGACTTTTCAACAGCCTTCAAAAAATTCCTTTTCCAAATCTCCAGGCCTATCCCTTTTAGTATCTCTCTAACTGGAATGTCATTTGAAATTCCTTTGCAAATTAGGGTATGTATTGCCCCGATTTGCACATACAAGCTTTCTTTGTCCTTCTCTATTAATTTGTTCTGTACTTTAACAGTAACTATTTATTCTGTTTTCTCTTTTCAGTCTGGCATATTATTGTGTTAAATCTCCATTTCATCTCTTTCAACACCAGTGCGGTTAGTCATGTTCTGATCTTTGTAAAAATGTAGACTCAAGTTTCAAAGAAGAAAGAAAAAAGAAACAGTATGATATATTCTATGTCCTGAATTACTACAGAGATCTCTTACACAGATACAATTGAAATTTAGCCTCATTTCTAAAACAGAGAGATGAGAAAGAGGAAAGGCAGCATAGCATTTACACATAGGATCCAACAATTTTCTATCTAAAATGGAACTCTGACTAAATGACCCAGTTATGGGATTGTTTTGGGATGAATAACTCAGAAGACAGTTTTAAAAAGATAAGCCAAAGCTGGTCTTCAAGTTTTTTTCTTTTTTCTTTTTTTTGAGTGAGAAAGAAAATCTGTTTCAGCGTTTGAAATCTGTTTCTTCTGTTACAGTTTTTGAATAACAGTGTGCTAACCACTGGATTTTTTCTATTGTTTAGAATCCGAATGGAGAGATATGAGAATGTTTTAATTGCAAACAAATATAGATGTATCTATCAGTCACCATCTGACGGGGCAGCTATTTTCAAGTAATCCAAATGGGTGATTCATGCTAGGTTTACCTTCAGAATATCTCCTGACTAGATCCTTCTCCCTATGTGCCCAATGCCAGCACTCCAAGTCAGGCTGCCAGCATTTCTTGTCTTGACTTTGCCACAGTCTCCTAACTGGTCCCCTTGACTCCATTCACATCACTTATAAGCCTTTAAGCCACGTTCCACACGTGCCAGTGTGCTGTGTATAGAGCACAAGCTGAACCCGTCAGCTGGTCTCCCAGGACTTGGCTATAACCTCAGCTCCTCAGCTGGGCATTCAGGTCCTAAATGATCTGATCCTACCTCTCTACCATTATCTTGACACGTGCGTTATATTCTGACAATTTCAGGTTACCACTAGTTATCTTTGCTTGGAATATTCTTCTTAGATCTGACTGACTGGAAAACTCCTTCGGTACTACTTTCTGGAAAGTAACTAGGCAATTTGAATTTGTAGCCTTAGAAACAAAGAAATGATCCAAAATGTAACTAAGGTCTACACACACAGAGCTAATTTATCACAGCCCTATTTATAATAGCAAAAAAAAGTATGTGGGTATGGAAGGGGGGAACCACATAAATGTCCAAAAAGAGTCAAATAAATTATGACTTAGGGGATATTATACACCAATTAAAAATGATACTGTGAAAGTTTTAAACACATGGAAAATGTTTATTCTAGAAAGGACTTACGGTGACCTTAAGAGATGCAGATATCCAAAAAGATGCCATAAAAGCAAAAGAAGAAAGGAAAATAAGAAGAGAGACATAAAACAGAGTCAGGGATGAAGCTAAAAAAATCCCTTTTGGCTATGGGATGGGCTCCAGATTTGGCTGTTGGCTATCTATCAACAAACATAGAAAAACAAAAATCTGCAAAATAGCACAGTTTCATATACACAATATAAAAACATTCCTTTGCTCAGGAGAAACGCAGGTATTCCATGTGTGAACTGCTCTGGTGAGTCCTCGCGATGAAATCAGAGTAGAAAATCCTAACGAGAGCCACAATGGCTAGTTTCCTAAGATTGCTTCTTACAGTAATTCCTGATAAAACCAGTGGCAATTGCACCAGGCAGCTCAATTCTCTTGTAAGGAGCGAATATGAAATAGTGCACGTTCTTAATTTTCTGGGAATCTACCTTGTTACAGAAACACATTTTAGAGAAACAGAAGGACTGAAGTATATTTCAATTAATCTTCATAAAGAAACAGTTTTTTTAGTCATACTTCTGATACACTTAATGAGTTTAAATTTGTGCTCGCTAAAAAAGTACCCGGAGGGCTTCCCTGGTGGCGCAGTGGTTGAGAGTCCGCCTGCCAATGCAGGGGACACGGGTTCGTGCCCTGGTCCGGGAAGATCCCACATGCCGCGGAGCGGCTGGGCCGGTGAGCCATGGCCGCTGAGCCTGCGCGTCCGGAGCCTGTGCTCCGCAGCGGGAGAGGCCACAGCAGTGAGAGGCCCACATATCGCCAAAAATAAAAAATAAAAAAACATAAAAAAGTACCCGGAGTCCAGCCAATCTAGCTGGATAATTAAAAATAGACTTATCAGAATGAATGACTAAGGGGCAGGAGTAGAAACAGGGAGATCAGTGAGAAGGCTACTTCAGAAAGCCAGGAAAGAATGGATGGTGGTAATGATGTTAGGAATAGTAATAGGATAGTAACAGTTCTAATAATAATGGTAAGAGTAACATCATATTAGTATTGTAATAATAGCAATAATAATAATACCAGATATATACAGAATTATCATTCACTATCAGGTTTCGAATTGAATACGTAAAAATCAATTTTTAGCTAGCTAACTTAAATTAGATTCTTGAATCAAAACTAAGTTCCTTCACTGACATTTTCTTCTGTTAATAAAAAATCAAGCCTAAATTAAAACACACACACGCACACACACACGCACACACGCACAACTCCAGGCTGGGGGAATGGAGAGTTATTGTTTAATGGCTACAGAGTTTCAGTCTGGAGATGAATGTCCTCATGGTGGCACAATAATTTGAATATACTTTATGCCACTGAAATATAAATGTAAAAACAGTTAAAACGATCAACTTTATGCTATATATATTTACCACGCCCCCCCCCCCCCACCTTCCAGAATGCTCTACCAAGTAAGCTTGCTCAGGACAAAACTGAATCCTGCTGTGAAGAGGGCGGAGCTCAACAAGCCACGGACCTGCAGAGCTGCTCACTGACCTGGACTCCCGGCTCCGAAATACGCACCAAGTCCTGATTAAAAGGGCAGCCAGTGGCCACAGCACTTGCCTCCTACGGTTTCCCCCCAAGAAGCACTATTTACAAAACGTAACTACAGGAGCTAATTTGTAATCAGGAGAATATTGTATAGGAACTGGTGAAAAGTTGGAGGCACGGCTACCAAAGACAATGACTTGAGCACTAGAGGATTTTATCTGTAATCCAACTGTGACAATAACAAGCCAGCAGGACATGCTGCCTCCATGGGGCCATTAGTACCCAGCCGAACTCTGTCGTCTGTCAGAAACGGCTTTTCTGTCTCTCTAGGGGGTTGGGGATAATGCAATTTGAATAGCTCATCGATGGGTTACTATGGAATGAGCTAAGGCGAGTTAAGACACATTCCAGTTTTACCCCAGAGGACAATTCTGACTGGCCCATGAAAAGACCCCGATTCTTTACGAGGGCCTCTCACTGTTGTGGCCTCTCCCGTTGCGGAGCACAGGCTCCGGACGTGCAGGCTCAGCGGCCGTGGCTCACGGGCCCAGCCGCTCCGCGGCATGTGGGATCTTCCCGGCCCGGGGCACGAACCCGTGTCTCCTGCATCGGCAGGCGGACTCTCAACCACTGCGCCACCAGGGAAGCCCTGTGGAGCGTTTCTTAACTTCCCTGTGCCTGGTATTAGTTCCTCCAAAATTTTAATTCATTTTGCTATTACTGCTGCATATATGTCACTCTATTGTGATGACTTATTTGAATTCCTATCTCTCCCTCACTAGCCTGATTTCCTTTACAGCAGGGAACATGCCATTTATCTTTTCATTTCTGGTACTTCACACTATTCCTGGTATACAGTTGCTACAAAAGAAATATTTGTTGTTTTGAATAAAGCATTTAGTTACTAAAAAGGTTATGGCAAGGGCCTGCTTGTTGCCAAGGAGCTTTCATACTTTTTCCTAAATTGTGGGGAGAGTTTGCAAACAAAGGAAAAGACAGTAGTAGAAACTAATATCTTCCCAAATTAGTGATAACGCTTTAGTAATAAATTAGAGATAGGAAAGAATTGTATAGGCACGTAGAGAAAGGACGTATACATTGCTTTGTTTTTAAAAATTGACAAACATGTAGAGGAAGGATGCATACACTGCTTTGTTTTTAAAAAATGACAAACAAGGACGTTTGCTCTGCCCAAGGGGATCACGCTCTTTCTGAGATATGGCGTTTGCAATTGGGTAAATAGTTTGAGATGAATAACCGTTGAAGGACAGTGGGGACACCACAGGGTAAAAGCCGAATGAGAATGAGAGAGCCCAGCTTCTTCTCTGGACAAGAGAAGACAACAGAACTTCAATAAGGTATCTTTTCTGGCTAAAAATCATAATCGCAAGTACAGATCCTAGTCACACAAAACAGCCCTAGAATGCAGTCGTTGTACATTTTGGCATAGGTATGCTACGGCAAAACCACAGCTCCTTGGAAAATATCTTAGTGGTGTATTAGGATCAAATCCAAACCACCAGTTAGACCTGAGATGTTTTGTGTGCTGTTGTGGTCCCTCTCTCACATGAAACATGGGTGTCCAGGCTCACCCAATGGGGAAGCTTGCCTCCAAGGGCTAGAGAAGGACCCTGACAAAGACAGAACAATGGGGGAGAAATGGCACATGAATATGTGCACAGTTTAACTTTATGCATCACCATGACTACAAATAAAGAGGAAGAATCACTTATTAATTCATCCTAATTTGTGCAAGTGTCTTCAAAAGGGAAGAATGATTTTGAAAAAGTCATGGTACGAGACTGGGTGATTTGCAAAGACACCCTAAATGGCAACCATAGAGAAGAGAGGCACCCAGCATGTCAGGAGTTAGGAGGCCACCAAAAAGAGTGTGAGAGAAGAAAGACGATACGCTGGAACATTGTTTGAAACAGTTTTTACTCCAAGGAGATGCAAAGAATCCTGTGGATGAGTCAGCCTGGAAATAATTGGTAAGAGAGACTATAAAGTTCATAGGAGCAAAGGCTTAATAATACCCCAGAGGAAATTATCTAGCAAAAAAGCAAATGCCAGTGCATTTGTTTGATAACATCCATTAGTGCCAACTGTCTGGCAGAAACCAGCAACAGGCATAAATATCTTGATTTTAAAAGCCACATGGAAAAACTGGAGAATCTTCAAAGAGTAGGCCTGTGTGTCTAGTTTAAGATCAAACAGCAACTACAACCTGACTTTGGTAATGCTCGATGTATTTGTTATTTAAAGCAGGGCCCACAGGAAGGAAATAAAAGCAGATGTACAGTGAGGAACTTGAAGCAAAAAGAATCAAGAAATGAGCTGAGAAGCAAATGATGATGTAAAAAGGAGGAGCCTGAGGCCAAACTAATGTGGCCTAGGGCAAGTGTTAGCATAAATAAGATTAAACTTCCTAAAGTTTTTTTTTTTTTGGTGACGAGTACTAACGTGCTACTTTTGTCTTTGTTAAAATTTCTAAAACATATACTATAAAAGCAGATCTGGAATAATATATCATGACAATTTAAATACTGCTAAAGCAATGTAATTTGTCATAATTAAAAACTGAAATCAGCTAAATGGTCCGCAACAGGGGCCTAGTAAATTACATTGTGGTACATCTGTGACTTAGATATTATGCAACCTCCAGCAATTATGTGCAGTAACATGAAATATACTCATGAAAGAGCTCTAACTGAACAAGCTATTTTATACAGTATGAATGATGGAGCTAAACTAAGCCTATATATAGTTTTTTTTTTCTTTTACTGGAGTAAAATTGCTTTACAATGTTGTGTTAGTTTCTGCTGTACAACGAAGTGAATCAGCTCTATGTATACATATATCCCCTCCCTCTTGGACCTCCCTCCCACCACCCCCCATCCCACCCATCTAGGTCGTCACAGAGCACCGAGCTGCACTCCCTGTGCTATACAGCAGGTTCCCTTAACTAACTATTTTACACATGGTAGTGTATTTATGTCAAACCTAATCTCCCAATTCGTTCCACCCTCCCCTTCCCCACACTGTGTCCACATATCTGTTCTCTACATCTACGTCTCTATTCCCGCCCTACAAATAGGTTCATCTGTACCATTTTTCTAGATTCCACATATATGTGTTATTGTACAATATTTGTTTTTCTCTTTCTGGCTTACTTCACTCTGTATGACAGACTCTAGGTCCATCCACATCTCTACAAATAACCCAATTTCGTTCCTTTTTAGGGCTGAGTAATATTCCATTGTATATCTGTGCCACATCTTCTTTATCCATTCACCTATCGTTGGACACTTAGGCTGTTTCCATGTCCTGGCTATTCTAAATAGAGCTGCAATGAACATTGGGGTACATGTGTCCTTTTGAATTCTGGTTTTCTCAGGGTATATGCCCAGTAGTGGGACTGCTGAATCATATGGTAGTTCTATTTTTAGCTTTTTTTGGTAATTACTTTTGTAAAGTTCTTTGGATTCTCAAGGAAAAGATGCTATTTACCTTTTATTTTAGCTTTGGATATTTTTTATTAGTAGGAGACTCACAGGGCTCTAAGCCAGCTCCAAAGAAAAGGAGAATCAAGACTTTCCTTGTGCATAGGTATGAGGCTTCATAAAACTCTTAATAAAATGCTGCAGAGAGGAAAGATGCTAGCGGGAGAGGCTGTCTGTAGTTCACATACTGCCATTCTTGGCCAGCATTTCTAGAAGTCACCAAGCAAATACCAAGTATAATGTCTAGAGAGAGAATTTATCTATAGTACCCTCACATGAAGGATGCTGCCCAATTTATGATTTGTTCTTAGAGACAGTCAACCATCTATAAACTAAGGAAAGGGAATCCCACCTGAAGGCTTCAGCTGGGGCCACCAGAGTGCGCTTTCCTCAGGCTGGTTTTCCTACTGATCAATTTGCCTGAGAGCATTTCAAGCACAATCCACTCCCCTTGGAGTGTCTGCATCTATTTGAGTATCTTGTTCCTTTTTGTCACTTTGAGATTATTAAACTAAGTCCTCTAAGGCATATCCTATTTCTTTTGTGTTTCTAATAAATAGTTCTTAACATCACATTGTTTTATGACCGAATGGATTGTTTTATATCTTGGTGGTGACTGTGTTCTACTTTATTTCCTTAAATACTGTTAGAATTTTTAAAGCCAGTACTTCTAAGTGAAGGCTCTTTGTTTAAGGCAGTATTTAATTTTTATTTTTAGGACACCTGCACAGACGCAAAAACACTAAAAAAGCTTTAGGCACCTTTAACATTTTATTTTATTGAAATATTTAAATTTATTTAATGTTAATAAATGTAATATTTATTTTAATGTTATAAAATGTAATTTTAATATTTACATTAATAAATGTAAATATATTTTAATGTATAAAAAGAATCTAGACACCTTAACGGTGAATTTCACTTGAGAGAGAGGGATTAGGGTTCTAAGAGAATCACCAGTTGGCAGTTTTTCCAATTACACATGCTGGCATCCGCCCCTAGATTCTAGAAGTTTGGGGGTGACGGTCACATTCTCTTCTTGTCAATAAAAAATAAGGGGGAATGAAATCTGCCTTTGGCTTCCTAGTCCCTCCTGACTGTATTCTGGTTTGTTGATCCCTTCATGATCATTCAGAAAACATTTTTAAGAGTTTATTATTTTAATTAAAATAGCACTTGTAAAAGCGAGTATGATTCTGAATATCATAGATCTGTTGTTAAAAAAAACTTGAACTTGGAGCTACATCCTCAAACTGTGTACATGAGATCCTAGGTCATAGCAGTAGTCTCCTCCCTTTGGTGAGAAGAGGATCGGAAAAATATTTCTGATGTCACAAGAGAAAATGTTTTCAAGGAGAAAGGTTATACAAAAAGAAAGAGCTTGTCGGTGGTTTCTTATTCGAATACGGCACCGTTGGGGCAGACTGACCTTGCAGGGCTAGGCCGAGCAGGTCGGAGCCAGTGAGGCTAGCAGACACTCTCCACACACGCCCCAGTCAAAAGCAGGCAGCCTAGCCACTCACCGGCAGGGCAAGATCCGGACCACATCGTTGGGCTTGTACCCTTCAATACAAACTGCACAGTTGTCAAAATCAGGCTCGGTTTCCTGCAACAGAGACAGCACAGATGAGCCTGCTTTCCTACCTTCAACTCCGGTAAACACACAAATAACAAGCCAAAGGAGAGCTTGCCTGGAGCAAGGCTTTCAACTGTCTCACGCCAGTTTTCTTAATCCATAATTTATTGTACACTGGTTTAGTTTCTATTCCTTCCAACCTCCACTTTCTGTTTCCGGGTTCCACTGCAAAAGCTTTTGTGAGGGAACAGTTTTTTAATGTACCATTACTAACAATGCTACTTATTATAATCGGAGGGGACATAGCACAGTCTCGAGGATGAGAAATACTATTCGTGGAGAATTGTCAAAATGATATTTAATCTATCCATTCCTCGGGAATCTAATGTATACAACTCGTAAAGAGTGGTTCCAGCTTTCTTTTCAAGTACATAAATCTCTTTCAACACCCCATAATACATTACTTATGAAATAGTCCTTGTTCTTTTATTATCCTGTTTGAGGATAAAAAAGTAATGAAAAAATATACTTTAAATTTAGTGATACTTTTAAATGAATTTTATCCTATTAAGCTCAACGTTATTTTTATATAGTTGAAAAACTGCAGCACGTAATTAGCGAGACTAATCAATTATTCATACTGGAGACAATACCGTATACAAGTAGAGTTGTGAATCTCTTACGATGCCCCAAGGAGCCCCAAACCCATGTACTGCAATTCACTGCTCTAAAATTTCTCCTGGGGGAAAAATTCTCCTGGGGAGAACAGAGGCCTTGAGAGGCTTGTGGGCCTAGACTGGCCTACTTTGCGGTCCTTCCTTAAGATATGCTTCTGCTTTTGGCTTTATGTCATCATTCCACAGCTAGAGAGACTGTTGCCTTGACGTTGGGGTTCTAGAAACTCAATTTCAGAGGGACTAAATATGCTTCTTGCATTTGCTGCAGACTCAAGTGGAGGACATCACTCAGCACATAACAATCTTCCTTGCAAGGATTCATGGAAAAACTTTCTCAAGCTGTAATACCAGCAACGGCCATTTTGTTTTTATCTTGTGGGACACTGGAATAAGGTAATTAGATTTGTTTGAATATTGTTTCCCTCTTTGCATTGGCTTGCTGGAGAGCCCCAACTTAAATTTTGGGACCCATTTCTGCTATATGTTTCAGGTAATGCGTGTGTATACTGACTTCATCCTGGTTGCGTCTACTTTTCCTATACCTACTTTTCAATTCTTCCTCCAACTACTTTGTTGTCCTATAGTATGCATTTTATAAACTGCTTTAAATTATGTTAACTAATGATGGGTATAATAACAGATGTTCACAGGAGAACTATTAGTATGTATTTCCCTTTCTCATCTTCTTTTCCACACTGGCTGCTAGGAAACTCGGACACTTCTCTGAATAGCTCCTTGCCGAAAAAGAAAAGAGGCTGTTACCTTGTCACCCTTCTTGATGGTCCTGACCTGGAGCTTGCTGATTGCTTTCTTTGCTGCATCTCCCAGTCGGCGCTGAAAAACCAAAAGCTGCTTGTTAGTAATAAAGACTTGTAATTCTTAACTTTGTGTCTGATAGCATTCAGTAAACCAGGGCAGCTGTGTCTGAAATCATGCACAAGTAGAAGGCATGTTAATGAAGATGGCTGGAAGAGACGGGGCAGTGATACCTGTGCAAAGGGACTTGACTCATCGCAGTCTACTAAAGAGCTCTGTCATCGAGAGAAGCTCTTCATGCCTGAGGTTAAGCAAGTGGAATACGACATGGAAGGATCCTGCCCCACGGTGACTCCAGCGCAGGTCACATCCATGCAGATTAGCAAAACAAACAAACAGTTCCCTAATTTGTCACTCTAGCCACTCAATTTGTGACATGGAGATAGCCAATTTGGAGTAGTTGGAATAATCTCTATCTCTTGTTCACAGGGTATATTGTTTGTGCATTCCTTTCAATTTGGAATTTTTAAGCAATTTCCTTTGCTTATCTAGACCCAACTTAGGTTTATATTTGGTCTGTACTATCCTATCCCATCACCTTGTTACATGCCAATTTCACCTCTTTTGTGTGTGTTTAAGTGTGAGTGTGCACATAGGAAAATACATAAACCATACATATTCAGTTTAGCAAATAGTTATAGAGCAAACACCTGGGTAACCATCGTCACCCACGTTACGAAATAATATATGATGCACTTCTTTTTTTAATAGAGGAAGTTAGTATCCTAATGCACCCTACAATAATACAATAATAGGGTCATGAGGAAGAATGGGAGAGGAAGAGGGTGGGGAGAGAATTACGTTTTAATCTGTCAAGGAAAAAAATGGTTTGCTTGTGCGCTTATGAGTTTTCCACATACTGTAATCTTCTCAGGTATGTGTATTTCTAGTCTGTAACAGAAGTGTATTTGCAGCAGTGAAACATATTTGAAGGACTAAGATAAATAGGGCAAACATTTAAAAAGAATCATCATCTGCTTTCACTAATTTTGTTTCTTTTGGAAATAAAACTCTAGCTTCTTTCTTTTAAGTAGTGAGTATATACTAATGAAGAGTTCATTTAGCCTAAGTACCGTGCTAAAGCTTTGTAAGCTATATCACTATTATCCTTACAACAGCTCTATGAGAAAAATACTATTTTATAGAATGGAGACTTAAAGAGCTTAAGTAAATTGTCTAATATCATAGAGTTAGTGACAGGTCAGTCAGAATCTGAGTAAAAATTAAGTCTGAATTTAAAACCAAAGCTAAATTACCCCTCTCATTTTTTTCACCAATTACCCAGTCTACCGACCAGGCAGTCGGCCAATCACCAAACACCTACCCAGTCAGCCAGCAGCTAGCCAGCCAGCCAACCTACTAATCAGCTAGCTAACCAACCAACATCTAGCCAGCCAGCCAGCCAACCAGCCATTCAGTCAACCAGCCAAGCAACTAACCAATCAGCTGACCAACCAATCAAAATCTATTAAGTACCTGTGATACGGCATGTCCCTAAGCACACCCCAATTAGAGTAAATAGGTAGAAGAGGACATGCTTCCCTTGTTAATTCATTTTGCTCTTTGATATTCTGTCCTTAGTTTCTAAAATAATTACTGGCATTTTTAACAGAAAAGTAAGCCTTGGTTGTTTCCTAAAAGGAGACCAACATACACTTGAAACCTATAAAGAAATCCATGAGTACTGAGCAAACTAAGGTGGTGGGAAAACAGGAAGAGGCTATAATGATAAATACCAAGGGGGAACATACAGTGAGAGGAAAAGAAAAGAACTGAGATGAAACTAAACAGGATGCAACTCTCTTTCCTTTCCTCTTCCTCTAGCTGGTGCCTAACCATCCTTTGGTCTTAACTCAAGCTACTTCCTCAGGAAGCTCCTCCCTCTTCTTCCAGGAGAGAGGACCCCTGGAGGCCAGATCCTCACAGCTCCTTGTACCTTCGCTTCATGGCACTGTCACAACATTTGCAAGTTGATGTTTACTTTGATGATCAACTCCCGTTCTACTTCGCTCAAGTGAGCTCCCTGAGTGCACAATTGGGTTTATTTTTGCTTCCCCTTGTGTCCCCAGCACCTAGAATAAAGCTGCCTTCAATCAGTGACCCGTGATCATTCCACACGTATCTCGGATCACTTATTTTGTTCCAGGCCTAGCTCTGGGTTTTGAAACAATGGTAGTGAAAAAATACATACACTTTCCTGCTCTCTGCAGCTTACTATCTAATGGAAACTCCATAAAGGGTTGATAAGTGAATAAAATCTTAAATCCAGAGATTTTTTAAAAGCATGAAATACAACCTGAGAAATTCAGCCAGTTAATGGGAAAATTTATGGAAAACTATAAGTAATACATGTGATAAGGTAAGCAAAGCTTACCTATACCTCTTTTTTTTTTTTTTTTGCGGTACGCGGGCCTCTCACTGTCGCAGCCTCTCCTGGTGCGGAGCACAGGCTCCAGACGCGCAGGCTCAGCGGCCGTGGCTCACGGGGCCCAGCCGCTCTGCGGCATGTGGCATCCTCCCGGACCGGGGCACGAAGCCGTGTCCCCTGCATCGGCAGGCGGACTCTCAACCACTGCGCCACCAGGGAAGCCCACCTATACCTCTTTTGAGGAGGAAAAGGATTGTGTTTTGGTAGGGATTAATGAAGGATATGAAAATCTTCCCTGTCAGGGGAAAAAGAGATGATCTAGATACCTGGAAAATACGGAAAAACCAGCTTCTGAGATATAGATGATAACTATGGGATCAGGGAAAAGCACTGTAAAGTTTAAAAAAATGCTATGACCATTTGCATGTAGCCAAATTTTGTCAATATAGGCATGTCTCTATTTCTTCTTGAGTGACATGAAAATCAGAAATACTGACTTTTGAATAAAGATGATTGTCCCACTTTCAACTATTTTCACACTAGTATTATTGGATTTCCAAAATGCAAACTAATGACAGAAGCCCATAAACATTCTTAATAAAATGGCCCAAATAAGGAAGTTGTTGCTCTTGTAGTTGGTCTCTTCTGTCTTTGGGATTTTAACTGCACCGACTATAAATGAGAGGGAAAGCTACAGACCTTGCTCAAACCAAGTCTTGTATGTAGTTGAGCAGAGAATCTAGGGACTGGAGCAGAAGATCATCACAAAACAGACTCTTTCCTAGAAATGCAGAGTGATGTGATGCTAATGGAAGACTTAGGGACCACCTCAGGTAGATGGAGGGACCACCTTGGGCACATAGGGACCTCCTCAGGTTTGTACAGACCTGTTGTTTCAGGCAGGGATTCCTATCCCTTCTCCAGGATGCTCCTATAGATGTTCTCTAACCCAACCAGATCCAAATCCAAATTTTCACTGAAAATTGTCAGGAGTTGAGCCATCTTGGTAATTAGATTTACTCATCAATTTGATTGAAACAGGTATAAGAAAATATTTACCAAGGTTACTGGTTCCTTGACAACAATGAAGGTAAACAGCTTTATGGAAAATAAACACACAGCCATTTATTAGAAGAATAAAGTCTGACATAAACACCAACAAGGATAGTAAACAATGACAGACTCCAACCCAAGATGTATAATTTAGTTATCTCCTAAATACTTAAGAAACTGAGAAAAATAAGACATTTCCCTCTAGTTCCCCTCTGTGTTATAAACAGAAATGCAGTCAAGGTGAGAAAAACCTAGGACTAAGGATGCCAAAACACAGCATCAAAATCGAGTTTATGGGGCTTCCCTGGTGGCGCAGTGGTTGAGAGTCCGCCTGCCAATGCAGAGGACACGGATTCGTGCCCCGGGCTGGGAAGATCCCACATGCCGCGGAGCGGCTGGGCCCGTGAGCCATGGCCGCTGAGCCTGCGCGTCCGGAGCCTGTGCTCTGCAACGGGAGAGGCCACAACAGTGAGAGGCCCGCGTACAGTAAAAAAAAAAAAAAAAAAAAAAAATCGAGTTTATGTTCTTCTTATCTCATTTGGTTGAATAATTCTGTATCATCTTTGCCTCTTTTTTTTCCTGACAACTATATTTTCTAATCATGATTACTGTCATCATCAACACGACCAAGTGGAAAAATAACTAAGTGTCCTTATGTTCTAGGTGAAGAGAGGCCATTCTAGACATAAACAGAGTTGGTCCCAGTCATCTGGATGCTCATGTGGCCACCGGTGACTCAGCCACTTCCCGCACTTGCTCTAATACATAATAACGATTCTCCTGGGCCTGCTTGATGGGACAGAAACCATTGCACAGCAAGTCCAATCAATTTCTATGATGCAAATCACCCCTCCATCCACTTAGAAATATGGATAAAAGAATTAGACTCCTTTGGCGGCCATGGTGACTCCACAGCGTAAGGACTTAAAGCTGTTTGTGCACACAGGGCATGAGGTAAAACCATCAGGATTATTTTGGAGGGGGGAGGAGGTGTTGTAGAGGAGAAGGCAATGGCTTGGGAGTAAGAAAATCCAGCTTTTAGTCCTCTTTCTGGCACTCACTGACTGTGTGACTTTGGCCAAGTCACTTAAATATTCTGGACCTTAGTTTCTTTTATTAGTAACCTTAGGTATGTAAAGTCACATCATTTCCAGCTTTACCAGCTCATCATTGTCATCCGCTCAGAACAGAACTGGGAGGCAAAGATCCTTTGAGACCTGAATTATCGAAACACAGTAAATCAACGGCTAATGACCTCACTGAATACTTGCTCTCTATCCCCTGAGGACAGCGCAGCATCCATCAGGGACCACTTTGGTTCTCGCTCTTTAGTAGACAGAAGCATCTCCACTTACAGACCCTTCCTGGATGCAGCATGCGGGACCTCTGTTCCCCGACCAGGGATCAAACCCGTATCCCCTGCACTGGGAGCACACAGTCTTAACCACTGCACCAGCAGGGAAGTCCCCATTCCCACTTTATATGTGAGGAAATCTAGGCACAGAAAGGTGAAGACCCACATAAGATCATACCACTAGAAACTGCCAGAGTAAAGATGTGGATCCAGACCCAACTCCAAAGCTGTGTGTTTAACTATTGCCTTGCACTGGCACTATCTTGGTATCGTTGCTTTAGGAAACATGGCACTCCGGCCAAATCTCCTTCTCCACTTTAAATTGTGGCCCATATTCTCCATGTCATCATCTACCTCGCTGTGAGGTTACTAATAGAAAGAACATCTAGCAAATCTTACTCTGTGAGAAACTGCATTGAAATGATCTGAAAAGGCTAATGATTGTGTAGGATGACGGTGACTTTCCTCTAAGTGTGATCTCCACCAAGCCAAGCAGAGACTGAGGTACGCTTCTGGCTAATTCAAGTTCAGTCTCTCTATCACACACCTGAAAGGTTAGATACTTCACCAGTGTAACATTAATGCCTTTGATATTCCATTTCAGACTGTGAGCCTCCATCTAACCTGAGAGTTACTCTTTCTGAAGGGTCAATAGTGCTTCAATAAAAATAAATGATTTCAGTTCACCTCATGGTTAGTACAGCTATAGCTTATGCAGCTGTAACTTTCCGCTGAATGGAACGAAGCACTGCCCATCAAAAGAAAAATATTTTTCTAAGGGAAATTATATAGTCTTATTCCACTCATAAAAGGGCTAAAGTATGGTGTCTATTTTGATCAAGAAACAGTGCTAACTTTCAGCATGATCCAAATTCACTGCGTAACCTGAAGGTAACATCCTGTAATCAAGGAAGGGAGCAGAGTAAACACTTAAACCCCATCCACCTCTAATTTGCTTTTCACATACATCACAGAGTATGCATAGGCCAGGACAGAAATGCAATCTCTGTCTACCGGCACAAAGTGAACTAGCAATTGAAATAGTTACTCAACCAAGTCAAGCCTAAAATTTCATCCTTACCTCAATTTCCCAATGATTGCTTGGGTTATCTATAGACGCAAAAAGATAGGGGTACCATTTCTATTGATCATTGTTGGATCAGCTGGAAAGTGTCTTTGCAATAACTGATTTATATCTGTATGGTTTCTTCAAACGTAACCCTTAGGAACCAGTGGAGCTGAACATATTTGTTCTATATCTAGTTTCACTGCCTTGTGTCTAACTGGTAATAACTGTTCGCTTAAATTCCAGAATATTCAGTAAAAGTGGCACAGTTGGAATTGTATGGAATTGTTATGGAATCTATATGATAGTAATAATGACACCCTTCATTGAGAGCTTTGCAAGTGATTGATCATGTTCAGGGACTTTAAAATAGAAGATACATTAAGCCATTTAATCCTCACTATAACTATAAAAAGAAGGTATATTCCCATTTAGTTTAGAAAACTACAGCACAAAGTATCTTGTCCACTTGTGGTAAGTGGTGGAAACCGACTACTAGGTAGCCACCAAAAATCATGTTTCAAAGATCATTTAATGATGGGGGAAATGCTCACCATTTAATAAAAAAAGAGAACACAAACTTACATGTTTTACATGTGTGTCTGTATCTCATGCATACATAGACACATATACGATGACATTTTACTGAATATATATACATATATATATATATATGGGGTTAAAAGTCTGAAAGGTAATGTACTCAATTGTTAACAATTCAGTAAGGTGATGAGTGATTTTGTCTTCTCTTTTAGTATTTTTCTATGATTGCCAAAATTTATTAGAATAAACATGCATCATTTTGAGAGTCAGAAAAAAGCAATAAAAATGTTTAAAAAAATTGTTCCAGAAGCTATAGAAAATTTAAACAGACAAATTTCCATAAAATAAATAAAAAGTCCAAGAGCTGTCCTCCTAAAACAACTTAGAATTTATTGGCTTACAAAAAGTTCTATAATACTTCAAGGATCAGCGAATTCCAGGGCTGTTTAAAATGCTCTAGAACTGGGCTGTCCGATGGGGCTTTCTATGATGATGAAAGTGTCCTATCTATGCTGTATCTATTCTAGTAGCCACTAGAAATGTAGCTAGTATGACTGAGGAGCAGAATTTTACATTTTATTTTATTACAATTAATTTAAATTTAAATAGTCACGCATGGCTAGTGACTACCATGTTGGACACTGCAACTCTGGACTATAGGAAATGGAGGAAAATTTGCAAATTCTTCTTATAAAACCAGTATAGCCCTTACCTAAACATGATAAAAATGTAAACTATGGACAAAGTTCACATGTGAATATCAAGGTAAAAAATAAATAATGTACCACATAAGATATGATCAAAACAGTCTAGCACACATTAGAGGATTAGCATGTACTGGAAATTCAGGATGGTTCAATATTAGGAAATCCATTAACTTAAACCACTCCTATTAATAGATCAAAAGAGAAAACCCAGACTACAGCTCTTGCAAAGGCATTTGTTAAAATTAAAAGTACATTCTTGATTAAAACTCTGAATAAAACAGGACTGTGTTGACATTTATACAACATGTTAAATATATGTCTTAACCTAGAAGACTGCATGGGGAAATAATAAAATTGAGAAATGATAAAAACGATCCATTAAACTCAGAATGTTCCCATTAAATACTGAATGAAGAGTAATGTGTTCACTATTACTACTATTACTTTAGTTGATTCTGGAGGCACAAGTCAGTGAAGTTAGATAATAGAGAAAAAAAGGAGTTTTAAAATTTGAAAGAAGTAAATGATCGTTGATTGCATATTATTAGTATAATCCTGATAAACTGATACAAACAATCACAAGTACCACAGTGTAGTGGTTAAGAGCATACACTCTGAAGCCTTGCTGTTGGTTCAGCTGCTGTCTCTATTAGTAACAGGCTGTGTGACCTTGGGCAACTTATTTAACCTCTGTTTCCTTCTCTGTGAAATGAAGAAAACAGAATTATCTGCTATAAGCCTATGAAGTAGGTTAAGTATGTAAATATATAGAGAGCTCTTACAACATGCCTGCATTTAATATATACTATATAATATCACTATTATTAAGGTAATAATAATAATTTAAAATGATAATAAATTATAAAATACATAAATTACTAAATTATAATAATGTTATAACAGAATAAACATAAAAACATATAACATAAAAACAATAAAACATATAAATAAAACATAAACAATAAAACAATAAAATAAAACAATAAAATAAACACAATAAAACAATAAAAACAAAAACAATAAAACAAAAAATATAAATAACAAATAAATAAATATATAACAAATAAATATATATATTTATATATAAATATATAACAAATATATAAATAATAAATAAAATATAAATAAAATAAATAAATATATAATAAAAATATAAAATAAATAAATAAAATAAAAAACAAACAAATAAATAAACAAAAAATATAAAACAAAAAACAATAAAACAAAACCAATAAAACAAAAAATAAAAAAACAATAAAAACAAAACCAATAAAACAAAAAAACATATAACATAAAAACAATAAAATATAAAAACATATAACAGAATAAACATAAAAAATCAAAAGACTTCCCATATGAAAAAGGGGATTTCATTTATAATTGCAACACAATGACCTAGGAATAAACATAAGAAGAATGTGCAAGATTAAATGAGGATAGTTTGAATGCTATTAGGGAATAAAAAGAATAATTGAATAAAGGGAAAACATATACTACACTTTGATAGGAAGATTCAACATCAGTAGGTTATAAACTCCTTCTAAATTATTCTATAAATTAAAAACCTAGCTAAAAGTGATTCTAAAATCATGTAAAGATAAACACGAAAAAAGTGAAAGAGCAATGAAAGAAGATTAGCATGAACAGATATGAGACATTATGGTGCTAAAACATTCAAAACAGTATGATATTGGAATGTGAATAGACAGATTAAAGCTACATTTTATAGAGCACAGAAATAGAACCGAATACATATGGGGCTTTAATATATGCTAGATGGGGAGGGTTCTGCATACGAGAAGGAAAAGATTAATTATTCAATAAATACCAGTTACAAAAACTGGTAGGCAATCTGAAACAAAACTAATGTTGGCTCTGTACTTGATTCCTTACACCGAAATAAGTTCTCTGTAGATTAAAGTTTAATCATAAAAGTGAAATTAAAAAAGCAGTGGATGAAACCATGAGATACTGTTTTTCTATAGTCTTGGGCTATAGAAGATCTTATTATATAAAACTCAGGAGCTATAAAAATTGATAAATTCAGTTATGTAATACCCCCAAATTTCTGCATGGTAAAAAGCTCCAAAGATAAATCAAAGACAATAACAACTTGGGAGAAAAAAAATGGAATCTGTAGGATTCCCCAAAAAAGGGTTAACTGCTCTGACCAGTAAAGAACTTATACACATCAGTACGATGTGACCAACAGCTCAATTGAAAAGTGGTCTAATAATGTAAGCAGATACTTCATAGAAAAAAAAAAATCACCTTTTTCTATTTTATGTTATTTGTGATAAGAAAAATGTGATACCATTTTTAACTTATTAAATTGCATACAACAAAAAAGCTGTAATATTCATTTGGTGAGGATATGCGTAAGTAGTGGTTGTCATTAGTATATTGTTGTATATGTTAGTATAAGCAGTATTAAATTAATATTCTACTGCACGAATGTCATTTATATTAGTATAAACAGTATTACTATATTGTTGGTTAATGTATAAACTGGTTCAACCTTTCTGGCAGACAATTTGGCAGTATCTATTATAGTTTAAAGTACACATACTATTGCCCTAGCTATAAAACTTCCAGAATTTACCATACAGATATACTCACAAATGTGTTGTGTCATGTGTACATGTTTGTGTGTGTGTGTGTGTTTTGTTTTGTTTTCTGGTGAGAGAAAACATGTCCATTAATAGGAGCTGGTTAAATAAATGCGGCATATGCAGAAAATAAAGCATTATATAGCATACCTCGTTTTATTGCCCTTCACAGATACTGTGTATTTTACAAATTGAAGGTTTGTGGCAACCCTGCATTGAGCAAATCTATCGGCACCATTTTTTCTGGTAGCATTTGCTCTTTGTGTCTTGTGTCACATTTTGGTAATTCTCACAATACTTCAAACTTTTTCATTATTACTATATTTGTCATGGTGATCTGTGATCAGTGATCTCTGATGTTACTACTGCAACAAGATTACGATGAGTTGAAGGTTCAGATGATGGTTAACATTTTTTAGCAATATTTTAAAATTAAGGTACGTACATTGTTTTTTTAAGACATAATGTTATTGCACACTGAATAGACTATAGTATAGGGTAAACGTAACTTTTATGTGCACTGGGAAACCAAAAGATTCCTGTTGACTCGCTTTATTGAGATGTTTGCTTTATTGCAGTGGTCTGGAATGAAACCTGCCATATCTCCAAGGTCTGCCTGTACAGTTATTAGAAATGAGAAGGCAGCTTGGATTGAGTGTTGATAAGAATTAATCTCCAAGATGAAGTGAGAAGTACAGGTACAGAGTTAAGTGTGCTATCATTTGTTTAAAAACACACATATACACACACACACACGTTTGTAAGCATATAAAATATCCCTGGAAGGAAAGATATTCCAAGGAGAAGAACTGCTTAATTGAGGGACAAACATGGGAAAGCAATTACTTTTCACCGTATACCATTTTGTACCTTTTTCATTTTATACTATGTGTAGGCACTGTCTGTTCCAAAATTAGTTGTTTTTTAAAATACCTTTTATTTTTTGTCTCCTTCTGTTCACAAGGAGGACATCCTGGCTCTTTCCACATTATGTTGATACAATTAGCATAATCTCAGCTCCCTTCCTCTTTCTCCCTTTATTTTGTTCTTAAATAAGTAAATAATTGTCCCCCAAATGAGCAACAGGAACGTGGGACAAAGCACTTCCATGTTACAGAACGATGTTAGCAAAACATCAAAATATGTGTACCTGGAAAAGATCTGAAAAACTATACAGTAAATGTTAACAGTGTTTATCCTGAGTGGGGGCATCATAGGTAATTTTGGTTTTGGTCTTGGTGTTTTCTGTGATTTCCAAAGTTTACACAATAATATGTCTTATTCTGGTAATAATTTTTAAGTTTTTTCTTTTTTTAACTTTCTGCTACTCACCTGGTTCCTGTCCCTGGCATTTGCATATCGAAACCTCTGGATATAATAGAAGACCAGCCAGGCGAGGGAAATGATCATCAAGACGATGAAGGAGATGGAGACAAACACAACCGAGGTGCGGCTCACGTATTTCTGCAAGTTCCGGGTTCCGATGGTGATGTACATCGTCACGGTGATGTTTCTCTCCAGCAGGCTTACTATCTCCTTCCCTTTGGGCTCAGGAATCATTATTGCCACGATGTCTTCTACACCTGTTGTGAGAGGGACAACAGGGTAAGCGGATGAGAGAAAGAGAAAATCACAGTGAAATGTCTGGACAAAGGAACGGGCACCAAATAACGACACTTCTTTCAATGATTCTATGCCAGATCGAACAGCCAAGTCTAATTCTCAGATCTAACAGCCCGAAATGGAGTTGAATTTTCTCTTTCTTCAGTTACCTTGGGGTGCTGCTATCTTGTGTGAGAAAAGAACCTAAAACAAACTCGTGACTTTGGTACCAGCGAGGTCATGATGGTGCTACTTTCTAGCCCCCTATGGTGGTGTTGACCCTGGTCTAGTAAAGGGTAGACCCTTCCCAACCGGCCTAGGTTACAGTTCTATGTTGCATTTCACAGATCCCCCCGAGGAGGGGAAAAAGCACTTTGTACCCCATGGCAAAGGATAAAATGCCCAGTTTTATGTCATCTGTCTCTGAGTTCTCTCTTTCCCATGGACACTAGGGGTACTCAATTACAGATTTCTACTAATCACTCCCAAGGCAGTTTTCTCCTACAGTGAGTACCGAAAACAACCCCAAAGTGTATTAAAACATAGTTGATTTACAACATTATATTAGTTTCAGGCATACAGGATCGTGATTCCGCATTTTCATAGATTATTCTCTATTATGAGTTATTACAAGATAATGACTATAATTCCCTGTGCTATACTATACGTCCTTGTTGCTTATCTATTGTGTACATAGTAAGTAGTTTGTATCTGTTAATCTCATACCCCTAATTTGCCTCTGCCGCCTTCTGTCTCCCCTTTGGTAACCACAAGTTTGTTTCCTATATCTGTGAGTCTGTTTCTGCCAAAGGAGTCTTCTTAACAAGCTCTAATATGACCTGCCAACATAAAATAATGGTCTCAGAATTATCTTCTGCTTATTTTACCCAACTCAATATAAACAGTTTGTGTATTCTCACGCCAAGCAAAGAGAGGACAGAGGCTGTATGGATCGTTCCAGGACGGTTTTACCTCCGCTCTCTAATACTCTCACCGCAAAGTGTCTTACTGGACACTTTGAAGCAGAAGTGGTACCTTTCTTCAGTCTGAGTTATCTGGGTCGTTGTCCCTGTTCTTCATGACACTCTGAGGCACAGTCTCTTGGTGGGGAGTTCAGGGGCCTCTGTAAGGGGTCTTTAGTAAGGATTTGATATTAGCTCCAAATGAGCCTACTCGACATGCCGCTGTGGCTGACGCACAGATTAGAACATCAGTTTCACTAGGATAGTTCTCAGGGATCACCCCAATTCAAACCCATGCCTGCAACGTTCTTTATGGGCCCCACTTTGACATGGAAATATCCTATTACTTGGGGTTACTACAAATTAAAGTACAAATTTACAATTAGGGTATAGATTCTGGACAAAAGTAAACACCACTTCAGCTGCTTAAAGCTGGCCTTATTCACGTGCTGAGGTCAGTCAGCGAGACGGAACGACCAGATTATATCTGTTCAGGGTGTCGCAAGTCTCTTAGAAGTTATTTAGGGCTTTCACTTGACCTTGATTCTATGCAGTTTTTCCATCCTAAATTCTTTGATGGTATTTCACTTAGGCTGAATGAATACTTTTAAAAGCTAACTAGATACAATGGTGTCTGTGTATGAGGCAACAATTATATGATTTTTTAAATTCCTAAAACCTTTGCACTGGCTCAACCGTAAAATCACAAAACTACACAGTGTTTAGATTTCGCTGTTATTTCTGGGAATTACTGAAACTGATGGCTTAGATTTCAACTTTGCAGAATTTACCGACAATTCTGATGCTTGTTCTCTCATCATGTTTACTTCAGCTAATGGTTGCATGTGGTCTGAGGTTTCGTGAGGAATTAAAGCTGCTGGAAGGTTTTGTCTCTACAGAAATACGATCCTCTTTGCATACTGGACTAATCTGGTCTGATGAAGCTCATCTCAGTGCTGTAGGCACTTTGTAGATATTTAATCAGTGACAGAATCCTAAGTTTTCATTTTATTTTTTTATTTATATTTTTTATGCGTGTCTATTCATATAAGACTCTGTAGGCTCAGACTTGGACAAGTTTTATACTTTTTAGTAGTCAACTTATCAATGTATTCCTCTATGGCATCGTTTTGATACTCTGCTTAGGAAGCTCTTCTCCACCAAAGATGATAGAAATACTCATCTAAAATTACTTATCGAAACCTTAAATGTGGTTTTGTTTTTCCATTTAAATCTTGAACAATCTGAATGTGATTCAATAACAACATATTTATTGAGCTCCTATAATGTGCTGGGCAGAAAGGAGACAGGATGCAATTTATTTTTCCTCTAAATTCTCACACATACATTGTTGTCTACTTTTGGATTTATTTTTTTTTTATTGTAAGATGAGTCTATCTTTCGCTGACCAATACCAGGCTCTTTGGGTTGTGGAGCTGTTAACATATTTACTATTTGGTAGCCTAACCCTTTCTTCACCAATTTCCACCCCTCCTGGCAAAACAATGCTCCTATTATCTCCTTAATTATATTAAGAGACCATAGAGAGTAACAGTGAAGAATTGGGCTCTGGAACTGGACAGCTTTTTCAAACTTCAGCTCAGCATGTTTAAAACAGGCAACCAGAAATGCAAATCAAAACTACAATGAGGTATCGCCTCACACCAGTTAGAATGGCCATCATCAGAAAATCTACAAATAACAAATGCTGGAGAGGGTGTGGAGAAAAGGGAACCCTCTTGCCCTGTTGGTGGGAATGTAACTTGATACAGACACTGTGGAGAACAGTATGGAGGTTCCTTAAAAAACTAAAAATAGAATTACCATATGACCCAGCAATCCCACTACAGGGCATATACCCAGAGAAAACCATAATTCAAAAAGACAGGGCTTCCCTGGTGGCGCAGTGGTTGAGAGTTTGCCTGCCGATGCAGGGGACACGGGTTCGTGCCCCGGTCTGGGAAGATCCCACATGCCGCGAAGCGGCTAGGCCCGTGAGCCATGGCCGCTGAGCCTGCGCATCTGGAACCTGTGCTCCGCAATGGGAGAGGCCACAACAGTGAGAGGCCTGCGTACCACAAAAAAAAAAAAAAAAAAAGACACATGCACCCCAATGTTCACAGCAGTACTATTTACAATAGCCAGGTCATGGAAGCAACCTAAATGTCCATTGACAGATGAATGGATAAAGAAGATGTGGTACCTACAGACAATGGAATATTACTCAGCCATAAAAAGCAATGAAATTGGGTCATTTGTAGAGACGTGGATGGATCTAGAGACTGTCATACAGAGCGAAGTTAGAAAGAGTAAAACAAATATCGTATATTAACACATATATGTGGAACCTAGAAAAATGGTACAGATGAACTGGTTTGCAGGGCAGAAATAGAGACACAGATGTAGGGAACAAACGTATGGACACCAAGGGGGGAAAATGGTGGGGGGTGGGGCGGTGGGATGAATTGGGAGATTGAGATTGACATGTATACTCTGATGTGTATAAAATGGATAACTAATAAGAACGTGCTGTATAAAAAAATAAATAAAATTCTAAAGTTCAAAGGAAAAAAATAGGCAAACAAATTTTGGATATCCACAAAATTTTAAATTACCCATCACCCATTTATCAGGACATGAGAAAACATTTTCTCTTCCTATAAAGTATAATTAGCTACTTTAATGCATTTATTTTAAACTTAAGTGCTTAGTTACACTACCTGTGTTGTTCATCCCACTGTTGTACTTTCATGATATATGACATCCACTTGAAAAGACAGTGAAAATGGAAATGGGGCGGTTCTTTTCATCTAGACCTCAACCGTATTCATCTTCAATATTCATAATGAATTTCTAGGGCTGATGATGGTAAAAAATAGATGGGATTCTGGGATATTTCTCCATGCACTTTAGGCTACTACTGTGCGTGATAAAAAGAGATACTGAGGGTATCCACTTATCCCAATAGAAATAGTCATTAAGAATTTAGGTATTTAGGGTGTCCAAAAATGGTACAAAGTGGACTTGATGAATTATCTGAGCAGTCTGATCAATGCACAAAATCCAGGACCAAAAGCTGCTATAGGATCTAATCTGTTCAAATAAGACATGTGCACCAATGTGAGTTTTCAGACAATTCCCGGATCTTTGCTTCATTTTGAAGATGCAGCTAGCGTCCCAGAGAAGCCAGAAGATTCTCCCCAGGTAGGTTGTAGTGTAGTTGCTCTGAGGGTGTATGTGAGGAGGGAGCGAGGGGAGAAGTGGGGGTGATGGGGGAGAGTGCGCTGAAAGCCTAGCTGAGAGATGTCCTCAGAGTTCAGTGCTGCCTTAAGCGTCTAATCCATGACACACAGGAGGCTCTGAGGCTCGGGGAAGAGAAGTTAACAAAAAGCATATTTTGTACGGGTAAAATCTACAAAGAGGTCCTGCTCTTTGGGCAATTCTGTGTATACTCTGACTCCTAGTCGTCATAATACAGAGTGTCTCTTTTTGCAAAATGAAGTCCGCCTACCATCTAGTTTCCTCCCAAAGGCACTTCCTACTTCTGAGTGATCGCTGCTGTGTAATTATCGTGTATCCCGGAAAAACTCTTCAGCCCTGCGACAGAACGTGTGACCAGGACACACAGGACCCTGTAGCCAGTAGTTTTAGTGCTTCCTTTTCCCGGGAGAGGGCTCAGATGCCATCATCTAATTTGCTACATGCAGATAAGTAAGGAATCAAAACAAAAGTTCAAAAAGCCAAAGAATGTTGAATAACCAGGAAATCCTTTACTTATGAATTCAAAACCAGGTTGCTTAAACACTGTGTTAATAGAATGTTTAGAAAACCAGCAAAGGGCTAGATATTTTACAGAGCTGGCGGCCCCATGCCTTCCTGTGCATCTTGGAGGGTGATAAGATCCCTCCTAGGTTCATGTGAGCAAAAACCCTTTTTCAATTCTCTGCATCCTCTCTCCCCTAATCCTTACTTTAGTTCCACGGATGGCCCTTTAGAATTCAGTCAACACTAAGCGAAACCTGCAGTTTCCATTTGTAGATATTTTTTATTTATACACTTAATATCTACTTTTTTTTAAAAAGAGTCAGCTCCTGATTATTATCTATTCTCAAGTGAGATAATGTATGTGAAATGACTTACAAAGCCTGCAAAGTACCATAGAACTGTAAAGTATTATCACTTTCTGCATTAATTTAAAAATTATTTTTAACAAACACAGATGCAAAAATAAAGCACTCACAAATAGATTCCAACCATATAGTAAAAACTCTTCATGACCCAGGGGATTTATCCTAGGAAGGTGAGGGTGATTTAACATTAGAAAATGTGTTAATGATTAGGGGAAGCTCAGTAAAGGATGTACAAGAAGGTTTTGTTTTACAACTTTTCTGTAAGTCTAAAAACATGTCCAAAAAAGTTTAAAACTTATTTATAGGTTTTTTACACTTATTGTTTGGTAATGCTTACGAGTCTAATTAGAGGTTATTTGGTCTACCTCTCTGGATGCGTCTTAACTGAGACAACCAAGTGAGGAGGTGTATTTAGGAGGAGAGTGCCTTGTGTTTGGGTTATCTTGACTCTGGAGAGCCACATGGCAAACCAACCACAGAGGAGGAGAGGCGGGCAGAGAAATCTTCCCCAAAGAGGAGATGAGTTGTGTGTTAAATGGGATAGGGAGGGTGGGAGGGAGGGAGAGGCAAGAGGGAGGAGATATGAGGATATATGTATATGTATAACTGATTCACTTTGTTATAAAGCAGAAACTAACACAACATTGTAAATACTCCAATAAAGATGTTAAAAAAAAAAAAAAAAAAGAGTCCAGGGCTTAGAATGCAGAGAGATGGCTGCCTTGGGCTATTCCTGGCAGAGAATCATAAATTCAAATCCTACAGGTGCCAGGCCAGGAATCTAAATATAAGCCCGGTGAAAAGACAATAGGAAATGAGATGATTTGAGAAGAAAATAACACACATCCATCTAAAGGTTGGTTTGTTTGGTTTTTTTAACTGGAAAGCACCTGGAGTTAGTCTTTGGGCCACTAGTTTTCAATCCATGATAGGTTCAAGAGTTTAAGAGGGAAGAGTAAAAGGATTTTGAGGTGTCTGTCTAGCCCAGCATCAGATGGAAAAGTAGACCAGACTTTATGACAGAAGCCCTATGGAGTACAGAGCTAATGTTCAATGAACTTTGGAAATAAGACCATAGGCCTAGAATATTTTCAAATACAGTTTTTCTGTGTAAATGAAAGTTTGCATGCAGGGAGAAACGAGGGTAGCAACTATCAGACTGCCGGTGAATGTCTCACCCCAAACCTTAATATATCACTGTGTGTGCTATATTTTATGCATAAGCACATCCCACAATTCTCTCCATTCCACAGCTTTCCAGGAATTATTCCTGGACCAACAGGGGAGGGAGCCTCAAAAGTAAATAAATTTCAAAATGGTAAAATATTCATTTGAGAAGTGGTTTGAGCACCTAGTGTGAAAACAGGAAGAGTAACAACAGTAAAGAGGTCAAATACATTTTTTTTTTTTTTTGCGGTATGCGGGCCTCTCACTGTTGTGGTCTCTCCCGTTGCGGAGCACAGGCTCTGGACGCGCAGGCTCAGCGGCCATGGCTCACAGGCCCAGCCGCTTCGCGGCATGTGGGATCTTCCCGGACCGGGGCACGAACCCGTGTCCCCTGCATCGGCAGGAGGACTCTCAACCACTGCGCCACCAGGGAAGCCCTCAAATACATTTTTGACAAGAGAATCAGATATGTACATTGAAAATAAGGGCATTACTGTAAACAAGGAACATTATACATCTGAAAAAAGATTTAGATAAACATTTAGAACACTGTGTCTTTCCTTCATTACATCAGTAAAACAAATAAAATTTGATATTTAGTATCTACCAAAGATTCCAGGTTTGTTCCAGAGAATGAAACATTAAAATTCCATTTTTGGGGGGAATTTAAAAAAATGTGTTAATGCGTTTCAGTACATTAACAAATTAAAGGAATACAACATATGATTATCTGGTGTAGCTAGCTGTCCTCCAATATCTGCTCTCTTGCACTTCTATGATATTAGTGTCTCAGATGGGCACGGGCTGTTGAGTGAAAAGCATTAATCATCAGTAGCCTCCCTTGCAGCTCGATATGGCTATGCGATGAATATTTGGCCATTGAGATGTTGAGTGGAGATGACGTTTGCTACTCCAAGGTCTTATCCATAAAAGGGCTGAGTATGTGCATCCCAGATCCTCTCTCCTTTTCTCTGACTTAACATGGAGAGATGTAGAGCAGCCAGCTTCTTAGAAACCTAAGCCATATGTTGGGAATGGTACCCATTCTGATCCTTATTAAGAGAAATATATGGAAACTTACTTAATATGATATAAAGTATCTTCCAGAAATAGTACATTAAATGGAAGCAACATTAGAAGTTTTCAAATCATGAACAAGACAAGGATGAGTCCATATTTAAAGTAGAAGTAATATTTGGTGCAAAGAAACAGGAATTAAAGTGGTAAATCTTGGAAAGGAAGAGTACAAACTGTCATTATTTGACGGATCACATGACCATCTGAAAAAGCCAAGATAACTCAGCTATTAAAATTAGGAGAATGTTCAGTAAAATATAAGATTCAAGATCAACATACAAAAATTAGGAGGTTCCTATACACCAGTAATACCTAACGAGAATATGTAATGGAAAAAGTGATCTATACATATAGCAGCAGAAGTCATAAAATATCTAAGGATAAACCTAATAAATACTAGCCTTATATGAAGAAAACTATACAATAAAGTTTCTTTGTAAGACATCAAAAATTTCTGAAGAAGCAGATTTTATTTCAGCCAAAGTGTTATTCAGTATTACGTACTTAGTTTCCAAACATATGTGATTTTTAAAGTTATCCATTTGCAATCATTATTATTTTGCTATTGTTGCATTATGGTCAAAGGAACACAGTCTCTTGATATTGATCCTTAATCATCTAATATATTTTTGGGGGGTAAATGTTCCATTTGTATTCAGAAACAGTGTATTTGAAAACATTATTTGCTATGTATACATATCTCATTGATTAAGCTTATTAATTATATTTAGATCTTCTGTATCTGTTTATTTTCGCCTGCTTGATTGTCTCAAAGGGGAGTGTCAAAATGTCTCATACAACTGTTGCTCTATATGTTTTCTCTCTGAAATTCTGTCAGTTGCTGCTGTACTTTGAGTTTGCGTAGTTAACTGCATGTGTGTTCATGACGGTTGTATCCACTCACACTATTGTTGCTGTAGAGAGGTCTGATGCCATCATGATTCTTGTTGTTTGGAAGTGATCTGCTCTTCCTCTTTGTAACCTTTTGGAGTTACATTTGAGAATCATCTTTGATATTCTTAAATGTCACTAGGTCTATTTATGAGTATTCACCCATTAGTTTGGTAGTACATGAACACTTTCAATTCAAGCTATTTCATTCTTTCTTTGATTCTAAAACATTTATCTTCATACTTTATTGAAATATTTCCTCCTATATTTTTTCTCTCCTGTGATTCCTATTATCCTGTTGGTGGTACTTATCTTTCTGGTCACCATATTTTTTTAATACTTTCCCCCTCTCATTTAAAAAAATTTTATTTTGAAATAATTATAAACTAATAAGTGGCAAAAATAATACACAGAGGTCCCACGCACCCATCTCCCAGCCCCCTCCAATGGTGGCATCTTACATATTATAGTGCATTATCAAAACAAGAAACTGATTGGCACAATACAATCAACTAGATTATAGGACTTAGACATCATTAGTTTTGGCAAAACTACACCTAAAATGTCTTCGTATAAAACTCTGTGACAGGTGGCTGCCCGTAGGTGGTTGTGGCCGCCGTGCCCAGAGGGAGGCGGCGGCAGCGGTGGCGGCGAATGATGCCTGGGAAACTCCTCTGGGGGGACATTTTGGAGCTGGAGGCACCTTTGGAGGAGACCGAGAGCCAGAGGAAGGAGAGGCAAAAGAACTCTGTGGATGTTGGAATTCGGATACGGGATTATGGACCTGTACTTCCCTTATAAGGCTGTTATGAAGATTTAAACAAGATAAGCTGAAAACATATTACACAATGCTGGAGTGACAGAAGGAAGTCAAGGCACCATTATGACTCAGATGGGAAATCAGAAACAACAGAAAATGGTGTTGCAGATGACCAGGATGCTCCCAAACCCAAACGAGCTAAAATGAAAGAGAAGCTAAATGGTGACACCGAGGAAGGATGTAATAGACTTTCAGATGAATTTTCTAAATCTCGTAAGTCAAGAAGAAAAGACCTATCAAATGGAGATATTGATGAATATGAAAAAAAATCAAAGCAAGTGTCATCCTTAGATAGCTCTACTCATAAATCAAGTGATAATCAACTAGAAGAGACCCTAACACGTGAACAGAAAGAAGGAGCATTCTCCAGTTTCCTTATTTCTGAAGAGACTATAAAGCTTCTGAAAGGTCGAGGGCTAACATATCTCCTTCCTATTCAAGTTAAGACTTTTGGTTCTGTATATGAAGGAAAAGATTTAATTGCTCAAGCGCTGACAGGAACAGGAAAGACATTCTCTTTTGCCATCCCCTTGATTGAAAGACTCCAAAGACATCAAGAGACAATTTAAAAAAGCCGCTCACCAAAGGTACTTGTTTTGGCTCCTACAAGGGAACTGGCAAACCAAGTAGCCAAAGACTTCAAATATATAAGTAGGAAACTCAGTGTGGCGTGTTTTTATGGTGGAACATCATATCAAAGCCAAATTAATCATATTCAAAATGGTATTGACATCTTGGTTGGGACCCCTGGTCGTATCAAAGATCACCTGCAGAGCGGCTGATGAGATCTTTCTAAACTGCACCACGTTGTGCTGGATGAAGTGGATCAAATGTCAGATTTAGGTTTTGCTGAACAAGTTGAAGATATTATCCACAGATCCTACAAAACTGATTCTGAAGACAATCCTCAGACTTTACTTTTTACTGCAACTTGCCCACAGTGGGTATACAAAGTTGCAAAAAAATACATGAAATCCAGATACGAACAGGTTGACCTTGTCAGGAAAATGACTCAAAAGGCTGCAACTACTGTGGAACATCTGACCACCCAGTGCCATTAATCTCAGGCCAGCAGTTATTGGAGATGTCCTTCAAGTCTACAGCAGGTCTAAAGAGAGGGCTATTATCTTCTGTGAGACCAAAAAGAATGTAACTGAAATGGCCATGAATCCACACACAAAAGAGAATGCCCAGTGTTTACATGGCAGCATCACACAGTCACAAAGAGAAATTACACTGAAAGGCTTCAGAGAGGGTAGTTTTAAAGTTTTGGTGGCAACCCATGTGGCTGCCCGTGGTTTGGACATTCCTGAGGTTGACCTGGTGATTCAGAGTTCACCTCCACAGGATGTTGAGTCCTATATTCATCGCTCTGGACGCACAGGTAGAGCTCGCCAGACAGGGGTTTGCATATATTTTTATCAACCAAGAGAAAGGTATGTGGAACATATGTCAATTAATATGTCAATTAAGATATGTGGAACAAAAAGCAGGAATTACTTTTAAATGTGTAGACGTTCCTTCTACAATGGATTTAGTTAAATCTAAAAGCATGGATGCCACCAGGTCTCTGGCTTCCATTTCTTACGCGGCTGTTGATTTTTTCCGACCATCAGCCCAGAGACTGATAGAAGAAAAAGGGGCAGTGGATGCACTGCCTGCAGCATTAGCCCACATCTCTGGCGCACCAAGTTTTGAACCACGTTCTTTAATCACCTCTGATAAGGGGTTTGTGACCATGACTCTGGAAAGCCCAGAAGAAATACAGGATGTTAGCTGTACTTGGAAAGAACTTAACAGAAAGCTGAGTAGTAGTGCTGTGTCCCAAACTACCAGAATGTGCCTCCTAAAAGGAAACATGGGCATTTGCTTGGATGTTCCCACACTGAGTCAGAAAGGTTACAGGAAGAGTGGCATGATTCAGACTGAACACTCTCAGTGCCAGCCAAGTTGCCTGAAACTGAAGAATATTATGATGGAAACACATCTTCTAATTCCAGACAGAGGAGCTGCTGGTCAAGTGGCTGGTGTGGCCGGCTAGGTAGACAGAGTCCACAGGGGAGTCGGTCAGGAAGTCGACAAGATGGTAGAAGACTAAGTGGGAACAGAAATCGATCAAGAAGCAGGGGCCACAAACGGAGTTTTCACTGAGATAGTTGATCTACCAGTGTGAGCTTGCCTATTTCTGCCTAACCATGTACATTATCCACCAAAAAATTAGGTCATCATAGTTGAGGTCTGTTTCCGCTATTTGCAAAGAAGTTGGTTGTATTTTTTTTAAAGTATTTCACAAGAATGGTTGTAAACAAATCTCCTTACCCAGTTATACCTTTGAATAAAAAAACCTCCTTTTATTGTCTCTTTAAAAAAAAAACTCTATTTTATCACACATATAGAGTCATATAACTACTACCCACAATTAAAATATTGAAATATTCCATCACCATAAAGGAATTCCCTCTCCCTCTCTTTCCCCTTCTCTAACCCCTGATGTCTCCATCTCTTTAATTTTGCCTTTTCTAGAATGTTATATAAATGGAATCATACCTTTTGAGATTGGCTTTTTTCACTCAGGATAATGTCCTTAACATCCATCTAGGTTGTAAGGTTGCATGTATGAGTAATTCATTCCCTCTCATTGTTGAGTAGTATTCTATGGTATGGAATATGGTACATCAGAGTTTAACTGTTCACCCATTGATGGACATAAGGGTTATTTCCAGTTTTGGGCTATTAAAAAACTTCTATGAACATTAGTGTACAAGTTTTTGTAGGAATACAAGTTTTCCTTTTTTTGGGATGAATGCCAAGAAGGAATACAATTGTTAGGTTGTATGATAACTGCATACTTGGTTTTAAAAAGAAATTACCAAACTGTTTTCCAGAGCGGCTGTATTATTTTCCATTCCCATCAGCAATATATGAGTGATCCAGTTCCTCAGCATCCTTGTCAGCATTTGGAATGCTCACTGTTTTTAATTTTAGCCATCATAATAGATATAGAGTGATATTTCATTGTGTCTTTTGTCCATTCTGGCGGACACATGGAAGAGTTTCTCAAGCTGATCTTCCAGCTCATGAATCTGTCTTTAGCTGTATCCATTCTGCATTTTACCTCATTTATTGTGTTCTTTAATATTTAAACTATTGTATTTTTCATACTGAATGTTTCCCATTGGTTCTTCTCTTTTTTTTTTTAAACAACATTTAGCTCCTGCTGCATAGAATCTTCCCTTAATATTTGTGGTCCATCTTTTCAATCACTCTTTCTCAGCTGGTATCTACTCATTCTGTACCTTCTTTAATAATGGTGATACTCCTCAGTTGTCTTGTGAGCTCATGTGTCCCTCGTGGAATCAGCTACTCTGCCTGGTCATGTTTTCTGGGGAATAACCAAGGCAGGGGCCCTAGTTTTGTTCTTCCAGAAGATTAAGAAGAAATATGAATAAGCTCAGATGGCCCCAAGCACCACAGAAGAGCCAGCGACTCCTCCCATTCAGGCAGGCCCTTCAAGATCACGGATTGCTTAACCTACTGTCACCTGGCCCCATCCCCAACCTGAGGCGCTGCGGAAGTTTAGGCCTCCTAAGTCATGAGTTACCTCCCAGATCCTTATAGCTACACTGCTCTGTCCATCATCTAGTCCAACCCAACTTCCTACCCATGTCCTGCTCCTCAAACCCCTCCTCTATGACTCTCGGAAATTTAAGTCTCGGAAATTTAAATCAAATTCTCTAGTAGCTTCCATCTCTTCTGGGAATGATGCTTTCACTCCCTTGATCCTCCACCTTTTTGCTTTGATTGAGCTGGCTGCCCTATGAGGACAGTACTTTCTCTGAACTGTGATCAAGGGGCAAGTCTTTTTTTTTACATTTTTATTAAACCCACATACGTCAGGGCCAGAAGATGGATGGGTGTCCATACTCCATCTTGCTACTTCCCAACCTTTACTCCTAACCTCATCCTATTCGCCTTCAAAAACCACTTATCTTTTGAGATTCTCTCCACCTGGATGGATAACTCTCTCTCCCCTCTCTTGGCCTCATCTGCCAACCTCCTGTTCATCTCTTTTATCACCCTCTTTAGCTCCCCTAGCTTCTAATAGTCATCCTCCTTGGACTGGAGATTTATTTTATTTTTTTCATGTACAGGGTTTTTAAAATGGTGGCAAAATACACATAACATAAAATTTACCATCTTAACCATTGTTAAGTATACGGTTCAGCGGCATTAAGTACATTCACATTGTCGTGCAACCCATCCATCTCCAGGATTCTTTTCATCTTGCAGAACGGAAGCTGTGTACCCATTATACAATATTCTCCCCTCCTCTGAGGCCCTGGCATCCATGATTCTACTTTCTGTCTCTATGAATCTGACTACTACAGATACCTCATATAACTAGAATCATAGAGCATTTGTCTTTTTGTGACTGGCTACTTTCATTTAACATGAAGTCCTCAAGGTTCATTCATGTCGCAGCACGTGTTAGATTTTCCTTCTGCTACATTAATGAATATTATTCCATTGTACGTACTTAACTATATTTTACTGATCTATTCACCCATCAATGGACACTTGGGTTGCTTCTACGTTTTGGCTACTCTGAATAATGCTGCTATGAACATGAGTGTACAAATATCTGTTCATGGACTGGAATTTTAGTATTCACAAGGATAAGCCACCCAAAACTCCGGCCTGTTGACTATTTTTTCCCCTCTTCTCCATTGACCCTCCTTTTCCTCCAGTCCTTCTTAGACACACATTCCCACTGTCTTCCTCTGGCCCTTGGCACTCCTAGAAATTGCACCACCTCTGATCTCAAAGATGTCACTTTCTTACTACCCATCATCCCCCTCCTGGCTTCACTTCTGTCCTCACCTAGCCTAGATCATATGGTCCATAATTATAAGAACTCCTCTAAAAATACAGCTAGCTCCCTTGCTCTTCCATCTCTCCATAGAACGTGGCCTACAAAATTTTCTTTTCCTATGTCTCCACTGCATCATGGGAACACGGTTAAGAGAAAAATCTCACAAGTCAGCTGTTTTCACTTTGAATTTACGATCCCTTTCCTCGAATGAACCCCTTCCCCTCTCCTTCCCCTTCCCCTCTCCTTCCCCTTCCCTAGCCCCTGATGTCCACTTATCTGTTCTCCATCTCTATAATTCTGTCATTTCTAGAATGTTATATAAATGGAATCATGCAGTATGCAATCCTTTGAGATTGGCCTTTGGCTTTTTTTCACTCAGCATAATGTAGAACACCTGTTCTACTCTGTTCTGGACCCGCTTTCCCTTTGTCCAAGTGATGACCTCATATCTTTATATCTCTCTTCAAACCTCCTGTACACCCCTTCCCACCCATATTCTCTATTAGCTATCTTACTGCAGGAGTCACTGAGAAAAAACACCCATCAGAGGGAAATATCTTGTCTTATTATTAAATGAGGTAATTCACAGTGAAGAACTTAGCACAAAGCCCGCCATACAAAAACCACAATACAGATGTTAAGTTTTATTGGTATTATTATTGTCTTACCACTGCCAGATGTATCCTGAAACCCATGTACTACTATACTTGTTGGGAATGGGAACGATGTTGTCTGGGACACAGTCTTAGTCTGGACAATAAAAATAGTTTTCAGGGGATAAAAACAAATTCACAGTAAGATGATTTCAGGAGTGTAGAAATTGATCATTCAGGAACCAAAGTGATAACCTTTAGTGCAAACCAACTGACATTTTTTCGCCAGAAGACCTCTAAGTTCAAAATATTAAAGATTCATCTGAGTTGTTGGGTAGAAACTGGTCATCTGTGCTCCCTCAATGCTTTGCTTGCAACTTGAAATATGTCAAACTCCGGGTGTTACTAAAGTGCACTTTATTTTTTTAAATGAAGCCAAAATCATAATTTATTACTTAATATATGTCAGCCATATGGACTAAGTACTTTTTCTTTTTTGAATGAAAGATTCTTTTTTATTATTATTTATTTTTAATGAATTTTTAAATTTTATTTATTTTTGGCTGCGTTGGGTCTTCGTTGCTGTGCACAGGCTTTCTCTAGTTGTGGCGAGCAGGGGCTACTCTTCGTTGCAGTGCGTGGGCTTCTCATTGTGGTGGCTTCTCTTGCTGTGGAACACGGGCTCTAGGCATGCGGGCTTCAGTAGTTGTGGCACGCAGGCTCAGTAGTTGTGGCTCACGGGCTCTAGAGCGCAGGCTCAGTAGTTGTGGCGCATGGGACCTGTTGCTCCGTGGCATGTTCCTGGACCAGGGCTCGAACCCACGTCCCCTGAACTGGCAGGCGGATTCCTAACCACTGCACCACCAGGGAAGCCCCTGAATGAGTCTTTAATTCTACAGTGCTTACAATTTTTGAAAGTTTCACACACGATTCCATACAATCTTATAATAACCTTTTTCCCCCTACCCCTGTATTGCCCCTCCCCTTTCCCTCTCCCCATGGGTAGCCCTGCCGATGCAGGGGACACGGGTTCGTGCCCCGGTCCGGGAAGATCCCACATGCTGCGGAGCGGCTGGGCCCGTGAGCCATGGCCGCTGAGCCTGCACGTCCGGAGCCTGTGGTCCGCAACGGGAGAGGCCACAACAGTGAGAGGCCTGCGTACCGCAAAAAAAAAAAAAAAATTTTAAAGGAGATGCTCACAATAGCTAATTTTATTTTCCTTGGAAAAGCTCTAGTAACTTAATTAACTCACTGATGTTGGTTCCTCAGCTACACTTGAGATGATCAACGACTCAGGCTTTTAAAAAAATTTATATTTTTTCCTAATTTACAAGTGTGCAGAATTTTCTATGAATTTGTGATAACTGTAGGGGGAGTGATGAATATAAAATAACGTATTTTATTTATAGCCTGACCTGTAAGCATTTTCTTAGAACATATTCAGTAAATCAGAATCATAAATAACTTACTTCTAGTTTTTGTGAGAATTCTGAATGGTTAAAAATGATACAGAGTCCAGGCTGACATAAGAGAAATCACAGAATACTAAATTGACTTTTACAGTAATTCAGTTTTTATTGGAGCAAATAATCATGCTTAGAGAACCTTCTGCTTACATATAAAATGTTTTAAGTTCTAATTTTAGTTTTTACAAAAACCAATATACATGTAAGTCTCATTAAGGAGCAGAATAATGGAATTGCAGGATAGGAGATTACAAGAGATTAAAACTCCCCAGCATTTTCTCTTCCTAGTAATCTAATAAATGAAATTAAATAGCAGATTCATTTACAATAACTTCTAGCTTGGTGACCCTGGAAGATTTACTAAATCTTTAAGCTTCAGGTTCATTATCTCCAAAACTCTAATAGTAAGTGTACCTAATCCAAAGGGTTGAGTGAGGATTAAATGAGATAATACATATAAAGAACCCAGAGCAGAGTAAGTAGTCAATAAATATTAATAGTTATTATATCATGTATTTCATCCATCAAATAATTATTTAAAACATTCCAGACAGTGTAAAACTTGCATTTAGACCAGAGGAGGTAGGTAGGGGTGGGAAGGAGCACACCAACCTTGGCTTTCACTGGGACCCAGAAACAAAGGATGAGCTTCTGGACAACCTAGAGCACCTGAATACTACAGGGACAGCTTGAAACAGCGTGGGGCCACAAGGCTCATGCTGAGCAAATTCCCGTTTCTACAACATGACCTCACGTTGGTCAACGAAAGGAAACTCTGTAGCATTTAAATCAAAAATTAATTTTCAGGGCTTCCCTGGTGGCGCAGTGGCTGAGAATCTGCCTGCCAATGCAGGGGACACGGGTTCGAGCCCTGGTCTGGGAAAATCCCACATGCCGCGGAGCAATTGGGCCCGTGAGCCACAACTACTGAGCCTGCGCGTCTGGAGCCTGTGCTCCACAACAAGAGAGACCGCGATAGTGAGAGGCCCGCGCACCGCGATGAAGAGTGGCCCCCGCTCGCCGCAACGAGAGAAAGCCCTCGCACAGAAACGAAGACCCAACACAGTCATAAATAAATAAATCTTAAAAAAAAAATTAATCTTCAAAGGAAAAGTGAACATAACTGGGCCAGCAATTAATGGTCCATCTCATGTTGCTCTCTTAAGGTAGTGAAAAATAAAAATTGGATAATTTTTAGTTTGAAACAGTCACATAATCAACACAAACATGGATTTGTGTTTTGTTCTGCTTTGAACTACTGGGAAAAATCACATCAATTATTCCCCACTGGACTATTTTTAACATTGCGTGGCCAGAACTTATAATTACAATTTAAAAACAATCATATTATCTTGGAGCTAGTGAACTTTTAGATATTTATTTTATGTACCATTGCAGAGAATAGAGAAATATACATGAATCATATCTTTTCATAACTTTTCTTATTTGTTTGGTAGAAATGGCCCAGAATTCTCAATTCATTGCATAATTATTAAATGCCTCATTACTTTCCTTGATTCATCTCTAGTTTCTTTTTAGTATTCTCCAAAGTTGTTTTCAGTAGTCTTTGAAAACTAGAAGTGAAAATTCCCTTTATTAAAAGTTCAGATTGGAAAATCCCTTTCTTAAGAGAAATTATTTGTTTTGGTTTCTAGAAGCTGGGAGTCCCCACATAGTTTTCCCTGTGGTAAGATGACATGGATTACGAATTCAACAAATAATTAAGGTCAGTTAAAAGACCAACTGTTAATATATTGAGAAAACATATCAAAAATGACAGAACTTGATGATATACCTTGGTGGATAGTAAATGGCTTCTCAGAGCCCAAACTCCAAAATGGAAAACACTGCATATCCTTTGGCTGGACCCATAAATTCTAGCAACTGGTTGTGATGGACATTGCTATGAAATGCTTTTAGACTAACGGGTAAGTGAATCAAGTTTATACGGCTCCTTGGTCTTTATGCCTCTATCAGTAGATCTCAGGACAGGGAGAAGTGGGTCCATTTTATCAGGATCTCAGGTCTAGGAAGGAGAGAAGGTTGGAAAACTGAGTATGCATTTTGAAAAAGCTTCACAGATCTGAAATATACCTCTCTTGTCCTTTGTTCAATACATTCTACACTGTAAGTCAAAGAGTGTCTGCAGCAGATGGTGTCCATTACCCACCCATACCCCCTAGCACATACCATTTTAGTATACACTGTCCTGAATTTCAGTTGCTAGCACCTGGATTTCTTTCAGTAAACGGCTTTCCTTGACCACTAGACTCAGGACTGTGTGGGGGTAAGGAGGAATTACCACCACTGGAGAGCAGTCTTGAACTAGTGACTGAGGAAGCTGGTGCGTAAATACCTCAGCTCCCTCCTCCCTGTGCTGGTAGGACTTTGTGGTACATTTCCCGGCCATTTCCCAGAGCTCCCCAGTGGGATTGAATTTCAGTGGCTCATGGTGGTAACCTGCTTAATAACACACACTTTATTGGCTTCTTTCCTTCCCTGCCACATTTCTCCATTCCCCAACTGGTGTTTCCTGGAATCACCTCTCAGATAAATGGCTTGTACTTGAATCCTTGCCTTAGGTCTGCTTCTGGGTAAACCCAAACTGTGCCAAAAGTACTACTCTTCTTCTTTCCTTTCTTTATAGTTCTTTGATATCCTACATACTTGCTCTACTGGCTTACTTTAGTGACATATACTGCTTCATAAATATCACTCTTCAAGAGGTTTACACACAGAAAAAAAAAGCAAAAACATGAACTCTTCCCCTCTTCCCCACCTATTTTTTAACTAAAAAAAAAAAATCATTTAGCAGTAGCTCTTTCATACTTTCTCATGCCCACTTGTCCTCATATAGCTGCAGTCACATTTAGCTACTGAAAACTACCACTCAAACCACCTATCTGAAGGGACAGTCAACCATCCTTCTCTCCCATCTCTACTCTTAAGGGAGAAGGATATTCTTTGGATATTGAGCATCCACTGAAATCACTGAACACATCAGTCATTCTATAACGCCTGCTGTCCAACATGGTAGCCACTAGCCACATGCTGTCCTTGAGTACTTGAAATGTAGCGAGTATGGCTGAGGTATTGAATTTTTAATGTTAGTTAATTTAAATTTTAATTTAAAACCAGTACTCAGCTCAATTACTGGAAAACTTCTAAGTATGTCTGAGACAACTTGTGTAGGAGAATCTACTTTTTTCAAGTGTAAGTTTTATAAAATCTAAATACAGATCAAGTATGTCTGATGAAAATGTAGCGTCCAAATTGAGATGTGCTGAAGTGTAGAGTACGCACTGGAATTTGAAGACCAGCACGAAAAATATCATTAGAAATTATTAATATTTGACAATACTGAGATACTTTAACACTGATAAGATACTGAAATGATAACATTTGTGCTAATTGGGTTACATTAAATATATTAAATTTAATTTCTCCTGTTTCGCTTTCCTTTCTTTTTTTTTAAATGCGGCTACTAGAAATTTAAATTACATAAGTAGCTCACATTATTTTTCTATTGCATAGCGCTGCTCAGTCACCTTACCCACAACTTATATTTGCTAGCCTAGTGGGTAAAATCATGGCTATATAAAAAGATTAAGACAAAGAAATAACACTCTCTTTTCTTAAGGGGTTGACATTTCAAAAGGAATGTCACAAGTTCGGTAGTAATACTGAAGCCAAACTTAAGAGCAAAATAAAAAGAAAAGGCATATAAAACTTCCTCATGGAAAGTAGCTGTTTTCTTACATGAATAGATTACTGATATTAAAGTTAATTACGGAAAGTGATTTAAGGAACAATGTTATCCTCTTTAAAAGCCTACAAAGCTTGCTCTGCCTGAACATTGAATTAAGTGCTCTGCCGATGTCAGCTTTCTAGACTTGAATGGGATAAAATAATCAGGCAATAAGGTCCTAGAAGAGGCCTTATCATCCACCCTGACATCATCTTCTCCTTCATTTTACAGATGAAGGAAATATGGACTAACCAGGTTAGGTGACTTTTTAAAGGTTAGAAATGATTTTGTAAATAAGTTCATTTGTTCCCTTTTTTAGATTCCACATATGAGCGATATCATCTGTCTTTCTGACTTACTTCGCTCAGTATGACAATCTCTAGGTCCATCCATGTTGCTGCAAATGGCGTTATTTTGTTCTTTTTATGGCTGAGTAATATTCCATCGTATATATATCCCACATCTTTATCCATTCTTCTGTTGCTGGACATTTAGGTTGCTTCCATGCCCTGGCTATTGTAAACAGTGCTGCAATGAACATTGGGGTTCATGTATCTTTTCGAATTATGGTTTTCTCTGAATATATGTGTAAGAGTGGGATTGCTGGGTCATATTGTAGCTCTATTTTTAGTTTTTTAAGGAACCTCCATACTGTTCGCCATAGTGGCTGTACCAATTTACATCCCCACCAACAGTGTAGGAGGGTTCCCTTTTCTCCACACCCTCTCAGCATTTATTGTTTGTAGATTTTTTGATGTTGGCCATTCTGACTGGTGTGAGGTGATACCTCATTGTGGTTATCAGGGGATAAGTGGGGAAGGGATAAACTGGGAGACTGGGATTGACACATACACACTGCTACATATAAAATAGATACTAATAAGAACCTACTGCATAGCACAGGGAATTTTACTCAGTACTCTGTAATGACCTATATGGGAAAGGAATCTAAGAGTGGATATATGTATATGTATAACTGATTCACTTTGCTGTACACCTGAAACTAACACAACGTTGTAAATCAACTAGACTCCAATAAAAATTTGAAAAAAGAAATGATTTTGTTCTTTCTCAAAGGAGACGGAAAACATTCGTTCTCAAATATAATTTATGTTCCTATTAGTAAAACGCTTTGTGTCATTGCAAAACTCATACATTTAAACTGGTGGTTCTCAGATGGACCAACTCTTCTTGATATTTCCTTCCATAGTTCCAAAGTTACTAACATTTCTTGGATTATTAATTTTGAACATTTTCTATTGACATCCTGTCATTGTAGATGACTTAACTCATATTCACTCTACCATCCCTACATCACCACCTAAGCCCTCATTGGATGAATCAATAATATTCAATGCAAATACTGTTCACTGTAGAGCCAGGTAGTATATTACAATTACACACCTTTTCTTCATTTTTCCTGAAGTTAATAATTGCATCATTCTTCCATTTGCCTGTTTTTCCATATTTCCATTGTTCCCTCCACCCCCAATGCTACTATTTCTGCGCGTGCTTACAAATAACATTTCCTATAATCCTCAAACACATTAGTTCCACTTGTCTTTTATATGGGAACAATTCCCTCATGGAACCCTCTGTCCTCCTGTTCCAATATGACCTGAATTCTTTGAAGCTCAATATACAGCAATTAATAGGGGCTTATCTTACACAGCAATCTAATAATGGAAAATTTTTACTTGACTTTTCACTTTTAAAGTCAACTGTAAAACTGTCTCTGATTTGTATTTTGCAGACATATATTAAATAACAGCAAAACAGTACCACGACCATCACAAACAACCCAGCACCCCACACACTGAAAACGCTGATTGGTAGTTCTCATGAATACGTACAATGGAAAAGACAGCCCTTATTTTAAGCATTTTGGTTGCCCCTCCAGCAAAGGCTATCACAAGCCATAGAGGTTTAACCCTATTACTGCCCAGACCCTGGTTGCTTCCAACGTGGCCCTAAGGTCTGGAGCGCACAGGTGCTGGTGTCAGTGAGGTTTCCAGGGTTACCAAGTACGTATCACATCACTTTTGGAAAATAGCATCAAGAGGCTTTTAAGCTAAGGTAATGTGGATCCAGTTGGAATTTCAAGACAGGCTTTATTATCGTGGTGGTTGGTGGTGGCATCTGGTTCCTGATTACCTAATCTCATCCACAGAAAGTCCACGGAGGAGATTCCTGATGTGGGCAGAGCTATGGAGAACTCTTGTGGAACCACAGAGCTCTACTTCGGGGAGCCACCCAGAGACCACCTGCCAAGTCCAAACTCCGTATTTTGCAAAAGAGAAAACTGAGGCCTAGGAAGCTTACCCAAGACAAAAAGGAAGCTGGTGGCAGCTTCTAAGTAGGCTTTAAAAACATTCAGAAAGATGAAAGTAACTGACTGGTAACAGATAAATTATGATCTTACAGATGGATGTTGCCACTTTGTATAAGCTAAGCTTCCTGGAAGAAGCAAAATCATTTAAATATTCATATCAATAATTCTAACTCTTGGGGCTTCCCTGGTGGCGCAGTGGTTGAGAATCTGCCTGCTAGTGCAGGGGACACGGGTTCGAGCCCTGGTCTGGGAGGATCCCACATGCCGCGGAGCGGCTGGGCCCGTGAGCCACAACTGCTGAGCCTGCGCGTCTGGAGCCTGTGCTCCGCGGCAGGAGAGGCCGCGATGGTGAGAGGCCCGCGCACCGCGATGAAGAGTGGCCCCCACTTGCCACAACTAGAGAAAGCCCTCGCGCAGAAACGAAGACCCGACACAGCAAAAAGAAATAAATAATTAAAAATAAAAATAAATTAATAAACTCCCACCCCCAACATCTTAAAAAAAAAATTCTAACTCTTGGACATTTACCCTGTAATATTAACAACTAACTGTGTAAACTGAAGCATCAAATCACAATCTTTCTATCTCCTTGTTGTTTTTTTTCCTAAACCACATGGAACACAAATCTTGAGGACTTATTAATTATTTATCATCTGGCTTTGGAGGCAGTAGCAGAAGCAAGTTATAGGTGAGTGCTGACAGGCTGATTCTGGAAAGACCCAGCCAGTCATAGGTTACCAACCAGAGAAATTAAGAGCCTTTCACTTCTTGTTCAGAGAGAGCTTTGCCAAAATCCTTAGACACGGGAGCAAATTCACTGACTTACTTGTACAAAGAGACGGTGGCCAGTAACAAAAGAAAAAAAAATCAAGAACAAATGAACAAAATGAAAAAGAATGGTTTTTCCTTTCTTTTGGATCTGTTTTTTATTTGAATTTTCCAAATTATAGCTAGGTTCTTCTAGACAACCCTGCTAATGCATGGCAATTCTGGCATTTATATTCACTGGCTGACACATGCCCCAAGACTGCACTGTAAACATCAAGGAGCCAAAGGCTTCTTCAGACACCCATCCCAGGCTCTCCATGTGATGCCTCCACAGACAAGGCAGAGTGTTCATTATCTGGAGCGAAATGTTTCCCTTTGCTTATTCTAGAAATTGCTACTTGCTTTCTCTTTTGTAGACATCTCTGAAGTGAAACAAAATGATAGCTTTCGTCACTCCACTAACAACTTTCCTCTGGAAAATCTTTTGCAAATATTAGTTTCTGAAGCCTCCGAGCCACTCTAACAGTACAACCATAAAACTTCGTTTCCTCACTAGAAAACACCACTCTGAAAGTCAAGACTTCAGCGTTAAATAAGAGTCTAACTAAGGCAAAAGACAGTTACATATGTGAGTTGCTGGCAACCGATAAAGCATCTTTCAAAATCTGAAACAAATAAATATATTCTAAGTGAAATTTAAGAACGATAAGTCATAAGGGAATAATATTAACTAAAGGATAAATTTAGAGAGCAAAGAAAAGTGTGTTTGATTTTTTTCCCCAGTGTAATGATAGAATAATTACACCAAATGTGGAAAGACTGGAATCATGTTAATCATCTTCAGAGAGTCCAAATCTTAATGGAGTCAATTCAAGAACTAAAATTCTTAGAACTAAAATTCTTAAAATAATGCAAAATGTCTTCTGTGGAGAAAGAGAAGGGAGAAGGGGTAAAATATGTGTATGGGATTAAGAGACACAAACTACCATGTACAAAATAAATAAGCAATAAAGATATATTGTACAGCACAGGGAAATATAGTCATTATTTTGTAATAACTTTAAATGGAGCATAATCTATAAAAACATGGAATCACTGCGCTGTACACCTACAACTAATATTGTAAAATCAAGTATGGTTCAATAAAAAATTTAAAAAGACATGACAAAGATGTTCATTGGAGAAAAATTTTTAAAGGTTAAAAACTGGAAGCAACTGAAATGCTTAACGACAAAAGGATGGATAAATCATTTGTGGAATATCCATATCATGAAATACAAAGAGTAACAAAAATGTATGAACTACAGCCTTTTTCAACAAAAGATGAATTTCACAAACAAAATATAGAAGGTGATACTGCTTTTTAGGGGGCTGGTGTTGTTACTTTTTCCAGTTTTATTGGAGTACAATTAACATAAAAATTGTATATATTTAAAAAAATCAGAATCAAAATGTCTTCTGAAAATATATACAATATAGTAAACTTGGCTTCTTCCCAGGAGGAAGGGATTTTATTGATAATATGAAAAATTCTTCAAGTTCTTAGATTCCTTGCCACAAACGAATGTGCATAAAATAAATAAGCAATAAGGATATTGTACAGCACAGAGAAATATAGCCACTGATTTGTAATAACTTTAAGTGAAGTATAATCTATAAAAACAGTGAATCACTATATTGTGCACCTGAAATGAATATAATATTGTAACTCAACTATACTTTGATTAAAAATAAATTAATTAATTAAATTGATCCATTCTACTTTAAAAAAAAAAGAATGTGTGGTAATGATTCCAGCTTGAGTTCTCTTTATTTAAAATTTTAGTATACTTGGGTGCATTTTAATGTACCTTTTTCTCATCCTCAGAATTTCCATCTGCATGCACAGGAATTGTCAGACAAACTTGCTAGGGATCAGGAGATAAAGAGTTAACAAGGGATTGGGAAGAGAAGAGGAAGATAAAGCAGAAGGCTGAGCAGTAGAGCTGTATCTCTGGGGCAGGCTTGAGGGAGGAAAAGGAGGCTGCAGCATGGTCAGCTGGCCTGGGCCTTGCACCTGCGCTGTAGCAGGAGAGGGGTTCACGGTCTGTTCCAGAGCAGCCCAGGGAAGACCATGGTATGCTCCACCTTTAACTGGGTGAGGGAAGCTTTCCTGGGCATGACAAGGCTGTCTGACCCTGGTCCTCCCTGGTGGGGTGGAGGCACTCAGAAACACCTATTTCAAAGGGTGAGCTGGGCATATTAACTAGCAATCCTCCCCCACCACTTCCCCAGGGGCAACTCTGGAAGTTGGTGTCAGTGCTACACGGAGAGGGCTCTGCTTCTTGTTGGGGAAAAGAGCTGGGATTCCATGCGCTGTGTCCTCCCACACAGGACTGGAGGGATGACCTTTGGAACAGAGAAGCAGGTGACCAGGAACAGTGGGATCCACAGTCCTCCCCAGGATCCATGAGAGGAAGAGAGGATGGAGAAGTGACACCCTCGGGAGAGACGCATCTTCCCTACAGGTGTCAAAATCCGTCTTGGTGGGTGTATTCGTTTCCTATTGCTGCTGTGACACATTACCACAAACTTGGTGGCTTAAAACAAGACTAATTCATTAACTTACAGTTTTAGACATCAGAAGTCTGAAATGGGTGTCACTGGGCTAACGTCAAGGTGTCCGCAAGGCTGGGCTCCTTCTGGAGGCTCGAGGGGAGAACCAGTTTCCTTGGCTTTTCTAGCTCCTAGAGGCTGCTTGAATTCCCTGGCTTGTGGTCACATCACCCCAACCTTTGTTTTCCTTATCACATCTCTTCCTCTTTCTCTGATCCTCATGCCTCCCTTTTATAAGATCCTTATAATTACACTGGATAAGCCAGGATAATTTCCCTATCTCGAGATCCTTAACTTAATTACATCTGCATAGTCCCTTGTGCCATATAAGACAACACAGTCACAGGTCCTGGAGACTAGGATGTGGACCTCTTTGGGGGGAGGGGGCACCATGCTGCCTACCATAGTGAAGGTGGCAGTGGGACATAGTTTTGGAGTAGGCCTCCCAGGGCCATGCAGTGGGAGCCAGAACTTCCTTGATCATAGTGAGTGCCCCTGGTTTTCCTAGGTGTTTATGTGGCCTGGAGAAATAAGATTGTTTATGATTTCCCTAAGGTCTTTATCCTGCTTGAATAGACTGACTTCAACCAGGCACTGATTTCAATAAATGTTAAAGCCATTATTTCTGAGTTGAGAAGGATAATTATTCCCTGTCTCCTTTCTCTCCTCTCTCTCCCTAATAGCTCCTACCACCCCTCTTCCCCAAACCCAAATCCCAGCACACTGGCAGGCATGCAGCCATGAACAAGAACCTGGGGAGAGAACTGTAAGGAAGGCAGTGACAATCACTCATCATAAAACACTGGCCGGGAGGAATGACAGGCCTGGCATGAAAAAATGTTGCCTGCGTGGGTGGTGTTGGCATAACAGTGGTAATTTGCCTCCTAGGGTCTAAATATAGCTGCCGCCAGCATCTGAGAATAAAAGAGCTTCCTAAATAATTACCCACTCCACCTCAGCTCCCTCTAGACCTCCGCAAGCCACAGGGAGACACGCATGCCTCTAGTTCCTCCAAGAGAATGGCTCGTGGAAAGCCTCAATACGAGAGCCAGCAGATTAACCACGTTTGGAGTGGAAATCCAAGGTCTCGCCTGCTTCCAAGCAGCCCAGCCAACTCCGGAAAGATTTTAAAGAGGGCAAAGTGTTGAAAGCTGCAGCCAGATTAACATCCCTCCCTGCCGCCCCCCCCCCCACCAACCCCCCCAAGAGGAGTTACCAAGACAAAGGCCCGGAGGATCTGACGGGAGAGGCCACTCTAGAACCCAGCTGATCTGCGCACGGATCAGACCAAGGGCGCAAGCGGGAGGCAAGAAGAAGACTCGTCTGCAGGTTTACTTATCATGAATACCGGTATTGGTTGTGGAGCTCATGCTCACACACTTAACCTCTGTAACCAGCCCTCCCGAAGCCAAGCCAGAGGCTAATACTGAACCGTGAGTGACGTCATTGTGGTGCTGGCCACACTACAAAAACCACATTTAAAAGGCATCAAGACCAAAGCAAGGCCTGACAGCGAGGAAATCCAGGCTCTGCAAAAACGAGAAAAGGTATTCCCTGAAGACTGGCAGCCCTGAAGGGCAAAACGATCCATTTGCTAGGTTCCCTGCAGTAGAGCGCAGGGTACATTTCCACTCAAGGCTGTCACCCACCTGGTTTTCACCTGGATCGTCTGGAGGCAAGTTTATGTTCAATCTACAGCTCTTTACTGAGGGCTCAGCACTACTAAATGTAAAAGAAAGCGCGAGCCAGTGGGAAGGAAACATGATTCGGACTCGTTAACACTGGTTTAAATTCTGCCTTTGCCATTTCATAGCTGTGTGACTTGGGCGCTTAATCTCACTGTGTCTCAAATTCTTCACCTCCGTGATGAAATAATAATAACAATAAGAATTATTATATATTAATTATATATTATACTTATACATTATTAACAGTTTATGTAAATATGAGAACGTTTTATCATTATTATTGCTATGGCTACTTCAAAACATTGATGAAACAATAAAATACGAATGCAAAAGTTCTTTTTTATCCTATTAACTGTTATAAAAATTATATACTACTATTATAGAAGCAAAGTAAATGTTGGTTTTTCATTATGGAATCTAGTTAGGGAAATAACATACACACAAGAAATATTTAAAGAGGAAAACTGTATTTAGCAAAGCGTTAGAGAGTCATATCTATAGGGAATTAGATTTCCTGATTCCATGTACAGAAGGTTCATCGTGTGGAACGAATCAAGAATAAAAGTGAGAAAACTGTCATCAAGGAGAACTTCATGGAAGAGAAGAGTTTGAGCTGGGGATCACGAGGCAGAAAGGACCTGGGAGAACATTCCAGGATATGAGATTTGTGAGCCAATGCAAACAGATAGTGCAAAGCAAATCTGTGTAGTTTCTCTGCTTCCATCAAACTCTGTCACATTTCAGACCCACTTAAAACCCTCTTCTACAAACCATGATGGGGAGAAATATGGTCATCTCCAGCAAATCATAAACTGTACATACCTTTTGACACAGCAGTTCCACTTTTAGAAACCTATCCTACAGATGTACGTGTATGTACATATGTGAATATTTGTAAAGATATTCACTGCAGCCCAGTTTATATATTTGAGAGAGATAATTAAAAATCTAGAAATATAACCTAAGAGGTCATCAATAGGAGGAGATTGGTTAGAAAACTGTGGTATATCCACAATGAAGTATTTCACAGATTTTATAAAATGCAAAGTATATAAATATATTAGATCCACATGCACTGCTGTTGAATAATTGTCATAATTTATTGTTAAGTGAAAAAAGGAAAGTCTAGAACCGTGAGTACAGTATGCTACCATTTGTGTAAAAAGAAAAACCACGTACAGATTGCTTGTCAATGCACAGACCACCTGTATAAAAGTAAAGAATTCACTATTAACAGATGAGGGCAGAGGAGCGAGAGAGACATACTTTTCACCATATGCCCTTTGAATTCAAATATTACCGTCAAAGTATGGTTCAGTGGCCCAGTGCTGTCGAGACTCCAGATAAATTTGTACTCTGACTTGACTTTAGGAAGCCCAGATAATCAATGCTCCCTAAAGAGCCTCTATTTGAAATCCAGGTAGATAACAGGGCAAAATAAATTTATCCAACATACAGTCCAATCCAGTTCCCTGCGGACTCTATTTAAAAGGCCCAATTCAGATGTTAAGGCCCCCACCCCCAAGGTGACTGTATCTGGAAACAGAGCTTTTAAGGAGGTAATTCAGGTTACCCAGGGTCATAAGGGTGGGGCCCTGATCCTATAGGACTGCTGTCCTTATAGGAAGAGACGTCAGAGCTTTCTCTCTCTCTCTCCACCTTGTGAGGACATTGCAAAAAGGCGGCCATCTACCAGCCAGGGAGAGAGTTCTCACCAGAAACCAACCCTCCTGGCATCTTGATCTTGGACTCCCAGCCCCCAGAACCGTAAAAAAAATAAAATTCAGTTGTTTAAGCCACTTAGCCTGTAGTATTTTGATATGGTGGCCTCAGCTGACTAAGACAGGGACCATCATGGACTCTCGGGGTTGGGGACGGCACTCAGGTCTTTAAGCCAGTGCTCACATCCTCCAGCCAGGGGCGAGCTGAGCTGGCCTGCTCGCTGCAATGCCGGGCCCGCAGAGGAGCACCTCTGAAACACGATAGTGCGGTGCTAGGTAACACTGAAAGAATGCGTGCAGTAGCCCAGGGTCCCGGTTTCTGGACGCCACCTCCTCCTCCGCCTGCACTGTGACCTTGAACTATCAGCTTCTGCAGGATTCGTCTAAAGAATCTCTAAGTTCCTTGCAACCCGTGGGTTCCAAGATCTGTGACACACAGCAAAAACATGCCGCTGCCAAGTTCGCTTCCAAAAATAGTGCAGTTTCATATTTGTGAAAGACAAACAGCAGCCCGTAACCTAGGAGTTCCCAATCAGTGAGGGCAGATCTACTCTAGATGGCAAAGCCTCTCAAAGCTGACTGCAGCTGCTGAGGCTGCAGACCCGGAATCTACCCCCCACCCCGCCCTGAGTTTTGCGGGCATTCTCAAGGTAGGGAAGGCAGAACACGTTCTACTCTCAGAATTCACTACTCTGGAAATCCACCTTTCAGAAACCCTGACACTCCAAAAAAGGGCAGCGAAGAGGTCATTCCACCTCACAAACAGAAAAGACTCTGACAATTCCTGTTGTTATCAAAGTGTGAGAGGTGGTATTGACTGAAACTCACAGGGCCTGGGTATCATTCATACCAAATAAGGAATAGACTCTGTTGATGGGCTGATCCCACACTTGAAAGAGAAAGACCCAAAAATACTCTTAAGGTTGAAACATATACCATATACCAAACATATACCATAGTGAAACGGTAATATTGGAAAGTCTAACTGAAGTGCTGATAGCTTTTTTTTTTTTTCAGTTTAAGGTTTTAATTCTTATTATCAAGGGTATACATGATGTAGCAACACCTAGGAATGGATATCCTTATGGTCTGGACGTGGAATAACTGCTTTAATGACAGTGAGGTTAGGGGAATGGCGATGTTGTTTGTTACAAACACTCAGGCATGTGGTTTCAAGAGAAAATATAACTCAGGATTGCAGGCAACAATTTCAGATTATTGAACTCATCCTGAACTCTGGAAAGAAATCATTTCCATTATATTCATTCCTAGCAAAGCTGAAGAAAGAGCTTTATCAGATCAGGAGTTGAAATGGACTTGAAAATTGGTTTTGGAAGGCAGGTAAGCCTCTTCAAGGAAACCAGTATAGAGAAATTCTGTCTCCAAATCTCTCCTAGCAGATAGTCCTGAATTTATTCACTTAAGGAGTTAAGTGAATAGATTCACTTAGGTAGTCTAAATTTTATTCACTTAAGTAGTTCAAAAACTAGAAGGATAAGCTATTTAAGCACAAATTTCAAAAATACATTCTTGATTCCTCGGGTCAGTATATATAAGGAAGAATCCTGGTTATAGTTTTTAATCCTGGAAAATCTTTAGACCTCTGGATGCAAGAGAGGTTTACCCCTTGAATCGTTATTACAAACTGTTAAGTACGCAAGATATATTGGTTTATCAACAAATATATCCAATTTTGAGCAATATCAAATTGCCAGGCAGGTATTAGACTAATAACTTGCAGAATATTAAAAGTAAATGCAATTAAATTTTCATGCACAAATCAAAGGATGTTCAAAGTATATCAACTTCAGGATAAATACAACTGCCAACGTTGACTTAAAATTTTTGACTTTGTTCTTGGCACACATGTAGGTCAAGACAAAGGTAATGGGATTTGTTAAAAATCTGCTGCCTCACAACTCAAATGAGATGTTGCCTAAAATGTTATATTTCAACATGGATTTTGTTTGGGAGGCTTCACAAATGTTAAACCCTCGAGATAGTCATCCTTATTCAAAACTTATTTCAACTTGCTACAATTACAAATGGCACTGAATATAAATAAGTATAACAAGATGGAAGCTTCTCAGTTGAGTTTTGCAAGTCTTATGGCGTAATAACTACCAGAATGACTCATTCAGGACTAATTTATCCGTGGCCTTTTGAAAATTGCCACACAGAAAAGGAATTAAATAAATGAGTCTGACTTTACTTATAATTGAATAATTATGTTGGGAAAATGTTTGAGATGCACAGACTTAAGATATAGGTTAGAAAATTTCCATTTGATCAGGTTTACGGAACATCAAGACATGTTAGTCCCACTATGTCTCTGGTTGTACAAATGTAACATAGCTTTAAAAGTTTAATCAGAAATCCTTCAAAGTGAATTGAACTCTGTGTTATTCCACCAAAGCCTAACTCTCGGAGTATCTTCCTCTGCCTCTTCTCTAAAGATATTATTCTATTTATACTTCTCTCTTTCACCATCTTCTGTCTTTCTCCTATTTCCCCAATTCTTGCTCATTCTTGTTAATACTTCCTCTTCGTTTGTCTTCTCTACTCCTTTCTCTCCTGTTTTTTCAGTTTCAATGATTATTCAATAGAGATTTCTGTTTTCTATTCTTAATTGTAAAAGAAGATGGAAGGAGTAGTTTATATAGTCTCCTAGGAGGATTAAAGATAAAACCAAATTTTTTTTTTTTTTTTTTGCGGTACGCGGGACTCTCACTGTTGTGGCCTCTTCCGTTGCGGAGCACAGACTCTGGACGCGCAGGCTCAGTGGCCGTGGCTCACGGGCCCAGCCGCTCCGCGGCATGTGGGATCTTCCCGGACCGGGGCACGAACCCGTGTCCCCTGCATGGGCAGGCGGACTCTCAACCACTGCGCCACCAGGGAAGCCCCAAACCAAATTTAATGATGGCTTTTTTTTTTTTTTAGTTTCCTTTTTATAATCTTTCAATTTGTTTTCTGTTCTTTACAGAACTTATTTTCCTAATTTTGGTTTAAAACAATATCCAAAATAACTCAATAGATTTTTGTATTAAATGTAAGCAAAAGAGTAAATACTTATTTAATGAAGGAGAGTTACAGGAATGAGAGTACTCTTTTTTTTAATTAGAAAAGACTTTCTTGAATAATCAGGATGTTTTAAAGGCATGGTCCAAAATTCTAAAGACAGTATCAATAACTGAAATCTATTTAAAGTTTGTTCAATGATTTAAACGTGCTTATTGTCAGAAAGAATTTTAAGCAGTTTACATACAATAAAAACTCACCTCATTTTTATTTAAATTCACTCACTTGAACTTTTGCTTTCATACGAATGAATAACATTTGTGAAATAATGGATCTGATGTGGTTGATACATGTGTGTGTATATGTATATCTGCACTACTGATCCATGCATCACCTGAAATCATTTCATGGTGTAAGTTCCTACTTCAGTTTGGGGATTACCTCAGGTCTGCTTAGAAAGAGCAAATAATTTTATTACAGATTATTATACAGTCAAAGCAGCAGTAATTGAAGAGTTACAATTCTGAGAATTAGTAATGCTTTTCACCGGTTTCTTGAACTTTGTATTGTGAAAGTCGCATGCACAACACAGCCTTTATTGTGTTTGATTAAGGACAGGTTGTCTGACTCCTATCATAGTTCTGTCAACAGCCTCTCATTCTAAGAACGGATCTATGATGTCAGCCCTTAATCCAGCTCCCTCCCCACCTCCTTCCTCTCCTCACTATCTTCAACTACGCCACACTGAATGTTTAAGAGCTTGGGTCAAGATGATGTGCTTACATAAACACCCACTATTTCTGTCTTAGGGAAATGCTTCCCCCGTGAGTTACTCAGTAGGTTTCTCAGCTCAGAGAATGCCTCTCCTCCCTGGGTTTGCAGTGAAAATAATACTGCTTAGCTTAATCCCACTGACCTTTTAAGGAGGAGCATGCATGCACCAAGTGACATAACTAAGATTCGAACAGGGCTGGCAGCTTAGAACGAAGCCAGATGTGGTCCAGAGTAAAGAACTGCAGAGGGAAGGCAGGGCAAAGAGACCTGGGTTCCTGGGAGCGGTCCTTCCCTACCCGGCCACATTTTCTCAATGAGGAGGTCAGCTTTCATCATTTCCAAGGTCTCTTCCGGTTGTGACGTTTAAGCTCTTCAAGGAGTGCTCTCTCAATTCCAAAAGGGAAAAAACGTTCCCTGTACTATTCACCACTGTACGCCTAATGTCTGCAACACCGCCTGACACACAGTAGGTGCTTAATAGCTCTTTGCAGTAAGAATGAACTAACCTGCCCACCTCCCCACCCCCCGGACTCTAAAGTGACTGCCATTAATTTAGGAGACTCAGATTCTCTTTCTGCCCTGGTAGGGCTCTATCTCTTGAGCAGACACAAAATTACTTATTACTTATTGGGCCAAGTATGAGAGGTAAAAATAAACAGTTAGGAAAGGACTGAATTTTGAGAAGAGAAAGGGCCATGGGAATATTTTTAGGGAGTAAACACACCATACAAAACGGTACTGCAATGGGTGCTAGCTTCAAGAGTAATTCACCCCATAGAAAAGGACACGTACCGCGTGGTATAACTCTCTCAGGAGACTCTGCAGAGGGAGCTAGGCAGTGGTCCTCACCCCGCCACACACATATATTGATACTGGACTGAACTATCAATACAGCCTTTACAAACCACCGGGACAAACTTTGCTGAAGTCTGCTGAGGAAACTGATGGCGTAGTGAGTGAGAGAAAGGCTTGTCCTCCCTTATTCCCTCACCTTCGCCATTGCTTTTCTCTACTTCAGTAACATTTGCCACATTCCAATCCCCTACATCCACGCAATCCCCAGTGCGCACGCACTCCCTGCCTGGTCTCACCACAACCCCTGAAATCCCAGGGAAGGGGAAGAAGGTCATGGGTGCATCTGCTGACCACAGGCTTTGCAAAACAGAGGTACTGCAAAGATTGCATTTTCTTCTATTCTGCGGAGTCCTGGTGAGGATCACAGGGGATGGAAGTAGAAGGGCAGTTCAACCACTAGAGCCTTTGGGAAGAAGGGGAGCAGCCCTATAAGATTCTCTGTGCGATCATACACCCTCCACAACTGAGGATGTTCGCCCCACTTTTGGCCAGCACTCTATTTCCATTCTGTTTCCCTTCCAGGTCTTTCCTCGTTCTCACCTTTCTTCTTCCCCAGCCCAGCTTTGAGTGAGCCCTTGATTTAGGCCATCAGAATACCAGTAGCTGCTTAAATCTCTGAATAGCTTGCAGATAGGGGAGGCCCACCAAGGTCAGGGCAGGTAGGGAGGTTCTTAAAGGGAGTGGAAAGAATGGGGCTGTGTACCAGAAACCAATTAGGATTCTGAATTCAGTTTCTCAAACTCGTTATACCTACAGTGGTTCTGTACTGTTTTCAGGCCATTCCTTGCACAGCATGCAATGAACATCTATGAGCATTTACAATGTGCCATGCTAAGCTCTGAGGCTATAGCGATGGGAACACAAAAAAATACACGTTCCCTACTTTCGTGGGGTTAAAGTTTAGTGGAAGAGACAGATATTAATTTTTAAAAATCTCTAGCCATAAATGTTCAATTACAAACTGAGGTTACTTTCAAGAAGAAAAAGAATGAGATTCTCTGGGAATGTTCTACAAAGGAGCCTGATATAGGGGTAGGAGTCAGGACAGGCTTTCTGGAGGACTGACATTACAGTTGAACTCTGAATAATGAGTAGGAAATTTCTCAGCACACGTTGGGGCAGGAGAAGAAAAACGAGGAGGTGGGAAATTATAACCTCCTTGAGCTTTTTTATTTTTATAAATTTATTTTTTTATTTTTGGCTGTGTTGGGTCTTTGTTGCTGTGCACGGGCTTTCTCTAGTTGTGGCTTCTCTTGTTGTGGAGCATGGGCTCTAGGCACACGGGCTTCAGTAGTTGTGGCTCACAGGCTCTAGAGCGAGTGCAGGCTCAGTAGTTGTGGTGCACGGGCTTAGTTGCTCCGCAGTATGTGGGATCTTCCCAGACCAGTAACCCGTGTCCCCTGCATTGGCAGGCAGATTCTTAAACACTGTGCCACCAGGGAAGCCCCCCCTCCTTGAACTTTAAAGTCTAGTCTTTAATTTTCTACATTATTTTATGTATATATGGCTAGTAGAATCATGTCTGAAAATTTTCTAAAAGACAGTTGTTTGTGAGAATACTCATCAGGTAAGAGGTTACAGACCCAGGTGAGTACGGAGACAGGATTCTAATTAGTGGCTCTTGTGTCATCAATTCTATGTCTTGTAATCACCCTGTTTTTGTATTTTGAAACTACTTAATTGTCCTTGCTGGATTATTTTTTTAAGAAGTTGTCTTTAAGACACATGGACTTCAAAAGTGTTTGCCTTTGTAATATCACAGTTAATCCTGGTTGTCACAAGCAATTGCTCTCTACCTCGTATTTTAGAGAAGAGCTTCAAAATTCTACTCTCTACTCTTCTTCCCTCCAGGCCTGAATGAATCCATAAATCAGCGACTACAGCAGATGACTTCCTTCTTTAAAAAAAAATAAAAGCTCAAGTGAGGGGGTTTTGTTCCAACCAACAGCACAAGCGAAGGCCCTGTGGCAACAAATGGCACAGAATGTTCAAAGAGCACTGGAGAGAAATGGATAGGTGAGGAGGTATAACCTACAGGGCTTGTAGGGACATGAGCACAGAGGGAGGGGTTGGTGCCAAGAATGACCCCGAGATTTCTGATCTACACACCTGTACAGCTGGGGGATCCAGCCATTCTTTGAGCTGGGGACACATGGAAGAAGTCTAAGATCAAGCATTGAGAATTCCACATTTAGTGCTGAGCATAAGAGAAGGAGCCTGTAAAGAGTCAGGGAAGAAGCACCCAGAGACAGGAGGGGAACCAGGTATGACCAACGCTGCAACCATGCCCGGTAAGAGAGGAAGTGTTTTTTCAGGAACTAGAATCCTAGGATCAGTAGGCTTCTTTAAAATGGTATGAAGGGACTTCCCTGGTGGCACAGTGGTTAAGAATCCACCTGCCAATGCAGGGGACACAGCTTCGAGACCTGGTCTGGGAAGATCCCACATGCCACAGAGCAACTAAGCCCGCGAGCCACAACTACTGAAGACTGCACATCTAGAGCCTGTGCTTCGCAGCAAAGAGAAGCCACCACAATGAGAAGCCCACGCACCGCAACGAAGAGTAGCCCCTGCTCGCTGCAACTAGAGAAAGCCTGCGTGCAGCAATGAAGACCCAACGCAGCCAAAGACAAAATAAAATAAATAAATTTATTTTAAAAAAATGTATAGGCTCTAAGCACTGTGCAAAATACTTTTATTGGAAAATTTATCCTGAATTGCAGGTGAAGCCTATGAGAAAAGTGGCTACACCAAAATGGGTGTTAACCAACCCACCTTACATGTTAAGTGTTGGAACACAACCCATTGGTAACTTGAGTACATCATGTACTATGATAGAGGGACACATTTTACTTTAGTTATAGCTTACATATTTTAAGTGAATGGAATTTTAAAAAATAGCACTTTATTGCTGTAATTTGCTGTAATTTGAATTTCTGATTTTAAGAACTAGAATGAAATGAGACATATGTACATTTCTCCATTCTTTGTACGTTTCTCTTTTGTCTCTGAATGACCCATTTAGCACTAGTTCTATAGTTTCCTATAAACTAATTAAACCCTGCCTTCTGTGTGGCAGCAGAAAGAACTGACTAAGAGGACCCTTGGTAAAGTGTAGTCTGGCAACCAGGAGCTGTAGAAGGGAACACAGCTAAAACCAGAGACAAGTGTCAAGTTCCTTCATATTTAATCTTCTCAGTAAAACATGATTGAACTGGACATGGTTGATAAGACAAAAGATGCTTGTTCGTTTTAGTTGACATTTGGAAATTTGAGGCTGTGTCTCTACTAAAATCCTTATCAGCTTCCCAGGGACAGGGAGGTACATTGATAAAGCACAAGCTCTGGATTCCCAGCTGTGATGTTCATTCACACCCAACAGTCTTTTTAAAATAGCATGTTATTCCTAAATATCAAGAAGTACTTTAGAGACTAATAAATCTTTTTTTTTTTTGCAGTTCTTAACCTATATATGTAGGTTTCAGAATAACTCTTGAGAGTATAAAACATGGAAGAACCAACCAGATTTAGTTATTTCTTCCTTTAAAGCAGAATGCATATATACTTGAGTTTATACTGTACTGAGAATACACCTGGTCTAACATATAGACATTTGCAAGAAGACTACAGATGTCTGAGAAAGTTAATTCTCAGTGGGAAACAAAGAGTTCTGTGTATGAGGCTAGCTCCTAATAGGCATTCCGAAGTTTCCAACATTTGCTGCTTACTCATTATACTGCCTTTTGATTTTTAAAATAAAATACATATTCATTTCCAAAGGTTAGAAAAGAACTGAGGCACTAATCAATCCCCACCTCTGCTTCTATAGTCTATCCCCTGAATAGCCCATTGATTTATACCTACACACCCAAAATACAGAAGAGCTGGAAGGCAACCTGGGCTCATCCTTGTTTCAACATAACAGAGACATATGTACTGAACATTAAGCTGACCTACACGTGGGAATGGGGTAGTGGCAGTGACGGTCTTCTGTAAGGGCTCTCTGAAAATACTCCTGGAAAGTGAAAGACCGCTAGCAGAGATTTGGGGGACTTAGGTTCACGTCTTGGTTCTGCCCTTATTAAACATGTGACTTTGGTCTATTGAATAGATGTCTCTGAAATGCACCTTCTTCCTCTCTAACATACGGTGAGTGGACTGCACACAGAGCCTTTAAAATTCTTGCTAGATCTATAATCATATTTTTCTTATGTTGCAGTTGATTTGGGGCACCCTGAGCGCTCCCAATCTTCTTGGGTACTTGAAAGGCAGTCTCATGTGTTCTTCGTGTATTTAAATTTGCTTCTTTTTAAAAATGAAACTGGATGTTGAATTAGAATTCCCCAGTATTGCACCAAAATAAAGATCTAAAGGTTTTATCTGACCAAAAGCAGATTCAAAAGTTGATCTGGTTTCCACTCCTTGGTGTGAGTAACAGGATGAATAGAAGTGGACTTTCTGTTTACAAACCCCTATTTCCATCTGGGGCTTAGAAAGAGTGAGCTAAAACTCCGGTAGGAATGTGAGGACACCATTTCCATTAGCTGCCAGAGGACTGGCTTCACAGGTAGTAGTAGGTTTGGTACAAACTCGGCCTTGGCTAATTCCAAACCCCATCTTCTTTCTATTGTATCACTTTGCCTCCAGGAAAGCCAGTTAAAGACTGGAAATTCCTTGAATTATTAATGAGAAAAAGGCATTCTATTACCTACATATCCCCATTTCTTAACACAAAGCCTTGCTTTGTGTTGATAGTAGGTGCTCAATGATTAATATGGGAAGACTGGGGGGTAAAAAATTTCCACTGTTAAAGTCCTGGCGTAGAGAACAAACGTATGGACACCAAGGGGGGAAAGCAGGGTGGTGGGGTGGTGGTGGTATGAATTGGGAGATTGGGATTGACATGTATACACTAATAAGTATAAAACAGATAACTAATAAGAACCTGCTGTCTAAAAAAATAAAAAAAAATTCAAAAAAAAAACCACTCCTGGGCTTATGTCATTTAACCTGTGTACTGGGTCAATTACAGCTCTTCTTTTATTAATAGAGGTCTTTGTATATGTGGACCAAAATGACTACATTTTGGTATTTAGAATGTTTGACGTTCTGATTCTGGGTATTTCAGTTGCAGAGCCTTCAGGATTTTTGTGGTGTGTGCGTGTGTGCGCACACACGCACGCAGATGCGCCATGTGTACGCACACATCTGGCTGATCCCAGTGAGATATATAATCACCAGCTCCGTTCCTACCTCCAAACAGTAGGCGTCCCCGCAAGAGGGACTCTTCAAGTTTTTGTGAGCACAAGTATATTTTCAATTGACCAAGGGAAGTGAGTGAAGGCTTTAAGTGAAGTAAAAAACCTTGAGCAAGAAAGCCTGTGAATAACAATAGGGAGACGTGCAGCTCCAATTCACAACACAAATTCCAGCAAGCGCTTAGCAATCGTGGCTGGATTCCAGGTGCACTCTACACCCTGGGCAGGCACTCCTATTAAAAGATATATATACTCTCTCTGTAGCTATCTGCTTTGGCGATTCAGATCCTCAGATTAGTACAGAATTAAAAGAAGTGAATTGCATATATATTTGAAAACTTTATTAGCATCATTTCAATTTTTTTTGATAATTTGTTATCCTCCTTCGTATGCTGTCTAAGTCATTTGCTAATTTTTAATCGGGTTGGCTGTCTTTTCCTTACTGATTGGTAGGATTTTTTTTATTCTAAATGTTTTTTTTTGCATATATGTAATGCAATGTCTTCTACTGTGTGGTTATCTTTTCACTCTCTTAATGGTGCCTTTCAATGAATACACATTCTTAATATAATTAAGTCCAGTTTATCCATCTTTTTATGGTTAGTGCTTTTTATTTCCTATTTAGGGAATCTTTGTTTATCCCACTGTTATGAAAATATTCACTTATGCTTTTTTCTAAAAGGAGGAAATTGCTTTAGCTATCACTCTTTTTTTTTTTTTTTTTTTTTTTTTGCGGTACATGGGCCTCTCACTGTTGTGGCCTCTCCCGTTGCGGAGCACAGGCTCCAGACGCGCAGGCTCAGTGGCCATGGCTCACGGGCCCAGACGCTCCGCGGCATGTGGGATCTTCCCGGACCGGGGCACGAACCCGTGTCCCCTGCATCGGCAGGTGGACTCTCAACCACTGCGCCACCAGGGAAGCCCTAGCTATCACTCTTAAATTGTTTTAGCTATCACACTTAGATCTGCTATCTATCTTAATTTTTTCAGTAGCATGAAGTAGGGTTCAAAGAGCCTTTTCTTTCACATAGTTCTAATTGATCTAGGACCATTTATTTAAAAGACCTTCATTTCTTCTCTACAGTGCAAAGGAGACTGTTTAAATTAAGTGATCCTATATATTTTGGTCTGATTCTGGACCTCCTTTGCTATGCCACTGTCTGACTTGTCTATCCCTGCACCAATACCACACTGTCTTATTTACTGTGACTTTATTACAAGTCTGATATCTGCTACTATAAGTTCTCCTACTGCACTCATCTTCTTCAGCATTGCCTTGGGTATCTCTAATCCCTCTGCGTTTTCATATAAATTTAACATCAGTGTGTCAATTTACAGACACATATATACACATGCACGGCCTGCTTTGGGTTTTAATTGGGTTTTACGCTCTCTATAGACCCATTTTGAGAGAATTATCATAATTAATCAGAGAAGTGAAAATCACAATAGGATACCACTCCATAGCCAGCAAAATGGCTGAAATTCATAAAAGAAAAAAACCCCCAGTAATGCCAAATACTGTCAAGGGTGTGGAGCAACTGGAACTCTCTTACATGGTCCGTGTGATACAAATTGATCCAATCACTTGGAAAAATATTTGACAATCCCTGCCAAAACTAAACATATGTTTGTACTTCACCCAGTGATTTCACTCCAACCGTTCATGCTGTTCCATGTCCGCTACACCCTTCCTTCTACTATGTGTGAAATACCTTTCTCTCTACAGTGTGTGGTTTATAGCACAAGTTCTAGAGTCAGACTGCTTGCCTTCATATTCCAGCTCCACCCTCCTGGCTGTGTGACTCTGGGTGAGTTACTTAACTTCCTGTATCTCATGTGGACAAAATGGTTAGAGTATTTGCACATTGTTTATTATTTTCATCTCCAAGTTGGGGGAGGAAGTGCATAATACTTACCCATAGGACTGCTGTGAATGGAGGACTAAATGATATAATCCCCATAGGAACAGTGCCTAGCCACTAGTAAGGGTTCAATAAATGTTAGCTATTGTTATTATTTTCTACCAGTTGTAAACCTATTATTTTTCAATGCTTATCTAGTTCAAATTGCACCTCATCCATGAATTTTTTTTTTCAGACAAAGAGGAAGGAAATATTAATTTTGACATTTAGTCCCTCTTCCTCTCTCCTTACACTTTAAATCTTCTTTTCTTCATTCTCACATTTGGCTTTGATTGTGAATTGTTATGTTGGCATTTGCCCCTCCAGACTGAGAGCACCCTGAAGGTGGAAGTCTCTGCTCACCCGAGTGTCTTTCTAGACCTCTGCCTGGTGCTCTACACTTAACTGTCCAATAGATGTTTGTTACATTGCATCAAATTGAATCAAGGAAGGGCGATTTCTAGGTACCTTTGAGTAATAATGTTACCGGACGTGTTTGCTTTCCAAGAAGTTTGTCATTTGGAATTTCCTGTAAACAAATGGTTGCGCTCAACGGACAGTTTCTTAGTGATCTAAGAGCGTGACAATGAGCAATTGTGCTAAGGTCCAGGAAAGTGGCTTGAACACTGGCATGAAAACACTGGTTGTGGTAAAATCTGCCTCTATTATGAAAATGTAAAGTTGGTGGAAATTTCTCCACATATGATCTCAAAAGCAGTAAGTGCCTTACAAGATACTGTAAGGATACTTGCATTTTTAAAAGAGAACTGGATTTTTCATCAACTGGGTTCACAGTCTTGACTTTGTGGCTAGAAAGCGTTGGGTTTTTAGTCGTAGAGTTTTCATTTACTCAGGTTGGCTCTAAAGGTCGATCTGTGCTAAAGACTTTATTTCACATTGAGTCTTATTTACAAAAATCTCTGAAGTGCTTCAGTGAAAGAGGTTATAGTTCTCAGGCCACCGACTGTGCAGGTTCCCAGGCAGGAGTACACATAGGGACCTCATACCACATGTGTGCATATGTACTAGGTGTACATTAAGGTAATGAACTGCTAACCCAAATACATACTATCCTCCCACCTTCATAAGACCTGGAAGCCATGATCAAATTTAGAATCCCTGAGCTGCTCACAGCTCCACAATGGGACGTGGTGGCACAGGGCTTCCCTCTGTTCCAGCCCCTGCTGTCCCTGATCTTGGGGGGCTTTCTGAGCAGATGTGGACAGCCCAGCCCATATGTCCAAGTTCCAGCCACACTTGCCACACAGAGATGGCCTTTGGGCCCAGGGGACGGCACAGAGACAGCACCGTCTGCCTTCCAGAAGATGGACTTAGGGCAAAGGGCTGCAGGGGCCCTGGAAGACGGAGGTCTTCTGGGGTCTGGGAACTCTAGTGTGACACTGAGGGGAAGGAAAGCTCTGTGTTTCACTCTCTTGCATTGTGGGGAGGGTTTGGCTTGAAGAAGACCCAGACAAGGTTTTCTAAGCTGTTGGCCATGTTGCTTGGGTCTAAGAACAGCACTGAAGCTACTTAAATAATATGCATAATGATAACATATCTCAGGGTATTCTTAGACCTTTATTTATAGGCCCTCCTGTCATTCCTAATCGCCAGGATTAGAACAGTAAACAAAATTCCGGTGTCACTCTTTTCTCCCCAACAATGAAAAGCCTTCAACTTTAAAAACTTTGTCATGAACTGAAATATAAGTAGTTACCAGAAAGCAAGCAATTCTACCTGAGCTTTGCTCCCACCATAAGTTTGAAAGCCATGGACTTCGTGCCATTTCTACAGCATTCAAACTAATTCAAAAGAAAAAGAGAAAACTCCGTGAGATTTTCTGTAAAAGTGTGTCATAATGGGCCATCACAGCCAATTGGAGGATGGGTTGTTATTGGTAAAGGCTCATTAGAAACCCTCTTCCCTGGTAATTTGAATTGAGGGGTCGAACTCCACTCCAGTTTCTGCTTCTCAGGGGAGGTCTACCCTCCTCTCAGAAACACAGACGTTAGAACTTCAGATTTACTTGCTGACTCATTCTGAGAAAAACAAAAGCTGTCATATATTATCCTAGACACCTCCTTGTCCAGACAGCATGCCTGAATGACACAAAAGTAAGCTTCGAAGTCAAGTAGATTTGATTCCCATTTTAGCTCTATTTTATCACCGTGTGACATGAACGTGGGTAACAACACAAAGTCCACACTTCGTGAGGATTAAATGAAACCATTTACCTGGCACAGTGCTGGGACATTGAACGAACGTTCTTTTTTTTTTTGCGGTACGCGGGCCTCTCACTGCTGTGGCCTCTCCCGTTGCGGAGCACAGGCTCCGGACGCGCAGGCTCAGCGGCCATGGCTCACGGGCCCAGCCGCTCCGCGGCATGTGGGATCTTCCCGGACCGGGGCACGAACCCGTGTCCCCTGCATCGGCAGGCGGACTCTCAACCACTGCGCCACCAGGGAAGCCCCCTCAACGAACGTTCTTTATCTTCTCCTTTCTTCTCTATTTCTCTCCACTGTATTCAAGCCAAATTTTTAAATCATCACAAAAGCAGATCCACAATGACAAATTAGAACATAAATGAATTTCGTTCACTCAATGATTATAAATTCTGTATTAGAACATAAAATCCAAAGTCAGATTCACATGCACAAAAATCTCCTTAGAGTGAAAGGAATTTTGGAAGCTTATCAAATGAGGTACCTGGTGGTTCTGAAGAACAAAGAACGTGCTTGATATTAAATCGAGCTCCAGGACTTCTCATTCTAAGGTTGTACCTGCACTCCGGTTAACCTGACTCTTGTTGAAAGAGGTTACAGCTACTCTTTTTAGAAGTTACTTTTTCCCTAATCACTGCCAATCATATTAAAGTTATTGCAAAATAAAGGATCTTTTCTTTCAAAAAGCCACAATTCACATCATAACATGTGGCCCTACAAAGAGCTAGGAAAACTCCCAAGGCAGCTGCTTCTCCGGGAGATGTGCCGGGAAGCTGCCTACAAACAAGCTCAGAGGGCCACCTGTCCTGGGGGGCCACGACGGGGTGCCACTGCTGACGCTGACCTGGCTGGGTTGCTGCAGGAACCTGGCAGAAGCCACAGGAATTCACTTTCCCTGACCTGAAATGTAATTGTTGGTTATTCACAGATAAACAAATGGGCTTTCCTTCCCTCTCTCCTTTTGCTTTGCAATATTACGGTATTTTGAGTTTGTGTGCGTGTGTGTGTCACCTCGGCAAAATGCAAATATTCACATGAAAAATGGAAAATATGGATTCATATATGTGTGTTGTTTCTTTTTATATGTAAAAGATGCTCTCACTTCTTCACTAAAAATAAAAAACAACTCAAAGCTACTTGTGACAGACACACCGATGTTATATTTAAAGGAAATTGTGTGGGGACATGTCAATTTCTGGTGTGTTTGTCCGCAAACAACTCATGGCGATGTCTGATTGAGGCACTACTCCCCGTGAAGCCGCAGGATGGAAGCTTCAGGAAAAATAATTGTCTTTTAAGAGATAAAGTAGTTCTTGCCATTAGGAGTATGCTACAGTCACATTTAAAACAGTTCTAAGAAGGTATGAAAAATATCACAATGTCACCAGAGTTTCTGGGTTCTTTTTCATTCGCTGTGAATCCTGAAGAGTCTAAGCTACCTCTGAGCCGTAGCAGCTGCTGGCAATCCACAGAGCTGTCAATCACACACATACAGAAAGAAACAACCAGTACAAGAGAGAACCGGATGGGCCTTCCAGTTGGGAGAAAAGCTTATATTTTCCCAGTAAATTTAAGGATGTTAAGAAGTGAGAGCTTCTGGGCTTCCCCGGTGGTGCAGTGGTTAAGAATCTGCCTGCCAATGCAGGGGATTCGAGCCCTGGTCCGGAAGATCCCACATGCCACGGAGCAACTAAGCCCGTGCATCACAACTACCGAGCCTGCGCTTTAGAGCCCATGTGCCACAACTACTGAAGCTCGCGTGCCTAGAGCCCGTGCTCCACAAGAGACGCCACCGCAATGGGAAGCCCACGCACCGCAACGAAGAGTAGCCCCCGCTCACTGCAACTAGAGAAAGCCCGCGCGCAGCAACGAAGACCCAACGCAGCCAAAAAAAATAAATTAAAAAAAAAATAAAAAAGAAGTGAGAGCTTCTGATGATGTAAATGCTCTGGTGAGCTAAACAACAACAACAAAAAACATTTAAGAAAAAGATATCATTTCAGAAGGAGAAAATGATGCTTCAAACACAAACCTGGTGAAAATGGTTTCTAGAAGCAAGAATGATATGGTAGAAAGAAGAGGAATCTACAACACTCGCTTCATCTCTGCCCTTCTTCCTCCTAAAGACATCCCTTGTGAATGCCCCTTGCTCATCGCCTTCTTGCTCTCTTAGCCCAGCCCCTCCCTGCCGAGCCTGGCTCCCCCTCCTTCCAGGGACACGCTCGGCTGGTCCCCCTCAGACTGCCCTGTTGCTCCCGCTTTCCTTCTACTAGTCCTTGCAAGTCCACTTTATGACTCTTGTAAAACCTGCTTCTGCACCTCCTGCTTTCTTGGGGGACTTGATCAAACTCCCTGCTTTGACACTTGATGTCATTTGAACTCCCTTGACCTCCCTTGACTCTAGGCTATGCAAGGTCCTTAGATTTAAAATTTTAATTTGATTTGGAGGAATGCTTAAGCGCTTGGTCTCTGATGATGGACTTTTGGGATTTGAGTCTTAGCTCCAACATGTTCATGAGCTGTGTAACATTAGGCAAGTTACTTAACTTCTCTGTGCCTCCGTTTCCTCATTGTAACAGGGAGAATAACATCACCTAACTCAAAGGACTGTTGTGAGGAATAAATGAGTTAATAAATATGAAGTACTAGAACGGCACCAGCCAGAGAGTAAACACTGAATAGTTATTAGCTATTTTCTTGGCATCAACAGGATCTTCAAATATGAGGCGTTTTGTCCACCATCTTCTGCCTCTAAACTTTTGCTGGCTGGTCCAGCCCCTGATATCTTACCATCTCCACCACCACAGGGGGGTCTTGTGCCCTTGATCCCCATCTTCAATTGCCAATATACTGCCCAGAAGCTGGAGAGGTAAGGATGGGAAGGGAGATGATATTTAAAAAAATTTTATTGAAGTATAGTTGATTTACAATGTTGTATTAATTTCTGCTGTCCAGCAAAGTGACTCAGTTATGCATATGTATACTTATGCATACATATATATATTTTATATTCTTTTCCATTATGGTTTATCACAGGATATTGAACATAGTTGCCTGTGCTATACAGTAGGACCTTGTTTTTTATCCATTCTATATGTAACAGTTTGTATCTGCTAATCTCAAACTCCCAGTGGGAAGGGAGGTGATATTAATGGGGTGCCTGTCACGTGCCCAAACTGAACTAGGTACATTCATACTCTTCACCTCGTGTGATTTCCGTAAGAGTCCTAGGAACCCAAGTGCAACCACTGGCCCTTCTCTGAACTTTGACTGAAAACAAATCACCTGTAAAAAGACATCTTTGAGACAATTAGGGAAATTAGAGTAGAAATTTTCCAGAGTACAGTGTCAGAAGCTACTAAGGAATGTTTTTTAATTTTCTTAAGTTAACGATAACGGCACGGTGGTTGCATGAGTCTTAAAATGCACTTAGCAGCCAGAGCTCCATACTGGAATAATGACATGATGGCTGGGATGGGCTATAAAATATTCCACCCCACAAAAGTACACTGTGGACAGATGATTCAATATCGGTACCATTTTGATAATTTTTGAAGCTGTGTGATGGGAACATATAGTACTATTCTTTCGATATTTGTAGTATGTTGAAAACTTTGATAAGTGTTTTTCTAGCATTTAAATTTTTTGAGGTTTTTTAAAATTGACATATAGTTGATTTGCAGTACTGTGTTAGTTTCAGGTGTACAGCAAAGTGATTCGGTTATATATATGTGTATATATATATATATATATATTCAATACCTTGTAATTATTACAAGGTATTGGATACAGTTCCCTGTGCCATACAGTAGGTCTTTGTTGTTTATTTTATATCTGGTAGTGTGCATCCGTTAATCCCATACTCCCAATTTATCCCTTCCCCACTCGGCGTTCCCCTTTGGTAACCATAAGTTTGTTTTCTATGTCTATGAGTCTGCTTCCGTTTTGTAAATAAGTGCATTTGTACTGTTTTTTAGATTCCACATGTAAGTGATATCATATAATATTTGTCTTTCTCTGTCTGAATTACATCACTTAGTATGATAATCTCTAGGTCCATCCCTGTTGCTACAAATGGCATTATTTCATTCTCTTTCATGGCTGAGATAAGTTTTTAAATGCAGGTATCTCATTTACAAATGAGGAAACTGAGGCCCTGAGAGGTTGAGCAACTTGCCTAAGGTCACAGAGCTGGTATTCAAAGTTCTCTTGAGTTAATGCCAATTTCATTCCTAAGAGTGGCTCTTCTTCTAAGCTTTCTTTGCCATCCTTCTTTTTACATCAGAATTTCCATATCAACAAGCACCTGCTCTTTCTTCACTCTAGTCTCTAAGCAACTTTTCCTTTTTCCAATGCAACCTCTCCCCAGTCCTCAGCCTAGAGAGAAACACCTGAATTCTTAACTTCTACTCTTCTTACCTCCAGCACTGTTGACGTGACCTCTCCACCTTCTTTCAGGGTCTTGCCATTACAAAACCACCTCTGACAGTGCTCTCATCCCTTCAGCCCATTACCTTCTGCTTCCCTGACAATATCCCTGGTACCTGCTGTTTGCCCAGCTCTTGACAATGTTGCCTGTCCCCACCACTGAAAACAACAGGTTTCTCAAAGGTAAAAACACACCTAATTTCCAAACCTTCTGGAGACTTCTCAGTTTTCATCCTGCTTCGTTAATATCTCTGCGGCTGGCTGACCATCTATTTCCGCATGAAACTCTCTTCGTGGTGCCCCTAGGCTGTGTGGGTTCTCCTCCCCAGCTCTGACAGCTCCCCTGAATCTCTTCCTGTACCCAGTACCCTGCTCCAGATTCTACTTGGAGCCCAGATCTGTTCCCTTTGACAAGCTCCTCCACCTTCAAGGCCTCAACATCGCCTTGAGGTGACTCTCGCATCTCTACCCCACTTCCAGTTTCTTCCTGAAGCTCACAAAATCTCACGGGGGAAAGAAATCTTCAGAAATCATCTAATTGATCTCCTTATCCCATGTGTGGGATACAAAGGAAAAGAGTCAACACATGCAGACACACTTTGTAAAGTGTCATAAGAATGTCAAGTGTAATATGACCCGGTCCTGCTTTCCAATTACTTGCTGGATGTCTCCACATGATTGTTTTTCAAGTCCCCTGGACTTCAGACGTCCTGAGAATTTATCATCTTTCTCAGAAATCAGCTTCTTTTCCTAACGTTCTTACTCCTGTGAGGAGCATTTTTATTGCTATTATTTTTGTTACAGGCTTAAGATCTTGGGGTCATCTTAGACCTTTTTTATCTTAGGCCTTTTCTTTTTTTCAACTAAAGAATTTATCTTTCAGGGCTTCCCAGGTGGCGCAGTGGTTGACAGTCCGCCTGCCGATGCAGGGGACACGGGGTCGTGCCCCGGTCCGGGAAGATCCCACATGATGCGGAGCGGCTGGGCCCGTGAGCCATGGCCGCTGAGCCTGTGCGTCCGGAGCCTGTGCTCCGCAACAGGAGAGGCCACAACAGTGAGAGGCCCGCGTACCGCAAAAAAAAAAAAAATTTTTTTTTCAGAGCAGTTTTAAGTTCACAGCAAATCACAGCAGTATGTACAGAGTGTTCCCACATCCTTCTGTCCACCCCATCCAACCTCCTCCACCACCAGCATCCCTCATCATAGTGGTACGTTTGTTACGATCGATCGATGAACTTACGCTGAAACATCATTATCACTCAAAGTCCACGGTTTACATCAGGATTCACTCTTTGTGTTACACATTCTATGGGTTTTGACATACGTATAATGACATGCAGCGACCATGACAGTATCATACAGATACTAAAAATCCTTTGTGCTCACCTATTCATCCCTCCCTCCCCCAAACCCTTGGCAACCTCTGATCTTTTTACTGTCGCCATAGTTTTGTCTTTTCCAGAATGTCATATAGTTGGAATCATACAGTCTGTAGCCCTTTCGGATTGACTTCCTTCACTTAGTAATATGCATTTAAGATTCCCCCATGCCTTTTCCTGGCTTGGTAGTTCATTTCCTGTTAGTGCTGAATCATACTGCACTGTCTGGATTACCACAGCTGATTTGTCCATTCACTGACTGAAGGACGTCATGGTTGTTTCCAAGCTTTATTATGAATAAAGCTGCTACAAACATGTGTGCCGGTTTTAGACTCTTTGTTTTACTCCCCTGTAAACCTCCAATAATAAATCCAATATAATAATAAATATACAATAGCCAAGACGTGGAAGCAACCTAAATGTCCATCGACAGAGGAGTGGATAAAGAAGATGTGGCACATACATGCAATGGAATATTACTCAGCCATAAAAAAGAATGAAATAATGTCATCTGCAGCAACATGGATGGACCTAGAGATTATCACACTAAGTGAAGTAAGTCAGACAGAGAAACACAAATATTATATGATATCACTTACAGCTGGAATCTAAAAAATAGTATGAATGAGTTTATTTACAAAACAAATAGACTCACAGACATAGAAAACAAACTTATGGTTACCAAAGGGGAACGGGGGAGAGGGATAAACTAGGAGTTTGGGATTAACATATATACACTACTATATATAAAATAGATAAACAACAAGGTCCTACTGAATAGCACAGGGAACTATATTCAAAACCTTGTAATAAGCTACTATGGAAAAGAATCTGAAAAAGAATTTGTATATATGTATAACGGAATAACTCTGCTGTACACCTGAAACTAACACAATGTACAATAAGTCAATGATACTTCAATTAAAAAGTAATAAATAACCCTGAATAATAAACCTCCAAGAATAAAACACTGTATACTGCTTAGGGTTTGCAAACACATAAAATATACCATTTTGTTTGATGCAGATATTATACTTTCCTAACTACCAACACAAGATGGGGGGCAGAGGAGAAGCACTCCTCCAAGGTCACACAGCATGAAGGTGAAAGTGCATGAACTTGACCGCAGGCTTTTCTCCTTTAAAGTTAAGTCTAGTCCCTCTAAGTTGCCAAGTCCTAATATTCTGCATCTTGAGTCCCTCCTTTCCTTTTCATATCCGCTGTCACCGGTGGGGTTCAGAAAGGACCTCTTCATCCTCAGCAGGGACCCTCATAATGCTCTCCCATCAGGTTACACTTCTGGTCCACCAGAACCCCTCTCCACTTCACCACCTTGACCACATTATCCAATGTCTTAATATACTGTACCATCTCCTCCCTGCTTGTGAGACTTTGGGGTCTCTTCACCGCCTGCTGAATAAAGTCCAAACGTCTCACCGTGGTGCTCTCACAGGCACCCAGGCTGGAGCCCTGTGCCTCGCTCTGGCCCCTGTACAGTTTCTATACCTTAACAGGCATAGCAACATCCCTGGCCTTATGTGCCTTCCTCTAAGTATTTGCCACTCAAGTAAGCCCTCTGCCTTGCACACCCTCCCTGTCACCTTCTCCGGCTGGTTTCAGCACATGACTTCCAGAGACAGGCAGCACAGAGAGAAGAGCGGCCAGGAAGGGTTCGCAGCTGTCGACTGCCTGCCAGTGTAACCACAAAAAGGATTGGCAGTGAAAATGAAACAAGTCACTTTCCCAGCATTCTGCAGTTGTATTCACATATACATTTTTTTAAAAAGGGAAAATAAAATCGCCACCAAAACTACTGCCTGCGTATTTTTGGACTGAAAGAAATAAAAGTGGGAAGGGCAGTAACTTCACTGAATTGTGGCACAGGACTTTTTCCTGGGGGTTGTCCCGGTTCTATGACACTGCTGGGTTTTTTTTCCTATTTATCTGTAGAGTTACCAAAAAAATCCTTTGAAAGCAACCTGACAGCAAAGAAATGTATATCTAAAAAAAGGAATTTTACCCAAAGAATGTTAGAAGAAATGCACTGCAATAAATAAAATGAGTTCAGGATTTCCTGAAATGTAATTTCTGGTTCTGTACAGACCACATCAACATGTTAATCTTGTTTACCAAAAGACTCAAACTCTTGGATCTCAGAATGTAAATAAAATCAACGGTCTAGATTGAAAAGATTCATGTCAAATGTAAAATACCTTATAATCATCAAGAAAATAATTTTAGGTATTTGTGGCTGGTGCCTCTTTAGTTCTGTGTAATTGATTTACAATTCTTGTCTCTAGGCATGAAAAGGGATTTTTTGAAGTATCACTGTCAGGCTTGGTAGGAGTCTTTGAAAGACTATATTTAGTTCTTATTAGATGAAGAAAATCAACAATCAGATCGTTTTCATTTTAGTGGGAATTTTACTGTAAATAACTCTCAGAATGAGACACAGTGTTTTAAAGAGATTTCTCAAGTGAGCTGTGCTCGGGATTAGAAACGTGTGCTCAATTTTCATCATCATTACCATCACCTCTCCCAATCCACCCCCACCCCCCACCCCCGGCAAACTCCCCAGCATATGTTTAGGAACTCAACTGAGATAGAAGTACATGCCATCTGGAAATGCATATGAAAACCTTTCCATATTTCCAAGTCTGGTAAGAGCAATACCTCTTTCATGTGTCTTTAATACTAACCAATTCCAATGGGTTTCTGAACAGCAGGTATTTAAAGTACAGAAGGTCCCAGCAGCAAGATTATTTCCTTGGTCCTTTGATGAACCCTCCCAAGGTAATAGAGAAGAGAGCTTTAAATGCATAAACTGACTAGTTTAGTAGTTTATGGTTAGACTCTAAATTCAGCTTGTAAGTCAAAATTAGCCTGGCAGACTCCTCGAATCACCCATAAATTACGATATAAACATTGGCTTGTATACACTGCACTACCTGCTTGGTGATCTTATCACCTCCTTTAACTTTTTGAGAGTCACTGCTTCTCTAGATGCCCCAGCAGTCAGCTGCTTCATCCACAAAGCAGTCTCTTCCCAGTTCCTTGGCCACTGGAGATTTTTTTTGGCATGTCGCTTTGTTTTCATTTTATTTTGTTTTATTGGTCAATGGCAAGAAAAGTCCTCAAACTCTTTCCTACAGACATTTTGTAGGTTTGTCTAACTGTGTTGACTGCTCCGTGGCCTCTGGGACCTTGGCTGACTCTATTCAGTGAGAATATTGAGAGAGATTTTTCTCATCTCCCCACTCCTCCACTTTCCTTTAAGAAAGAGTTTCATGTGGGTAACTTATATGCACATGTGATGCAATTCCACGTTCTAAGGTAAAGCCACTGTAAAAGGCAGCGTGTGTTGGGCAAGGGCTTTAGGTTAAGGAGCAAATGGGCTGGAATCCAGCCTCATCTCTGTGATCCAAGCCTTGTGCCCATGGAGGCGGGGGCCTGATCGTGGAGTCCTTCGAATTTTCCCAGAGGCAACTTCCCAAGTGCCCTGGCTCTAGAAAATACCCTTCCTTTGTTTGTCTTGTTTGTAATACCTCTTTCTACTGCCCAGGGGACCAAGAGTTTGTGGGCAACAGGAGAACAGGGCAAACTCTATAAACCATGGCCAACCATATAGTTCCTACCAGCTCAGCTGGCTAATTAGAGTCATTTCATGATGTGTTTTTTTTTTCTTTTCCCCCAGAAGCTCTTTATGATCTAAGCTGTTTCCTTTGATTAAATTATCAAATAAGATCCATGCAGGTTTGAGGAGTAGATCCTGGCTAGACTGGACCCTTCATGCTGGCCATGAAAATAAACACTGTGGTTAAGCTGCATTGAACAGATAAGACATCTTCTCATCCTTTTTTTTTTTTTTTGGCTGCATACTCCAGCAAAGCATAGCAACCTGCCCACAAACATTACTGAGTAGCATCGGCAATCTAAAGGGTCAAGAGGTAGTGGAAGAAGAGAGGCACAGTCACAAAACCTGGCTCTCTACTTGACTTCTGGGACTATTCTTTCCTCTGGCTAATAACGGAGGTAACTGGGCAATTCCTTGCCTGCAAACTGGAACACTAAACATATGGGTGAAGCCAGGGAGACATCTGATAAAAGTTACAGATAATTCCACTTCAAAGATAACTGTGCTTCCCATTTCCAAATGCTTTAATCAATTGGTCCATATGCCTGTCTCCCCAACATAGGCCCTTGGGGGAACAGATATGTCCTATTGTTACAGGTAAAGGCCCAACACGTGGGAATCAGGCCATCAGTAACACCCCATGCCAAAGGCCATCTGTCTCTGGTGCCCCACACCCATACCCCATGCACGGGAAAAACTGTGAACGAAATAGACTTTTCTGGCAGTTGGATTCAAAAGGGAAAACATGAGACTTAGCTGAGCCACACAGCTTGCTAACTGCTCTTGCAACCAGTGAACAGAGGAGAGTTTGCACTGGAACTCATGCTGCATTCCTGATCTGAGCAGAACGCTGGGACAGCAGCTGCAGTGACTGACAACAGCTGGAGGCCCAGCAAATGTCCTAAGGCATTGGTGCCAATTTAAGAGAACAAGGGTGACAAGAAAGAAAGGTCTCTTCTGGGGACAGCCAGCTGGTACACAATTTGGAACCAAGGCTCATGATCTCCTGGCAGCGGGGTTTATCCTACAGGCTGGTGGAACAATAGCTCTCTAGACCTTGGATCTTTTCAATTATGATCCTCTTTCATGATTTCTCTACCCCTCCCCTTAGAAAAAAGAACATGTGGATTTTGTTGGAGGGGCTATTATGCAATGTATAGAGTGACAAAGGCAAAGCACCCTTAAGAATGTCACATGGCTGTGTAGATGGGAATGGGAGCGAGGTGGTGCCTTTGTAAACTTTTTGTTCGGTCGTCTGACGTTGACAGTTACGGTTCATCTTTCATCCTAAAGGCAAAATACTACTCCACGACCAAGCAAGTTTTAAAATCCTGGTATGGAATAAATACTTTGGACGTATGGTGTTTTCTACATCCCAGCGCCCTCTTTTCCATTCTGTACACACAACTGATGAATGAGAGCTGATTCAGGGAAGCAGATTAACTAAAATGTCAGAGAAGAAAACAATATCAAGTTGAGAAAGTTTTTATTGCATTCTTGAGATTCCTTAAGTGCTTTACATGATATATTATGCCCAAACTTCTACATCACCAAAACAAAGCATGACAAAAATGTGGAAGACCATCACCAAAGACTGGTATGTTGTTCTACTTAAGTGATTGTCAAAAGCATTTATCTAAACTCATTTCCCTCAACTACTTTCCATCTAAATTTGCCACCTGGAGAGAACTAAATTCTATCCTCTCACCTTGTACTTTCCTGGGATGTAGGAATCTGATCCACAGTAAATGCAGTAAGGGAAGTGTTTGTAGATATTGTGGGACCCATCATGCAGCAAGTTTGGGAATAAGGAGAGATAATGTGAGTGTACTAAGTATTTTCTTTTGTTCAATCCATATTTATTGTGTACCTAAAATATACTCTAGAGCTGGCCAAGAGAAACAGGGGAGTCAAATAAAATGTAAATGCATTAAAAAATGTGACATTTAATTTAATATGTTTTACCCAATATATCCAAAATATTATTTCAATAGATTATCAATGTAAACATTTTATTGATTTATTCTTTTTTATACTGAGTCCTCAAAATCTAGTTTGTATTTTACACTTTCAGCTTGTCTCTGTTCACCATCCACATTTCAAGTGCTCCACAGTCGTACAGAGCTAGTGGCTAACAAGTTGGACAGCATCTCCCTAGACAAACCAAACAATAACAAACCACCTCTGCGCCTTCCTGCCTGGCTTACTCGTTTGCTTGTTCTTTCTGCCAGAAAGTTCTCATACTTTGTCCATACATCAGACTTAACACGCATCAGACCTGTTTATGCCAATGTGGCAGAATAGTTAGCTGGTAAACGTATCTCTTATGAAATCCTAAGAAACGCTTGCTAAAACATAACAGCTACTCTTTGAAACACATAGCTAGTATTGTAAGACCATAAGGAAAATTTCCAGAACCCAAAAGCAGACAGGGTGGAGGTGGTGGTACCTGAACTGCCAATGGGTTGGTCCTAGGCAACTGAAAAGTTTGGCTTTTACGTAACAAAAAAAGAGGCTTGGCAGAGATGCTCAAGACATGAGTTGGAGTTGAGATTCGTCTCTAGCAATAGGACTAGAGAATGGTATTCCTACAGTAAAACACTGAATCTGGAAAAAAATTCTCCCTTAATCATAGGAGAAGACAAGAAGGATAAATAGGGAAAAGAATGTCCTCTTAAAAGTCAAATCTATGCTTATTGAGAACACACTAGTGGTTACCAGTGGGGAGAGGGAAGGTACGATGGGCAAGATAGAGGTAGAGGATTAACATACAAACTACTATGTATAAAATAAATAAGCTACAAGGATATACTGCACAGTACTGGGAACACAGCCAATATTTTATAATAACTATAAATGGAATATAATCTACAAAAACTATGAATCACTATGTTGTACACCTGAAACTAATATAATATTGTAAATCAACTATATCTCAATAAAAAAAGAATATAGAAAACAATGTTTTCCGGCCAACTTGTATAGAAACTTCTAGAGATATAGATAAAACTGCCAAATGCTTAACTTATGGAATTTAAATTAATTTAGAAGCACATACAGATTTAAAATAACATTAATAAATCATGATAATTTTGGAGAAAAATTCATATCTGTGGGTCTCTCCCCACTTAGGCTTAGGGTTCAAATTTAAACTAACATGTATGTTCCAGTAAAACCCAGAAACGCAACTGGGTGCAGAAGTAAGCACAAAATATCTCATTGGGGGGTGGGGGTGGGTACACCCTTATCCCAGGGCACACCATCAAAGATGAGTTCACAATTATAAATTATAAACCAAATGAGAAAACAGTACATCTGGGGCAAGAGTTAGGTGACAGAACACATAGCAGGATTAGACTTCCTCAAGAAATTCTCATAAAAGAAATATCAAGAGAGCTTGTAAAATAAACACACTCAACATATTAAAGTCATAAAAGAAGGCAGCAAACACATGAGAAAAGAACAAAGATCATGAAAAAAACCCAGGCAGATTAAGACAAATAACCAAATTGTACTTGAAATGATAAATAGTCATTCAATTGAAAAAAAAAACCCTCAATAATTGGGTTAAATAATTACTTAGACCCAGTTTGAAGAAAATGTTAGTAAACTGGAAGAAAATGATCTATAATCTCATAACTAGATAAACTATCATTTAAGAATTATGTTGAATTCAGGGCATTTTTAGGCAAAGGTTTAGAGTTTACCACTAAAACATCCTGTTAAAAATAGTACGAAAACAGGGCTTTCCTGGTGGCGCAGTAGTTGAGAGTCCACCTGCCGATGCAGGGGACACGGGTTCGTGCCCCGGTCCGGGAAGATCCCACATGCCGCGGAGTAGCTAGGCCTGTGAGCCATGGCCGCTGACCCTGCGCGTCCGGAGCCTGTGCTCCGCAACGGGAGAGGCCACAACAGTGAGAGGTCCGCGTACCGCAAAAAAAAAAAAAAAAAAAAAGTACGAAAACATATTGTTTAGGAAGAAGAAAACTGAACCCAGAAGAAAAAAAAAGATAAGAGAAGGAATGATGAATAAAGAAATTGGTAAAAATGGGTTTATATATAAACAAACATCAACTGTTTAAAACAGGTATAATAATAATTATGACAATTTATTTGATAATATAAGAAAAAACAGACCTAAAGAAACAAGGATAGGGGATGGAAATGACTGGAGTTAAAATGTTCCAAGTTTCTTCTGAGAACAGGATGCTTATTAGCTTTATAAGTCATATATGCATTAAAATTTTTAAGAGCAAAATAAAAAAACCTGAAATACTTTTTAAAAAATTAATTAATTTATTTACATTTATTTTTGGCTGCGTTGGGTCTTCATTGCTGTGTGCGGGCTTTCTCTAGTTGTGGCGAGCGGGGGCCGCTCTTCGTTGTGGTGTGTGGGCCTCTCATTGTGGTGGCTTCTCTCATTGCAGAGCACGGGCTCCAGGCGCATGGGCCTCAGTAGTTGTGGCACACAGGCTCAGCAGTTGTGGCACACAGGCTTAGTTGTTCTGTGGCATGTTGGATCTTCCTGGACCAGGGCTTGAACCCGTGCCCTCTGCATTGTCAGGCGGACTCCCAACCACTGTGCCACCAGGGGAGTCCCTGAAATACTTTTTTATCTTTAAAATATATAGAGAAGAAAGAGTGGACAAAGTAAACCCAATTGTAACATTATGTGTCAGGCACCGTACTAGACCCTGCAATCCCTAGAATGAACAGACCAATCATCAAGGAAAAAACCAGATAGTTGATGAATAAGAAACATAGGCAAATATTTATGATACATGGAGAAAAGACACAAAGTGAGAGTATGCTGGAACGAATGATTTATTCTGCATAGAACGTTTAGGGAAGAATCAACAAGGAATCCTAGAGCAGCAAAGAAATATACGAGACACATGTCAAGTGCACAACAGTTCCATGTGATTAGTGGTGACACACTGGACCACACGGGTCGAGAGCAGTAGCTTCCAACTTGATGTTCTGTGTATCAGTGCCCAGAGACATTTAGGTGGGGTATGTGATATATTTTCTGCATTCAGTTGCGTTTTGTAAATCCTAGGATGAACAAAATTAAACAAGTGTCTAAGCTGCAGAGCTTCTCAAAGTTTTCAGTACATACATACTCCCAAGAGGGGATGTAGTATGTAATCCTTCACAAATGTATTTGCTCATGTACTACTTTTTGTCTACCCCACACCCCATAATGCCTCCCAGAAAAATCTGCTGTGGAATATCAGTGTGAGGAACTCTGGTTTCAGTCATAGGGAAAACTCTAAGGACTTGGCAAGATGGAAAGTTGGAAACACAGGCAAACATCAGATCGGAATCTTATCTGTTAGGCTAAGAAGTTTGGGTCTCGCAATAATAAGGAGTATGAAGCCCTGAAGACATCTGAGCAGGGGCGTGAGACGTAATGGCTCTGGGTCTCAAAGGTGGCCGATAAAGCTATGATGCACTATGGCTGCCGCTCCCTAGGCCAGATGTGGGGAGTCCTTACAGTGACTTTCTAGGGTCAGGGTTGGATGCTTTCCCCTAGTTAAACACAGACAAGGTTAACTTCTCTCTTATCAGCTAATCATGCAATCATTCCTCCTTAGTGGGCGACCCAACTGAGACGAGAGGAAAACAAAATTCCCAAATTGAGGGACCCAGGTCATGGAGAGGTTTCCCCGATTCTGAAACAGTTTGGTTCGAAAGGAATTAGAGCATGCTCATAAGTCATGATAAATGACAAAATCCTCTGGAATACATGATGTACAATTGAGGATAAGGGCCCTAAGTGTCCTACAGACAATGACTTTACTTTTTCTGAAAAATGTCTTTTATTTTTTGAATAGGTCATATATTCACATTGTTCAAATTACACACACACACATGCACACATACTGTTATATATGGAAATGCCTCAGTTCTACTCTTCTCCTACGTAGCTCCCATCACTTTTACATCAGAGGCTGGGTAGCTAGTGTCTAAACCTGCTTCTTCTTCATCTTTGCACACAGACTACAATTCCCAGCATCCCTTGTGACTGGATACGGCCATGTGATTAAGTCCTGGTCAGGAGAATACGAGTCACTTCCTTGCCTGGTCCACAACAAACTCCCACATTCATCCTCCCTTTCTTTTCCCAACTGCTGGCTGAATGTCGACACCTAGAGCAACCTTGGAAGCCATGTAATTAGGAAGGTGAGGTCTCTATCAGCCTTGGTCTCTGAATGACTGAATGGAGCAGAGTACTCTGCCCTGCCCCCGTTGTTTGGACTGTATGGATATATTCCCATTGCTTTAACCAGTGTCTCATTTATGGACACTAGACTAGACACAATTTTTTTAATCTTCCCTGCACTAACATTCTTAAAGATCATTAGATAATTAATGAGCTTAGAATATTGTTTGGTCCACTCCTGCTTGATCAAGATGTACATCTAGTGCAGTCAATCTGACAGGAACACAAAGCTAGAATAGAACAGATGATGGTGACAAGGCTGAGAATACTTTGCTACTGATAGACACCCTGTTGAAATCTCACTTTGCATACTGAGTACACAGTGTTGGGACCAGCTGGAACCTCAAAGCCCCTCTGTGGAATTAATCATATTACTGCGTAGAGCACTAGACAATTGCTCCATTCAAATGTCACTGATGTCATGTGAAAAAAAGCCTGATGGGTTCACATTTGGCATTCATTAAGAGGTAGTGGCTGGAATTAGTTAGAATCCTTGATGATTAATCTGTGATATGCATGGCTACAAATGGTGCTCGGCCACTCAGCCAGATGTTTTTTATGGATCCTTCTGAAGGACTGGGGCATGTCTCAGAAACCATTTGCTTAGTCATTTAACTAGAGTGCTTGCTTTTGCCAATAGCCTGACAGTTTAAAAAAGAATAAAAGCCTGTTCCCCACTGGAAGTTTCTGGAATTTTGCCATTATCATTACAGACAGCGCTCTTAGGAAATTCCAGTTTTATGGCTCTTTAGATAAATGGAGTGTGAATTTTACTGTCAGGAGAAAGCACTAAAGAACAAAGTAATAAAAGAGAGCAATAATGCAGTACCATGCTCTTTAATATCCTTCTTCAAAATTAAATATCGATTATGATTTTGCAACTTATTTTCAAGCAAGAACTGTTGAGTATTTGAGCCTCTGGACCTTAGGGTTGGTGCTGGGATTATGGTGAAAATGAATGCTTCTTAAATTGAAAACACTATAAAATTCCCAAAGGTAATCTTGACACTTCACTTTATTTCATGTTTTTTAACAGTGAAAGTATCATTTCAAATAAAAAATCCTTGCCAGTAGAGCTCATACCCTAAAAGGTAACCAATTATTTATTGGACTTTCTTTGATACAATGACATTAATTTAGGAAAGATTCAGAAATCAGCAATCAAAAATAACATTAAGATTTACCAAAACCAATATCATTTATTGATATTAAAATATGCCATAATCATTAACGATTACTTGCTTTTTCCACAAGTAATTAGGAAGCATTTGAGTCTAAGAATGGGTGGGCTAGATATTTTCATAGCTATTCTTGCAGTCACCCAAGAGCTAGCTGCATTTTAATGGAGAAGCTGACTATATATAACTTGTGAACACACTGATACCCCCTTAGATAAAAGGTTCTTCAGAAACCACAGAATGCACATAGTTCCTTGAAAAAAAAAGGCAAACATTTTCCCTCGATTCTATCCTGGTTACCTAGTATGTCATTTCCTTGATGATTTATAGAAACAAGCTCTATCCCCTTGCAATTCCAAGTATCTTCCAGATCGTCTCTACTGTTATAGCTTATATTCTCTCAAATACCATTGGAGAGGCTATACAATACACACCAGACATCCTCCTTCACAGACTCAGGGTCAGGCATACAAGACATATGGCAAAACAGCCTCTCTGCACCGCCTTCTTCAGCTCTTGTTCAATTTATGAAAAGCTGTAAATCAGAGTATCCTTTAACTCTTTTCACATTAGTAGTTACAACAAGGAAGATGCTAAGTTCTTCTTTTTCATGTATAGTAGTTTGTATATGTTACTCCCATACTCCTAATTTATCCTTGCCCCTCCCCTTTCCCCTTTGGTAACCATAAGTTTGTTTTCTGTGTCTGTTTCTGTTTTGTACAATATATAGATTCATTTGTATCATTTTTTTTCAGATTCCACACATAAGTGCTATCATACAATATTTGTCTGACTTCACTTAGTATGATAATCTCTAGGTTCATCCACGTTGCTTCAAATGGCAATATTTCATTCTTAATAGGTTTTTTAAATTAAAATTTTAGTGTACAGAAAAGTTGCAAAACATTGCTCTTACTGTTGTTACTGGTTTTATGGAAGTTGGATAACCTTAACACAACATAGAACTGGACTTCACAGTTAGTACTTATTTGGGCAGGAAAAATTACTGGTCATACATCAGCAGATCAGTGAAAGATAATTCCTTCACAAATAATGGCATCAAATGTTAAAGCTAGTCCTATCAATCAATGGAGTGAAAAGGCAAACTACAGAATGGTAGAAAATATTTGCAAATCAAATATCAGATGAGTTAATAGCCAGAATATATAAAGAACTACAATAACAAAAAACCACGTGACTCAACTGAAAAACGGACAAAGAACTTGAATAGACATTCCTCCAAGGATGATATAGAAACGTCCAACAAACATATGAAAAGATGCTCAACTTTACTCATCACTAGAGAAATGCAAATCAAAACCACATTTTCACCTCACATCCACTAGGATGGCAACTATCAACAAAACAAAACAGAAAATAACAAGTGTTGGCGAGGATGTGGAGAAATTGGAATTCTTGTGCACCAACGATGGGAATGGAAAATGGTGCAGCCACTTTGGAAAACAGTATGGCAGATTCTCAAAAATTAAAAATAGAACTATCATATGATCCAACAATCCCAATTCTGGGTATATACTCCAAAGAATTGAAAGCAGGATCTTGATGAGATATTTGCACACCCATGACAATAGCAGTATTATTCACAATAGCCAAGCGGTGGAAGAAACCCAAGTGTCCATTGATGGATGAATGAATACATACAATGTGGTATACACACACACACACACACACACACACACACACTCACACTCATACATACAATGGAATACTATTCAGTCTTGAAGAAAAAGGAAATCCTGTCACATGCTACAACGTGGATGAACCTTGATGACATTATGCTAAGTTGAATAAGGCAGTCACAAAAAGACAAATACTGCATGATTCCACTTGTATGAGGTATCTAAAGTAATTAAATTCATAGGAACAGAAAGCAGAACGGTGGTTTGTAGGAGCGGGGGCAGCGGGGAGGGGAAAATAAGAGTTATGATTTAATGGGTACAGAATTACAGTTTTGCAAGACGAAAAAGTTCTAGAGATCAGTTGTACAACAATGTAGCTATACTTAACGTTACTCAATCGTACACTTAAAAATTGTTCAGTTGGTAAAATTTGTTACGTGTTTTTTTACAATTAAAAACTTAAAAAAAATTATAAACAAAACAAAAGAAAGCACAGTCCTTTTGGCAAGTCTAGGAAACCACAGTTATGAAAAGTCCCTTAGAACCCTATGGCTCCAAAGGCAGGGTTAGTTGCTCTTCATCTGATCAAAGCAACTTTAAGGTAATGAAAGTTATCTTTTACTTTCAACACCTCTCCACAATTTAACTCAAAAAGCCATAGCTCCAATATGTTTTAATAACTCTGAGGTTGTCAGGCACTTTTCCTTCTAAAGCTGAGTGAACAATAAAGGGACAAAACTGAAATCTGCTGAGAGTAGAACTTAAATGTTCTCACCAAGAAACAGATGAATGAATAAATGGGTGAATAAGTTAGTAAGGTGATGGATGTTCATTAGCTAGAGGGGAAGAATCCTTTCACAATGTATATCAAATCACCAAGATGTACACTTTAAGTAGCTTACTATTTTATATGTCAATTATACCTCAATGGAGCTGAAAGTTTAAAAGAAAAAAGGAACATAACTGAAAATGTTTACTTCAAATTAGATGTCTGCTCCGGCTCCGGGGAATGGAGGACCTGGCCCTGGCCCATCTTACAAGTCCTCTTAGTGTGAGCCAGAGGAGAGGTCCTGCTCCAAAGCAGAGGTCCTTTCTGCTGCTAACTGTTCACCTTCACAGCCTTCAAGGTCAGAAACACCCGAGTCCTCAATACAGTTTACTCTAAGAAGAATGCCCTGGAATGCTTAGTAGATGAACGGAGATGAGGACACACAGAAGTTAATTATGCATTTAATATCAAGGCGGAAAAGTGCATGTATTCCTAAGCCCCAAGTGGTAAGAGAAATCTAAATCCCATAAAATGGCACTGTTGCTTCAGGAGATGATACTAGTTATCAGAACATGGCATAACAAGGCAGTGACCCTCATTAACGACTCTCCTCAAGGCTACATCCCCGCACTGATTCATCAGAGTCTGAGTCCAAGTACATGCGATACTCATAATGAAGTATGGATGGCATTCGGTGCTATGCAACTGAACCCTTGAGTCAAAAAGAAAAGATAATAGATATGATAAATAAATAAATATTAAATAGAAATAAATATTAAATATAAACAGACACAAATTTATATATAAATTTAATTTAAAATTAAATGTAAATTAGATATAAAATATTAAAACAACGAAAGCAATGTATTTTGGTATGTACTAAGAAAATAATTTTCAAGATATTTTAACAGTGTCACTTCATTTAACAAGGCTTCTTCTGTGTCTCTTACACGCAAAACATTGTACTAAGCCGTGGGCCAGGCCTGGGGGAACAAGCAAAGCTAAATAACACAACACAATAGGGCAGTTAAAGGAAGAGCTTCATCACTGGGTTGTGTGTAATGATGTCTTAAAAGATAAAAGGTTTAAAAAAAATGAGAATTGAGAGGTGGGTGAAAAGCTGGGAGGGCATTTAGGACAAAGAAAGTAACATAAACAAAGCTGTAAAAGTATCATTGCTGTACTTTATAAGTTTCTGGCATATAATAGGTGCTTGAAAAGATCTATTGAATGAATGAACAAAGATGAAGCTCCACCAGCCTCACTCCCAGCCTTTCACGCTCCCATGCTTTTGGCCTCAACCCAGTATTTAGCACAGATGAATCAGCACCTCATTTATTTCCTGCATACAATTCTTTTATATGACATAAGAAGAAATGCTATATAGCAGGGGTTGAAGAAGAAATTATATACTGGCCGGTTGTCCTTATTTACTCCCATGGAAACAGTACTCTATTTTTAAATTTTTTTTTTTATTTTTGGCTGATTTGGGTCTTTGTTGCTGCGTGCGAGCTTTCTCTAGTTGTGGCGAGCGGGGGCTACTCTTCGTTGCAGTGCGTGGGCTTCTCATTGAGGTGGTTTCTCTTGTTGCAGAGCACAGGCTCTAGGTGCGCGGGCTTCAGTAGTTGTGGTGTGCAGGCTCAGTAGTTGTGGTACACGGGCTTAGTTGCTCTGTGGCACGTGGGATCTTCCTGAACCAGGGCTCAAACCCATGTCCCCTGCATTGGCAGGCAGATTCTTAACTGCTGCGCCATGAGGGAAGCCCCGGGTATTTTTTTTTTTAAAGTGATATTCCACTCAAGGTTTTTTGTTTTTTGGGTGTTTTTCTTTTTTGTAAGTAAGATCACTTCTACTCATCATCTTCCTACTAAATCATCCCTTAGCTTTTTAGAAAGCATAAAAGCTAGTGCCCTAAATGTAGTGCAGATCACTCAAACAGCCAGCATAAATTAAACTACCCTAAGTTAAGTCAATGCTTCATCACTTATAAAGACTAAGAGACCAAGAAGAGTGTTTACAGGGAAAACTTTAAGGTGTGGATAAGCTAATAACAAGAGACATCAATTTCATTAAGAGAATTTGGAAGAAGACAGAAAACATAAACAGTCTGATGAGAATAACAGATCTGCATTTTCCTCTGAAGGAAATGAAATAGTTCAAGGTTTGGAATTTCCAAATTACTTTCAAGGCGTTTAGTCCCAGTTTCCCAATAAAATAATATAATTTATTTTCTTTCTTCATCATGTAAACAGAAGCCTGAACCATTTTTGCAATAGACTGTTAGATCAGAAAAGCATTTTTCCCAAGATAGAAAGTTAAGGAGCTCAAGGCCAAGGACTAAATTACTTCCAGCTGTAAAAGTTGATTTCATTTTTCCTGGGAAAGCTGGTATCAGCGGAATTCAATGCCATTTGGGTAACGTCTAAGAAAGGACTCATCAATGGAAGATTAACAATGCAAATGCTAGTGGGCCCCCTGGACACATAGAGAATTAACCATAGTCTTAAAAAAATTTAAGTTCCCACCTAGATATATCTATGCTAGAGGGATTTACCTTTCAAAACAGCCAACACGCAAACAAGCATATACACTAACAAGCTGAAATATAAATAACTGTTTATTTGCTAAGTTAAAGTACTTATAGTTTATAGAATTTAAATTCTATTTGTAACACATGCAGAGAAGGGACACTCTATCTTGGACCCCTACCCTGAGAAATCTGGGATATCGCGTTAGTCCCCCTGATGCTTCAGGTGAAGAGAATGTTTGTCTGATTTTCAGGTCCCAGAATAAAATTCCCAAAGAGGGAGGATGAAGACTTCTCTCCATCTCTGGGAAACACACTGGAGACAGTTGGGGTGTGTGCTATACACTGGGATATTCCTTAGAACATGACATTTGGTGGCATCAGTTAAATATCTTCCACCTTGTCCAGAGGACTTAGTCCAAGAAATCAAGAAAGAAGGCTGAAAAATTGACAGAGCCGGCAGCTTCTTTTGGTGCTAAAGTCTGAATGTTTGTGTTCCAAAATCCACACACTGGAATACTAACGCCCAGCGTGATGGTGTTAGGAGGTGGGGCCTCTGGGCCGGGTGGAGCCTCATGAAGGGGATTTGTGCTCTTATAAAAGAGACCCCACAGAGCTCCCCAGCCCCTGCTACCAACTGAGGATACAAGAAGTCTGCGACCCAGAAGAGGGCCCTCATCCTATCACGCTGGCACCCTGATCTAGGACTTCCAGCCTCCAGAGCTGAGAGAACTAAATGTCTGTTGTTTATAAATTACCCACTCTGTGGTATTTTGTTACAGGAGCCCGAATGGATTGACATTTGGGGACCTAATAACAGCTGTCCAAAGAATCTCTTTCACATTTGATGGCAGTAAGAGCATAGAAATGACTTAAAACAGTACGAGATTGGCAAGAGGAATCTGGAGAAGCACTGACAATGGCCACAGAAGCAGAAAGAATGAACAGGAATGGGGGCCACCTTTTCCTACTGCGGGCTGAGGGCCTCAAGTGAGGCCCCCAAAACCAGAGGAGGGAGAAGATGACCAGTAGCAAGACGTGGGCAATAGCCAAGCCCTTGGGGAGAAGGGAGGAGGCTCTGGGGGGTGGCTTGAAGGTCTTATGTGGATGACAGATTCAGAGTTCAGGAAGTTGAGCCCCTATAATTGGTACCCAAGCCCACCCAACACACTGTCTACCCTTAGGAAGGATGCAAAAGCCCAAGATGCATCTGTGCAGTGGGTGGGAAAAAAATGTGGGAATAACAGTTTCAGAAAACAAAGTAGAGGTGCTTGGAAAAACTCCCTGCACTTCTGCTTGTGGTTTGCGAACACGTATTGGAGGAAGATATCCCTCAAGAATCTCTTTAGTGAAAAGCAGGTGAAATCCAAACAGGGAACACAACATTATAGACATTGGTATGAAGCAAGAGATAACCTAAGATCAGTTTCAATGGTTAAAGTTAGTGGGTGATTCGCTCAGCAGGGGAGAAAGGGAGAGTAAGTGCAAACAAAGGACGACAGAGGAACTGCACGCAGAAATAATACCCTCACTCAAACCCACGATACAAAAAAATTATACTTCTCACATAAATACAGAGCTGCACCTGGCCCAAAGTCCTCAGATGCCAATATTCTGTAAAATACAATTCGAAACCTCTGACCAGGAGAATTTTTCAAACATATTTCCTTTGTGGGCTGTTTTAGCATAAAAAAAAGTTCCATGGATTACTTTTGCTTGCCACTGGGAAGAAAAATGAAGAAAAAGAAAACCACCACAGAATTAATGGAAAGTACATCACTACTTCTGAGGAGATGCCAATAAGATGATATTTGCTTTAAATCAATTATGTAAGAAAATAGAAAAGAACTGAATAAAGCTTTCAAATGTATAGATTATATTATATAGATGAATTATAGTATATTATATAGATGAATACTATAAGTAATATATGACATTAAAGCCTTGGACCATCTGCAGAGCTACCATGAACTATATCTCAAGAAGTAAGTCTCTGATGAGTGCACTTCATTCTTAGGAAATGACAGGCCCCACAGATAATATAAGATCTAACTTATTTTCAAAGAATGTTTCATGAAGGTATATCTTGATAACTAAAGAATTATGTATATAATTGTAGGTCTCAACGGGGCTCATACTAGAAAGATATCTACTTTCTCTATGAAAAGTCAATGATTCAAGAATATTAAATCATCAGTAAAAATTAAGCAGGTATTTATTGGACATGTTCTGGCAGCTGACATTTGCAGTTCACCTTCCTATAATAAAGTGAGAAAAAAATCAGTAAAACCCAACAACCTCCAGTGAATCAGAGAAATTCAATTTACTTAACAGCATCTTGAAGGAAACATTGTGCATTTGGAGACTGTCAGTCTCACTGCCATAAACTGTTGAGCTTCATTTTATCTAAAGAATTAGATTGTTCAAGACAAACAAAATTTTAAATTAACCAGATTAAACAAAGGGCAATTCAACACCTCCAGGTCTCTCTACTTCGACATCAAATGCCCCTGACATTATTATGAAAGAACAAACTATTCCAAAATTCTGAGGCATTTCAAAAACTGGGTACTTTCTCAAAGTTCAGCTAGTTTCCTGAGTTGGTTTTCTTCCCTTGAGGCTCTTTCTATGCAAGAATGAGATGAGTCTGAAAAAATGCAATTTGGCCCCATGACTGCATTCTTGATTTTTCACTACGTCCTAAAGCAAACAAATCCTAAAAGCTCTAGGACAGCAAAAGATACCAGCAATTGCTACCAGTAACTACAAAACAGAAAACCCAATACCAGAAGATGTAAACCGAAAAATAAAAATCAGAGGCAACTGGTAATTTCTATTGAAGGTAGTGATTCTCATCTCCTGCGCAGATGTTCAACTTCCTTTTCTGATATTCATATATTCACTCTTTCCCTCCATCCTTCACTCCTTCCCTTCCTCTGTGTGTGCTCCGGGCTGGTAGGGATGGCGGTGTCTGTCCTTCTTTCTTTACATCCACATCAAAGGCACATCAGAGGCACACACATAAAGCACTCTCAGGAAAGTTTTTGAAGTCTTTGAACCTTGTCTTCAGCAAACTCTTCCGGGTAAACTGAAAGGAGGGGTAAACATTTCCGGGAAGACTTTGGTAGACTTCTATGACAATCTTTTCTCAGACCAAAATTGCGTTTCAGTGATCAAGTCATTTGGGGGAAATGCTTTGACTTTTTATTGGAAAATACAATCTGAGTATCAGTATGTAAAAAAACATTCAAATATATAAATAATTCCTTTGTGGGTAGTGACCCTGCAAATTAATAACACAGACCCATTTGGAAAAGAAAACTAGAAATCTTCCCAAGATCTGGGTAGGTAACTAGCAAAGAAGAGAGCGCAGGTTTTAAGACACACAAAACCTGGTGTGTTTGTGAAGGAGAGGGGCAAGCCACACAGAGAACTCACTTCTGAGTCTCTCTGATAAAGGCAAGATGTCAGTCCACACCTAAATGACAGCAGAGAAGCGTTTCTAGAAGTTTACTATTAATATGACAATGGGTCACTTTTTTATGCAAGAATTCATTAAGTATTCATCACTCCTACAAATAGCTAAGCAAAAATATTTGTTCCAAAATGCTCAGTAATATTAGAAAGAGGAGGGCCGATTCTAGGCATTCTCTGTCAAATTCACATGATACATGAGGTTTAACATCCTGTGTACAGAAGTTCTGCACAGGGAGACTAAACGTATATAAACACTTTCTTATCAATACATTCTTGGCATCTGAGTCCAGGTTTGGACGTCTATTCTCTTGTGCTGTTAACCAGACTAGCTATGGGTGTTCATGCAGAATTAGATTATTTTAGGAGGGTAGAAAATTGAAGGTTGGAATAAGGGGAAGGGAAGCTACATTGATAGGAATGGCTGAACATTGGTTGGGTGGCTCAGTCACCAGCCGGTTTCTGACTCCAAGGAACACAGTGGCTTGCTTGGTAATCATTCCTTTCTGTATTATGAAAGAGAGTCAAAAGAGGTCATCCTCCAAGTGAAAGTATGTGCAGAAGTGAAAATACTACTCAAGATTCATGGACCACAACCTTGATTTCAGACCCGTAAAATAATCTCCCCATCCTCAATACACATGCAACAGTGTTAAGGTTACCTGGAAGGATCAGAGAGACTCCAAAACAACCAAAATTTGAGAAGCACTTAGGTTCTTTACATTATCTCATTTAAGCCTCATAACATCCTTGTGCGACATGTAGTAGTTTTGAAGTCAATATATTCTGTGGATATCGATCAAGATTTCCTTTTCTTCTTTATGTAAATTAAACACACATATGCAAAGTAACCCTACATATTTCCAAAGGATGCATGCATAATTAAGACGATAGAGCACACATATCATAGAGGATGGCTTTCGGAAGGGGGAAGGAGTGCACATAACATATAATGTTAGCAAAATGCTTTATTAATGATTATGAAATTCATCCCAATAGAATTCCCATTTTACAGATAAGAAAACCAGTAGCTTTGAGAGGTTAAGAAACTTGTACAAAGGCATTTGGCTAAAAAGTGTTGGTTCCAGGAATGCAAGCCATTTTCTGCCTCATTAAGCTTTACTTAAACTCCTAACACTGATGTACTGGACTAGAATTCAACACTGTTAAATCAAAAAAGGAGACTTCACAGAAACATCTTGTCAAATGGAAGGTCACATCAGCCCTTTCACTCACCAATGTGTGCATGCCAGACAAACTGGATGGGCACTTCAAAATCATTTTCTTCAACACAACAAACCCTAAATTAAGTTCAGTGAACCCTTACTAGGGCCTGACTCTGTTCAAACCACTCTGCTTTGGATTCTGGGTTCTAAACATTTCTAAGTCAATGATTTGCCTAATTTCAAGCAATTATGCTGATGTAGTAACCTATGAAGTGTACAGACCCATTATTTTAATCACTTTTATTTTATTTTATTTTTTTTTTGCGGTACGCGGGCCTCTCACTGTTGTGGTCTCTCCCCTTGCGGAGCACAGGCTCCGGATGCGCAGGCTCAGCGGCCATGGCTCACGGGCCCAGCCACTCCGCGGCATGTGGGATCTTCCCAGACCGGGGCACGAACCCGTGTCCCCTGCATCGGCAAGCGGATTCTCAACCACTGCGCCACCAGGGAAGCCCTATAATCACTTTTAGATAAATAATCCCAATAAAGGATTCTCCTAGTCCTCAAGTATAAATATCTTTAGAATATATTCTATAAGAAATTGAAATTCAGATACACCATATTTCTTGGTCAAGGTCTCCACATGGAAGCTTGAGTTGAAATAGATTACAAATGTAAAGGAACAATGATTTAATAGGAAAGCCAAAGAGAAAGGTTAGGAGATATTTAGGAGATGGATAGGAATTGGAACATTTTAAAATTACAAAAATGCTGGCATTAATTATGATCCTAAGATGGGATTCAGTACAACAGGCAAAAGGTTATCAAATACCAGCTTGTTCTGATTGATAGCTGATAAAGTTTTTTCTCTCTTCCTTATAACTTTGGATGGGGGCTGGGGGGAGCTATATGTCTACAAAGGTTTCAAGTGTTGTCTCCTACCTAAACAGATACTAACACTCCTCTTTAAATAGAAGGCATTCTTTTCTGTTACTCACATTTATGGCTGGTCTAGAGTCTATTCTTTGGTTGCCAAAGTTTGGGACAAGTTATATAAACTTGTTATTGAAGCATTCTAGGAAATACACAACCACAAGTCTGGGAGGAAGCTGCAGAGTAGACTTTGCTTTCGTAAAACTGTACTTTACTGACACCCACCAGGGCCAAAATTGAAGTTCCCACTTGATGAGTCATTGGTTCCATATCTTTGGAAGCATGGCGTATGAAGAATTCTTTTCAAACCGCTGACTGCTTCCTCAGCTTCTGAACATCTGTGTTGCTCTGTTCCCATGACCACTTTTATTTTGTATTTTGCCAGCTGAAGATTAATTCAAATCAAAAGGCAATTCATCATGCTCAGTTTTCTCCACATTTATTTCATTGGTAAGGGAATTACTGCCAGAGAGTACAGTCATGTGGCCTCATAATTCCTGGGCCTAGGTAAGAGGAGGTATGTTTGTTATTCCTTACAAACAGATGTAAGGAAAAAAGGAGACATCTTGTTTGTTTCACCTGGTTTTCAGTACATTGTAGGATCCTATCATTCTCTTTGCCTTTTAAACCCTAACTTTTGCCCTAGTCACCAATTTAAAAAAATGGCCTCTCCTTACCCCGCAACTAAAAGAGCACAAAAAAACAAACTCAGTTTTAAAGTCCAGTTCAGAGTTTCTCAGGCTCATGGGGGCACAGTGTGTGTGTGTTTGTGTGTGTGTGCACGCGCGCGTGTGCTTTAATATTTCACAGCTTGCCTACATCTGAAAAAAATTCAAAAAACATAAATGGGGGGTTGGCTTTCTAAAGTCGCTAGTTTTTAGCTATGTTAAAATGCTGTGACAGTATTCTGAACATGTCAAATGCCTTCAACATTTCCTGCTGAAGGAATTTTGACCTCTTCCTGCACTCCCACAGCTCTCCACTGTCAACAGGGTTTTTATTTGCAGCAGAGAAAGGCAGAGGCTGGCCCTGATCTGGGCTGGTAACTCTGAGCACATTCCCAGAACTGATCAAAGATAGACGCACACAAAGATGGAGACTCATGGGATAAACTTTTCATCATAAATAAATAAATCCAAGTAAAATATCAATGGATATTGGTTATAAATCATTTTACCTTGGGGGAAAAAAAAGAGAAAATGGGAGCCAAATAAAGATTTTTTTAAATGCCCAAATGCCCCCAAAACAAAAAAATCATGTCAAATTCAGTTAAAAATAGACACCAGAAACTTCTTTATACAATTGACTTTGTTCTTGCAACATATGCACAAGAATATCTTCCAGGGATCACAGTCAGAGACAAGTAAGGCTACAGACAGACTGTCCCTGAAAAGGGCCTCATCAATCTTTGTTTGGTAAAGGTACCCTGACTCTTTCCATCTCTCCTTCTGTTAAAATTGTATATTGATTTTTCATCGATGAATTGAATGTATCCTATATTTCCACAGGATGTCATTTTTTCTCTTGTCACTCAAAGGTGGTCAAAGCTGTCACTTCTGTAACGCAGAATTACCCAGGAAGCCCCCTACCAGCAATTAACCAGAAGAGAAGCAAATAGAACAATAAGAGGATGATGCCTGAGACACACAAGGTATCACAGAGAGGACCAGGAAAAAACCCAAACCAAGGAGTTGTGACCCACTTTCTGTAGGGTCTTTAAAGAACAAGATCTACTCCGCACCCTACGTTCACTTTCATGGGCTCATTAATCCATGTCATATAAAGCTGTATCTTATACTCCATGGAAAACCAAGTCTTAAACGGAATCAGTGAAATCTACTTACTGTAATACACCATCACTTGGCTGAGAAAGTGTGGGGACGGAGTGGCAGGGTAATTCACAGCAATTGCTACCCAGGAAGCTAAAAGAAGCTGCTGGAGATACAATGAAATGCAAGGTCTCCAATCAGCTATGCTCTGATGGAATGTTACAGATACAATATTTCATATTCATGGACCACTGGGGAACAGAGCCCACAAGAAGACCCATCTTGGCATGCAGCCATCCAGATGGGTCAGAACTGTGTGTGAGTGACAAAGAACTGGCTGTTGTAATTTTGTGAAGATGAAGAAGAAAGTATCTTTGATACATACAGCTTTGTGGAAGCTACCTAGCTATAACAAGATGACGAAAATCAACATAATTCTTCTCTCATCTCTCACGCTCTCTTCTGATAAAAGCTAAGAACCCGGGTAGAAGTAACAGACTTCCAAAATAAAAGAAGCAGTCAGCCCTGATATTCAGCCACAGGCAGCACCAGCCCAACTGTTCATGGTCGGCACCTATTTTGAGAGACAGGTATTATGAGATATTGTCAATAACAGTTGTGCCTCAACTAAGGGATGACAAAAACCTTAGAAGTATGAAGCAAAGGGGAGAATAGGAGAAGCTAGGTATTTCAAGGGTTTATATTTTGCTAATAGTGAAAAAGGAAGTATAGTCTATCATTAAGTACTAGAGATAACAATTGAAAAGTATAGCCAACAAAATCAAGGATAAGGACATTAGTTTAAAAAAATCTTAAGAAATAGATCTAGAGAGAAAAAAAGAAGTGGCACATTTGAGAGGAAAATGGTAAAAATAAGAGCTGTCAGGACAACAGAATTAAGGGATAAAAAGGTTACTGGAAGAGAAAAAATTTTACGAAGGTTTTAACAAGTAAAGGGTTAATTTCAAGTAAAATTTAAAAATATTAGGAAATGTTTTTTTAAATTAAGACATTAAAAAAATTTTAAAATAAGACCACCATCAAAACCCCAATGGATAAGTGGGTAAGAGATTCAAAAATTTAATGAAAGAGGAAATAAAGTAAAAAAAAAAAAACAACATCCCACAAAACCATTGCTAATGACTAAAGAAATACAAATGAATGGAATTATACCAGCGAATATTTCAGCAAAACTTTTTTAAGGGGTCTTCAGGGATGGCGCGTAGAAAATAAGTAAACTCATTCATTGCTGATGACATTATAAATAGCACTTATCTGGAGAGATATTTGCCAATGAGAAGACAGTAAATATGTTCAGTGACGCCCCAGTTGTTATTTATCTACGGATAAATTTTTTAAAATGTGTATGACACACTGAAAACTAACTGTAAACAACTTCAAAGCTTGTAAATAGGGGAAAGCCATGTATATTACAGTATAATTGATATAACTGAATATTATGCTGTCACTAAGAGGATAAATCAGATTTTTAAAAATGAAGAGATTTACAAAATCATTAAAAGTAGAAATATATATGCAAAATATACATATATGTATGCATACATCTACTGAAGTTGTATAGAAATTACTTAAACTTTCTTTCCCTTCCAGTTTTATTGAGATATAATTAACATATAGCACTGCATAAGTTTCAGGTGTGCAGCATAATGATTTGACTTACATACATCATGAAATGACGACCACAATAAATTTAGAAAACATCCATCCTCTCATCTAGATACAAAATAAAAGTAAAACGAAAAAATTTTTCCCCATGATGAGAACTCTTAGGATTTACTCTTAACAACTTTCACGTACAACATAACAGCAACGTTGCTTATATTTACCATGTTGTACATTATAATGCTAGTACTTATTTAACTTATAACTAACTGGAAGTTTGACCCTTTTGACCACCTTCATCCAATCCCCCCTCTCCCCACCTTCCACCTCTGGTAACCACAAATTTGATCTCTTCTTCTATGAGTTTGTCTGCTTTGAAGTATAATTGACCTACAACACTATGTTAGTTCCTGGTGCACAACACAGTGATTTGATATTTCTATACATTAAAAAATGATCACCATGATAGGTCTAGTTACCATCTGTCACCATACAAAGATACTATGTTATTATTGACTGTATTCCCCACAATGTACATTTCATACCTGTGACTATTTTGTAACTGGAAGTTTGTACCTCTGAACCTCCCTCATCTATTTCTCTTATACCCCCTCCTCCTCCCCTCTAGTAACTACTTATTTATTCTCTGTATCTATGACTCTGTTTCTGTTTTGTTTTGTTTGTTCGTTTGTTTTTTAGATTACACATATAAGTTAAATCATATGGTATTTGTCTTTCTCTGTCTAACTTATTTCACATAGCATAATACCTTCTGGGTCCATCCATGTCGTCGCAAATGGCAAGAGTTCATTATTTTTTATGGCTGAGTAATATTCCATTGTGTGTGTGTATACACACACATACATATACATATATTTATATATACACATACATATATATACACACATATATGTATATACACACACATATATACATACACACACACACACACACACACACACTACATCTTCTTTATCCTTTCATCTTTTGATGGTCATTTAGGTTCTTTCCATATCTTGGCTATCATAAATAATGATGCAGTGAAGATAAGGATGATTATCTTTCTGAATTAGTGTTTTCCTTTTCTTCAGATAAATACCCAGAAGTAGAACTGCTGGAGCCTACAGTAGTTCTAGTTTTAATTTTTTGAGGAACTTCCATAGTGTTTTCCATTGTGGCTGCACCAATTTACATTTCCACCAACAGTGCATGAGGGTTCCCTTGTCTTCACAACCTCGCCATCAGTTGTCTTTTGTTGTCTCTTTGTTAACAGCTATTCCGACAGGCGTGAGGTGATATTTCACTGTGGTTTTGATTTGCATTGCCCTGATGATTAGTGATGTTGAGCATCTTTTCATGTGTCTGTTGGTCATCTGTAGGTCTGCTTTGGAAAAATGACTATTCAGGACTTCTGCCCGTTTTTAATCCAGTTGTTTTTTTGATGTTGTTAACCCCTTATCAGATATATTGTTTGCAAATATCTTCTCCCATTCAGTAGACAGCCTTTTCATTTTACTGATAGTTTCCTTTGCTGTGCAAAAGCTTTTTAGTTTGATATAGTCCCATTTGCTCATTTTTGTTTTTGTTTACCTTGCCCAAGGAGACAGATGCAAAAAAATATTGCCAAGACGGATGTCAAAGAATGTACCACCTATGTTTTCTTCTATGGTTTCAGGTCTTACATTTAAGTCTTTAAGCCATTTTGAGTTTATTTTTGTATAGAGTGTGAGAAAGTTACCAAAATTACTTTTAAATTTATAAATATTATGCTGCCATTAAAAAGATATATATACACATATATATGTATATATAAAGAAATATGGAGAAGTATTTACAAAAATATTAAAAGTCAAAAGATACATACATACACGCATAATATAGTGCAATTATATATACTTATTTTGTAAGTTTGAAACAGAAGGGAGCACAAAGAAATGAAACTAGTTGTGGCATCTGGAATGTTTATTATGGGTAAATATTTTTATAATTACAATTCAATTTTCCCCTCTTTTTTATTATATAGGTAGATTTAAGAGAACCCAGAGAAAAGCATTTTCCAATCGACATATTCTAGACTGTAAGAAACCCCAGAAGAAATTATGAGTTTTTAGACCTAGACTGCACAGAAAGGGAGTTATGAAAGATCACTCATATTTGACTTGTATAAGAATCCCTCTCAGTGAGAAAATATTCAAGACAAAACTCAGCCCTTAAAATTTTCCTTTCTCTCTAGAAATATGTGACTCTAAAACTGATGAGTGTAATACTCGATGGTGGTAGATCTGATGTCTCTGCAGAGAGAGAATTCTTCTCACTGGCAATGAGCAAACTTATGTGTGTAATAATTACATACAAATGTACACACACATATATACATACACATGCACTATACATTCACACACACACTCAGTGAATGGCAACCTTTTAAGGTAAATAGACATTGTTAGATAATAGAGTGTATATTCGGGAGAGCTTTTCTGAAAGTGTCAGAGCTCCATGTCATGCCTCTCCCTGCCCTAGCCACTGGCTTAGGGCTTTGACCTTGCTGTTCTTCCCATCTAGAACACTATTTTCCTCATATATTCACACGGCCCAGCCAGAAGTTATATGAAAAATATTAAACAACTGGCATACTTTTGGGAAACAACCAATTAGTCCAAACATCTGGCCAAGCAGAAGGATGCTGGGTGTAAAATCTGTGAAGCTATACAGGCGCCTCCCCACTGCATGCCAGCCTCCGTGCCCTCGCTCCCTTCAGATCTGGGCTCAAATATCATCTCTTGGAGAGGTATTCCCTGAGAGCCCTATCTAAAGGAGCATCCCAGTCATTATCTTGTGACCCTACCTTCCTTTTCTTTCCAATAGCATTTATCATTACCTGCCCATGTATATTATGTATTTCTCTGTCAAACTTTCTATTGTCTGTATTTCTCCTATTATGTAAGTTACAAGAGGGCAGGGGCCTTGCCTGCTCTTCTCAAGGTTTCCTGTGATCTCCGCTTGCTAAATCCAATGGTCAATTCTTACTTCTCATCTTCGAGTTCTCATGAGCAGTTGACCACCCTTTCTTCTTTGAACCCCTTCCCCCCTAAGCTCTAGAACACCAAGAGTGCTTAATTTGCTGCTTCTCAATCACCCTCTCATCTCCCTGACCTCTAAGACTGGCTGGAGCACCCCTGGGCTCAGTCCTTGGTGTTCTTAGCAAGAACCACAGCTTTAAATAACACCTATATGCTGATGACTCGCAAATTTCGACCTTCAGCCTGAGTTCTAGACTCATCTATCCAATTGCTTGCTTGTCATCTCCCCTGGATTTCGAACAGGCATGGCAAACTTGTCTCAAATGCAACTCCTTGCTTACCACCCCCAAAAACATGTGCTTCTTAAATCCTCCCTAGCTCAGTTAATATTCATTTTTCTGGTCAAACCAAAAACCTTAATCTCATCTTTGATACTACTCTTTCCCCCATGCTCCACATCTGGTCTGTTAACAAAATGTGTTGATTCTTCCTTCAAACGATATCCAGAATCCTATCTTTTCGCATCACCTCCATTTCCACCATTCTGGCCCGAGCTGGCATTATATCTTCTGTGTATTATTGCAAAAGCCTCTTAAATGATCTCCCTGCTTCTCTCCTTGTTCTTTTCAATTTATAACAGCACCAGAGCCAGGATGCTTTTGTTAAAACATTTAAGTCAGATCATGTCATTCCTTTACTCAAAACCATCCCAGGGCTTCCATGTCACCTTGATGTCATTAGTCTAAAGGCTCATCTTGTCCTGGCTCCTTGTTATCTCTCTGACCTCACCTGTCACTGCTTCACCAACCACACTGGGCTCCCCTCTGTGCCTCAGACAACTCAGACATGCTGCTGCCTCAGGGCCTTTGCACTTCGTTCTTCTGCCTGGAATGCTATTCTCAAGATACTCACCTGGATGGCTTCTTCATATTACTCAAAGTCACTTCCTTAGTGAAGTCTTACCCAGCCCGTCTACCTAAATTTAAACTTTTCTAGACTATATCACTTATGTAATATTTACTTTGATTCCATTTCCAGTACGCCTAGTTTAAAGCATTTTAATGGGATTGACGAGGCTTGAGGAGAATGCACAGGCCAGATCACAAGAGCCCTGGTGAGCCAAGCAAAGCTTTGACCTTTCCTGGAAGGTGGTGAGGAACCAGCAAAGGCTGTTAAGCAGAGATGTGATACCATCATAGTGGTGTTTAAAAGTCATTATTTTGGTAGTGCTGATTTTTTAAACGAAGCAAGGGAATATCAAACTCTGGCATAAAAAGGAGACCAACAGAATTTTATTGGAGATTTCATGCAACACTAAAATCTTTCTTAGTCAAATAGCTTCCATTTCTATTCATTACTCTATGACAACCTTATACTTTAGTGGTTATGTTCACCGAATCCATTTCACAGGAACTGACGAACTTCAAATTCTTCAACCACTTGGGACTTCACATTAACTTTTCCCCGTAATACTCAAAGTTACAAATATTAAACAATCAGAAACCCCTAAATAAAGCAAGATTTCACATTAACAGGAAAACCTTTAAATATTAAGAAGTATGATAAAATTCTAAGTGACGTGAGCCCACCTGTGGCATGCTGGGAGGGAGCCTATTTCCCCTCTAAAGGAACAGATTCTATTCAACTCCAGCAAATCATTGCCAGACTCCTCTCTTTTCCAAAGAAAAGCCAAAATTCAGATGTTTATATGAAATCTCCCAAGTTTTGAAATATTGACATGAAATCAAACCTTCCCACAATCGCATTCAACTCTAGCTGTGGCAATTTTTGCCATCTGATTTGGGAGCCTGTGATACCCTTTCAGTCATTTACTTACTTGCTAGCCATTCTTATGCCTCAGTTTCCTTAACTGTAAAACTTGGATAATACCACCACCACCTAATAAGATTGCAGTTAGGAATAAACTAAATCATAAATGCAAAGTGTTTCGTCTAGTGCATGTTCTATAGTAAGTCCTCAAAAAAGTGACTATTCTCATGATCAGTTTTCCACTGAAAATAAACACTTGGCATCTGCCCACCTAGAAATCACCAAAGCTTCTGGGTCAATTGAGAACATATCCTGATACACACTCAGTGGAGATCACTCTTCTGAGGGCTGTGCAAATAGGCAAGGAAAATAAGCAGGGTACCTGCCTTTGCCAATAAAACTAGAATGAAGAAGCAGAGTAAATGAGCATTAGGCCAACTTAAGGACATGCACCAAAATTCATGAAATGGATATTAGCAAAACAATACGTAAAGCTGAGAATCTGAAGACAAGGGGGTAATGTGAGTTGGTGGAGTATAAGGCAGGGCTGGGTGTGGGATGAGTCCATACTGAGTAGCTTCCTTAGGAAAATGAATGTTTAGGCAGGTTTCAAAACAGGACAAGAGATGATATTTAAATTGGTGGATATAATGGAAAAGAAAAGTGATGAGGAAGTGAAGGAAGATTTCATGGAAGTCATACAAGTGTGTCAGCGTGCATATGAGAAAGGCTTCCCTGGCTGGAGCAGAGCTCTGGAAAGGGAAGAAGGGTCTTCGGCATTTGGCTATGAGTGGTAGGCATGAGAAGAGATTAAATCTGTCAACAGTGATAAAATGAAAAAGAAAATGAGATAGATGACCCAGCCTCCTTTCCTCTGCTAAAGCTGCCTCTTCAAAATGCTCTCTCCCTCCAAAGGGAGCTGTGTTGAAAATGTGGTCCCTGTAAGAGCACATCGAAAGCCCTCTCTCCCCAGGCAGTGGGAAAACTCTGCAAGCACCTGGTCTGTGAGACAACTGAGATGTCCTATATTTATCTACACTTTTTTCCTTCACTCCTTTTAAAAAAAATCGCACATGTGCCGTAAAAACCACATAATGACATTTAAGGGAAATATCTCAAGTGAATAAAATTACCTTATTTCCCAAAGCTAACATAATTCTTTTCACTTTTATACTTTCCTGTCTAATTTCTGTCTGTTACGTCTACAGATTTGTCAAGTTATAATCATTGTGTATATTCAATTCCATCGTCTATTTTGTTCATTTGCCACGTAACCGTGTCCCCCAAGTTTCTACATCATGACTTATGTCTGCATACTAGTTCATCAAGTTGATGCCCCCCTAATTTGCTAAAATATCAGGCATGTAAATACTGTCTGTTCGTTTCTGTCAAAGAAAATGCTATGATACCCATTGTTTTGCACAGTTTTGTGCTTTTAAAAAATTCTGTGGGACAATTTCCTCAAGATGAATTCAAAGGAGTGGGATGACTGGGCCAAATGGTATGAGCACTTTAATTTCCCTTTAATTCACCTATATTAAAATGAGTATGGTGGTTGAGAGTCCGCCTGCCGATGCAGGGGACATGGGTTCGTGCCCCGGTCCGGGAAGATCCCACATGCCGCAGAGCGGCTGGGCCCGTGAGCCATGGCCGCTGAGCCTGCGCGTCCGGAGCCTGTGCTCCGCAACGGGAGAGGCCACAACAGTGAGAGGCCCACGTACCGCAAAAAAAAAAAGAAAAAAAAAATGAGTATGGATGGATTGTAACTGGCAACTTGGAATGCATAACCAAAGACACTTAGCCTGGAGTGTGATTTATACCAGCTCACACTTCAGTTCTCAAAATGCTCCACGACCTCAAAAGGGTCTGAACACACTAGATATTGGCCATTTAATAGAGTACAATCGAATGTCAGGACATTCCTTTTTTCCTCCCTAACTCCCCCCTACAAAGTTAATGTACTGCTAGTAAAGACATAAGTAGCCACCTTCTCTCTTTGGATAAATTGCTCACAGATATAATAGTGTGTCTGCAAGCCTTGAAATCTAATAAAGAAGAATTAGCTGCTACTGAGAAAGATGAGTGAGGCCTAGCTGTGAACTGTATTAGGCACTAATATAATAAAAGGATGAGGTGAATGCACACATCAAATTGAAACTACAAATCATACACAGTACCAGAGAAACTGTGATAACGAAGAATAAAGTCGAGGTTAGAGAACCTGCGACATTTTATACGACACTATTACTTTAAAATACACGTGAGAAAGAAACGTCGAGGTTATTATTATTGAAGAGCACAATGAAAGTGAAACAACTGTGACCACAGCTTTTAGTTGAGCAGTTGGTAATAAAAAATGCTTTGGAAGGAGTAGTGGTAGGTTTTAATAAAGATGGAGGGCCTTGGGAAAAATGACTAAATCTAGCTTCATGCAGGCAAGGTGCGATGAAGATTGGTTAGTTTTTTGGTTAGTCTCATCAGGATGAAAGAATCAGCCCTGGAAGTTCTCTAATTTCACTTGACCGGCTGGGGTAATACAACACTATTTATTGCCAGGTGCCCAATGCCATTGGTGGGTGCTGGGCACACTGAGATCACGCCTCTATAGTGACAATGTGCAGATCACAGAATGAGAGCATGATACGCTCTGCTTCTCTTGGCCACCCACTCCATGGACTGGTTAGAAAGTAATCTCTTTAGATATACAGCAATCCCCAAGGAATGTTCAACTTAATGGTGCCCTGCATTTGCCAGTTTATAGGCAGGGTGGCAGCCTCTCTCCATCTGGTCCTCTGGCAACACAATCAGCTCTGGTTCAGGGCATTGGTTTCTTGGTTTTATCTCAAATTACTTTCAAGGGACATTATATGTCAAAGGCGACATGATGCTATATGATTCCACTTGCAAGAGAGTGGTAGTTTAGATGTTCTGAAGGGCCTTCTCAAATACTAAACAATCAGCACGAAAAAGCTGTATTGCATCTCTGAACTCATAGGATGTAAGAGAAACTTCTCAGGTGAAAATAAAAGATACACCAGGGCTTGAAAAAGTGGTATTTTCCTGACAGCAAATGCTATTGTCAGGGCTACAGTGGGAGACTAGGATGTGAGGCAGGACCAGGGTGGCAGAGGAGAGCCAGAGAGCCCTTGATTAAGCCTGAGATGCTGGGCAAGGGCTAAAGTGGCCCTAAGTCAGCAAGTCCTGATGACAAACACAAAGAGTCTCTGGAGAAAAGTAACCTCGACTTAGACCTTCTAGTTTTTCACAGTTAACATCAACCAAATCTGAATTCCACCATGAGTAAGAGTCAGCAGAAATAACAAATAACAGAGTTAGACAACAAGTACTTCATATATTTGAATTAAAAATAACTATAGAATGCTTAAAAAATTTTTTAAAAAATTGAATCCCCCAAATAAGCAAGCAATAGGAGATAAAAAATGATTAGGGGATTGAAAAATGGAACTGTCTGGAAAGAAAATTAAGTATTGAAATAAAAATACTTTGCTGATGGTTTCATCTTGAATATACGAGAAAAAATACTCATCACCACTTACCATCTGAGTCCAATGTATCCTTTCATTGCTTATATTTTTGTCATTTTAATAAACTGTAGAAGAGTAAAGTGATAAAAGGATTCAATGTATCCATTTGATAGCTCCAAGAGAGAGTGAGTTTTATTCTATGAAAAATTAGTAAGATTTCCCTGTTTTTCAAAAGAACTCTAAGAAATAATGAGAGTCATAAGCTATTAATACTTACAAATAGTTCAAACTCCTCATAAAAGAAATTCAAATATTAAAATTGGGTACAATGTGCCCTGAGGATTAAATAACCATTTAAATGCAGCTGAAGACAGGATAAGTAAACAGAATAATGGATCAGAAGAAATTACTCAGAATGCAGCACAGAGACCTGGAGATAGAAAATACGCAAAAGAAGTTAGGAGATGTGGAGGACAAACAATAAGATGGTCTAATGTGTATCTAATGAGAGCTTCAAAAAGAGAAACTAAATAGAAAAGAGGCAATATTTGAAGGTATAATGTCTGAGGATTTTCCAAAAGTGATTAAAAAATCCAGAGATACAGGAAGCACTTTCAAAAATATGATTCAAAAATTCATACTTCAAAAAATGCTTTACTCATACACCCCATGCACAGAGGCACATTTTAAAGAAAACATGGTGCATCTTACGTCAGCATTTACTAAATGCCTGAGTCAGGAACCGCTCTAGGCACTAATTTGCCAGAACAGTTCATTATAATTAAGGTGTTCCTCTCTTTACACAATGGAATTGTCGATCCCAAATTTTGCGTAACTTTTTTTTCTTGAATCATATTTTAAAGGTAATGTAGTATATTGCTATTTTAAAATATCCTATTACGTAGCCCTTAATAAAGAGGGGAATCTTTCTATAAAACAAATATTAAGAAATTGTGATTTTCCACACACTACATTTTCTAGAAACAAGATGTAAACACATATCTGTGAAAGCAGCTATTTTTACAGTTGTTGTTAACATAAACTTCAAAATAACACCTAAACACCTGCCCAGGCCCTTAAAATAGAAGGCTGTGGGCTGGTGAGAGAAACATGGCTGAATAGTCAGCACTGACAATCTCCCAAGGTCTTTTTGTACTTGAAAGAGTCTTAGGCTGCCCCTCAGCTCCTTTCTCCTCAGCCTGAGGCCTTTGCAGCACATTTTAAAAACATGCAACAGAGGGAGGAACAACCTTTGCATTCCTCTCTTCCCCTGCACCTAATCCTCAACTCCTCCCTTAGCAGCCAAAGATATGAAGGAGGAAGACAAGGCTCTTCTTCTCAGCTCTCACCCCCTCATACCAGAGATCCCAGGTCTCAGGAAGCGGGTAGAAAACCAGGGCCCATTAAGACTTCTTGGCCTTCCTTCCCTTCCGTACTCCTCATATATCTTTGCATTCCTTTGAAGATCACAGAACACAGGGCCCAGAATTTGACAAAAGAAGAAAATCTACCTATATAAAAGGTATAACTGGATTTAAAAAAAAATTATGCCTGATTCACAACAGTGTAAATTGCTTCAAAAGGAAGGACTGAGCTAAACCTCGACTATCCAAATACTAGCTGTGGGCTCTTGGTAAGTTATTACTTAATCTCTCTGTGTCTCAGTTCCCTTATCTATAAAATGGAAATAAAAACAGTACCCATCTCATAGAGATTTTGTGAAGCGTAAATTAGTACACCATTAGGGTCCACTGTATCCAAATTTAGCTTCTGACTTTGTTTTGAAACAGTAAGTACTTAGAACTTACATATTCCAGTGCCTGGAATATGATAGGCATTCAATAAATGTTAATTTGTACTTTTAAAAAATTATATGTTATATCTCAATCATGTTTTACATAATTAAAATTATATGTATGATTTTGTATTACATATAACTTTAAAGTAGTTTAGATAAAGTCTAGAAGGATATAACCAAAAAGGCTCATAGTGGTTATCTCTGATTAAGGTTAGGGGTAGATTCCTTCTTTCCCATTTTACTTACGTGAATTGATTCTATTTGTCTGCAATTAATTAGCAATACACTTATAAAAAGAATATACCTGGTTTATCTTCAGATTGTATAAATCTTTTGCCTCTTACTTATAAAAAGAAAAAAATTTCATTAAAAAGCTATCATTTTAGTTTGGTTTCCCCAAATACAAAGATGTTGAAAAATATTATGTTTCCTTACGTGACTAAACTACCTTAGCTTTTATAAATAGCCCAGTATTCTGAAATATTCTTTTCAAAATTACTTTTTTGAAAAACATTATTCTTACAAAAAGACAGTAAAATTTCTTTAGCCAACATGTGTTTGCTCATATCAATGCAAGACTTTCCAAAATCCTTATTGGCTCTAGAGAAAATGTAATTGAACAATATTCCTTAAGTTTCAATACATTTGATGGTGTTGCTGTTATACTCTTTATCAGAACATCACCAAAAAATTTTTTGTTTGCCAACGTGAAATTTGTAGTTTAATTCCATACAGGAAAGAAACAAACATATCACAACCACTGATGTAGGTGTCAAAATTAAGCAGGGATGAAGGGAATACATTGTCCGATTGGAGGCTCGCAGAGCCAAAGTGGGTTATTTAATTTGAAAATAATACGGGATTAGGTATCTCAACCATTCAGATTCTCCAGTTGGGTATTTCTAGCCACCCAGACATGACGATGGTGATAGAAGCAACTAATTATAGTTGCTAATCAAGAGTAACAAGGGAGGGGCTTCCCTGGTGGCGCAGTGGTTGAGAGTCTGCCTGCCAATGCAGGGGACACGGGTTCGTGCCCTGGTCCGGGAGGATCCCACATGCCGCGGAGCAGCTGGGCCCGTGAGCCATGGTCACTGAGCCTGCGCGTCCGGAGCCTGTGCTCCGCAACGGGAGAGGCCACAACAGTTAGAAGCCCGCGTACCGCAAAAAAAAAAAAAAAAAAAAAAAAAAAAAAAAGAGTAACAAGGGAACAGATGACTGAAAACAGATCACTGAAAAATCATTCTATTTGGTTTTAGAATGAAGTTGTGATTCATTTTGCAAATTTGCTCTCATTATTCTGGGAGTAAGCAGTTCAGTCACGTGCAGAGAAATTGAAAGACACTGGTCAGTATTCAATTTCTTTTTTTAAAACCATAAAGCAAATAATTCACACTAAGGTAATTAAGAGCACAATGCTTTTATTTGCTTTCTCTGGATGAGCTTTGACATTGGAAAAGAACCCAGAGAAACAGTCTGCTGATGAATACATCTCTGGTTCTTTAAAACACAGTAAGTGCCCATACAAGCCTGCTGAACAGTCACTGAGCTACTGCAGGCCTCCACCCCACCCTTCCCATGCACCCTTTCCTGCTGACACACCCCACTGCCTCCCAGGGGACTTGCCTGTGTCCTGATAACCGCTCACCCCTACTACATGCATCAGCAGCCCCTTCGACAGAGCCCAACTATTCTGGTATCTGCCCTCCTCTTGGACCTGGCAAGAGTCCAACACCCCTCTCTGGGCATCCTGCCCACCAACAGGACCAAAATCCTTTTCCTCCGAAAGTGGTCGGTGTGCAGACTCAACTTCACTGTGTAGGACATGATAACTCCAAGTGATTTCTCCTAATTAAACCCAACATCACTTTTCCTTTGATACAACTGAAATAATTAACTCTAAGCAACAACAGGAAGGCCCTATGGCAGTGATTCCATGAACTACCAGATGAAACAAACCTGTGCACAAAATCAAAGGTACATCGCATCAATAAACTGTGTACACACAATTTGTGTTCTGATCTTGATACGTCAAATAGATGCATTCTTATCAAGATGACTGAACATCTATTTTTCTATATATAGAAGATGTGGTCCTACGGGAAACCTTTGATAACAGGTTTCTTATTATAAAATTACTACATATTCATCGTTTGAGAAATATATAAAGGAGGAAGAAAAGGAGAAAGGGGAGAAGTAGAGGGAAGAGGAGAGGGAGGAAAACTCTTAATCTCACCATCCAGGGATAATACCGTGAATATTTTGGTGGTTTTTTAAAATTGAGACTATTATATACCTTCTGATTTTTAGTCTGCCTTTTCCCACAAGATAGGTTGCAAACATATTTCGGTCAGTACACAATCCTTACAAAGCTTTGAGAGCAACAGGAGACAACATTTGCCCCCATCCTGGATCGAGTGGTTTGTTCTGCTCTCCCCACTTTAAACCCAGCATCTTCCTCTGGCTACAAAGTCTGCTCTGCAGGCCCCGTTCCTTCTCGGCAGCTCCCTTTCTTACCGAGGCTTTCTTGGCCACCAGCAAACCAGCCAGGGGGCCGTACATTTAGCTAAATAACTTATTCCTTAGTCTCCTCACTTGTATTCTATGACCCTCTGATCTTTTTTGGATACAGACTTCAATGATTTGGGTTTTGTATCATTTCCACAAAGTCTAAATATACTAGGTTAAAAAAGCTGACTGATCAATCAGCAAATGGAGAGTTCTCTTGCTGATTTTTCAACCCTAGTCACATTTTTAAAAATTGTTTTTTGAATTTTATTTATTTTTTATACAGCAGGTTCTTATTAGTCACCTATTTTATACATATTAGTGTATATGTGTCAATCCCAATCTCCCAATTCATCCCACCACCAACCCCCCCACCTTTCCCCCTTGGTGTCCATACGTTTGTTCTCTACATCTGTGTCTCTATTTCTGCCTTGCAAACAGGTTCATCTGTACCATTTTTCTAGATTCCTCATATATGCGTTAATATACGATATTTGTTTTTCTCTTTCTGACTTACTTCACTCTGTAGGACAGTCTCTAGATCCATCCACGTCTCAACAAATGACTCAATTTCGTTCCTTTTTATGGCTGAGTAATAATCCATTGTATATATGTACCACACCTTCTTTATCCATTTGTCTGTCAATGGACATTTAGGTTGCTTCCATGACCTGGCTATTGTAAATCATGCTGCAACGAACACTGGGGTACATGAGTCTTTGAATTATGGTTTTCTCTGGGTATATGCCCAGTAGTGGGATTTCTGGGTCATATGGTAATTCTATTTTCAGTTTTTTAAGGAACCTCCATACTGTTCTCCATAGTGGCTGTAACAATTTACATTCCCACCAACAGTGCAACAGGGTTCCCTTTTCTCCACACCCTCTCCAGCATTTGTTGTTTGTAGATTTTCTGATGATGCCCATTCTAACTGGTGTGAGGTGATACCTCACTGTAGTTTTGATTTGCATTTCTCTAATAATTAGTGATGTTGAGCAGCTTTTCATGTGCTTCTTGGCCATCTGTATGTCTTCTTTGGAGAAATGTCTATTCAGGTTTTCTGTCTATTTTTTGATTGGGTTGTTTTTTTAATATTGAGGTGCATGAGCTGTTTCTATATTTTGGAGATTAATCTTTTGTCTGTTGATTCGTTTGCAAATATTTTCTCCCATTCTGAGGGTTGTCTTTTCATCTTGTTTATGATTTCCTTTGCTGTGCAAAAGCTTTTAAGTTTCATTAGGTCCCATTTGTTTATTTTTGTTCTCTTGCTGATTTGTTTTCAACTACAGAGTCATATTTTTTTAATTTAACAAAATGTGTGCTTTCATCAGAAGATTAAAGGTTTTATCCCAGTGCCCAATTTCCTGTATTTCTGTGTAGAATTCATTCTAGTTGCAGTTTCCATACATTTTGCAGTAACTTTTTCCTAATGTTGTAAAAGTTTCTGTTGAATATCATCAACTCTTTATTAAGATTTTAGGTTGAAATTTTAGCTTTACCTGTATAAGCAAAGTAAGATGAAAAGCTGAGGTAATTTACCTGGAAATCTGAGATTTAAAGAATCTGGCTATTTTGGGAAAGTTCACAAGTTAATAAAACTTCATCTTTTATCTATAAAGTCACACCTTAGAATAAAATACATAACTTTAACATCTTTAGTGTTCATATTTTTGGTTTCTAATATTCTCAGCTGATTCTTTTAGTTTTCAAAGAAGAAAAGTATTTGATGAAATTTAAAATTCACAACAAAACTTCCTTAATATTACAAAACTCTGAATATATGCTTTGCTAAGTGAAGAAGTAGTTCTATCTTCAATTGAGTTATTTGACGGTAAGCTGACAAAAGAAGTAATCTAGACTTATAAAATTTTATTGAAGCTTTCACTGTATCATATATTATTTCTAAATAGCTTATATTTCAATTCCAATAATTCTACATCTTATTGAAAACACATTCATCTTCATGACTGAGAAAACTGGCCATAAAACTCTATTATATAAAGTTTATTTTAGCTTAGGAGATTCTATGGGTTACTATAGATAATTGTCCATAATATGCTTACTACGAATAACTGTCAAATACGTGATAGATAAATCTAAAAATAAACATAGATATCAAGAGTAAAATATAAGTACCAGGGGTGTGGGGTTGTTGGCCTTACATTTGTGTTATCTACTAATGTAAATTATATCAAGATATAAGAAATCCAAAGGAAAATAATGATGCTTCATATCGACTCTCTTATGCTGCTACAGCATGGGTAGCTGTAAGATCACATAAGGTCCTATAGAGATAATGCTGGACTAAATTGCCATCTTTTATGACTGCGTGGAGGTTTCATTACTCTTTCATGCCATTTCAGAAAATAAATTTTGGGCTAGTGAGCTATCTGCTCACACCTTGGGTACAAGTAAAATACACTCTTAAAGGATGCTTGGCAAAAGGAACTCACTAACACTAAATATTTCCTAGTTTTATATGGTAGCAAAAGAAATGATTCTTTACAATAATCATACCAGGGGCATGCACTATTTTAAGCCCAGTACGGTCCACAATAAACAAAATGCAGTACGTGTGTTCTAAAAGATGGGAGACATAAACACAATACACAATAGTGAGAAGATGCCATTGAACTCACTGTAAAAGAAATCTGACTTATCTTAGAGAAAATTAGTTACAGTATAGCGAAGAAAAATGTCAATAAATTCTTATCATTGCTTCAAAGAACTCTGGCAAATGTAGGCTTACTTTGCCTGGAGAGCAGAGAGGCCACCACACGTGAAAATTTAAGAAATAAAAGATTCATAAAAATATAACACAAAGTATTTTATCATACTTTAAATGAGTCATTGGCAAATCTGCTTATTATAGAATATTCCACCTACTCCTGAAAGGATCTGAATTAAGCAGGCTGTACTTCAACTGATATAAATAAACCAAATTTCAAAAGTAAAGGCGATGCCTCCCCAAAGTATATGGAGCTTTTAATTTACTGAAGCATTTAAGAAAAGAGAATTCATCAGATAATTATGAGCTGAAAACTGTTATAAGCACACAAAATACTTTTCTCAAATCACCTGTAGCTATCTTTTGATTTCTTAAAATTTGAAGATTTGGGAGACGGATTTATATACTAGAGTAGAAAAATAAGCTTTTTAAAAGTGAAAAAGGAACATGAAATATATTATGCCCAAGGTAAAGTGAGATATGAAAGGGAAGTAAGAAAAACTATAGTAAAAATCTCTTTTTTAAAGGCATTGGAATAATGAGTTTTCCTTTTGAGTTTTTATGTAAAATTGTTATTGTTTTAAGTTTCTTCATATTATAAAAGAAATACACAGACACAGACACAGACACACAGACACACACATGGTATACATGCGTATAAAACACTTAGGGTGCAAAATCGCTCGTAATATTACGCTTAGAAGCAGCACCTTTGAACGACATGGCATCCAGCCCGCTGACCTTGAGCCTATGCATTCTTTAGATAGTTGAGATTCTACTGTGTAAGCAATTTTGTATTTGTTTTTTTACAGATAATGTTATATTTGTTGTTTAAAAAAAAATTTGTAAAGAATTTTAATGACTCACTCATTCATAAATTTAAACATATAGACATTGCATTAAATGAGTCATTAGCAAATTAGTTTATTTATAGTATATTCCAGCTACTCACAAAAGGATCTGAATCAAATAGATCCTACCTCAATTGATAGAAACCAAATTTTAAAACTGAAGAAACTGCCTCCTAAAAGGACATGGATTTTAAATTCTACTCATGCATACAAGGTTTACTTAATCATCTTCCTTTCTGTCCTTACAGTTATGTAGGTGTGTCAGAGTTTTTATTTTTTAATAAGTAAATGCAGGCAAGTATCTGTGTACATAAAGCAAAGTTATTTCCTTATGATAGAGTCTCAAAAGTTAAATTTGTAAGATAAATAATATGAATTATTTTTAAAGTTCTTAATAAAAATATGCAAATTGCTTTTCTGAAAGATTGTGCCACCTTACACTTCCACCAGTCACAGGTGAAAAGTGATGGTTTGGAGCTGACATTGTTTTTAGTTCTTTAAGAAGGAACTGACAAAACTAGGGCTATCAGTAAAAACAAACTGATTATTTAGAACATGCTATAGACAAGCTATTATGCTAGACTCCAGAGACACAAAAATAAATATAATATTCTTTCCTTCGCAGATTTTACAGACTATGACAGTTTAGAATGTGCATGCGTCCCTGTGTGTGTGCACATGCAACTGTTTGTGATGGTTGGGGTGTTTGTAACGACAAAAATTGAATAACCAATAGTCATACTCTTTATTTTAGTTGAAGGTTTTGGCTTTAGCCTTTCTTGCTCATTGAACTGTAAGAACTATTTATAAATGAAGACATGACAAAAAGTCCAAAGCAACTGATTGGTGGCTCCACAAGCAGATTTTAATCAAAGTTAAAAAATAGACTCCCTTGATTAAACCAAACAACTTCATCATTTCTTTTTATTCTTCCTTTTTACTTTTTAAGCTCTACGTAATAATCATAAAACACGCATCGAACGTTTGCTGTGCGTCAGATGCTATTCTAAGCACTTAGGATAGTTTAATTTACTGCTGGCAGCACCCTTATGAGTTAAGAACTATCAATTCCCTCATTTTACATCCAAGAAAACCACTTAGCTACTAAGTGGCAGAGGTGCGATTTAAATCTTTATGGACCAAATAAAGAAATGCACACTAGGTCTGCCTACTACAGAGTAGGCACTCGGAAAATCTTAACCATCACTGGCTATGCACGTTTCTGTTTTGACCGACAGGTTGTGAATACCGTGAGGTCAAGGGTCATATCTAGAATATCTTGAATGTGGCTTTCCTCCATTAAAAAACTGATTAGTTACATTTCCATTATAATCACATTAAAAAAAACCAGTGACACAAAATAAAAGACAAAACCAAAAAGTAATAATGTGGAGGTGGGAGTGGGGAGTAGACAGTCTCACTCAAGGATTATTGGTTGAAGTAAAGACAAGGCAGAGGATTTGACACTGCGATGTGGCTTTATAAGCTACAGGTTTAATAGCCTGACAGTTCTTAAATAAGTTCTCTGGACATCACAGGGCTCAATGTTTCCTGATCAACCTGCTTCTCTAGTTTCAGCTATGAACACTTGCACTTGGGTTACTGTGGCAGCCACAGGCTTGGGATCAGTGTGTGAGAGGCAGAGGCAAGAAAGGAAAGTGCCAGAGAGAAATATACAACATAACGGAATTCCTTGAAACTATCTATGTCTGAATGTTTCTGACCCCTCTCAAAACAGGAGAATACTATTTAAAAATACTGAAACAGAAACAGTTCCTAGAATTAAGTATAGGAAAAAAACCCTTGCTGTTGGTAACATACTTCAAGTTTTCTATACAGTGGTTGTTAGGTAACCATTAAGAGATGCCCCCTAATGAAAGGCGAACTTTAAAGGGCGTGGATTAGCGTGTATACGCTCTAAGAAGAAATTCATTATAATTCACTCTAAAGATAAACTAGATAATAATAATTTAATAATATTTAATAATATTTCTCAAGAGGTCAAACACTGGAAAAACTGGCCTTGATATCCTTAAGACAACTGGGGTATGAGGCCAACGTTCACTCCAATTGTCTATCAAACTCCAGGTCCTTCAACACGTATGCCCTCCATCTACATACACAAAGTCATGCAACTTATTCAATACACAGGATCTCCCAAATAGAGATGGTGTACAGCTAGCATATCCATCTCTATCTGGATGTCGAAATTGGCTGCAATCCAATATCTTTCTACAGTAACTTCAGAAAAGGCTTGATTTCCTGAAGCTGCTCTACCTTGCAGGCATTCTCTCTGCATGGGTAGTTTCATCTTCCTAATCTTTTCATTGTGATTAACTTCTAAGCCTTCTCAATGTTATTTGATTCATCCGATCCAAGCATGTTCAATTTGGAAAGGAATGAATCAGCATGAACTTCCTCCTCCTATTGTTAAATTATTTCTCCTTATGACCCTTCTCCTCTGGATACAGAAATATTAGAGCAAGGTGCAACTGTTAAAGGCTATCATTTGTTTAGTGTGTGTGTAAAAATATTAATCCATTCCTCAGTAATCTGAGGACTCCACAAATTACACTTTACATTTCGGAAGCGGATATCTCCGTCATCTGCAAGGTCGGCTGATTCTTTGCAGCAATATCAATGTTTCCTTTCCATGGAGAAGGTGTCAAAAGGGAACCTCAAACTGTGAACAAGTGAGCCAAGAGCAATTCAGACACTGAAGCCTAATCTAAAAATAGATACCGATGCCACCTTTATGGAACTTTTTAGTTTACACTTCCAAAATGTTTTAGACACAAATACAAATAACATCTTGATACTAAAGCGGTTATCCATGTCAAGAACTCACATTAAAATTTTTTATTTTAAATCAAGCATATATGTTCTAAAGCTTTCTAAAGCAAAGGATTAGAGCACCTTAGTTAGCATTGTGCTAGGACAGGTTGTGAAACTAAATGGTCTCTGTAATATGAATTCTATCTGAATACTTCTACAAATTTTTGCAAAGCAGATCTTTCCCCAAAACACTAAAGACATACAAAACCACAAAACATAAATAATGTAGAATACTTGGTTGACTACTGTAAATTAGTGTAAAGTTGAATTATTAACACTGAATACCCACTATATACAACATGTTTTTAAATAACTTCAGATTAATTACTTGCAAATAGATCATCTTTCCTAATTCAGTTTTCTCACGTCATTGCTTTAATAACATAAAATAATACGTTGTTAGAATACTAATTGCTTATTATTTGTAAAAGAATGTGTAATAGAGTGATTGAAGTTGTCAATCTTTTTTTGTAGAAGTTTGAAGTCATCCTTAAGCTATTAGCATTCTAAGCCAAATTTTTTTTCAGAGAGAAAACAGGTCAGTCCTATCAGAAGTACCACAAATAGATCAGCTTTACTGCAGCTCCAGTAGAATCCAAATAGATCAGCTTTATTGCAGCTCTTGCAATGAGCTGACAGGTTATTTACTGGATTCATCAAAAGACTGTGGCTGGCTATGTTTATATGGTAAAAATAATCTGACTAACATGCAAGAACCAGAAGCATCTAGACTAAGCATTTAGTGCCTGTCTAGACATGGTCAAAACCAGAGACGGGGTACATGTTGATTAAATTCAGGGCATGTTATTTCCCTGCTGTTGAGGAAAAACATTCTTTGATCTTAATGATCTAGATTGGTTTTCATGATCAATCGATATCACCACATAATTATTTGGTTATTTACCAAATGACCTGACTATAAATTACTAAAAGGTGGTCTTTTGAAACTTTCACTTTTGATTCATGTTTTCAAGTGCAGAGAGAATAATTTCTCATAAAGGCTTTTTATACTAAGATGGAAAACATCTCAAAAAGCCCAGAGAAAAAGCCAAATAAAAGAATTTTACAATCATCTAGGGATACAGGTAAAAATTAAGGATCTCTATGGCAAAATTCATATATAAGACACTTTTCTGCCACTGGGATAGAGTTAAGAGACATTCTTCTAAATGAGCTAAATTGGCTTCTATCGCTTGATTTTTTTATGTAACAACTTTTAGCACTGAGATCTAACAAACAAAAAAGTATTTCCCAGGTTATTACTGGTGAATTTTGTCTTTTAAAAAATGGAATAAGAAAACTGGGTAGTGGGATATGGTCAATAATACTGTAATAACTTTTCATGGGGATAGGTGGTTACTAAACTTAACGCAGTGATCATTTCATAACGTATGCAAATGTCAACTCACGATGTAGTACACCTGAAACTAACATTATACTGTATGTCGCCTATATTTCAATTTAAAAAAAGAAAACAGTGTAGCATTTCCAGTTAAATTCTGAAGAGTTGAAGACTTTGAATACTTTTGCATTATTGACAAGAAAAAATGGAAAAGAAAAAGGAAGGAAAAAAATAAAGGAAGGCAGTGAGAGAGGAAGTAAGAGGGGAGAGAAGGAAATTTCTTGCTGGAAAAAGCAGGCAATATTTGGCCTAGAGTTGAATTAATTTAAAATATGGTTCAAATCTAAACATGCGGATTCTGAGTGTGATAACATTCTCTATGAAAATACAGCACTCTATGCCTCTTGAAAAGACAAGTGATAGGAGGCACAGGAATAGTTTTATGGGTAACAGAGTCACCTACACACTTTTAGGAAGTACAGACATTTTAATGGAAAGACATCAGGATGGGAGCCTTGTTCTTTCAGAATAAAGGCCATTCGCCACTACTGAAATCTTGACAGCACTGCATCTGTACAGTCCCAAAGACCGAAAGCTATAGTGTCAGGGTTGACACTCTCTGGGTAACACTTAGTTGTTATTTTTTATGGGAGAAGAAAATCAGGTATCAATACAAATGGGAGATTCTACCATATTTCAAGCAACTTCTAAGGCAGTGCTATTCAAATTTCACTGTGCCTCTGAACTGCCTAGGGGTCTGGTTAAAATGCAGATTCTGATTCAATAGGTCTGGGGCCTGAGACTGCATGACACGGCTGCTTCTGCGGCATGAACACACTGGGAGCAGAAAGAGTCTAGGGCCTTAGCACTGAGGACCCTTAACATCCACAACCATGCAACAGTGTCACAGGAACTGTTGCCACGGGTAGAGTGCTTTAGATGTTGAAAGGGACAGATAAATGTGCTTTATATTATGAAAGGATGAAATTTTTTGCTACCCACTGACCACTTCTGGAAAACAGAAACTGCGTATCACAAACCTCGCTTGTGGCTGAGGGTCTCTTCAGAGTCATTTCACGTTGCCATTCGTTAACAGAGATAGTACAGAACGATGGAGATGCCAAAGTCTGCCTCTCTAGTGTTTCGTAGTTCGGGCATGTGTGTTTTCAGTGGGACAGAAAGGAAAGAGTCACATACGTAATTAAGATTTATCTTTATTAAGTTGCTTTCATTGAACATTCTGTGTAACGTCAAGTGATATAACATCTGTATCCCACCAAGCAGTGTATTAAAAAGGCAATCACAAATACAATTGCATTCAAAATAGTTTTTGTATAAACATTTGAAAACCATAAATTATAAAACAGACAGATATGAGAAGTGTTCATTTACCATCCCTGCCCCAAGCTAACATCAATTCTCAATCTGATTTTTACTCAGTGCATCACCATGACCCATGAGCAAGACAGCATCATAACCAGTTTGCCTCCTTCTTGCTGAATCATCTCTAAGAGTCACAGCCCCAAAGCAAAGAGAGCTTCAATACTTGAAAACAATGAATTTACATAGTTTCGAATCATTCCACCTTCTACACTGGAAATTTCTCCCTGATGCTTCGTATTTGTCAGTGTCTTCCACGTTGCCTGATAGGTAAGCCAGCATCCCAGAGGACAGCCCACAATGGTTCCATTATCTGTGATGCCTCGGGCATCAGGACATTGTATTGGTCACGCTGCCTGCTCAGCGGTGATGTGATTCACAGGGGCTGTGGCAGAGCTACGGACGTGGGACCCAATAGAAGAGGAAGAAGCAGCACCTGAAGTGGAAACAGCCTTGAATAGGGAGGGAAAGGGCCCCTCCAAGGCTGCAGCTTGTCTCTTTCAGCTTCCTGGGAAGAGCCACGGAAGGCGGCAGTGACTGTCCCAGAGACAACGAACACAAGGGGGCACTCTTGAGACCTGATGGGGCAGCACCACCTGTGCTCTCCTCCTTACCTCTGCTCTGATCCAAAACGAACATCTTAGGCAGTCCTCATTCCCAAGGCAAAATGTCAGAAGACCAACCCTTACCTGCCCTCTGAGACCCTTGTGCCTCAGTTTCTTAATTTTTATAACATAGCAATAATCCCCACTCCCCACCCCACCACTCCCAGATCATGGGGGATGCAGAATAAAACGAGGTAACATGAATAAAAAGACTCAGGAAGGAGGAAGGACTATGTTATTCATCATTATTATCATTTCTCACAATACTTCTGTTTCTTAAATGTAACACCTGCATTGCTACATGGATTCTTTTTTAAAAAATATTTATTTGGCTGTGCTGGGTCTCAGTCCTGGTATGTGGGAACTTTAGTTGCTGCGTGTGGGATCTAGTTCCCCGACCAGGGATTGAACCGGGCCCCCTGCACTGGGAGCGCAGAGCCTTAGCCACTGGACCACCAGGGAAGCCCCGCTACATGGATTCAAGGGGCCAACGGACGCGTGGTGCTCAGTGAAAAAGCCTGGGGGAAAATGGCAGCAAAGTCTAGATTTTAAATTTAAATTCCACGTAATTCTTGTTGTTTGTCTGACCAGCCAGGCCTGGTGCACATCTCTACGACTCGAGCTCCGTGGAAGACCGGAGTTGCAGGTAGAATAGTAGTTTTGGCAAAGACACGATGGATGAATAGGGCTGTCCAGGCTAAGAGAGGGTGAGGGAGGGGTTCTGGGAAAGAACTAGAGGCTGGGTGAGGCCTGACAGAGTGTTCAGCTCAGCCTGGCCAGAGTGAGGATCTGGAAGCGAACGACTGTTCCTGGGACCCTCTCCATCCTGCACTTCTGCAGCAAGTAGAAGAATCTGGTAGTTTGAAGGCAGTGAAGGAAGACATACCCAATACATAGGGACCACGGTATAATGCATTGTGATTCCTGATCTTGAACTTGGAGAATACATTATTTTAAAAATAATCCCCAGTGAATACAATCTGTTAGGAAGTGGCTGATGTTAAGCAACACCCTTCCAGCAGAGAACTGGGTTTTGGCACCATGCAAATCCCAGTCACAATGGCTGGCACGCAAGTCGGGCCTAGCTGGCTGTGTGGCACGACCGCAGACTGTTGACAAGAGAGGGCAGGTGTGTCCAGCAACCAGAAAAACGGGAATCCTGACAGTCAGGATGTGAAGTATAATTGCTTTACAATGGTGTGTTAGTTTCTGCTTTATAACAAAGTGAATCAGTTATACATATACATATGTTCCCACATCTCTTCCCTCTTGCTTCTCCCTCCCACCCTCCCTATCCCACCCCTCTAGGTGGTCACAAAGCATCGAGCTGATCTCCCTGTGCTATGCGGCTGCTTCCCACTAGCTATCTATTTTACGTTTGGTAGTGTATATATGTCCATGCCACTCTCTCACTTCGTCCCAGCTTACCCTTCCCCCTCCCCGTATCCTCAAGTCCATGCTCTAGTAGGTCTGTGTCTTTATTCCTGTCTTACCCCTAGGTTCTTCATGACCTTTTCTTTTTTCTTAGATTCCATATAAATGTGTTAGCATACGGTATTTGTTTTTCTTTTTCTGACTTACTTCACTCTGTATGACAGATTCTAGGTCCATCCACCTCACTACAAATATCTCAATTTCGTTTCTTTTTATGGCTGAGTAATATTCCATTGTATATATGTGCCACATCTTCTTTATCCATTCATCCGATGATGGACGCTTAGGTTGCTTCCATGTCCTGGCTATTGTAAATAGAGCTGCAGTGAACATTGTGATACATGACTCTCTTTGAATTTTGTTTTTCTCAGGGTATATGCCCAGTAGTGGGATTGCTGGGTTGTAGGGTAGTTCTATTTTTAGTTTTTTAAGGAACCTCCATACTGTTCTCCATAGTGGCTGTATCAATTTACATTCCCACCAACAGTGCAAGAGTGCTCGCTTTTCTCCACACCCTCTCCAGCATTTATTGTTTCTAGATTTTTTGATGATGGGGCTAGATGCCTCTATCAGTCGGGGTCATGTTTGAAAAACAGAAACCACTCTAAGTATTTCAAACAAAGGAAACTGGTTCGCCAGGCAAAGATGAAAAGCAAACAGGGGAGTTTGAGACAACCTAGAGATTAGCCTCCACAGGAAATTCTACCACTCCTGGGACTGGGGGAATCAAAAGAAAGAGTGTGTTACTAAAGCCCAGAGGCTGGGGCTGGCCTGTGAGTTCTAGAACCAAAGGTAAGGTTGCCCAGTGGAGCAGAGCCATGAAACGGGCTAAACACTCTGGGGATGCCACCCAAGGCAGAATGAGAGAGAGAAATATCCAGGCTTCTCCTGCCTCTGCTTCTATCAGTGCTTCCCATTGCCATACCTTCCCACAAACCAGATGGCAGGGGAACACGGAATACTCCCTGGGATACAGGGAAGGGCAAGGGATGCTGACCGGCAGATGATGGAGACTAAGACTTTAGCTCATAGGGTTATCCAGTTAGTTAACCCCTTGCACTGATCTTACACACAGCAGACGACCTGCCAAATACCATCTGTTTAGTGAACAGAGACTATTCACCAACCAGCAAATTAAGTATTCCATTTCCCCTGGCAGCTGAATTTCTGACTGTAAATTAACAAACTGGAACTCTTCCGGCTGAAACATCGTCTCCCATGAGTTTTGTTATTGCAATTCAATCTCTCTGAATGAGAAGTCAAGATCTTGGTCCTAAAAATGGAATCTAGACCAAAGTTGCCCAATTAAGGGTAGCCCTGGTTCCAGGGTTGACTCTACGGTAAGGATGGGCAGACTTTTTCTGGAGAGTCAGAAGGTAAATATTTTAGGCTTCATGGGCCACATAATCTGTTGCGTACTCAGTAGACTGCTCAACTCTGCACTATAGGGAGAAAGCAGCTCTCAGCAATGCCTACACAAATGTGCTGTGACTGTGTCCCAATAAAACTTTACAAAAAAGGGTGGTGGGACGGATTTGGCTCTCAGGCTGGGACAGTCTGCTGACCCCTGGTCCAGACCAATGTCAACCAAGTAAAGGAAGCCCATCTTGAAGTAACTCTCAAAATGAAGCAATAAGTAGCTAAAAATCTGAGGGTATGGCTGCTATCCATTGCTATTTACTAATTGGAATTATACCCTTTAATCTCAATCTAATAAAAGGTTCAAATTTTTACTACATTTTCCCCTGAACTCCTTTATATTACAGATCACTCAGAAAATCTCTTTAGTTTTATTTTGTCTCAGAACCATTTTTATATTCATATGACTTTTGACTTACTGCTTTTCTATACAATTTGAGTTGCATCTAATTAAAATAGGACTTTAAAGAATTTTCCATTCTGCTTTTCAAAATATTTTCATTCCTAGTACTTAAACAATCTGCTGTCATTCCTTTCTTTTTTTTTCCTTATGTAAAGTTTGGTGGGAAAATCTCTAGCATAAGAACATTTTCTTTCAAAATACGTTCTTCTAGATATGTTTGAAAACTGGTGATACTATCTACTCAGCTGTTTTCATAAAAATGTATAAGAATATACATTCTTAATCCATTAAAAGATTACATATCTTTTATAAAATTGCAAATAGGAACTACTTTTTAAAGATTTCTTTGAAGTTTTCTAAAATTGCACAACATAAGCTGACATGCATAGGTTAAATTATTTCCAGTCCTTTCTAGACTTTGCAAACTTTGCTCGAATGCCTTTTGCTGTTTGCCATTTGCTCCAAATTCATTTCTCTCTCTACCAGTCTTTAGTTAGGCCTACTTCCCATTTCTATATGAAAAATGCTTTTTTTTTTTTGAAAAATGCTTTTTTAAAAAAAATAAAAATAAATTGTACCAGTGATATTCAGTTTTCCTTTGCATTTTCTCTTAAGATAGAATGCTTGCTGTCTCCTCTTTGACCTAGAGCACAAGATGAGGCCACAGATTCTTAAACACAAGCTAATCTGATTTGACTTAATCCATCACTCAGGGTTTGCCTCCTTATCTTCACAGTATGTGTTTTTCTGTCAAGGTTTCAAACTGGCCTTCCATTCTTCACGTATTCTTCCTCTTGCAAAATTTATGAGCACCTTTACATGGGTGGACCCTGACTCTCTGTTCCTGACTTGTTTACACATCAACTTTGAAACTTTTCTTTTGTCAAACTGGCATTGTCTGTCTGGCCCTCTTGAGATCTTTACTTCCAAGTCTCTGATGAAAAAGAAAGACACATTGCCCATAAAGCACTAACATCATTCCCCAAAAGATTTCATATGATAAACGCTACACAAAATTCTTGACAATTTTGCTTATGTTTAGATATTTAATACATGGTAGTGAGCGTCACTTCCTTCCCTCGGTCAAAAAGATCCCATGTGGAGGAGGAGAGCTAATTCTATCAACACGCCAGTCACCTGAGGTCAGCGGAATTGCTATTTTTGCCTCCCAAATCCCAAAATGTAGGTCTAAGGAGTATAGTGTGTGGGTAGAAGCCTGGGGCCCTGGTAAAGTTGCCTGGCCGAGGGCTGTGTGCTCTTTAGCTGCACCTGTTACACTTCCTTCTGCTATATTAGGACAGAGGAGGCAAAAAAGGGGATGGGAATCAATGAGTTATGCCCATTCAAAACAAGAGGGGCTCAAGAGAAATGAAAACATAGGTCCACACAACAACCTGTACACGAACGCTTATAGCAGCCTTATTTACAATCACCCCAACCCAGATGTCCTCAGTGGTGAATGAACACACACACTGTGGCACATCCACAGACAAAACTGCTACCCAGGAGCCAACTACTGATACACGCAACGACAGAAATGAATCTCAAATGCTTTATGTTCGGTAGCAGAAGCCAGGTGCAAAAGGCCACAGATTGTGTGATCCCATTCATACAGCATCCTGTGGTCGGAAAAGATACTTGATACAATTTCAATTTTCTTAAATTTACCAAGGCTTGATTTGTGACCCAAGATATGATCTATCCTGGAGAACATTCCATGAGCACTTGAGAAGAAAGAGTACTCTGTTGTTTTTGGATGGAATGTCCTATAAATATCAATTAAGTCCATCTTGTTTAATGTATCATTGAAACCTTGCGTTTCCTTATGTATTTTCATTTTGGATGATCTGTCCATGGGTGAAAGTGGGGGTGTTAAAGTCCCCTACTATGATTGTGTTACTGTCGATTTCCCCTTTTATGGCTGTTAGCATCTGCCTTATGTATTGAGGTGCTCCTATGTTGGGTGCATAAATATTTACAATTGTTATATCTTCTTCTTGGATTGATCCCTTGGTCATTATGTAGTGTCCTTCTTTGTGTCTTGTCATAGTCTTTATTTTAAAGTCTATTTTGTCTGATATGAGAATTGCTACTCCAGCCTTCTTTTGGTTTCCATTTGCATGGAATATCTTTTTCCATCCCCTCACTTTCAGTCTGTATGTGTCCCTAGGTCTGAAGTGGATCTCTTGTAGACAGCATATATACGGGTCTTGTTTTTGTACCCATTCAGCCAGTCTATGTCCTGGAAAAGGCAAAACTATAGGGAAGGAGAACGCCACTGTGGTTGTCAGGTGATGGAGGTGGGGGAAGGATTTGACTACGAAGTGGCAGCACGAGAGTATTCTGGGAGGTGATGGAACGCTTCTGTATCTTGATTTTGGTGGTGGTACATGACTCTTGTCAAAACTCATAGGATTGTAAAAAAAAAAAAAAAGTGAATTTTACTTACTACATGCAATTAAAAAAATAAATGTCAAAAACTTCTTTTAAAAATCAAACCAAGAGAGGGGAGAGCCTACTGGCTGCAGAAGCAAGAACAGAGGCCCTGAAGATTATATTCTGCCACTGTTGTTTAATTAACAACTTGGGGAAGATTCCCATCTTCTTTTCCTGAAGTTTCCCCTCCCTGGTGAAGCGTGACCAGCCAGGCTGGTGTTCTCACCACGTGTCAGGATCCGTGCTTGCAGACGTTCTGCTTACCCTGGCCTTGAGTCCTGTTGCAGACAGACCAGCCAGCCATCCTCTGTGGCTAGAGACCTGGCCAGGGCTGGGCTCTGCTTGGGGCTTTGTCCTGCTCGCTTCTCTGACCACTGAGGTTAAGTTGTTTCTCTAATCTAAATGATGGAGGCTTTGATTTTTCTTGCAGCAGCTTTAAAACAAAACAAACAAAAACCCAGCAGCTGTTGCCTGCGTCAGTCTCTGAGATTTCAGTCAGGGAAAAATGAATCTTTTTTTTCTTGAAACCTAAGTGTCCCAAGGGAAGCACAACAGTCTGCTCTCAATTTTTTATAAAGTGTAATCATGCTCTGAAACTGAGAAGGCCACACAAATGGCATAAATCGATTTTCTGAGAATTTATCCTGTTCCAAAATGAAACCCAATGCTAGTGAAGGATACCTGTACTTGATGATTCCCTGGGGCCAGCGGGTAAATGGTGAAGCCTGACAGGGTTGTCCTCAGCCAACATGGGCTTCAATTAATGAAGGGAACAGGCATCTATTTTCTCCCCTCTGAAATCTCAGAAGTTAAAATCTCAGAAGGCCTTGTGGGATTTTGAAAAGGTGTATTTGGAGGGGAGGGCCTCCATTTTATAAACTTTGCTGCTTTGCAAGGGAAATGATTCCACTGTGTCCCATGTTTAACTATTACTAGGCTTGCTTTCAAAAGCAGAGGGGATTGTGTCTATAAACAGTTTTAAAAGGAGTTTAAGATTAAAGATCGGTTCTAAAAACTCTCTTCCAGTTCAAATGCACAATATCTCTGCACAATTCACAGTGATGGCATAGGGTTAGACAGTGCTATTTAAGGAAGAGTTATCTTGTTTCATCATCTCTATCAGTTCTGTCAGGTTCTAATAGAGACAGTTTGTTACTAGATGTGCCTACTTCACTGTAAAACATGATAAAGGGTATTTAGCTGCTGTGATGCATCTTAGTGTGAAGACTGGAGAGGTCGACTCGGCTAAAAATGTTGGTTTTCTGCTCTCCCCAGTCCCCAGCTACTTGCATTCAACACACCCTATCCTGTTTTCAATGATCTTAAAATTAAGCCTTGCCTTTAACAAGGCTTAATTTTGGAAAAACATTAGGCCAGTAAAACTCCTAAGAAAGTCAAACGGCTGCTTTGATCTTTTTCCTTTCTTATTTTCACGCTTTGAGGAGCTTATATAGTGATCAACTGCTAGAGTGAGACCCCCTCAGCCCAAATTTCAGTTCCACCACTTAACAGTCGTGTGAGCTTGGGCAAGTTACTTAACCTCTCCGAGCTTCAATCGCCTCATCTGAAAAAAAGGAATGGTCAATACGAGTACTTGTCATGCAGGATCACTGTTTTTTAAAAAAAGGTAAAATATAAAAAGTGCTTAGAACAGTGCCTGTCATATAGTAAGTTCTACAAAAGTATAAGTAGTTGTCATTGTTGTTATTAGGTGAATATCTGCTGAACAACACATACAGTAGTGGAAAGAGAATGATTTGGGGGGGGGTGAAACAGACATGACCTTAAATTCTACCATGTATTACCTGCATGTCCTCTGAGCCTCAGTCTCCTCATCTGTAAATGGGGCTCATAATGCCTATATAACCAGGACTGTTATATACAGATTTAATGCCTAGCATTTAGCTAGCATCCTGCTGCTGTATGGTAGTAATCAGAACTGTAGGCTCTGGAACCAGAAAGCCTGTGAGACTCTGGGGAAACTGCTAACCTCCCTGAGGTTCGGTTCCCTTTTAAGGAAATGGCCATACACGTAGTACTGAGTTCATAAAACTGATGCGATGATTATATGAAATAAGACCCATAAAGCATAGTCAGGCCTCAGTACACATTGTTTAAAATTATAAGACAGTCATAGTTGCTCCTCTCAGAGAGCCAGCATATATTATACAGGAAACTGGAAAAAAATATTTCTAGTTTTAAAAGATATATTTGGGTAACTTTTTAAACAAAAAGAAAAAATGAAAGAGGACTTCTCCCTTGGAAAACACCTCTTCCCAGTGAAGCCAGATGAGTGGGCTGTAACAGGAAGATTAACCTACAGCGGCACATTAAATCTCTCCAAAATCTGTCATGAAATCCCACTGCCTCTTCTTTCAGTAATCTCTGAAATCTGTCCTCTCCCCTCTTCCTCTACTGCTAAATTCTCCCCTAGATTACATGAAACAAAACATCTAGTTCATCATCAAATTTGAAATCACCTGTCTGGATGTGGGCTACTCTGCTATCTTCACCCCATCCAGGACTAGCTGCGATTATCGATTTACATTTCCCTTTCTCATTGTCAAAATGGGTCACTATGACTGCTTAAAACACGTCTTTTAATTTCTTAATTAGCATCATTTGATATTCCTTACTCATCTCAAATATGTCCTCTTTTCACAAACATCTCCCAGGAAAAGTTCTATTCCGTGAAATATCAACTACTTATCTGAAATTGTATCTTTTTCCCCCTTTTCTTCCGCTAAATAAATGATATTTGTGAGAGAAAGGGCAAGGCAACGACATATCAGCTGGTACAATCTAAGCTTAGCTCTGTGAAGCGCTTTAGAATTAGTCCTCCAGACAGGCTGACAGGGATGGCAGAGACAGGGATACAGGGCTGCACATGCCCATCAGGGGAAGGAAAAGGTACAGGGAGGCTGGGACAGGAAGTCCCCAGGAATCTCTCAGAAGGCAGGGGTGCTGCCAGGGGTGGAACAGTTCCCAGGCTATGGGTGAGAAGTCTGATGACCAAATAGGATCTGCTCATCTGACTGTGGATCTAGTGACCTCCATGGGGCTAGCCACAACCACACTGAACTTGAGCTTGTCACCGTCAAGCAGCAGCAGGATTTCTAAAATCCTACCGTTGGGTACGTGGCCGTCCCGAGTCACAGCACTCCCAGCACAGCCCTAAGTCAACAGCCGTCCAGATCACCTGCTGCTTTGTCTACAGCCTTCATGGCTGTCAGCCCCGAGGGCACACACACTGTCAAGTGCAAGCAACCATTACTGCCAGAACAGCTTTAACGCTCGAAGTCTAGAAAAGCAGGCCGGGCTAAGGACATGCCAGCATTTGGGGAATTCCACTTTATTTTATGAACAGCTCTATCAGTCATTAAAATACATGTCATGTAGATGTTAGCTGAGCTGTTATTTTGAGCTGGGTAAATTTTCTCTGCTTTCTTCCTGTGTCTTCTCTGAGCTCCCTTCTTAACTTCATCTGCCAAGCAACTCACTCTAAGCAAAGACATCGCAGAAGAGGGCTTCTTACGGCTATCGATAGAGAGCAGGAAATAAATGAGACAACGGAAACGCACGCTGCCCCCAATGGAAGCACCTGAAGACCTTTTGCTCCAACTGCACAGAGATGAAAAAACAGCATTGTCAACCAAATCTTAGCACGGGAGGGCTTTTGTGTGTTCCATACTTAGCAACTTTAGATTTATGAGATTTTCCTACTACAGGAGTTGAATTTTTATCTTCCAAAATTTATTGGGAAAGAACCACCCGAATAACACCTAAAAGCACCATGTAGAAAAATAAGCAAAGACAAAATAGAGGTCTGTGGGGTTCAGGACTTTTTAGAACAAAGTAAGAACTGAATTCTTCTTCTGTGTGTGTGTGTGTGTGTGTGTGTGTATGAGAGAGAGAGAGAGAGAGGGAGGGAGGGAGGGAGATAGAGAGAGAGAGCGTATGTATGTCCTTATATTTAGAGAGAATAGATTGATAGTGTTTTCTAAAACTGATTATTCCTTTAGAGACGGGCAATTTTCATTCCTTTAGAGACAGGCAATTTTCATGTGAGTTTTAAAGAACCACTTAAACTGATTTCTTCACTAGTATTCGCAAATGGTCCCACTGTATATCAGTGGAATTGAAAACCTTTGTTTTCTTTCAGATTTTGGAGAATTCTGCTTAATTTTCAAAACCGTCAACTGTTCCACTCACGCCCCAGGGTTCTCCGAACTTTACGGTCACTCTGCATTCCCTACTGTTTCACCGTCAATGTATGATTATGTGTTTGTACCAAAGAAACTGAAGGCTGTTTGCTTCTCAAAAGCACACTTCAACTTGGCCGCGTCAGTTAAGTGCTCAGTCTTAACACGTGGGCCGGAGGGACCACTGAAGCACAATAATTTTACCTCCAAGTCCCTCTTCTGTTCTGAACTCTTCGGAAAAAAGGGACTAAAATAATCTAGAGCGTTACACATATTATTGACTATATTCCCTGAAGGTTTTTTTTTTTTAAGCCTAAAATCAGTGTGCCTAATAATTGAGGGATTAAACAGTGCTTCCGAAATCACTGTGGCACTGCTGTATACATTATGGGCCATGTTTTCTGGAAACAACATAACCTTGAAACCAGTGCCCTGGGTAATGGAGTGATTCAGTTCAATTACTGTTCAACAGTCATAGGCACCATTACTGGTTTTTCTAGCGTTTTCTGATTGTTCCGGTGTTCATGTCCTGAGATGATTTGGGGGCAGCTTTTCTTGTGCTCCTGACCCTGACTTCCTACCTTCCTTGCCTCTGCCTTTCTAACTCAGTGCAGGAGGGAAAAAAATGAGCCTAATCAAGTGGGGTGTCTGCAAAGTCAAGAAAGAGGATAAATTTAGTTTTAAGTAGTATGTTAGGTACATTTGCAAATATCACATTCAGTATGGTTTTCTTCAAAAACAGGTGAAGGATCTCTACATTAAAGCAATGGGTACAACAGTGAGTCAAAAAAATACAGCAATACACCATTTTTCTTGTACAATCTTTTAGACCCTCTCTTGACACTCATCATGTGCTCTAAAAATAAGCTTCCCCTATGTTTTCTGACTTTTAAGACACTCAGTAAAAGGCATACTCCTAATGAACTGTCAGAATGGTTCATGAAGGATGGTGAATCCAATAAAGGTACTACACGATTCCCCCTTATGCCATAAGGTGATTTCTCAACAACTCAAAAAAAGCAGAAAGAAATAACCAATTCTTTTGAATTTGTATAACTAGGAAATGAGATCCTTAGGTATTGACTTTTTACCATAAGTAGGAAAAAGATCACCAATAACCATACTCAGAAAAACCAATCAGGGCTTCCCTGGTGGCGCAGTGGTTGAGAGTCCGCCTGCCGATGCAGGGGACACGGGTTCGTGCCCCGGTCTGGGAGGATCCCACGTGCCGCGGAGAGGCTGGGCCCGTGAGCCATGGCCGCTGAGCCTGCGCGTCTGGAGCCTGTGCTCCGCAGCGGGAGAGGCCACAACAGTGAGAGGACCGCATACCACAAAAAACAAAAAACAGAACAACAAAAAAAACAATCAAATGACTTGCTGAAAATGCCTTGTGCTCAAGGTCACAGTCTTGATCCTAAATATTTTTTCTTGCCTACCTCCTCTTCCTTTTCTACTCTGGCTTAGAACTATCAACAGGTTTGATTTACAGGTTGGGAGTGCTGCTTTTAGTGAGGAATTTTGGTCCTGCCTTGTCTGGAAGTTACAAAGCTGAAGTTACAAGAGGTGCTGAACCAAACTGAGACACAGCATCATAAAAGACATGTGAGTGTATAAAGGGCCCAGTGAGGACCCTGATCCACAGGAAAGCTATGTCTCGGGAAGAGGGCTCTGTTTTACATTTCCATTCGCCCCTTCTACTTTGCCCAAAGGCATAGGGACCCTGAGAATGGACACAAATTCTGTTTGGAGAGTTGTGGAGTCCCTTCCGCCTGTGTGACAGAATGTGTACACACAATTCACGTGTATATGCACAAAATGGCATAGTACAAATCCCTCACATGACTGATATCTTTCTAGGCATGTATGAAAGCTACAAAGGCAATTGACCAAAGCTTTACGATACGCATAAATGAAGACTGAGCAAAGATTAAAGATATGCTCTTTGGAAGTGTAGTGAGAAATCAAGTTAACAGATTTTATAAGTCCCCCATCCCCACCTCTGCACACAATACCTAATTTCTATCTCTTAGTAAGTAACATAGTGTGGTATGGGTCAGACTACCCCCAATTTGAATTATGTTTAAATTTATGCAGAAGGCATAGTCAAATAGAACGCACTCAATTCATTCCTAGGCCTGAATCAGAAACACGTGACAAACAATGACAGACAGCTCAGCATTCCTTAGTGTTGACCATTTTAACGATTTCAGCTTAGCAGATAATTGCTCCTATGACCGGAAGTACTATCACTTTCTCCTAAAGAGTTGGAAAGAATATTATCATTCCTCAGAGTTTGGAGTAATGCTGTATATGCTGAAATATCTGTTCAAACGATGCATCTGAGAGACAAAGAATATCCAGATGCAACTTTTCTCCAGGAAACAAAACCAAATAAAGAGTTTCATCCTTTAAAAGAGGGAACTTGCAGAAAACATAAAGCTAAAGACCAGGGATATGGCATTTTGAAAATAATCCTGGTGTCTATTTTAACTATAATTCTCTTAAATTGGCCAACTACAGAAACAAAATGGACCTTAAAAATAACAGAGAAGCACTTTCACTTTTCCCACCAAGTCGATTCGTGGTAGCCTGAAGGTTGAGTTGGTACTAAAGGATGTTTAGGCTTCTGATCAATAGAGAAGACGGTCGTGGACAATTCTAGTATAGACATAGAATGAACAAGAGTAGACTCAGGAATAAGCCCAAAGAACACAGAGGTGAAAAGACTGACTGAAATAAAGATGAATTTTGGCAGAACGCGGCTGGACAATGTGGCAGACCATATTTCACAAATACACCATTGCAATATCTCCCATCCCATGGATTCTCCTCACAATGTGACCCTGACACTCTTCCCATGGAGAGGGGGGTCGTCTACGGCCCTTTTCCTTGAACCTAGCTGGGCAGGCCTTTGTGACTCTCTCCACCAACAAAGTATTATAGAAGCTCTGCAACTTTCAAGTCTAGATCATGAAGACGCCTTGCTCTCGTGATATCCGCTCTTGAGGCCTGCCTGCCACCATGCTACATGGAATTCCAAACTAGTCCGTGGACAGACTACATGCAGAAGCCGTATGTATTACAGGTGCTCCGTTTGACACCCCAGGTAAGGTCTCCACAGTGAGCCAGCATCAACCACCAGACACATGAGTAAAGATGCTGCCAGTCTCCCCCAGCCATCAAGTCACCCCAACTTCTAAGTCTCTTCAGCTGACAGCCCAGACACTGGGGATCAGAGATAAGTCATTGCCTCTGTGCTCTGTCTGAATTTGTGACCCATAGAATCTGTGAGCATAAAAATGCTTATTTTATGCCACCCAAGTGCTGGGACAGTTGGTTAAACAGGAAAAGTATCAATAACTGGAATGGATACCTATTGTGAGGCAAGTATTAGAACTCACATGACCAGACTGAGAGGTGTAATGGGAAATCACGGGAGATTTTCAAGCAGAGTGATTTTGTAATTAAGAGTTTAAGACAGTAGAGAGGATAAGTTAGTAAGAAGAAAAAATCATTAAAGAAACTCTAACATTGGCTTGGTTTAATTTCAGTAGAAGAGAATGAAAGAGAAAGAGGGAAGATACATTTAGCATAGAAGAGTCAAGTGAGTGTTTGTTTGTTTGTTTGTTTTTGTCTTCTGGCCACACTGCGTGGCTTGCGGGACCTTAGTTCCTGACCAGGGATTGAACCCGGGCCCCTCAGCAGTGAGAGTGCAGAGTCCTAACCACTGGACCGCCAGGGAATTCCTAAGTGAGTTTTGATGCTAACGGAGTTTGAAAGATAAAGGAGTGAGGGGAACCTCCCAGGGGCCATTCACAAGCAGGACAAACAGAAAGGACAGCCAGTTACCAGGAGGTGGGAGAAGACAGATAGCTTGTGTTATAGACTCAAAAAATCGGATGCAATCTAGAGCACCCAGGAGGACAGTCTCTTTAAGCAGCTTGAAAGAAAAGAGCTAAAACCTAAGGGAAAAGATGGGTTATGCTCTATACATCATCTGTATAAAGGGGGTAGAGTAAAGTACAAAACGGAATTGCTCTGTGAAAAGAATTATAAGAAACAAAAGAGAGCCAACATTCCAGATTCACAGGGCATCTATAAGTTGCCAGGCATAAAAAAAACCATCAAAGAAAAATCTGTACACTCTATGTCACTTTTCATTCACAATCCCAGCATCTGCCTCTTTCCACAATTCCTTGACTACCTCCAATTCAGTGCTCCCATTCATACCCCACCCTCCATCTCAGGCCTCCCCTTCTGCACTGTCCTCCTTTCCCTCATCATGCAAATCCTTTGCCCATCATACTTCATACTCTTTTTAATTTCCTCCTTGCTACAGACTGCACTGTGTCCCCCTAAAATTCATATGTGAAGCTCTAACCCCCAACTGTATTTGGATCTTCTATCTAGAGCCTATGAGGAGGTGATACAGGTTAAATGAGGTCCTAAGGGTGGGGCCCTAATCTGATAGGACCAGTGTCCTTATCAGAAGAGGCAGAGGTGCCAGAGCTCTTTCTCCACCATGTGAGGACAGAGCAAGGAGGCAGCTGTCTGTAAGCCAAGAGAAGGGGGCTTAGAGTGAATCCCTCCTTGCCAGCACCTTCATCTTGGATTTTCTAGCCTCCAGAACTGTGAGAAATAAATTTCTGTTGTTTAAGCTACCTGGTATATGTTATTATGGTTATAATGCTCTGGTTATAGCAGCCTGAGCTGACTGATACACTCCCTGATCCAAATATGCCTTTTATATCTATCTCCAACTAGGCTTTGTCCAGGCCAGTATGAAAGACCGTCCTAAAATGGCTAACATGGAGGGATACCCTGATGGTCACCAAGAAATTTAAATTAACAATGGAAATATTTACAGTAAGAAATGATCCATTATTTTTTGTTAAAATGCTACTTGGTAAATTCTTCAAGTCTGTTTACATTTTATTTTAGTTATGTAAATTTAATTTACACAAAAAAGTACTTACAGAAGTTATTTGGGTAGCGGTACATAAGTAACATATTTGCAAAGAACAGAGAAAAACTGAAGTATAAAAGGGGATATGTGGAATTGAGCTTGTGCTATGTGGAGAAACAGGATATGCACTGGGCACCTGGGAGTATGACCCAGGGTTCCTGAAGGGAAGGTTGGCTTCTAGCAGCATTTGCTCTTTTGACTCCTCTTGGCAAGATGAACATTGGCAACAAAACTAAAAATGTAAACCTTAGGGAAACAACAGACCAATACCAGCTAGCCATGGTCAATACATCCAGGGACATGAACCAGAACCAGGGGACTCAGAGCTAGAAGGGGCCTTGGAAGTCATATAATCCAGTCTACAGATGAAGCAGTTTAGGTGAGAATCTCTCAGGACCTTTTAAACCCTCCCTTCCTCTTACGATATTCTACAGCACGCCTGCTAAAGTTAGGGTGAGGGAGAAACCTTTTCCCTTATGACTCTCCAGATTTTCATTCATTCATGCACTCGTTCGTTCGTGCATTCATTCAACCAAGACCTGAGAAGCGCTAGGGGCCAGGTTTTTGTAAGTAGTTTGCATAAAAGATGAATCAATCACAGTTCATACTGACATGAAACCCATTATATGGTAGGAAACGTTGACATTATAAAATGCAACCAGCATAAAATCGGCAAAATAACAAAGATAGCCATAACACCACATTTTTTTAAAAATTTTGAAGTAATCTGAATCTTTACTGAATTCTCTCTGATAGGTATCAGGGAGGCAACCATACTATAAAACCCCCAGAACGTTAAAAAATCCTACTTTGACCTTCTAGTGGGTTGAATAGTGGCTCCTACGAAGAAGATAGGTCCAAGTCATATCCCCTGGAACTTGAGAATGTGACTTTATTTGGAAAAAGGTCTTTGCAGATGTAATTAAAGATCATCTTGAGATGCAAGTATCCTTATAAGAGAAAGGCAGAGAGATCATTGGGACTCATACATATAGGGGAGAAGGCCATGTGAAAACAGAGGCAAAGACTAGGACCAGGTCAAAGAGTACCTGGAACTACCAGAAGCTGGAAGGGCAAGGAAGGCGTCTCCCCTAGAGCTTTCCAAGGGAACATGGCCCTGCTGACACCTTGCTTTCAGTCTTCTGGCCTCCATAACTCAGAGAGAATACATTTCTGTTGTTTTAAGCCGCCCAGTATGATAGTTTGTTATGACAGTCCTAGGAAACTAATACCACCTCCTTCTCTTCAAAGGCCCATTACTCATTACAACTATTTGCCACAAAACTCTTTTTCTTCCCCAAACTCCAGCCAACCTGGGTCTCGTCACTTCTCCCCAGCTCCGTCTCACTCTTCCAAATATGTTTTCTCCAGTAGGTCTGTGCTCTCTATAAACTTAGTAAATATGTCACATTTTCGATACCCTTCCAGTTAATTTTGCTTGATCTACTTATTTTTCATGAAGATATGTTGAAATCTCCTATAAGTGTAGACTTCTGAAGGTTTTATAGGGAGGCCACTAGGTTTTCTTTATTTAGAATCTATAGTGTAGGTACAGCACAAATTCATGATTGTAATGTCTTCTTAGTTAATTGTTCCTGTTAGTAATAAACAGTATTTCTCTTTATCCCTATCAATGCTTTTACCTTAATTCCTATTTTATTCAATATTACTATCATTGTTAAGGTCAGCTTGCTTTCAGTTAGTAGGGTGTGTGTGTGTGTGTGTGTGTGTGTGTGTGTGTGTGTGTGTGTGTGTGTGTGTGTGTACACACGCAAAAGCAGTATATTAGCATCAAACTAATGAGTACTGTAGACGAACTCTACACAAATATGCTTACCAGCTTAGCAAGGTATACTTCTCAGTTTAGCAAGTAAAAGTGTATACTTAAACGAACTACTAAGTCAGATGTATACAGTGTATACTAGTACTTAGTTAATGGCAATGCGCTCCTTTTGATGTCCCACTGAAACACAGAATAACTCCTGCAGGTATTAAAGAGAGATACCTATAGTGGGTGGTCCCAGCTGACACCGTTCTCTATCCTAAAGTGTAGAAATATACTACCACTGTGTATTTGAAATAAAACTGCCACTCCCTTGTCACAACTGCACTAAGTCAACAGCCCAACTGAACAGGGCACGACTAAGGAGTTTGTGCTTTGGAAAACTTTACTCCCTTTTCTCTTTATTGCATATTTTTTCTACTGCCTCTTTTTTTTTACCTCTACCTTTCCCTCTCCCTATTTTTCTACTCTTTCCTTCATCTTATTCTAAGAGGCTAATAATCTCTTTCTACCCTAAAAAATCAATTTCTTCTTTCCATCTCCCTTTCTTTTCCCCCATCCCTTTTAACTATCAACACCACAAAATCACATCTGCTTTGAAATTTTAGTTGTACAGTAGCTAATAAATGATTTAAAAATCATCCAAGCTTTTATATATTTCTTTTAAAAAAAAAAAGCACCGTGCACTATTTTTTCTTCCATATATCCCTTAATTTCTTATTGTGGGTCAGGGATCTTCCCTAGAGAAAAAGTTCCTCATCCCACACTTACTAGTTGGACTACAAGAATGTTTCTGTAATAATGGCAGTTACATCTTTTATGACAGCTGCTTCACAGACCTTTTTGTTTTTTTAATCAACAAGAAAACGTAGATGCTTACAGGAATAATTCTGAATTCTTCAGGCTGGTATCCAAAGCTTCCCCCAGTGAATCTCAGCAGTAGTGGGCAGCGCACTTCCCTGTGGGGAACCGTGGGGTTTAAGAGAAGGAGGATGGGCTCGGAGGCCCATCAGAGCAGGTTTGAAAATCAGCTTTGCCACTTACTAGCTGGGTAACTGTGGGCAAATTAGTTAAACTTTCGGAGCCTCCATATGCTCATACATAAACTGCGACATCAAAAACCACTTTTCAGGGGATTGTTAAGGATCAATATGTTAATGTCTGTAAAGCGGCTGACACACAGGAGGCATTCACCGCGTATTAGCTGTTCCTGCCATCTGTGCCCTGGCATACACGCTGTGCCCTGCAACTCATCTGAACAAGCTTCATTTCTGCTTCTCATTCCGTGAGAGGAAAAGGGAGGAACGGACAAAAGTATCACGTTATCAGAATGATTACAATTTAGGGAGGCTCAATGCCAACCTGAAGGAGAAACTTGACTGGAAAGAATCTGAACGGTATGACTAGTTCTTATTAGAATGGTAGTCTTACAAACTAAAAGAATGTTCTTTCTTGCCTTAGAATTACTGATAAAAACCTTAGGAGGCGCTGCATTAAAAAAAAAAGTGAAGGAAAGGAAAGCAATTCAATAGGAAATTCAACTGCATCTTCTTTGTTTTAGCTGGGCACATGGCCACTGTGAATAGAGCCAGCATGTTTCAGCCTTCTTTGAAGCTTGATACGGGCCTAAGTCAAGACTTCTGAGTGGTCCCAGAACACAGTCTGAGCAGCCCTAGAATATGTATTAAAAGATGGTGAAGCTACAATATTAAGAAAAGCCTGGGTCCCTAAAGATCATGGAGCTGCTGAAATCACCCTGGAGAATGCAAATCCACACTTCATTGCCATGAGAGGGAAGCTTCTACCTGGATTAAGCCCTGTTATTTTGGATTTTCTGCTATTTGCAGCTGTACCTAATCTTAAAAGACTAATAGCTAATAAGATGGATAAGTGAATCAGAAGAAAAAAAGGCATCAAAACATTTTTAAGGTAGTATAGTAAGCTATAGTAATCACAACAGTATGGTAGTGGCAGAAAAACAGATTTATAGATCAATGGAAGAGTACTGAAAGCCCAGAAATAAACCCACACACATATGGACTATTTATGACAAAGGAGCAAAACACATACAATAAAGATAGGATAATCTCTTCAATAAATGGTGCTAGGAAAACCAGACAGTGACATACCAAAAAATGAAACTAGACCACTGTCTCACACCATATACAAAAATCAACTCAAAATGGATTAGAGACTTGAATTAAGACCTGAAATCATAAAACTCCTAGAAGGAAACACAGGCAGTATACTCTTTGACATTGGCCTTAGCAATATCTTTCTGGCTATGTCTCCTCAGACAAGGGAAACGAAAGCAAAAATACACAAATGGGACTACATGAAACTAAAAAGCTTTTGTACAGCAAAGAAACAGTTAAATTCTCCAGTTTTAGATCCTCCACCTTCCTTTTGCTTTAAGTTCTCATTTAATGACTTTGCTTCTTCTTGAATCAGGTTAGAGTCTATAGGTATGCCTTTCTTATAGCAATCCTACACCCACATAAAAGCTGCATTTTCAATAGGAAATAAAAAGGTATTTCACAAAAAGTGCAAGGTTTTCACTCCTCTGGGCATAGCTTCAGCGATGGCTTCACAAATTTCCTTTTCTTTCTTCTCCTTTTTTTGTAAGCGGTAGTCCTTACGCTGGATTCATTTCTCTTGAGATGGCAGGCAACCACAGCTGCAGACCTCAATCTGCACGCATCAAGCAATTCAACTTTTTCTTGTAATGTCATGACTTCTCTCTGCTTCTTGGCAGCACTCCCAGCATCACTACTGGCACTACATATGGGTCCCATGGTATTATTAAAGTTTATGGTATTGCATTAAACATGATGAAAAATACACAAGAACCAGGGGAGAGAAATTTTTACCGTGATACACAATTTACTGGAGATGATTAGTGTCACACGGCATTTTAAGCAGATACACACAACACTTGAGCTCATCTCAATAGCAAAAGGAGGTGGCTATGAAATTATTACAGTAGTATAATATGTACTACACTTAATTTTACGTAGTTATGGTTTAATACTGCATCTTTATCTTTGTTTACATTTCTCTTCACTGAATGGTGCCATGTATGTCTGTAATTGTACGTATTTAAGTTTTTCTTTTCTTTTTTTTTTTACAAATTTATTTATTTATTTATGTATGTATTTATGGCTGCGTTGGGTCTTCGTTGCTGCACACGGGCTTTCTCTAGTTGCGGCGAGTAGGGGCTACTCTTCCTCCCGTGTGCGGGCTTCTCATTGCGGTAGCTTCTCTTATTGCGGAGCAGAGGCTCTAGGCGCGCGGGCTTCAGTAGTTGTGGCTCACGGGCTTAGATGTTCCACAGCACGTGGGATCTTCCCAGACCAGGGCTAGAACCCATGTCACCTGCATTGGCAGGCAGATTCTTAACCACTGTGCCACCAGGGAAGTCTCAAGTTTTGATAAATTTTAACTTTTTATACATCTGTGCATATTTTATGGTAGTAAGTGATATAGACTAGTATCTATATATATTTTATGTACTCATGATATTCCTAAGTGTTTAATTTTTTAATATTTCTAGGCTACATGGTTCATCTGTGAGTTTTTTCAAATTGTCCTTAGTCTCTAAATTTTTTCCAATGTATTTACTGAAAAAATTTGCATATGAGTGGACCTGTGCAGTTCAAACCCATGTTGTCCAAGGGTCAACTGTGTTTCCTTCCCTCTACTGATTTGGGTTTTCATTTGTTCTTCTTTTTCTAGTTCCATTACAGTGTTTATTTGAAATTTTTCTTATTTCTTGAGGTAAGCTTGTATCGCTCTAAACATCCCTCTTAGTACCCCTTTTGCTGCATCCCATAGATTTGGGTATGTCATATTTTCATTTTCATTTGTCTTCAGGTATTTTTTGGTTTCTCCTCTGACTTCTTTGTTGACCCAATAGTTGTTCAGTAGCATGTTGTTCAGTTTCCACATATTTATTTTAGCTTTCTTCTTGTAGTTGGTTTCTAGTTTCATACCATTGTGATCAGAAAAGATGCTTGATATGATTTCAATCTTCTTAAATTTACTGAGACTTGTTTCATGTCCCAACATATGGTCTGTCCTTGAGAATGTTCCATGCGTACTTAAGAATGGTATTCTGAACTTGGATGGAATGCTCTTTATAAATCTATCAGGTTCATCTGGTCTAATGTTTCACTTAAGGCTGCTGTTTCCATGTTGACTTTCTGTCTGGATGTTCTATCCATTAATGTAAGTGGGTGTTAAGTCCCCTACTATTATTGTGTTGCTGTCAATTTCTCCCTTTAGGTTTGTTAATAATTGCTTTATGTATTTTGGCACTCCTACGTTAGGTACATATATATTGATAACTTATGTCTTCTTGATGAATTGTCACCTTTATCATTACACGATGTCCATATTTGTCTCTTCTTACCTTTTTTGCCTTGAAGTCTATTTTGTCTCATATGAGTATAGTTACACCAGGTTTTCTGGGGGGGGGAGGGCTGCCAGTGGCTTGGAGTATCTTCTTCCATCCCTTCACTTTGAGCCTAGGTTTGTCTTTAGAGCTGAGGTGAATCTCCTGGGGACAGCATATAGCTGGGTCTTGTGGTTTAATCCATCCAGCCACTCTGTTTTTTGATTGGTGAATACGGTCCATTTACATTTAGGGTGATTATTGATAAATGAGGATTTAGTTCTGCCATTTTAACTTTTGTTTTCTGGTTTCTCTACATCTCCATTGTTCCTTTTTCCTTGTGCTTCTGCCTGCCATTTTAGTTTGGTGGTTTTCTATTATGTTTCTCTCAGTTTCCTCTTTTTTATGTTTTGTGTCTCTGCCCTAGATTTATGTTTTGTGGTTACCATGAGATTTGTAGAAAACGGCTCAAATAAAATAGCCCTTTTTCTGCTGATGGCATCTTATCTTCACTTATCTACACAGGTTCCATCCTTTACCTCCTCCCCTTTCATGTTTTTGTTGTTTCAAATTATCCTTTTTCATGCTGTGAGTTTGTTACCAATTGAAGTAGCTATAGTTATTTTTACTGCTTTTTTCCCCTTTAACCTTTATTCTATAACAAAGTGTTTAAAAACCTATTCTGATACAGCACTGTAATTTTCTGATTCTATCTATCACCTTACTTGAAGTTTTGTGTACCTTTGCCTTTTTGTTTCTGATAAAAGAGCTCCTTTCAACATTTCTTGTAAGGCAGGTCTAGGGTCGATGAAATCTCAGCTACTGTTTGGGAAAGAAAAGGCGTCACATTTTAGCTAGCAGAAAAGGGGGCTGATCTAACCAAATAAAATTTCATGGTTTACAGGAAAAAAATTATTTCCACATTTATTGACATATAAAACTAATCACATAAGAATAGGATAGGGAAGCAAATCCTAGTGGCACACTTAGAAAGCAGTTTTAGACCCCATGTACAAGACATAGTAATACTGCAGCTCAAAGAGCCAATGTGTCCTTCAGTTACATAATAAAAACATAATACATAGATGCTGGGTTCATACACTCAGATGGCTACAGGTGTGTAGGTGAAGGACGCCAGTTAGGAAGAGACAATGAACTGGGAACACATACCCTGTCCTTAACCAGAGCCACTGCTCTGCTCCTGGCAATGGTTGCTTTTTAGGAACGAGGGCCCAGGGTTACCAGAGTTCCCAATTTTTCCAGAGAAGTTGGAAATGTGGATTTCTATGTGACATCTCCATTTTTTCTAAACACTGGTTATTTAATATAAAATTTTTAAATAAAACTACATTTGCCCAAAAAGAGCTATAACCTCATGGGAGGCCTGCCTGTTTTCAGGCAACCTTTTCAGATGACAGGAGAGGACAGTCCTACTCTATCCAACTTAGGTGAGCCCACACCTGGCATAGTGTGTTTTCCTGGGCACTAACGTTCAGGAGAAACAGCAAGAAGGAAGAGTGGTGAAACAGTGAGGGAAATGGAGGTCTGGCTTCCGGAGCCAGTGAGACCAGGGTTAGAAGCCCAACTCCACTTCTTACTAGAAATGCAGTGTCAAGCAACTTTCTTGGCCTCTGCAGGCTCAGTGTTTCTCACCTGTAAAATGGGGGAGCATCCTAATACCTACCCCAATTGGACAAACGTGAGGAGTAAATGAGCTAATGTCTTCCAAGAGCTAAGCCCATGTATCACACATTTTAAACTAAACAAGAAATGAGAACACACGAACATTTGTTTTATAAGGAACTGTGGGAACTTGAGATTTTCCCTCAGATTAGAAAAAGATCAAACGGCAACACAGTACTTGTCGTCAACTGTTTGACTATGGGGGGTGGCTTAGCCAGCCGTATTTATGAGGTTACAAGGGCAGGACTGGAAAGAAATAATGGGTGAATGTTAAAGGAAGGTGCAATTGGGTCGGTCAAAGAAACAATCAGAAGTTAAGCAGACTCTGATGTCTCCAAAGACAACATGGTAGTTTCCTTTCACTGGAGAAAATTAAACCTAAATTAGACAGCTGCTGGGCAGATACAGCAGGAGGGAGTTCAAATGTTGAACTAGGGCAGGTGTATGAATTAGATAAACTAGATGACCCACAGGTACCTTCCAACCCCAAGATTTCTGTGATGTACTTATACTGCAGCAAATACATTCAATTTCTCAGACGTCCTTTATAGAACTGATTCATAGGGAAGAAGCTACCAACATACAAAGGAACTATAAGCAAAATATGCCTGAAAGGAACCACCACCAAGAGTTCCACTGATGGTGCCAACACACACACATAACATAGTATTCAAGGCCAACATACCTGACTGCAATCTCGGTAGGTATACTGACTTAAGTCAAGGCTATTGTGATCATAAAAGCTCCCAGATCCAATATTTTATTTTGGCTGGCATCAAGAAAAAGGGAAACAAGTGTGACATCCTAAAGAAATTTTTATTCATTGCTTTTTTCTTTAAAGCGCTTGATATCAGGTACCTAAAATGTTTATTCTTAACATCATTAAAAACAATGCCATACATTTACGGATACTAGATTTATCACATTCAAAGATACATTATCTTACTCTTTTTCTTGTAACACGTCACGAGGCAGGTCAAGCAGAGATTTCCATTTTACAGATCCCAAAACTGGGCCCTGGAGGGGATAAAGTGAATAAGTAGCAATGCAGAGTCTTCGAATTCCAAATTCCATCTTCTTACCATTGTGCCATAGTGTATTTTTGTTTTTGTTTTTTGTTTCTGTTTTTGGGGGTTTTTTTCGCGGTACGCGGGCCTCTCACTGTTGTGGCCTCTCCCGTTGCGGAGCACAGGCTCCGGACGCGCAGGCTCAGCGGCCATGGCTCACGGGCCCAGCCGCCCCGCGGCATGTGGGATCTTCCCGGACCGGGGCACGAACCCGTGTCCCCTGCATCGGCAGGTGGACTCTCAACCACTGCGCCACCAGGGTAGCCCCATAGTGTATTTTTTAAGGCCAAAATAACTTTTTTTGTTTTGGGGAAGAGTGTAAGCATACATATTATGCATAGGTAAATGGAAAAGGGCTGGTTTATCCATTCCTGTCCTACATGTGTAAAGAAAGTAATTCTAGTACAAACCCCTGAATATATTGGTTAAAATATTAAAAACATCTCTCGTAAAAGAAATGAGTTGGAAAAAAAGTCAGGCCAGACACAGTAAGAAGGCACGACTGCACAGAGATGAACTAGCACTGAAGGGCTGTTGCCCCGAGTGCATCTCCCACCCCTGGCGGCCCTGAATCAGGGTTTATAAACCACACCTGTGGGGGAAAGAAGACAAGGGCTGGGGGCTAGCAGAGTGGGAGGATGACAAGGAAGACTCCTGTGTAAAGCTGGAACCCCTGAAGGGCAGCCCTGAAGAGGATGAACCAGAAAGAGAGAAAAAGAAAAAAAAAAAAACCTGCCTGGTAGGAGAGTTTCTGTTTAAGCCTTGGAGCTGAATGTGATAAAGAAAAAGAAAATCTCCCTTGGGTTATTTCTCACCCCAAACACACATCTACACTGGTAGGACCTGAATTCGCCCTCCTGGGTGACCCATAACACCTTACTCTCCAAACTGTTTTAAAGTGGCCTTAGCACCGAGCTTTCAGTAGAAGAAAACCCACAGTCTTTTAGAAGGAGAACTCTATAAACACATGCCTCAAACAAAACAATACAAAGAAACCCACCTTTCATGGAAAAAGCTTTAAGGAATATAAACTCACAATCAAATTCGCTAACACATGAAAACAGAAGCCTCCAGGACTTAGAAAAAAACAAAGTACAGAAGCAGACATGCAAAGCCTGCAGGTATTAACAGCGTATAAAATTAATGGGTTTATTATTTTTAAGGGAGTAAAAGAAGAGACTGAAAAGATGACGAAAGGTCAAGAGACTATCCAAATTGACTAAACAGATTTGAACGAAAACAGAGAACTTGCAGAAACGAAAACTGTAACTGGAAATCCATGCCCAGGCTCAGCAGATTACAGACACAGCTAAAAGAGACAGTGAGAGAGGAAGCAGAGCTGAAATATCACACAGAATGCAGAGAAGAGAAAATGTAAACAGAGGTTCAGAGACATGCAAGATAAAATAAAAATACTCAACATTCGCTTACTTGGAAGGTCAGAAGCACAAAGAAAGATGAGTAGAGAGGCACTATTCTAAGTAAATAAATAAGGATTTCCTAGATGATAAGCTCCATGCCCACACACCTCACAGTGAACCTGAAGGACACCTGATACACAGGGAAGATGCTGAGAGTATCCAGAGGGAAAAGATATAATCCTACAAAGCAGTGACTCAGATCTATGTGCTGATTTCTCAACAGAAACAATGGAAGCTAAAAGACAATAGAATATTATCCTTGAAATGCCAGGAGAAAGTAACTGTCAATAGAGACTATGGCCAGAGGTTGGCAAACTTTCTGTAAAGTGCCAAATCGTAAATTCATTAGGTTTTGCAAGCCTGTCTGTCACATATTCTTTTTTGTTGTTGTTCTGTTCTTTATTCCCACTTTAAAAATGTAAAAACTACGCCTAGCACGGGACTGTACGAAAACAGACCCTGTGTCAGACTTGGCCCCAGTGGCCTCAGTTTGCCAAGCCTGAGAAGAGCTGACAAAGTTTTCTGTCAGGAAGGAAATAAAGACATTTTAATAAATTCATATATTAATTTTAATAAAGACATTGCCCACTGACTCTCATTAAGAAAACTTTAAAATGATATACTTTAGGAAGATGTCAAATGACGCCAAAACGTCTGAGATGCAAGAAGAAACATAAGCCAAGTATTAGCAAACCTCTGTGAAAATCCAAATAGACATTATACATGTTTTTTATTATACAGATAACATGTGCAGTAAAAAAGAGTACAGAGTTAAATACTAGACAATGGGCTTCAGCGTCTGCAGATGACTTAGAATACTGGAAAGAGTGCCATTCTCGCTCGATGATGAAGAAAAAAAACAACCACCAGAAAAAACTAGAGTTGTAACTTTTCTTGACCCTATCAGACAGCTGAGGACACAGGGAACCCAAGGATGATGAATTCCAAGGAGGGAGGGGAAGCACAAATTGGCTCACGTGGCAGGGCGGCCACACAGCAGGGGTAAGATGACATCAGCTACCATTTTAAGAAATTGCTGGGGCTTCCCTGGTGGCGCAGTGGTTGAGAGTCCGCCTGCCGATGCAAGGGACACGGGTTCGTGCCCCGGTCCGGGAAGATCCCACATGCCGCGGAGCGGCTGGGCCCGTGAGCCATGGCCGCTGAGCCTGCGTGTCCGGAGCCTGTGCTCCGCAACGGGAGAGGCCACAGCAGTGAGAGGCCCGTGTACCACAAAAAAAAAAAAAAAAAAGAAAGAAAGAAATTGCTGGAAGCCATGTGGGAGCCAGACAACATGTTTTTTATTATGTAGATAATGGAACAACTGGGAGCCCCAAACATAGAGGGGTTTGCAGTCAGTAGGAAACTCATGCTCAGGAGCCTCCACTGAGTTCTCCCGGGAAAGACCAGGGGCAGGGAAGGGGGCCAAAGAGGGCCCCCCTTAGTATAGGCATGGGGGGAGGGAGCAGCCACTTTGCCCAGGAAGGCACAAAACACACTCCTCGTCCATACCCTTCTATCATATGGAGCAAACTGAACTAAAACGAAAGGAGAAGAGCCCTAACTGTCAACAAAGGAATGGATAAAAATGGATAAATAAATCATGGCATACTCATACGATGGAATATCCTACATGCTTTACTCCGTAAAATGAGAAAAAAAAAATGGATGAATCCCAAAAGCCTAATTCTAAGGGAAAAACCAGATACAAAATGATTCTATGTATGTAAAACTAACCTGTTTTATAAAGTTGTATAAAATTTGTACATAAAGTTTCTCTACAGTAAGGTGATAGATACAGATACTTTTTTATATAGTGTGCAAAACAAGCAAAATTAAAAAATGTGTGTGTGTATACTTTTAGGGTTGCATAAACAACAAAGCAAGGGGATAATTTAAGAACTTCAGAAAGAGGCTGCCTCTGGGCCACAGTCCTGAATCCACCATGCAATATTGGAGGGGCGCCCAGGGACTCCTAAAGTGCTATTTATGAATAATCTAGTTAATTATACTGACTGCTGGGAATATGTTTTATTTGCAGTTATCATTATTCTTTAACTTTACATATATGTTACATGCACCCTTAGGCATGCATGATATATTTTGTAATTAAAATGGAAGTTCTGTGCAGATATGCATGTAACAGTTAACAGCAGATCCCCCTGTGATGCGGAGGGTGAAGGGGAGGGTTAATAGCCACGTTTACTTCTTGCTCAATGTGCTTCTGTTTCTGGGTTTGTTTGGGCTTTTTTGGTAACACAAGGAGTAGTGTGCATTTATACTTCTTTTTTTAAAACACTAAAGATAATTTTTAGCTACTAAAACAATGAATTATGTTTATTTTCGGAAGAGTCCTTTCTGCTACATAGTAAGATTACCTCAAAAGGATGAACATGAGGTTTATACAACTTTCATTTTTCAAAGCTACAAAAAGACATGTAATCATTAAAAAATAAAGATACCGTATTTAATGATACTTTACAGCCTTCTTTGCCATATTTGTTCCCTTTAGAAAAGATGGTATTTAAATTTACTGTCATCAAATAATCTTTTTATTTTCATTCTGGACAAGGTAACATGGTGATTATAAGGCTGCGTATTCTTTTACACAGACAAGAGATCTTGAAGTTGTGAATAGCCAAGTGGAGAAAGTACTTTGAATGCTTGGCTGAAATTCCAAGAAACTCCAAGAATCAGTGTTGTATTTCTTTTTTCCCTAAATGACTTCCAAATTCCTTTGATTAACAATGGCCAATAACCAGAGTGAGAAGGTCTTTATGTGGGAGTTAATACTCTCTAATGCTCTTTCCCAGGTCGAGAAATCTTCTGGACTTCTTTTAAATGCAGCTAGGTCCTCAGCCACTAGAAAACGTGATGCAATTAGACTCTCTTTCATGTGGTTTTCCCAGAGACAAGCAGCCTGAATATTAAAGCATTATTTACCATAGCAGACCACAATCTGCAGAACTGTGTTGTTTGGGAATCTTACTTCTCCCCAGATAGAGCGTGAGTGCCATAGAACAAGGGACCTGTGTGCGCATCCTAGCATTGCCAGAGCCTGGTTCAGTGCCAGGAGCACCCGAGGTACTGATAAACTGTTTGCTCAGTGCATTTGTTTGCTTTGCAGCTAAGAAAATGAACTTCTTTCAGCCGACCATCCATGTATTTCACAGACCTTTATTTAGCCCCAATTCTGAGTCAATATGATAGCAGATATTGAGACTACAAGTATAATTAACATACTTTTACGCCTTTGGAAGGTTAAGTCTACACCAAAGTGTAGTTTGGAATTGTAACTATCAGCAACAACATGGATAAAACTCACAATGTTGATTGAAAGATTCTAGCCACAGAGGAGTCCATTCTGTATGATTCTGTTTCTATCAAGTCAAAACAGGCAAAACTAATCTATGGAATTTGAAGTTGGGACAGTCGTTACCCTGGAGGAGTTCAGTGACTGGAAGGAGGCCGGAAGGGGGCTGGTGGGGTCAGTGAGTGGGTTGTTTTTTTCCCCTTAATCGTCACGTGATCACTTTTAGAAAATCCATCAAGCAGTACATTTATGATTTGGGATATGCATGTTACACTTTAAGTTTACTTTTCAAAAGAATAACACTTTAAAAATCTTGTGGCTCGTCTAAGTGGATTTCTCTACTGTTCATACAGCTCAGCATTCTCAACACTTTGCCAGTCTCTGTCTAACCTCCTGCAGAAAGTCCCCACAGAGCCCCAAACTTGAATGAATGTTTCCTTCCTCGGAACTGCCACAGCATCTTACTAATGCATCTCCCTTACTTTCCTCAACTCTAAGTATTGTATTAAAATGTGAAACAATCTTAAACTCACACCACCTATCAGTCAGTGCTTTGGATGTATTAGGTTCTCAAAATTTCTTAAGCCCATAAACATGTAACATTCTATTCCAGGAACTGCTCTATTTGGCCTCTTCCTGTGCGTCTGGGTGCTCTTTAATCCGTCCTTTAATTCAGCACAACATATACTGCACAATCTGTGGGGACCCCCCAAATGTGATGTTAATAAGCCTGAAATCATTTCTACTGATGGCTTGGACACACTAAAAGGAAAATAGCATTGTTCTTTTGCTCTCATAATCAATGTAACAAAAAACCCAAAACAAAAATAAACATTGCCAGTAATTTACTATACACGTGTCTTACAGCTTGACCTTGACTCTTCAAACACCACACATCTTCCTGTCTGCACACATTATTCTCGCTGAAGTTCATCACATTCTGGAATGTGTGCTTTGGCATAATGGCTACAGGCAGAAAGAATGGAGCTGACTTTGCTTAACCAACTCCCCATCTATGGACATCTGGGCCATTTCAAAATGTTCACTTTTAAAAACAATGAAGGGCTTCCCTGGTGGTGCAGTGGTCAAGAATCCGCCTGCCAATGCAGGGGACACAGGTTCGAGCCCTGGTTCGGGAAGATCCCACATGTCACGGAGCAGCTAAGCCCATGCACCACAACTACTGAGCCTGTGCTCTAGAGCCCACGAGCCACAACTACTGAGCCCGAGTGCCTAGAGCCTGTGCTCCACAACAAGAGAAGCCACTGCGATGAGAAGCCCGTGCACCGCAACGAAGAGTAGCCCCCGCTCGTCGCAACTAGAGAAAGTCTGTGTGCAGCAACGGAGCCCCAACGCAGCCATAAATAAAATAAATAAATTTTTAGACAAAGATAAAAACAATAGGGCTTCCCTGGTGGCTCAGTGGTTGAGACTCCGCCTGCCGATGCAGGACACACGGATTCGTGCCCCGGTCCGGGAAGATCCCACATGCCGCGGAGCGGCTGGGCCCGTGAGCCATGGCCGCTGAGCCTGCGCGTCCAGAGCCTGTGCTCCGCAACGGGAGAGGCCACAGCAGTGAGAGGCCCGCGTACCGCAAAAAAAAAAAAAACAAAAAAAAAACAACGAACATCTTTATTAAGAATTGTCCATTCACGATAACTTTGTAAGGGTAAATGCCTAAGAGGTTTATTTTCCAGGTTAAAAGTATACAGGCTGTAAAGGATTTTCTAGAATACACACGGTCAGATGTACAGACTGCCATAATGTATATTACAGTAGCAAATCCCACGTTTCATCGATGCACTGTTTTCACCTTTTAACATCTCTGAAATCGCGTCCCTCACGATGGGTGGTATCTCCCGATCACCGTCAGGGAGCTGGCTGTCAGGACCTGGTTAAGTGCCTGCGCCAGGCTGCAACGCCTCAGCCAGAACACGACATGGAGCCCGTTCCAGGAAGGGATGTAAGTGCGGACTACTGCTTGAAAACATTATGATACCTTCTTTAAGGTTAAGGAAGTACCAACACTGAACCTAGCAGAAATTCAGCGGCTTAGAAAAAAACATTCCAGAGGAATAAGCAGAGTTCTTTTATGAAAGGCTGCATCCTCAGAGCTCTTGAAGGCACAGATAATAAGGGTATGAAAAACATGGGTGTCGATGCCCTAAGTTGAAAAGGGATTCAGGAGTGTTGCACTTTTATATTAACGGAGGGCAGTTTGATCTGTGTTTTCCTTCTCATTTCAAAAGGACTGGGTTGACTTGAAAGTCAAGGTTAGAAACCTCCAAAAGCTTTATTGGACTTATGACCCATTCCCCTCAGCCAACACAGACTGGCCCTAGAAGCATGTCAAATTATTTGTTGTTTTTTCTCTAACAATCACAAGGATGGAGTTCTTTTAGCATGACCTTAAAAACATCTATTCTGCAATGGCCTAACTCTCATAGGAGTTTCTTTTCCTGAAATGTCGCCTTTTGGGGATTCCTCCCCTTCCTCCTATCCCCATCCTATTAGGTTTCCTCCTCTTTATACAGTTATACTGAAAATGAATCCTAAGATTTATTATTTATAGTTTTAAAATAACTTTGTATGATGATCACACTTACTACTGATGGTATAAAAGGGTGAAAAAATACTACTTTCCAAAGAGCTGGCACCGGAATTCCTCTAAAGATGGGAAATGTCTTTGCTTGGGGCAGGAGGTGAAAGAACTCAAGAGCAGATCAGCCACTGCTTCCAAAGCTCCAGGGAAGAGATGAAACCGCCTTGCAACAAACTAGGAGAGAAATGCACTGTTGGAGAGCAGCCGCTTTAGAAGAAAGGAGGGGAGGGGTGGAGAGGAGCCAGGGGAAAACTGAAGACAGAGAAACTCCCGGTGAGTGGTGGTCAAGTTCTCGCCCAGCCACCGTGGGAACTGTACTGCGACCGTGTGTCTTACACCAAAAATAAGGGGACGGGGCTCCTGAAAACTCTGTGGAGAAACCACGTGAGAAAGTGGGAGGGCTAGTAAGGATTATTTTGACTTCTGAGGCAATATCTATTTCAGGGGAGCAGATGGAAAAATCAGGGATCAAAGATGCAGGTGTGAACATAGGGTGATACCAGGGAATGACTGACGGGATGGCAAAGAGCAGGGTGTGTCACTCATGTGTACATCGCCGAAGTTAAAAAAATCTTTCAAGAACAAAATAGCTAAAAGGCAATATTGAACTATACAGTATGTGATGTGATCCCTCAGATTTTCAGGAAAATCCTGTGCACTAAAACAAGAGTGTGATGGTGTGTGTAGTGGGGGTGAGGGATATGTTTAGTAGGGTCTTTGTCTTGGGGGGAGTGGGGGGAGGGAGAGAGAAAGTCGGACAGGATTAGGTTTGGATCACCCTGGTGGAAAACAGAGACATCGGCAAAGATCTCATGCCAACCATGAAAATATAAGCTCCCTGGAAAGCTCAAAATATCCCAGAGAAGGATTTAATCTTCCTTGGGGAGATTACTATTTCCTAGGAGTCCCCAGTTGCTATCCAGATTTTACTTCTCTACGCAAATACAGTTTGCATTACTCCATAGTGTGCTAATTATGTTCTAGTCTTTATATTTACGAACACCTTCTTCTCTTTTGGAAGAACAAGGTGAGGGATTTTCATCTCAAATTGGAGATGAAGTTCTGGAATGGATTCTGGAATCTCTTCGCTAATGAAAAGGAGTAATATTTTTTTCTTCTACAACACCCAAAGTGACAGTCACAAATAGTGTATATCTACTATTAAGTAACGACCTGCCTGTTGCAAACTGATCCAATACAACACACGGTCAACACAGGCACATGATTTTACTACACCTGGTCCATTTTTGTTTTTATTTTTCACTGCATTGGGTCTTCGTTGCTGCACGTGGGCTTTCTCTAGTTGCGTTGCGTGGGCTTCTCATTGCGGTGGCTTCTCTTCTTGCGGAGCACGGGGCTCTTGGCGCAGGCTTTAGTAGTTGTGGCCCGTGGGCTCTAGAGAGCAGGCTCAGTAGCTGTGGCTCGCGGCCTCTAGAGCGCAGACTCAGTAGTTGTGGTGCACGGGCTCTGCGGCATGTGGGGTCTTCCCAGACCAGGGCTCGAACCCGTGTCCCCTGCATCGGCAGGTGGATTCTTAACCACTGCGCCACCAGGGAAGCCCCCGATCCGTTTTTGACATTTTTTTCAGTCTCAGCTGGTAACCTGGGAGTCATCTGATTGAGGGTACCGCACCAGTATGCATGCAAGGAACATTGATTTATTCACGATAGGCTTTCAAGTATATCCACAGAAGGCGTCTAAACAAAACCACACTGCAGTCTTTTCTTCAAGCCATTTCTCTACCCATACGGTTAACTATAACAATAACGCTTAACGAGGAAAAAAAACTAATGGTTAGGATTTCACTGCTTAGTGGACCCTTCTCAAAAAACCTAGAATGGCCAAAAGACACAGAATGTAAGAAACCAGAAGGAAAAGCAGTAACTCATACATCAGATACCTGCTCCCTGATCCTTTCTGCTCCTAAATGCCATGAACATTCCAGCTTTCAGCAAGATACTCAGCCACGTAGCCACCATCTACCTTCCCAAACAGAAGCAGGGAGCTGTTGGAGGCTTGCTGTTTTCCTAGTCAGGGAGAAGTGATGTCAACACTGACCCCGTCGCTGGGAAATTCCTACCTAAGTGGTAGTGTTTACAGACATGATCCAGAAACTGCTCTACAGCGGGCCTGCGTCTCGGGCTCAGCTGGACATCAACCCAGGGGATGCGACAACAGATAAACCTGTGGATAATTCATGAGGAAGGGCCTTTTAACTTCCGAATCTACCAAGCCACAGTGGAGAAATTTATCTCAGACCATGTGATGAACTGTACACTGTTCACTAAGCAGTGGTCTTACGCAAATAGAATAATAAAGGTAGAAATAAAAACTGTGGGTAATTAGAATGTGGTTCTGGTGTTACAGAAGTGCCTCCTTACAAGGTATTACTGAAAACAGAGCCTGGAGAAAAACCAGGGGTCCTGATTTCCCGTCCACAAGCTCTTCCTTCTTGTCCCCCGATTCTCTGTCATAGGCTCATTCACTTCCATTTTCTCAGACACTTTCAGCATGAAGACACCATTGACATAATCTTCATCCCATCATCCTTTATGGTTTGGAGATGAAAGCACAGAGCCTTTCTCCTGGACTCCAGGCTCCAGCGATGGTACTCCTGTTGCTCTAGAGATTCTGGATCCCATTTGCTCATTCACAAGAGAGAAAATTGCTGGAGACCCTTCTCCAGCATGAACACACAGCCCTCTGCCCCTGATGAAAACCGTAAACACCTCTGCACAGTTGAGAGACAGTGTTAGAGAGATTCCTGTCTCAGTTCAGGAAAGACGAGCCTCCGAGTTGGGAAGACTCTCCTTTACCTAGAAGCCCTTCTGTGCGAGTTTCTGTTACCAAACCTCCTGGCGGCAGTGGGTATCAGCCTGCTCTGGGACTGTCGGGTACAGGGGACATTACACAGGTTCATAAGGCTGGACGTGGCAGGCATTTTTATAACGTAGAGGAAAAACCATGGTGAACCACTGGGATATTATCTAAGACTGTGGCTTTTAAATCCACTGTGCCCTTTCACACACACACGGCTACGTAATAAAACACACGTTTTGCAAAATAATAGCTACCCAAACTACGTGCAGTGAAGTGTAATAGTTTCCCCTTCTGTTTCACTTTTAAGAGTGCTATACAACCTCCTAAATTTATTTTTAAACTGGAACTAGAAAAAGAATATAAAAGGTTAATGAGGCAAGTGGAAATATAATTAAATTGATCTATTTATAGAAAAGCTCAGAAACACTGATGTGGACGTTTTAGATATCAAGTTCTTTTCCCTTAGGTGCTAGAATGATTCCCTTTATAGAAAATTCCAAAGGTCTGTGGACATTCGTTTAATTTTTATTAAAGGATAAGGCAGTAAGATTGCAGGCAGAAAAAGTCATGTTTTACTTCGGTTCTGAATAAACCTGTAATAATTTAACAAGGTTACACTGCAATAGGGAAATACCTGATGGAGACAGTGTGTTTGTTCTGATCAGGGATTGTAAAGGGAAGCAAGAGGTGATGAGGCTGAGGGGCATGGGAGGGAGTGAAGGTCAAGGTTTCTTGGTCTGTGCACATCACCTAATTGGCTTCACTTCTGAACCCAGTGGAGAATGCTGGCAGCTGCGGCCGGGAGCACAAAGAGAACAGAGACTCCTGCGATTCAGGTCAGAGGTCACCAATAAACATCCAAATAAGGATCTGCTCATCCTTATTACACGGGCTGCAAGCATAACCCCAAAAGCCATCTTTCCGACTGCTCACACCGACACCATCACCCGGCCAAGCTCTCAGGGCAGAAACCTTTGTCTTCTGTCTGTTTTGAATCATCTCCAACAAAGCTACTGGCAGCCAGAGCTGAGTAGCCACTCGGGCAGCAGAAGAGCTATGAAATGTTTCCATTCTTCAAGAGGGGGGGAAAGAGTTAATTAAAAGATTGCAAGGTTCCAGTGACTAGATTTTGCCTTTAGATCTCTTTATCCGTTAAGAATGGTAATGTTCAAGCTTGGGCAAAAACATTGCCTCCCCCTCTCTGAAGCCTTCAACAGATGATAGCCCACACAATAACAACAACAATTTGATGATTCTATTCAATGTCCCAATTCCAAATTGGTTGCACACACAAGAGGAGCCCAAATTGTCAACCTCTTCACGCGCAAAAAAAAAAAAAAAAAAGTAATTGTTGCTGAAGTGCCAGTATTTGCAATGGCATGCAACGATCATTCAAATGATGAAGATTCTAAAGCATGAGTCTGTGAGTCTGCAAAGGATATCTAAGTTGAAATCATCCCAGTAAGACCAAAATACAAACCTAGGCACTGCCAGCACTATCATAGTGATCTATTTTCTCTCTCTCTTTCTTTCACACACACACACACACACACACACACACACACCCCTACACTTCTTTACTCCAGACATTATTTATCCCCATCATGATTTGGAATCCAAATACTAATATGATGACTATGCACTGCCCTCATTTTTATAATCCCAACCCTGTACGCCTACTGTTTAGAAGTTAAAGTCTTCTGAATTCTATATATTCTAGACAATCCAACCATTAACAAATTTGTTTCCAGAGACTGAAGTTCCAGGATTAGAAATGGCAGTACCAAATTCACACCCATACGCAGGAAAAGGCTTCTGGTAATGGTTTTGTAAATTAAAGGATTTCTTCAGATTGGCCAATTTACCTAAAGTTATTATTTGCCCTTGAGTGAATCTAGAGCAAACTCCCAAATTAAGGCCCAGCATGTTAACTGGATGGGATTTTTGACATCATCAGGTCCAAGTGCATCATCACACATCAAATCCCATAGCCTCAGCCTCTTGACCTCTTGGCAACAAGTGGCATCATGTACCTCTTGACAGAAATTCTCTCATTCCTAGGTTTCCATAGTTTTATTTTGGCTTTCTTCTAACCAAAAAGCTCCTTTCCACTACTAGCCCCCAAATGCTGCCCTCCCACCCTCACCCTCTGTCTGTAGCCTCACATTACACCTCCTCCGGGGTTGGTTCCATCCACCCTCACAGTTTCAACCCTCAGGGCTATATTAGTGGCGCTAATATCTATGTGTCCAGCCTCGATGATCTCAAACACAACATGCCCAACACTGAATCCACGCTTTCCTTCCAAACCTCTTCTTTTTCTTGTATTCTTTTTCATAATGTCGTTCATCATTCACCCATCCAAAACTGTCATTTCTGAGTCCACCCTCAGTCAGACATCAATTTCTCAAAATTGTTTCTGAAATCTCTAGACTATTGCTATCAGCTTCATAATTACATTCTCTAAAGCCAATGTCTCCTATATACATTCCTCATCAGAGTTAGGATGATGATTTTCTCAAAGAGAGCTCTGACAATATTTGCTTAAAAACCTTTCGTGGTTTCCTATCACCTACAGGAAAATGTCCAACTACCTAGTATCCTTCCCATCTCAAACTATAATATTTTTTTGTCTCGTCTCACCATACAATCCATCTGCTTGTCACTCAGCCCCACTCACCTTCTCTCAACAATCAAATAAACGTTTTCCTCTGCTTACAGTGTTCCCATCTTCTACTTTTCTCACAACTCTGATTACTTTAAAATGTCACCTCCTCTAAAAAGCCTTCTTCAAATCTCCAGGTCCACTTAATCATTCCTGGGTGTTCCTATAGCACTTTGTTCACACTAATAATATCACACATGGACTATACCCTTCTTGTCTGCTAGATGGTAACCTGTTTTAGGAAAAAAAAAAAAAGGTACCTTGCTCTTTGTATAGCCAGGATTTAGTACACCTGTGCATAGTAGGTGCTCAATTAACAACTGCTAAGTAAATATGTAAACACAGTGAAAAACACTCTTGAATTAAGAGAAGATGTGAATTTCAGTCCTACCTTGGCTAGGACTCAAACTTTGAGCCTCATCTGTAGGTTGAGATAATAGACTCTTTTCCATCTATGAAGTACTATTACAAGAATAAATGAAATCAAGTTGAGGGAAGCACTATTTCTCTGTATTTCAAATACAGAGAAATATATTAAGTATAATCCAAGAGTATAATCTTTTAATGTCTATCCTTTCACCTAGATATATCAAAGGTTAAGAGACTCTATAGCCAATGTCTAAACTGGGGATGAATATAAGTAATGAAAAATAGGTACTTTACATATCTTAGCATTTAGTGTTCCTAGAAATCAAGGGTGACTTCAATTTAATATCATTATGCTGTACAGATCACATTAAGTATTAGCATGTAGAAGCACTCACTATGTTACAGAAAAGAAAAGCACAGGCTTTTGATTAAAATAGGTGTGAATCCTAGCACCATGTATTACTTTGCTTTCTTATTAGCATCATAAAATTATAAAATGCTAATTATAAAATGCCTTTTATAGCACTTCTTATATGTATAAGTACTTTACATATATTATCCCATTAATTCTCTCAAGAGCCCCATGAAATAGGTCCTATTATTCCCATTTTTACATACAAGAAAACTGAAACAGGGAGGTTGGTTAACTTGTCCCACGTAGCAAAGCTATTATGAGGCAGAGCTGGGATGTGAGTCTGGGTGGTCTGGTTTTAGTCTGGCTCTAACCACTAACCCATGCGGCCAATCTAAATAATGACGTGACAGGCTAGTACAATCCCTGACCCACAGAGAGTTCTTGACAAACACTGGTTTCCTTTTGCACTTAATGATGCTTGGGTGACGATGGTACATGCAAGTGGTCCTGAGGTCCATCATTTCCTGACTACACACCCACGCCATATGGACTCCGTGAAATGGAGATCTTACCTGTATGGTATACTACCCTCCTTCTCATATAAGTAGAATTTCCAAGAAAACTAGAAAAAAAAAATCAAACCATTTTAGCTAGCTATTAATTCATCCATTCAAACGGGAGCTAGATAGATCTATTTTTTCTTTTGTCGAATCATTAAAATGTCATTACACAGGGCCAAGGGCAAAGGTAGAGAGCTCCAGTTTTGTTCTTTCAGACCCTCTGGTTGTCTTTTGATAAATCCTAGCGCATCAATGCTGCTGTCTATTACAATCAGCGTGGTTCGCACTGTGTAAACTTGCTCCAGCTCTCCCTCCTCTCTGATAATCTTGGAAGCTCTCCTCTCACGGGGATGTTGCTGCAGTTCCCTCTTTAGCCTATCATTCAGGGAGGAACAGTGTGAAACACTCTCTCCAAATATAGCTCCCATCTCTGCAGTGCTGTTGGCTGGCGCCGGCTTCAGACCTGAAAAGTACATTTGCTTACAACTACTGGGGTAGACAGACTTCTTCATAGTTCCTCCAACTGGGTTAATTCTTACATACGTATCTTTGTTGGTACCAGCATGCTTTTTCATTGTTTTCTTAAAAATTTTTTTCTAGTTTAATATTGTTTTCTATTTCAATAAATACCATGTGTCTCCACTGTCAGCTACACAGGGGTTCTTGAATTACGTACTGGTGCATTACCAATATTTAATAGTCATATTTAATAATGATGTCTTTGGCATTTACCATGTGCCAGGTTCTATACTATATGCTTTACATGCATTCTCATAAGATTCTCAATAAATTTATAGCAACAGGACAACAAAGAATTATTGGGCAGAAAATGCCCATAGTGCCACGATTGAGAACTCTGATCCAGAGGGAGTGGTCCTTCAATCTTTCACAGATAACTTTCCTCCCAACCATACATATCACCTGCTGTGTGGGTCTCCAGTAAGGCCATAAACTCTTGGGGCTTTGTGTTTTTCACTGATAAAATAACTAACTCATACGTTTTAATCCATAAAATAAAATAATTAAACTTGATGATCTCTAAAATCTTTCAGAAAAAGTCTGTTTTTGTTTTGTGGTTAATTAAAAAAAATAATATCTGGGTAATTTTGATAATCCAGAGGGAAAAAATTATAAATCCATTGGTCTACAGGCAGACATAAGTTCACATTGCAAGGGTCTTCTGGGCCAGTTTACCTGGGGAGATTTGCGCAGATGGTAAAACAGTGTATGTACGTTAGGAAAAATATTTTAAGGAATACTGACTACTAAGAATCGTACCAGTGAAAATACTAGGATTTATGTTAAAATAAGCAACTAAAGGGCACACTAAAAATAGACGAATTACCAAGCACGAAGAATCACAAACGCAATTAAAGAAAATCTTATTTAAAATCAAGGGGGTAGCAATTTAATGAGCAGTCAAAACTGCTCTGGGATTCTGTGAATCAGGCAACATCCAAGCCCAATTAAAATTCTAAACTATATACTATATGTACATGTATACACGCACGTTTTTAAAATTCCCATAGTGACAGTAACAGGGTTATCCTTTTATTTTGACCTTAAAATATCTTTCAGGTAAATGGGATTTATATTGGTTTGCAAATATTCATAGTAATTACAAATTTAGGAAAAATCACAGTAGGATACATGTAAAGGAAGTGATTTATTTATAGAACTCAAAGTCACATTTAGGGGTATAAATTTGCATAGACCCATTTACTTCAATAGAATTAGCAGATAGGAACCTGACTCAATTCTCTAAGAACATCAGCGTTTTTAACTAATGGGAATTAGTCAGTCTGAGAACTATTAACGATCTTTAAGCCAAAATATTCAGAAAAGGACTCAATATAACCAAAGACATTACCATATCCACAGAACACAAGGTTTGACTTGTGAATTAAATCTACAGCAGTCTGTACCTTATACGTCCCTAAGAAATATTTCTCAAGCAATGAAAGAATTGTACTGCTGCAAATATACAATTTAATAACAATGGTAAACAATAAGTTACCTAATATTTATGGGAAACAATGTTTTCAGACAGATTATCTTTAAAGGAGTTTCTTTTTGTTCCCCCCTCATAAAAAAATATATTGAAACGTAAAAATTAGTAGAGAGTCAAAGAAATCCTACACGCCTCCTAATATAGTTGAAAGTGATATAGATCTGGATTAAAATATCGGCTTTGCTTTTGTCCATCTGTGACTCTGGGCAGGTTCCCAACTCAGAGGATGTATAAAAGGAGTGAAATACGAAAGACACCTAACTCAGTGCTTAGAGCCTTGTGTGTTCAGCACGAGTGCTGATTCTCCTCGTTCTAACATTTATTCAATCCAGCAAAGATTTGCTGAGTTGCTCTAATGAACAAGGTGATAAATTTTAACATATGGGCCTGGAACCAGAAGAGGTGACTTGCAGAAAGGATGTCCTGGCTTATTCAAAAAGAGAATTTTCCTCAGTGGTCTCCTATGGAAGGAGAAGACAGGGCGTGGGAGACACCGAGTTCAGTGGCTACTTAGAACAGCCACGTGACCCTCACACAGTGGCCGCTGAAGGCTCCCCAGCTAGCGTCCAGCCATCTCACTTGAAGCTCTTTTGTCAAAGCTCCACAGGCCCCGGTCCCTGGGGAACTAGTGTCAGGACTGCTGTCTGGCCCTAAGCTCATGAACACCAAGGCATGGTCTGACGTTGCCCATCACTGAGCTGCTAGACACCAAGGCACTGGCAGGTGGAAAGGGTCAGGTCATATTCACTGCATTTGAATCCTTCTGCCCCGTGACCTTGACAACTTAGGTTTTAGATGATCTCGGGTTTTTCTCATACCTTGGGTTTTTCTCAGCCGCCAGCGTGTTAAATAATGGCCAACACTATGCGCTTATAGATGGCTTGCTACTTGGTGTTGAGATAATCTTACTGAAACTGGCTGCTGGCTCCAGAAGGTCAGTGTGTCTGCTTCACCAGAAATGCCCACTCCTCTGAAAAAGATGGGAGGAATCTGGGCTGAGAGTCACCCAGAAGCATAGGACAGTGGGATGAATGCTCGGTGACAGTGACCACCCCCACCCCCGCCCCAGTCAGTCAACCTAAGTGACAAACACATCTTTTTTAGCAACATGGTGGTTACCAAAGAGGCCACGCAAGGTAATGGCCTATTTTGGGATTATTGCTCCTTTAAAGAATATGTCCCATCTCAGTTACCAAAAATCAATCAAGGGCCAAAGTTTGAGCTGTTTTTCTGTTTTCTTACTTAAATTGTTCTGGTGGTGAAAGTGATAAACTGCAAACAGGAAACACAGAAGAATATACTTGCATGAGTCAATGAACTGCAATTATTTTAACACGCCAGTGACAGCATGTGCTGTTCCAGTATCTTAACCTACTCATAAATTTCATTTTAATGCCAAAAATATCACTTATTCTGGAATGCACAAACTGTGCTGTAGTAATTATGTGCCACCTTTTCAAAGACTAAATACAAAAATAGCAAGCAAGCTCATGGTTATGCTCCGGTTCAAAATGAGTTCTCATTAGCTTCACTAAAGAAAATGGCTTGTTCTCTTCTTACCTACGATGTAATGTATTTTTCACACTCTAAGTTAATGAAACACAAAAGTCTTTTTATGAGTAAGACACTAAGATTTACTTAATATAGTACCTCAATAGAGAAGAACATTGATTAGTTTCAGACAGCAGTAAGCCAAATTATGACTCATTTAGTTTTACCAAAGAGAGTAAGACTTTCTAATTTTAAAGGATCGGGTTTTAATTAGGTGAATGGCTTTTCAATATAGTCCCAGAGGTCAAGAAGATAGAAGAGACTAATGACTTTTTAATCTGCAGACTTTGGATTGTAATAAAGCATCGCTTCATGACTTTTCTGAACATGGCCCTGTGTGAGAGGAACACTGACCTCTCCTGCACAGGTCTAGTGTTTGCAAGGTGAGCCTTAGAGATGCTGATCTGTCCCTTGAAACATTTGGTCTAAACTCCAGGTACCTCCCACCAAGTGAATGGCATCCAGATGGTCATGATTAAGCAGAACAATTAGCTAACATGACCACAGATGGAGAGTCATTCAAGACACTGGTGCTAGTGCCCAGTGTAACCGGCTGGGTGTGGACAGCGTCTTCCCTCAGGAAGCTCACAGTCTAGCAGGAAGGACAGCTAGGTAAGAAATTAATCTCAGTGAAGTGGAATCCATTTCATATAATAAATGCATTTAGGAAAGGAAGAAAGAACAAAGTAATGATACAGTAGATGTACTTTCCATAGAAATAAGCTCAAACTGATAAGGATAATATCACCTAATTGCTTCAAACTCTCTATGCATGTAGTTTATCAGGGCTAAAAAGTAAAGGCATGCAAGTATATAAGAGATTAAATTCGTTCCAGAGCAAACATCAACTGCTATTAACAAACAACTATTGTAACCAATGCCTCTTATTCTGACTTCACAGAAAACTTGACCTTTCTGTTACAGTTCTCTCATTGCCCGAAAGGTCACAATTTGGCATATCTCACTGGTCATGTGCTATTTACAGAGACAGATTCATTTTAAACTATACAGGTAAGGTTTACGATCAACCTCTAAGATTTCCTTCTAGAGTAACACTTGGGTCCCCTTGGAGTATCAGGTCTACCAGATGCCCATCTCCCTAAAAACATCAGGCAGCACTATGTATGTCCAGCTACTTCTTTCATATTTCTTTCTGTGTTTGATAACAGCTAACTCCAAAGGACATTTCTATTCTATAATCTGTAAAAAGTCCCCTTGCAGAACCTCCAAAGCAAAACTCCTCAGAACAGAGAAGCACTTGCTTGTAGGTCTTGGGGAGTAGGCAACTAGGTCTCAGAAACACTGGTAGGAGAACAGGAAAAGATCTCAGGATATAATGACTCTCAAGGGTCAAGTGTGGGTTAGAAAGTAGATGAATCCCTCAGCACAGGCCCAGCAAGAATCGCTCTGCTGTGCATAGGAGAAGAAATGAAGTTTGTCATCCCTCAAATTAAATCTTGCCTTCAACATAAGGCAAATAAAAAGTATGGAATATAAAGTCATTACTCCATCCCTCCAGTGAGTGATGCGCCTGACAACTGCGGATGGGTTCATATTCTATCATTCACTAATCCATTCATACTTTCAATAGATATTTACCGAGTGCCAGGCTCTCAGAATACAGCTGTTGACAAGACAAGAACCCTGTCCTTGTGGAGCTTACATTTTCACAGGGGTGACAGACAGTAAACAATTAATGAAAGATGTAATATAACAATTTCAAGTAGTGATAGTATGAAGAAAAATAAGGGAGGGTGAGGGAAGAGAGGATAAGTAGCAGATGAAGTTTTTAATGCGGCCACGGAAAACTCTGACGAAGGGGCGACGGAGCAGAGTCGGCAACGCTATGGAGGGGTGAGCCAGGTGAGTATCTGAGGAGAATCTGCAAAAATTGAGGGTGGTGCCTGGTAACTCTCCCTGTTCACAAAAGTAATAAAACCTCATGATTTTATAATTACCTTTTGTTGGAAGATATTTTCCTCAGGGTACAGGAGGCATAGAAGCAAGCTGAATTTTCAAAATGAGTTGGTTAAATAAGGGAGAAATAGATAAATGTCTCCCAGATAGTCTCGTTTGGGAGTCATCCTCACATATTTCAGATGCATAAAGAGATATCTGCTGTGTGAATAATAATTCTATCCAAAAAGTTGAGGGGGAAGAGGGTTCCAAAGGGCCTGAGATAGCAGCAAGTTTGGTGTATTTGAGGACCAGCAAGGAGAAAAGAGGGTCTGTAGGAGGGTGAGAGGAAGTATGGTTGGAAAAGAGGTGGACAGAATACAGGGGCCAAATCAGGTCACACCCTGGGGGCTACAGCAAGAACTCTGACTTGGTCCAAAGTATGATGAGACGTCCCTGGAAGATGTAAGCAGAGGAGTGATGTCCTTTGGTTTTCTTTTTTTTTTTTTTTAAGTGTGTTCTATCTGCTATACGGGGAACAGATTGCAGGGGCAGGAATGGGAGCTGGACAGCGGCTGGAGGTGATAGCAGCAGTCCAGGCAGAGATGATGATGGCTGGGACTCAGTGGGTGCTAATAAAGCTGGTAAGATGTAGTCCGATTCTGAATATGTTTCTTCTGACAATAATGAGAGTGAACATATATTCGATGCTCAGAGCTGCCCCTTTGCTGCGTCGTGTAGTGTAAGAGCTCATGACAGCTGTGATAGGGACCCGTGAGGCTCATTTCACAGGTGGAGGCTTAGGTGAATCACATGGTTCCCGAGCTCCCGGGCCCTCTCTGCCCAGCACGAGCCCAGTTTTTGCAGCTCCTATACCACTGTGCTCACGTTCTGGAATGGTGGAATCTCACTCTTACCAACTCAGTGACGTCAAACTTCTATCTTGAGCCCCACGTTGCTTTCTGTTTCCCTGACAATCGACCCAAAGGACAATTGGGTACCACAATCACCTTTTTCACCACCACCCTTTACTGCCCCCCAAACTGGGTAATGCCAACCTTGATGAGCAAAATGGGGTCCTCCCTACTTGGGAAAAATACCATGGTACTGCTACCTCTTCTGCGAGAGGCCTACGATCAAAATAACGAGCATTTAGCCTCTCAGTGAAAATTTCAGCCAGCAAATTCAATGTAATTAAAATGTCCAGGCGTTTCTGACTCATTATTGTGCTCTTTGCCGGGTTTACAGATGTGTACTTTCCTCCACTGGCTGTGTTTGCCATTTGTTTGTCTTCGTGCTGGTCTCCAAAATTGGGCGATTATTAGTGAGTCAGTAATTCATGTCCTGAGGTAATACTTAACTGCACCTACTATCAGTTTTCATCGTTACAATGAACACATTTTAAACGTCTTTCTTTTCATGGAGGATTTTGATATCGTCAAAGGAAAAAGTACTCTTTCTTAAATAACTGAAGAACCACGGGATAGAAGAACCAGAGGAAGACTCTGGATTCACCCAGCGTGGTGGCCGTCAATCCCGGCAGCACCTCAGAATCATCTGGAGGGTGCCCTCCCACCACCAGACAAATCAGAATCTCTGCAGGTGGGACCTGGGAGTCTGTAATTTTTAAACTCCCCAGATGATGCTCACGTGCGACCAGGATGGAGAAGCACTGATCTAAACCAAGTTCCCCTCCAGGAGCCTCCTGCTTGTCATGTTGAAATGAAAGAAAACCAAATGAAAGAGACCAGAGAGGGGAAGTGACTTGCCAACGGTAAAGCCAATTTGAGGCAGAACCGCAACTGAAACCCAAGTTTCCTAATTCCCTGTTCAATTTGCACTGAACATCCCCAAGACACAGAAGAATCGAGGGGAACAGTGGGGGTTTCACCAACTGCAATCCTGATGATTCTATCATTGAGGCTTTTTTCCTCTTTTGATTCTCCACCTTCTGTGCCAAAGCTGTGCCAGGACCCTGCAACGGCACTGTCAGCTGACAGATACTCTTTCTCCTTCAAAGGACAGCCATACTAGGGAGTGAGCGTATAACTGAAGACATCACTAAATGGGCTTGAAAAACAAGACAAAACAAAACAAAACGACCCTGCTCTATAGCTACACATGAATAGCTTTTGACTTACTAGTGCCATATTCAGGATCTTGATCTAAGAAAGTAATCACGGAGATGCACCGATTTTTAGGCCCATACAGACATTTACAGCAGCGCTGTTTATATGTAGGGGGAAAGTAGAAACATCACAGAAACGTTGAGGAAGTTTCAACACGCGCCATTAAATTTTAAAAAGCTACGAAAACCTATGCAATATATTCCCAGTTTGGTAAAAGTAAATATGTAACCACAGAATGAGAAAAACACTAGAGTTTAGTGGGTGAGTGGTTGAGTTATTGAGGTTGTCTTCCTCCCGTTTTAAATGTCCCATACTTTCAAAATTTTCTATAAGGCATATGTCTTTCATTTTAAAATATATGCTCACATATACACATATGTATTAAAGTTACGGGACAATAAACATATGCACAGAATTGTATTTGGTTACAAAATTTTTGGATACCCTGTAACTTCTGCTTGTTACTGGTATGTCTTTTTTCTCCTGAGTTGAAGGGCATGAACAAGGCTCCCACTTCATGTCATATTCTACACAATGACTCAATTATTTTAACAGGAGACTCAAATTAGAATCTCCCTGACCTCATTTATATAAGTCAAAAGCTAAGAAAAAAATGTTAGTGTCATGAAATATTTTTTTCATGAAATTAGAGACTAACATGTTAACGTAGTCCATCTTTCCAGTCTTATTTAACAGATCTTAAGATTTACTGAGCGCTTTCCATTTCCACCAAGGACCATTCTAGTCTTTGGGAACTTTACCATGAACAAAAACTGTCTGAAAGCCTTGCTTCTTGTAGCCCTTACATTCTGGTCGGAGGACACATGCTAAGCGTAAGTAAAATGAAGCAGGGAGAGGGGCAGGGTGTGCTGGGGATGGGAAGGGGGAGGTATGCTGCTATCCAAATAGAGTAACTAGGAGTGCCTTAGTGATGCGGTCACGGAGAAGTGACCTTAGAGAGGCACAGTCCTTCGTATCTGGGAGAAAGAACATTCCAGGCCCCTTGGTAAATAAAGGAGAAAACACCTTGATAAGTAAAGGGGAAAACATCTTTTCTCTTCCGCTATTCTTTGGGTCATTTGGAACTACATGCAGGTGTAGTCAGTTCATGGTTACAGAATGGCCAGGTGAACGTCTTCTGTAGAAAATCGGGACCAGGGAAAATAAATACTTATGGGTAAAAAAAGGCATTTGTATAGGTTCACTGACAATACCTCTGAAAAACCTCATGTGTTTGCCTTTTCAATAGTGCTTACATGGACTGTGTGTGTAAAAAACCATTTATGATGGAGAGATAAGAGGCTGCACTGGTTAATAAGAAAGAAAACGTTTCCTGGATCTTACCTAATATATGAGCTCTTTATATATCTTTGCCTGGAAAGAACATGAATAAGCCATACATTTAGTGCAAAAATACTTTCTTTTTTCAAATCTATAGCATGAAATATATGTCCATACACTGAATATGGAAAAGCCTGACAATCTGATACACGAGCTTTAATTTTATGACAAATGATGCTTATTTCTACCGAAACAGATTTTCTAAATACTGCTATTTCATGGAATAGATGAGATTTTTTAAAAAACATGATACTTGTAGAAACCAATTTATAACCAATGCTTTTGAAGCAGTAAAAGAAAATTTTCCTCTCATCTAGAAAAATAAAAGAACTAGATCTAATACTAGTCATTAATATTTTTACTTCAATCTATAAAGCACACTTATCCCACCACAAGTTAAACTGCCAAGTGATGAACCCCTCAAAGTTTAAAATAAAAGATGATAGTATACCTATAGACAAGGTTTCAATTTAATAGAACCACCGTAATTGCAGCTTCGTAGAAGAACAATAACACAGCACAAGGCAGCCTTATTTCTCTGGATTTTATATCACCACAAAATCCTCCAGATCTGAGATAAAATGAAAGTCAAATCCTATTCAGGTTAACTCAAATTTAGCACCTCTCAATTCACGTGATCAAATACACAGAATTTCAGCATCACTTCAGTCACTCAGTAATAAGTGAAGGTCCTCCTTTGAGTATATACAAAATGAAGTATCTCATCTGGGGATAAACTGAAGACTTTCAGGGGCTATCAAAGTATTAAGTTCTTTATATACCAAGTTTCATGTCCAAAAATGCAACAATAAAGGTCAAGGTCTTCCTTTTAAAAAGTTGAGACTGGTTTCTCAACAAATTAATATCGCATCAGAAACATAATCAGTCCTTTCTCAAAAACTAAAAGAATAAGTTATAGAGTCCTGGGTTCTTTTAGAATCTTTCCTGATTTCATGGTCATAAAATTCCTTCCTTTTTGAGAAGCCAAGGGATTTTTAAGAACAGAGGCATCAGGAGAGATGAGGATGAGATTCTTACTAAAGATTAGAAGATAAAGGTAGGATTCCTTCCAAATCCCCAGATACATATTTCTATGAGCTGAAATGAGTAAACAAACCATACAGTATCTTGGTTTTTTTTGTTTTTGTTTTTGGCTGCGTTAGATCTTCATTGCTGCGTGCAGGCTTTCTCTAGTTGCAGCGAGCGGGGGCTACTCTGTTGCGGTGCGCGGGCTTCTCATTGCGGTGGCTTCTATTGTTGCGGCGCACGGGCTCTAGGCATGCAGGCTCAGTAGTTGTGGCTCATGGGCTTCGTTGCTCTGCAGCATGTGGGATCCTCCCGGGCCAGGGCTTGAACCCGTGTCCCCTGCATTGTCAGGCGGATTCTTAACCACTGTGCCACCAGGGAAGTCCCCAGACCATACTGACTTACATTGTCCATAATGTTATTTAACACTGATGTTGAATTATGGCTTTTAATGACAAGAGCCTGGAGTTCTTGGCTATTAGATATCTGCCTGCCGGTAGAGAGCCAGGTGAGGAGGTACAGTTTAGCACCAAATAAATAAACAAATACTAAGTGAGGCGGGTGATATTGCTTTGGCCTGGGAGATTAAGACCAAGCATAGATAAGTTTTCTATATGTATCTTAAGAGGGAAACGGAATGGAAACCAAGGCTGTTGCTAAGAAATGTTTCTTAAATATCTAAACGATAGAGAATCACAAGCTCTCAGGCTTGGGGAGACCCTTCTGTCATCACCCATCAGAACTCTGGGCATAAATCCTGTGATCAGTTTCCACCTGAATGCAAGAGAAAGCTTCACCTCCCAAGAAAACCTCTTCCATCTCTCAACAGTTCTAACTTTATGAGTTTTTCTCCCTTTACTAAAGCAAGTCTGCTTTCTATAACTTCTCCTCACTAACCCTAGTTTGACTCCATAAAGCTGAGGTTCCAAATACATAAGCCTCAGGGTTGAGGCCAGGGGCACATAGGAGCAGAGCTGGCCAAGAGCCAGGCCATAAGTAGTGATGGGGCTTTGGGCCAGGTAATGGGCACACTGTTCACCTAAACCGCCAGCCACTGCTCTGCAGGGACATGGGCCCCTGTCATCAGATTTTCTCATCAGAAGCCAGAAATTTGTATTTCAGTAAAAATATCCTGGGTTTTGAATATATAAGGAATAAACTGTGGAGTTCAGGCAGCTCTTAGAGCTCAACTAATTCACACCTTTCATTTTATAAGTAAGAAACTGAGGTCCAGAATAGAAAGTGATGGACCGAAGCCAAATGGTTAATCAGAGGTCAGTCTGGAGGAGAGCAGCCCCAAACACAAGGTCCCATCTCTCCTGTCGCAAAAATGCAGGCTGCAAGGCTTGTTTTTTCAGCTTAAACATGGTTTGTCTTAAAGAAGAAAGGAGATTAAGAGAGAAAAGCGAGCTACCTCTTCCAGTTATGAAGGAAGAAAAAGGCCCTTCAACCAAAGTGCATTTGGGTAATAGATGTGCTAAAGTATTCGGAAATGGGCATCAGCTTTAGATCACTTCCTGTCTCCATTATGAAGTCATTACTGTCACAGCTAGTCTGTATAGTATCCTCTCAAGTTGAGAAAGTATACGGGGCAGCAGCTACAAGCAGAGACTCAGGAGACACTGCTCAGGTTTGCAAGCCTGGCTCCATCACTTACTACCGGCATGACCAAGTCACTTCCCCTGTCTAAGCCTCAGTTTCCTGGACAGCGCCAACCACAGTACCTACCGCTCAGTGTTATCGTGAGAATTAAATGACCTAATACACAAAGTGCTTACAACACGCCTGACGCAGAGTAGGCACCACACAGGCAGAGGGCTACCTTCTGCTGAAGAGAGGTGAACATATTACTTAAAGGAAAATGTAAAACAAAACTGCACAAAAATACTCTAGAAAATATGAGTCCTGAAAAAAAAAATTCTAGTAGCTAGTTCCTTTACAGAGGTTAAGGCAAAGGTGGACTTCATCCCTTAAAGTCAATGTAGCGTGAACTCACGAATTAAAATCTTAGCACCCACTTACACAGGAAAGAGCCTCAGTACATCTACGTGTTCTCCTCAAACCTTGGAGAAGGTCCTAGAATACATGAGATATACTCCATCTTGGGTTCCTCCTCGCCAAAGGCTGAGCTTATTTTCTGAATAGTTACTGCAACCATCTCCTCCCTCGCTCCATCTCTAAGTTACTATTAGGAATCCAGTCTCTCAAAAGTTCTTCCTAGATGTTTAGTTTCCTCCTTTCCCTTTAACTATGTACTAGTGAAAGATGAGAAGATAGCACACCACACTCTTCAAAAAAGGAAAAAAAAATATGCATCATTTCTTCAACATCACAACTCAGACACTTAACCACCTCCAAACACTTACTGATCTACCATGTTTATCATATAAATATATGTAATCCATATATAGATACATCTCCTATTGCTCTGATGAGATTTCAGTTTAACCCAAGAGAACGCACAAATGCCACAGGAGAATCCTCAAATATTCACCAGCCATCAGAGGGAGCTGGGACACCCTGTCTCGAATCACAGAAACCACAAAGAGAAACTGGCACGATGGCTCTGGTGTCTAAAGCAGGAGAGGGTCAATACAGAGCTCTTTCCTAAGGCTGCCAGAGCCTCGGTGACCCCCGGGGTCTGGTGATCCATGCAGGAGCTCCTGTGTGTCACTGTGTACAATGCCTATGAGAATTAGCATGTATTGACGGCTAGGTGCCAGCTACGGATGCAAGCACTGTACGTGTGTGAACTCATTTAATTCTCATACCAAACATCTCACAAATGAGGAAACTGAGGTCCTGAGAGGCTAACCTGCTCAAAGATCCACAGTGAGGAAGTAGCAGAAGCAGGACACAAACTCAACGGGCTGGCGAGAGGCTAAACGGCTAACTTACCACTTCCCAAAACTGCCTCTAGAAATGGCTGCTATCACTTCCCTCACGGTTCACAGGCATCTGACCAGCTCCAAGGAGATGGTTTAGATCTGGCTGCTTTTTTTTTTTGTGGTACGCGGGCCTCTCACTGTTGTGGCCTCTCCCGTTGCGGAGCACAGGCTCCGGACGCGCAGGCTCAGCGGCCATGGCTCACGGGCCCAGCCGCTCCGCGGCATGTGGGATCCTCCCGGACCGGTGCACGAACCCATGTCCCCTGCATCGGCAGGCGGACTCTCAACCACTGCGCCACCAGAGAAGCCCGGGTCTGGCTGCTTTTACCTGTACCTGGAAGTGTACTTCTGGGGCTCTCAGGTGGAGGCTGGATTTCTACATAGCTTTTTACTCAAGCCCTCCGGTTGCTCTTTCACAAAGCCAACCTGGGAAGAAGTTCTCTAAAGCACGAAAGATGCAGTTCCTCACATCCTTTTAGAGGGGACATATAAAGTCTCTGGTCCATGGGCTTTATTTTTCCTTCATAATTGGAAGAGACAGATCTCTTTTCTCTATTAATCTCCTTTCTTCTTTAAGACAAAACGTGTTTGAGCTGAAAAAACAACGGCGAGCAAGGGAAAAAGGAGAAAAAGGAAAAGCAGAGGAAGAATTAATATTATGTTAAAAAGTAACTGTTAGTCCTCGGAAACGCAAACAAAAACGGCAATGAAGACACCACCTCACAACCACTGGGAAGGCCAAAATCAAAGATAGAGAACAACAAGTGTTGATGAGGATGTAGAGAAATGTTCCACCTACTCAATGTTCCTCCTACACTGCTGGTGGAACTGTGAAATGGTGTGTTTCTTTGGAAATCAATCGTGCAGTTCCTCAAAAGGTTAAGCCATACAGTTGCCGTATGACCCAGACTTTTCAGAAATTTCACACCTGGCTGTGTTCCCAAAAGAAATGTCCACACACAGACTTGTACATGAATGTTCACAGAAGCATTATGCATAATAACCAAAAAGTGGAAAGAACCTAAGTGTCCATTAATTGATGAATTTTGAAAATGTGGTATAAACATAGAAGGAAATATTATTGGGTAACAAAAAGGAATGTAGTACTGAGACATGCTACAGCACTGACAGACCTTGAAAACATTACGCTGGTGAAAGAGGCCAGTCACAGAAGAACACATATTACTTGATTCCATCCATATGAAATGTCCAGAATAGGCAAACAGAGACAGAAAGGAGATTAGTGGTTAACTAGGGCTGGTATATTGGAGAGTAATGAAGAGTAACTATTAAGGGCCACAGGGCTTCTTACTGGAATCAGTGGTGAGGGTCCTCAACTCTGTTGGCAGAGGAAAAGCCATTAAACTGTGTACTTTAAATGAGTGAACTGTATGCTATGTGAACTCTCTCTCAATGGGCTCATATTTTTAGAGAGATTTAAAAGAAATGGTTACAAACTAAAGCTACTAGTCTATCCCAGGATAATCTGTGTCTTTGTGAATGAGAAACCATAATTGCAGAAGTGTCAGAAACCCAAAATCATAAGCGGGAAAGGAAAAATCAGAAAGAAAGGCTCTATGGAAAGGGGAAGGGGAAATGATTTCTATTTAACTGAATTTCAAGATAGTGGGTGTGTTGGGGTCACATCACCTGAAATGCATAGATATTACACAGTGGGGTGCATAACACTAAATTCAGACTTTCTCCTCACCCGAAAGCTATCAGTGCTGAAAATAAAGGATCTAGAGGAGAGGTGAGATTTTTTAAAAATGCAAAGGCTGATGTTCACTTTTTGGAGACTGAAGTAAAAAGTTCACAAGTGTAAGGATCCTCTGTTATATTGCATCCCATGTTCACAGAATAAGAATATTTGATTAGCATCTAAAATGTACACCATTTCCTAAGATAAATTTGAGTCACAATTCTAAATTCAACTAGAAAAAGTAAAGCCTTCACATTCTAGAGCTAAGTGTAACATACTGACAGCCAGACCAGCGCGGGCACTGGTTCACATTCAGGTAGAAAGAGTTAAAAGTTCGCCAAGCCACCCTGTCATGGATCTCCTTATAATGAGACTTTAGCAGAAATCAATGCAATCTATGACTAAAGTGAATCCAGTCTCCTAAAGTGGCAATACACCAAAAGATAATATGGAAGCCTCACGGCTATTAGCAGATACGTTAACACATTTTTGCAAACAGAACAGTTAGTAGAGAATTTCCTTGACATTTTTTTAGCCTAACTTTCAAATTATCACCAAGCCCTTTATTTATTCTCACTACATCTTAATCAAGCATCATTTGTGTGGCAAATCAGCTTATGGCTTCCTTTAAAAACAGGCGAACCATTAACTGACCCAATGTGTTGGCAGTTCTTTTTAGACAGGAATAAATGATGCCTCTTAACTTTGTGCTCCAAGCTGCAGAGTTTGATTTCACGCATATGCAAAAAGAAACATTTAAAGGATCCTGCAAAGTCAGCTAACAATCTTCTGCGAGTTTAAAGAACAACAATAACAAAAACCCTCCTTCACACTCCCCCCACGGAGGTTTATATATTAAATATGCTTTTAAAGATACCTTACATGACTTAAAACGCTCTTTCCATAGTCCTCCAAATCCTTGACTGTCATAAAGTTTCAATAGTGCTCTTATGACTCAAGGTCAGAGTACAGTCTTTTCACTTACAAAACTGTTGAGCTCAAGAAAGTATACCAAATGTTCCTCAGTGCTCTATCCTAACTTTTCCAAGAAGTTAACTGTCCCTTCCTCCTTTTCATGAATTAGTACACTGCATTATCTTTGGCCCCTGTGTTAGAAGCACTGACCTTTCCCCACTCCACCTGTTTGCATTAGGGTTAACAAGTTCCTTGTCTGAAACAGCTGGTGTTGACTACCAAAGGCGAACCCACTGTACATTTCCCTAATAGGTGACATGAGCTCTGGGAATGAAAACTTGTCCCCAGAGAATGCACCACCCCCCAGGCCAAAGCCTGGTACTCCATTTCAGTAGCATTAACTGTTTTTCTTTAAAAGCCAGATTTTGGTAATGTTTTGATTCGGTGACTCCAGTCAGAAAATGCATCTGTCACTTCCACTCCCTCCTTCTCCTTCCGGATGCCACAGCCTCAAACCCAGCAACCCCTCTGGGGAAGGAGGGCAAGGTTCTCCGGACGCACAGAAACAACAAGTAACCCTGGACTCAAGGAGGCAAGGCTGCTAAAACGAGCTGGTTTTGCTGACAAGCCTGGGGAGGACTTTGTTGTTCCTACCACGGAAGCACTGTTATGTCAGGCATACAGGGAAAGAGCGAGTTTTAGGACAGTCATGGACTTCTCATCCCGGCACCCTGCAATCACTACGAAAAGCTTATTCTTTCTACCCTGAAATCTTCTCGCCATAAAGAAAACCTTCATCATATTTAACCTCCCAAGCGGGCAAAGGATAATGCAACACTGTAAAAGCAGGCATATCTTTACGGCCACCATGCTCTTGGTGGCTTTTTGAGGATTGTTACTCTTTATCATCGTGCCCGCCTGTCAGCTCCTCCGGATGACAGCTTGGCAGAGCACAGGATTTTCGGTATTATTTATGACTCGCGTCAACCCAGCGGGCGGCGCGGGGCGGGGTCGGAGGAGCGGTACTCAATCTCCCACGAAGAGCTGAAACCCGACTTGAGCAAGTCGGCAGTGACGAGCGCCAGCACCAGTAACCCTACCCGCCTCCTGATACACAAACGCCGGCCTCAGGAGTATACCTGATGCACACACCCAAGTGAAGAGCTGAGTTATCAGATCTCCCGGTTCCAAACAGGTGCGGGGCCGCTCACTGGCCGAGAACAACATCCGAACCCTACCCCCCACACCCCACCTACCAGATCCTCCTCGGAAAAGTTAGCCCCCCTCGGCCAACCTTCGTCCGAGTGGCGCGATGCTAATTGGAATGCATTCTCTGGTGCCCCCAATGCTGTTAGTCCTCTCTTCTTTGTAAACCCCACGAAGTGACGCAGAGCAAAACTTAGTAGGTCCGAGGAACAGAGACGCGTCTTTCGCAAAGCACGGACTTCGCAGGAAGGCGCTAGGAGGCAGGCGCTGGATCCTTCTCGGCGCCTCCATCCTCCTCTGGCTCCCCTCCCCCGCCCCGCGCCCGCCGGGGCCGCTTACCTGCGTGGGACATGGTGATGGTCTCGTTGTTGTTGGAGCCCACGTTGAAGATGACCACGGCGGAGGCGTTCTGCAGGAACGCGTTCCGGATCTTATCCCTGTACGTGCAGTTGCCCTTGGGGATGAGGGCTATCCAGTTCTTGCCGTGCGCCGGGGAGGCGAACTTGGTGTTGGGGTCGCAGGCCAGGCGGTCGTGGGCCGAGCTGGCCATGACCACCTCCCCGCGGGCGTCCTGCTTGGGCGAGTGCTCCCCGTAGCGCCCGCACTCGGTCTTCTCGGTGTGCAGCTCGGCGGTGGTGCCGCCGCCGCCGCCGCCCGCCGCCCCGGCCCCGGGGTCCGGCGCGGGCTCGGCGTAGGTGATGTTCACGAAGGCGGTGTACCATTCTTCCTTCTCGGCCACGGTGAAGTCCAGGCAGAGCAGATGCACGAAACAAAAGGAAAGCAGCCATGTTGAGAGAGCCAGGCTGCGGCACGCTTGGATGAGAGACATTGCCATCTTTATCCGCCGGGGCCCCCTCCCCGCCCCCGGCGCGCTCCCCCCGCGCCGTCCCTCCTCCCCAGCCCCGGCCAACGCCGGGCCGGCCGCTTGTCCTTCTTCTCCTCCTCCTGCTCTTGCTCACTCCCGGGCCCGAGGGGCCGCGGCCGGGACGCGCAGCCGCCGCGGGGACCGGCTTCCGAGCGAGCGGGTGGCGCCGGCCCCTTCCCTTTTCAGCCGAAGCACGGCGGTTGCATCTCGCTTCGCGGGCGCCGGCGGGCCGCGGGCGGAGGGGGCGCTCCGGGCTTGCGGCGGAGTCCGGCTGCCGAGCGTCCTGCTCCTTCGCCCGGCTTCTCCTTCTCTCATAGGGGTGGCAGGGGGCCCGGGAGCGTGCGGGGTGGCGGCCCGGCGCCCTGCAGCCCCGGCGGGGCCGGGCGCGGCTGCTCCGAGCCCGGGGTGTCGGCGAGGAGTCCCGGCTGCCGTCGCCGAGCGCTGGGGCGTGCGGGTCCGGCTGGAGGCGCGGCGGCCGCCCCTGCTGTGCGCCGGGTCCCTCAGGCTGCGCCCGGCACACACTTGCCACGGGAGGGGCCGGCTCGGGGGTAGCGAGAGCAAGCCGGGAGAGAAGAGTACGCGGTCCGTGTGTGTGTGTGTCTGTCTGTATATGTTTGTGTGTGTGTCTAATGTGTGCGTGCAAGGAGGAGCTTAATGTGATGTCAAAGATTCTAGGCTTCTCTTGCCACGCTCGCTCGGTCTCTCTATGGGCAGCAGCGACCCCTGCCGGGTCTCAAATTCAACCTAATCTGCGACTTGGTCCAGGTGGAGGCAAAAGGGGAAGCGACCCCTTGACCTATGAAGAGAGGAACAACTTCCTGCGTCTCAAATGCAGAGAAATGTGTGTATCTCTCATAAACAACTTTCCCTAATTACCCATCCTAGGGCCAACTGGTAAGATTAGTTGGTAGCTGAGTCCTCCGAACACAATGCCTGGAATATCTAGGGCAGTGACTATCAAATTTAAATGTACATCACCGTCACTGTCACGTGTGTGTGTGTGTGTGTGTGTGTGTGTTAAAACTCAGACTGATGGGCCCTGCTGCAGAGTTTCTCATTCCGTACATGTGAGGTGGGTTCCAGAATATGCTTTTCTGACAAGTTCCCAGGTCATGCTGATGCTGCACTGTATTAGAATGAGTATAGAAATGGGCTTCTTTCTTACCCTCTGGCAGCAAACATGTGGCATTTGTTTTCCTCTAGAATGAGTGTTTTCTAACTCTGTAAGAAAAGAAATTGGGTGAGCTATTTCTTCACTGTGTTTATTCTGGTTGTCATGACTGGTAACAGAGGACTTAGAGCAGCAATAGAGCCTCAATAGGCAAGGCAGGTTTTTTGGGTTATTATTGTTTATAGGATATTCTCCAGTTGTGCATAGAGCTTACAACTAGTCAGTGGAGAGTACAGCCCCTCTAGAGTCGTGTTCTTAAAACTTTGACACAGCACACTTCCTTACCAGTTAAATGTTTGAGTGGTTATCTTTTCACACCAGCAGTTTCTTTGGCTTGAGATAGCACGTCTCGAAAGCAATTTGTGTGATGGTTCTTAATCACCCACCTTGTACTTCCCAACTGGCAATCTTTCAGAGAACTCAGGACCCATTCTTGATGAAAACAAAAGTCCACCTTTTCCCCAGGACCTTAGTTAGCATGTTTACAGAAATCTGTTAATGGCTGTCCACCAGTACAACTGCTGTTTTTCCAGAAGCAGTAGGAACAGCTGGTGGCTGTTAGGGGAGAGAAAAGAATCCCAGCTATACCCAAATTAGAAGCAGGCAGAAAAAGAACTACTTAGAAGCATTTGTCTCTATGGTATTGGATGTGCTGGGTTTCTGTATTTCCCTAACTTATTCATTTTAGAAAATAGGCTTCTAGGCAATTGGGACAGTGCTTTTTATAGTGCCTAATGCCAAAAAGGCAAAAGTGAAGAATGCCTGGCTGCTGGTTCCTGAACCACCAGAGATCTGAGTCCTTTGCCTAAAACCCCCCAGCGAGGTTTTGTACAGATGTCTCACAAACCAAAGTGGTTCCCCATATCTCTCTGTCTCTTAGCAGTTTTTCTCCAGCCACAAAACTTAGTGAATCTGTGTCATTAAGAATGCACAACTACCCCTGTGGTTTTCTTCCCTTAGAGGAAAAGTTAGAGGCTGAGAAGATGGCAGGATCAAGGAGGTAGCATCCTGGCTGAGAGATTGATTAATTACAGGGACATTGGGCAAATAAGTAAAATATTAAATATAATGGGAGCCAGGTTTCTTAGTGTGGGAGAAGGAATTTACGAATATGGAAGGAAAGAAAGCTATAAATGTTATCGAACACAGGTTCTGCTGCTGGCCACTAAAAAGCCAATACCCGAGAGACAGGTGTTGGCTGGAAAGGAAAGGTTGCTTTATTCAGGAGGCCAGCAACCTGGGGAGAAGGCAGACTCGTGTCCAAAAACCAATTCCAAAGATTCTGCTTGACCATGAAAAGTTTTAAAGGGAGAATCATTTGGGGAAGGGGTCAGGGTCTTCATTATCTTCCCCTGTGTGCAGACTTTTTTTCTGATCGGTTGGTGGTGAGGTAACAGAGCTGGTGGGCGGAGTTCCAGCGATATTGTGCTCAGCCTGAAGTTGCCATCCTCCACCTGGGTAGGGGCCTTAGTTCCTGCAGAGGAACTCAAAGATATTGTTATATACATTCCTTGAGGAGGAACCAGGACCCTGCCCCGTTGCTGCACTGCTGTTTCTTGACTGCGCCTCCTTTGTTTCTTTCTCCTTCCCTGATAAGCAACTATTTGAATCTGCCCTTTGGAACCCAGGGAAGGTCGAGGAGGCTGAATGAAGCCTATTTACTAAACAAAAAACGGGGGGACACGGAAAGGATTTGTACCCAGGAGGGCCCTACAGGATCCTGTTCAGCTTCATAAAGAACCCTGAGGTGTTGGATTGGATTCAAAATGAGTGTGAAATCATTATATATATATATACACATATACACCATAGCTATTTTCATTCAGAGGCCAGAGCAACGGACACATCAAGTGGCCAGAAGATCTTGGTTTCTAAGTACCATCCTCCATGAAGTGGAACCAGGGCTGATTCTAGTACTTGGGCTGGGAAAGTACAAAGTAAGCTTGGAAACTTTTATAGGAAGTGCTCAAAGCATGATGGAAACATGCTAAAAGGACACATGAGCCAGCAGGAAGGAGCTCCCACTGGCCAAATCTGGGACAATTTGAGTATCCAAATAAATTGTGATAGTAACTGATTACAACCTATTGGATAAGACAGGAATCCATGAATCCATGCCAATATAAATGAATAGATAAATAATGATGGAATAAATAAATAAATGGAAAGAAAAGGGAGAGCTCTTCCTTATGGAATAATGCCAACTAATAAGATTGATGGAAATAGTAAGTCACCATTTGGCAATGTTGGTTGATTCTTGCAGGACTCCTCAGTGGATGCCAAGGCTGGTGGGTGGCTGTTTGATGTGAAGCAGGATGTCAGCTTAGTCTTAAAGCATCTTCTGAAAAATACTTATTGATCGAGAGGGAATTTATTGGAAAGAACCTGGAAGACACCACATTGACCAGGTGATCAAGATGGGCATCATCAGGAAGGGAACGAGTCACACATGTGCCTCCTGATGTGATGTACTGAGTAGAGCACAGCCTCTTTTCTGTTGTGTCCTGCTCAGAATGCACAGCCTGAGTCTCAATGTGGAGAAACATTGGATGGACCCAGGGTGAGAAGCATCTTAAAAAATGACAGGCGCATATTCTTTAAAACTTTTCAGCTCACAAGAGACAGAGAAGGATAGAAAAACCAATTGATCCAAATTGAAGGAGACTTAAGAGACATGACGACTAAATGCAACGAACAAGTCTGGATTGACTCCTGGACCAGATAGGAAACACAAACAGTTGGCAAAATTGAATGAGGTCTGTGGGTTGGATGGTAGTGTCCTATAAACGCTGATTACCTGATTCAAATGTTTATATTGTAGCTATGTAGAAGAATGTCCTTATGTGGGGAATATGTACGCTGAATTATTTAGTAGGATGAAGCATTCTGTCTGCATCTTGCTCTTAAATGGTTCAGAAAAGAATAATGGTAATCTCTAAGATCTTGATTTCCGCTAGCCACTATTTCAGAGGAGCTGAAGTCCAATTCGTGATAAACTAAAAAGTCCATTTGGGGCGTGGGTCTTAATTTGTTTCCAGCCTTGTGTCGGTGATTCTCCTCCAGCACAATACTCCTTCGTTCCAGTAGTGCTACTTGAACCACTGAGCTGGGTATCCAGTAGGGACTGAAACAGATAAATTTCATAGAATCTACATTTTGGAGCGGGAGAAACAGACCAATTTTCAGTTGTAGATTATGCCAGCCAATAACAGTTCTATGAAGAAAAAGGCAGCAGAGTGGGATCAACTGCTCGGATGAGGTGAATTGTGAACAGAATCCTGAAGGACGTGAGGGATCCATGTATGTATTGGGGGACGGGTTGTATTAGGAAGAGAGCACCGTACACACAATGGCCCCGAAGGGAGATTGTATTTGATGTGCTTGGAGAATGGCAGAGAGCCTACTGAGAATGGAGAAGTGTGAGAAAGAAAGAGTGAAGGAGGTGAGATCAGAGAGATGAGAGGCCTATCGACTCTTTGGATTTTATTCTGAGTGACAGGAAAAACCTTTGGAGAGTTTGAAGCCAGGAAGTGACATAGTCTGACATGCAGACTATGCATGTTTAAAAGTTTATTCTGACTGTATTGGAGCCAGTATGGAAGCAAGAAGAACAAATAGGAGCTATAGCCATAATTCAGAAACAGAGGATGGTGACTTATGCCAAGAAGGTGGCGATGAACACGGTGAGCAATGATTGGAGCCTTGATGTATTTTGAAGATGGAGCAGACAGTATTCTCTGGTGCATTTGAAATGGGGTCTGAAAGAAAGAGAGAATACCAGAAGAACTCTACCATTTGGAGCCTAAGCAACTGGCAGAATGGAGGGGTCGTTTTCTGAGATGAGGGAGATTGCAGGAGGAGTTGGTTGGGATAAGAATCCCGAGTTTTGAATATGTCAGGTTCAAGGTGCCTAGAGATATCCAGAGGGCAAATTCATGTAATTTGCCTCAGCATAGAATTCCAGAAGGAAGATTATTGGATCAAAGCACACGAACGGTTTTCAAGTTATTAGCACATATTTTGGCCAGATTGCTTTTCCAAAGGTTGCCCTCACTTAATACACCATGCCCCAGAGTAAAGTGAGCACCTTCAAGTATTTGTTTTTGAAATATCACCAGAATAAAGTAGCCCCGATGAAAGATCTCTACAAAAACAAGGTCTGGGCCAACTCCTAGGTACATTCCTCAGAAACTTCAGCAAAGAGCAACACGGCAAGTAAGCAGAAAGGAAAGCAGCCAGATGGCAGTGTGACCTGGCCACATCATTGGAAACATTCTGATCACTATCGCCCATGAACACTAAGCACACACTACCATGGTCACGATGGTAATAAATTCATATATATCCACAGGTATTCTCAATTAGTTAGTTGAAGAATTATAGTAGGGGCCTATTTTGAATAAATTTAATCCCTTATCCATACATGTTCAATAGAGGACAAATTGAAAAATGATTTAAAAGCATTTAAACTTTCTTTAGAAAAAAAAGAAATATCACCAGAACACAGCTTCATGGGGAGTCCCCACCTGAGGGGGAACTCTCTCTACCAGCCAAGCAGCCCAGGCCAGATAGAACGAGTAGGTCTCCCCAGGTCTCTTTGGTGTGTAGAGGTATTCTTGTTTTCATAAATGGTAGAGGCAGAATTGACTTAAATGTATGCTCCCTATGTGTGTTGGAGTCAGAAATAAAGAGCAGCTCCAGCAAAGAATAGCAGGGTCCCATTTCTCCAAATGCCAGCAAATAAGACTTTACGAAGCTCTCAGTCTCGACGCTGCTGTGCATTGGCATATTGCCATTCATGTGTGCCGCATGTTCAAAGGGCATTCTACCGTAGACTTTAAAAGATGGATTAAATCATTTGAAAATACAATTCCTCCTACGTATACACGTTTAATGGCTTAATAAAAGTGGTTTTTTTTTTTTTTGCAGTACGCGGGCCTCTCATTGCTGTGGCCTCTCCCGTTGTGGAGCACAGGCTCCGGACGCGCAGGCCCAACAGCCATGGCTCACGGGCCCAGCCGCTCCGCGGCATGTGGGATCTTCCCGGACCGGGGCACGAACCCGTGTCCCCTGCCTCGGCAGGCGGACTCTCAACCACTGCGCCACCAGGGAAGCCCCTTAATAAAAGTTTAATGGGGAAAAGTTTCAATATACAAGATTTGATTCATATTGTATTTTTCATTTGATTTGATTGATTGCAATTTTTAAAAATTGATGCCCGTTCATTCTTCAGGGTGAGTTCTTTCTTCACAATAAGCTCCTGAATAACTATCCCCATGACTGAAAAGAGGGAAAACGCTTTAAAAATATTTTCCATATGTTTGTAGAGGGGGAAGAATTCTCAAAATACAACAGGTGATTCACTTTACATGTGAGGGCTGGTGTTATTATTTTAAAAATCCATTTCCTGGGAGTTCCCTGGCAGTCCAGTGGTTAGGACTCGGTGCTTTCACTGTTGTGGCCCAGGTTCAATCCCTAGTTGGGAAACTAAGGTCCTGCAAACCACGAGGCACGGCCAGAAAAAAAAAATCCATTTCCTGTGCAGTATTATCCTGCGGTATTTGGTTTCCTATGGGCCGTCCCAACGACATTTTCATCTTCCCCATCTTCCATGTTTGCTTGGAGTGGAGGTGCAGTGTGCGGGGTGGAGGTGTGGGGCTATGGTGGCGGATGAACCAGACTAGGATCTCAGTCCTGCCACATGGGCAGTTTTCACAGTGCTGAGCCACAATTTTCTCTTTAAAACTGGAGTGATTACATCTCCTTCCAGGACTGTTGGAAGATCCTAAAGGGCAGAGAGAAGAGTGAGACCCCAAGGGAGGTCAGCACAAGAGAAGTAGGAGGGAATAAGTCTAGAAAATGTAACGTCCAAAACAATTTTAAAGGAAGACTGTCTATTCATTTTTGTATGTATGGTTGTATTCTTTGTGTTAAGCCCTGTGCTGGATGCTGAGGAACAGACACGAGTCCTCCTCTCAAGGAGTTTTGAGTCTAGTTTTAGAGATGGACAGAATTGTCCAAAGGAATTGTGAAGTTAGTGGGCGGTAGTTTTAAAAACACACACATGAGAAGAATTCAGTGAGTGCAAGTAATGCTACCTAGAAATAACAAAATACAGGGATGATTGAGCCAGGTTTGCAGGTAACCTACAGAGGCCTAGGCTTGCAGAACTTCTCCTCCAGGACTTCTAGCGCCTGCCATATTCCAAGCATCTGCTGCCACGTCTGGCGCACAAGAGCATCCATCAGTGTGTTAAATAATAAACTGTAACGAAGATTTGAGCACTTAATATATATGCAGGTACTCTGTGTTCTAAGCACTTTACATAGACTGACTTACTGAATTCTCAGAATGAGCTTAGTCCCATTACACAAGTGCCTGAAGTCATGCAACTAGCAAGGGCAGAAGGGGTGGAGGGTGAGGATTTTGTACTGCAAGTCTGACCAGTACTGGAAGACCAGGCTACGGTCTTTTTTTTAAAGATTTTTTTTTTTTTTTGTGGACCATTTTAAAAGTCATTTTAAAGAATTTGTTACAATATCGCTTCTGTTTTGTTTTTTTTGGCAGCGAGGCATGTGGGATCTTAGCTCCCTGACCAGGAATTGAACCTGCACCCCCTGCATTGGAAGGTGAAGTCTTAATCACTGGACCGCCAGGGAAGTCTCCAAGCTACCGTCTTAAGAGCTATCCTATTGCCTTGGTATTCTCTTTGTCTTAGATATTCACCATCTTTTTTTTTTTTTTTTTTTTTTTTTTTTTTTTGCAGTACGCGGGCCTCTCACTGTTGTGGCCTCTCCCGTTGCGGAGCACAGGCTCCGGACGCGCAGGCTCAGCGGCCATGGCTCACGGGCCCAGCCGCTCCGCGGCATGTGGGGTCTTCCCGGACCGGGGCACGAACCCGTGTCCCCTGCATCGGCATGCGGACTCTCAACCACTGCGCCACCAGGGAAGCCCGATATTCACCATCTTGTTTGTTAATTGACTCTGATTTGTAACTTCACTTTGTGTGCCTCTGGTTAATTCCTTTGTTCACTTCAGCTCCCGTGAATCATTTTTACCTCATTTGTGCTTTCATAGACAATTTACCCTGCTATACCGTTGGGCTGTATTGCTTCTGTGAGACCACGTACTAGCTCTCCAGGCAAAGCAGAAGAACTTTCATAGTCCAAAAGTCCCTGTAACTTCTGCTGCAAGTACAGCAGATGGAAATGGAAGCTTATGGCTAAGTGTTTTTTTTCTTTTTTTGGAGAATGTGCATGAAACTAATGATATTCATTTCTTTGATCTTTATTCCTTTACTAACTCTCCGAATTTCAAAACAGGACACTTTGCTAAAAAATAACCTTTTTTTTTCTTTTTTGCTCCTTTGAATTATCAAGTGAGTTCTACTTATTTCAGTCTTTGATATGATTTTGACAGTTAATTTGGGCTTCTTTGCCTTTCTTATTAACCACATCCCCTTCCAAACAACTTTATGTCATGGATTTTTTTGACCAACTAGTTATGGAAAGTCAGCCTAGAAAAACTCACTTGGGACTTGAGCCAAAACCAACAGAAAACTTTTTCACCACTATACATCTCTTTTTTTCTTTTTCTCATTTTTTTGTACATGGTTGTTCGGTTTTTGTTCTAAACTATTACTTTTCATTGGGTACATTTTTTTTAAAAACTGGCATCTTTTCTTTTTCTGTCCTTTTTAAGACCATCTTGTCCTCTTTCACCAGAAGGCTGGGATGGGGGAAGACGTATCTACAGATGAAGACATCCGAGAATTGCATGCTGACTGACGATAGCAGCTATGGTCACGAGCAGCTGTAAACTGTACTTTGTCAAAATTACCAGATGGGAGAGAATCCAGGCCCTCTTCCTGCTCTCTTAGAGCTGGCTGTTTAGAAGGATGTTTTTATGAATAATTTCCCTTTTACCATGAAGCCCATTCCCACAGAGCTGGTACACAACAAGCACCACAATTAAGGGAGACAGCCTTACGACTGAAAGGCACAGGTGTCAGGGTTTTAATCCCAGCTCTGTGCCTAATTTGCTATCTAGGTCAAGACTGCGGGATGACTCATCACTCATTTCGGCATACAGTCGTCCCTCCATATCCACGGGGAATTGGTTCCAGGAGCCCCTGGAAGATACCAAATACGTGGATGCTCAAGTCCCTTATATAAAGTGGTGTAGTACGGTGAATACAGTCGGTCCTCCGTACCTGCGAGTTTTGAATCTGTAGATTCAACCAACCTGCAGATAGAGAACACAGACTTACTTTATTTTTGATACTAATACCTAAATGTCCATTGAGCTATAGTCACACAGACCTGTTGCAAGATGACGGCGTTACTATTTTTCTATTGACTCATTCACCATATGGTAAGGTCACTGAGAAGGAACAAGAGATAGGAAATAACGTTTATTTATTTTTTTCCCCATATACCAGGTGCTGTGCTAGTTTTCACATGAGCTGTCTGGTCTGAGTTCTTGCCACAGTGCTGCAAATGACTAGTGTGGAAGCTCAGATCAGTCCCTTCGGAGTCTACTTCCTCTTCTGTAAAATGAGGGTGTTAGAATTGATGATTTCAACAAACCTCTCCAACTGGAACGTTCTGTGGATTTAATAATTCTCTTGCTCCTGTCACTTACAATTATATGCTTCTTTTGTTGTTATTGTTGCTGTTAGGCTTGATTCTATTAGGGTCTCCAAATGGATCTGTAGAATTTACTTGGAATTTCTAGTTGGGGAAACAACTCACTCAGTATACTTGATAGAACAGGCTTCCACTTTCTAGAAATGCTTCCCTCTTTGAACATAATAAGAATGAAATATGGAGGAAAGTGACACCAAGCATGGCCAGCCGGTTCATCCTGGGGTGAGAGCATTGGGGTGACAAGAGTCAAGGAGAATTCCCATTCATATCCATTATTATTATTATCATTATTACCATTACTATTATAATTGTCATCATAATCATCAAAGATCTCACTACTGACCTGATCAGTTTTGCTTTAAATTGGCGATGTAAACCTCACCTTGGCATCTCCAGACAGTGCTACTATGTTTCTTCAGTACGTTCACTTTTCCACTCCCCTTTGAATATTTTCATATCTTTCTTCTTGTCACACCTTCTACACACTCTTTATTTTCTTACTCTTAGCTTACCATCTCACCTCAAATTTGATTTAGAAAAAAGGAAGCATCTCTGGTCTCCAGGGACCACTGCTTTGCCAAATCCAATGGAAACATTTCTGTCCTCAGTTTATGTAACCTCCCAGCAGCACTCGACAAGGTCAACCACGGCCTTCTGCTTGAGAAACTCTCCCGTTTCTTGATTTCCTCAGAACTCCTCTTTTGGTCCCTCAGTGTGATGTGTAGCTGTTGGGTTCCCTAGGGCTCTGTGCCTAAAGGTTCCTAAAGATCCCAAGGGTTGCTGTGACCCTTTTTTTTTTTTCATTTCGTTCTCTATTTAGGTGATGTTTCCAGTTTTAGTTATCTTGTCTTTGATACCTACTCGTAACTGATGATTCCAGAACCTATTTTTTGAAGCCTCAAACTCATTTATCTCGTTGCCTAATTTCCATGTCCCTCTTGATGATTTATGGACATCACATAATTACTATGTCAAACTCTGAGCTCTTAGTTCTTCCCCTTCTTATGTTCATCATATAGTAAATGACACCATCACCCACTCAGGTACTCAAGCCGGAAGTTGTTCTTGATTCCTCCCTTTTCCTCACCACTGCCCTTCACCCACCCGTATATCTAATCCATCAGCCAGTTCCATTAATTCAATCTTCAAAAAAAATCATAAACCTACTCTCTCCTCTCCATCTCCCCTGTAACCACCTTGGTCCGGGCTACGACCCTCCCAGCAAGATGACTATAGTAGTCTCCGAACTGAACTAAGGCTTCCCTCCTTCATGGGAGTCAACACAGCATTTCAAGTGAATTTTAAATGTAAATCTGATTGGGTCACCCCCCCCCCCATTGAATGATTCCATGACTTACGTGAGCTATCCCTGCCCTTTCCTCAGGCTGGTACCCTCCTCTCATCACCTCAGCCGCACTAGTTTTCTTTTCTTTTTGGCCGTACCACGTGGCTTGCGGAAACTTAGTTCCCCAACCAGGGATCCAACCCAGGCTCTTGGCCGTGAAAGTGCGCAGTCCTAACCACTGGACCACCAGGGAATTACCCTAGCTTTCTTTTAGATCCTCAAATGGGGCAAAAAAAAGTCCCAGTGCTTTTGCACATGTCTAGAATGCTCTTTTCCTCACTGTTCACAGAGCCACTACTTCTTCCTTTACTTTTTGTTTTTAATTGAAATATAGTTGGTTTACAATGTAGTGCCAATCTCTGCTGCACAGCAAAGTGACCCAGTTATACACATAGAGACATTCTTTTTTTTAATATTCTTTTCCATTATGGTTTATCACAGGATATTGAATATAGTTCCCTGTGATATACAGTAGGACCTTGTTGTGTGTACATCCTATATATCTATAAAAGAGAAACAGAATCACAGACATAGAGAACAGACTTGTGGTTGCCAAGGGGAAGGGGGGGTGGGGGAGAGAACTTGTGGGATTAGCAGATGTAAACTATTCTTCCTGTACTTCTGTTTTTTAATGATTTTTTTAAACATAAATTTATTTATTTACATTCATTTTTGGTTGCGCTGGGTCTTCGTTGCGGTGAGCAGGGTCTACTCTTCACTGCAGTGCATGGGCTTCTCATTGTGGTGGCTTGTCTTGTTGCAGAGCACGGGCTCTAGACGTGCGGGCTTCAGTAGTTGTGGCACGTGGGCTCAGTAGTTGTGGCTCATGGGCTCTAGGTGCGTGGGCTCAGTAGTTGTGGCTCACGGGCTCTAGGCGTGTGGACTTCAGTAGTTGTGGCACACGGGCTTAGTTGCTCCGCAGCATGTGGGATCTTCCTGGACCAGGGCTCGAACCTGTGTCCCCTGCAGTGGCAGGCGGATTCTAAACCACTGCACCACCAGGGAAGTCCTCTTCCTTTACTTTTTTTTTTTTTTCTCTCTTCCTTTACTTTTAAACACCATTTTCTCAGAGATATTTCCCCTGACCACCCTTCCCGGAAAAAAATCCCCCTTCAACTATTATCTTTCTCAACACTTGGGGGGAAAATAAAATGTGTAGAAGGGAAACCATGAATCCTCACCATATTGCATATATGTGGGCTTTATCCTTTTGTAAAGAACTATAAACACTGTTTGACTAGGTAAGATTTTGTGATCTGTAATGTGACACGCATTTGCTCAAAAGCCACTATTCCAAACACATAATTCTGATCCTCACAGAGGATCCAATCCCCTTGCCACCAGCTGTGCCACAGTGATAAAGATTGAGTTTATTGAAATATTCTACAATTGGCAATTGTCATATGCTATACAGTTGCTTTGGAGTCTGGTTCTCAGTGATCCTTTGCTTTGGAGGAGCCCCGTCCCTTGTTCAGAATGAGCATGAATTCTATGCGGAAGATTGTCTCCCTATAGGACTTTGTGGCTGATAAGCTCAATTTTCTAGGTGATGTTCACTGATGCTTTTAGGAGCATGAATATGCTTAGACACCAGAAAACAGGACAGAAATGATTCCTTCCTTCAGTGACAAAAGATAAGGATTAGATAATTGTATATATATATATATTTTCATCAGAGGAAATGTAGGAAAAGATAATTTATTTACCTTGGACAATATTTTCTACAGGGCTATGTATTTCTTTCCTAAATACTAGAAATAAGTGTCATGAAAGCAGAGACCCTATCTATATTCCTAAAGTGTAGAAAAAGCTGGCATATAGTAGATTCTCAATAAAATATATGGAAGGAAAGAAAGAAGGAAGGAGGAACAGATAAGCTAATTAATCAGTGCAACCCTAGTAACAAGAAATGCTACTTCAGCTAAGCATTTAAATTTGATAATAGAATATTTTTATCCATAAGACAGAGCAACATATCCTCTGACCTGAACTTTAGGTATGGAATTTTCTCTAAGGTCTAGATTGAAATGCAGTCCTAGTCCTTTAAAGACATTTATTTCACATTTGTATTGCCCCATTCTAGAAAAACAATTGGTATCGATTTACAAAATCAAATATAATAGAAAGTAGGCCAATTAGAAGTAAAAAAGTAAACTAAATTAAGAGGAGTAGAAAGAAAAATGTGGGACTTCCCTTGTGGTCCAGTGGTTAAGACTCTGCGCTTCCACTGCAGGGGGTACAGTTTCGATCCCTGGTCACAGAAGTTCCACATGCCCCACAGTGTGGCCAAAAAAAAAAAAAAAAAGTCACCATCACAAGAATATATTAATATAAGAATATATTACTGTTCTTCTGTGCTGAATTTAGTAAAAATTTCATAATAGGAAACATATTGGGTTAAGTAAATTTTGTTTGTTTGATAAAAGAATGAAGACAATTTGTCTTTAGAGATATATGTTTTCCTTATTACTGATTTCAGTATATTCGCTTTCATTGTGATTCTTATTATAGCGCGATAATGTCTCTGACTATACTTTTGCGAAAAGCAAAATCATGTTCAAATGGGCATTTCTACCCTTATAAAATTTAAAGGAAAGCATTAAAGCATAATGCAACAGACACATTTCTATGGAGCATATCAAATGAAGCTAATAAGGGTGCATACAAAATAGACTAAAATTCACTTATGTCAAGTACATAGGACAGTAATTTCCTTATAGTAACACTAAGTAAATATTAACTCTTATAGGGAGGGTGGGAGGGAGGGAGATGCAAAAGGGAAAAGATATGGGGACATATGTATATGTATAACTGATTCACTTTGTTATAAAGCAGAAACTAACACACCATTATAAAGCAATTATACTCCAATAAATATGTTAAAAAATATTAACTCTTAGTGCTATAACTACTATTACTTCTGCTATCACAACTGGTTATCAGACACCAAACAAGGACCTTAAATGTGTAATGATCTATAGTAAAACTATTTCTGTGTTATTAAAGCAAATAGTTGGCAAGGATCTCACTACAAGAGGGAAAACTGAAATACATAATCATATATACATATATATGTGTGTGTATTTGTATATGTATCTAGCTTTCTAACTAGCTATAGAAGGCATTTTGGAGATTTCTTAAATTTCAAACTCAGATATAGATATTTGATCATATTTAGTGAGAGTGCAAAATCTGGGTGTAGTCTTCAGATTTCAAGTCACTTTACCCTTAATTCTTAATTCTTGACTCACATCCACAGATTTATTGGTGACGATAGTTATGCAAGAGAGGACAGTCAAATCAGTTCATTTAGGTCCCATATCAAACTTTGGAATAAATCAACATTCTTAACCCTGGCTTCCTATTAGAATCACCTAGGAAGTCTTTTGTTGTGTTTTTTTGTGTGTGCAATATCTGAGATTTGGATTCAGTTGACTTGGGGTGGGTCAATGGTAATTTTAAAAGCAACCCAGGACTTCCCTGGTGGCGCAGCGATTAAGAATCCGCCTGCCAATGCAGGGGACATGGGTTCGAGCCCTGGTCCAGGAAGATCCCACATGCCGTGGAACAACTAAGCCCGCGTGCCACAACTACTGAACCTGGCTCTAAAGCCCGCTCGCCACAACTATTGAGCCCGGGCACCTAGAGTCCATGTTCTGCAACAAGAGAAGACACCACAATGGGGAGTCTGCGCACCACAACAAAGAGTAGCCCCTGCTTGCCACAACTACAGAAAGCCCATGCACAACAAAGAAGACCCAACGCAGCCAAAGGAAAAGAAAAAAAGCAACCCAAGTGCTTCTAATGTTTAGCTGGGTTGAGAAACATAGATAATTTGAATAATATGGAAAAAAGGTGAGAATTTTTAAAAATTAATAAATAATAACAATTATACCTCAATTCTCACACTAGGCAATATTTATAACTAGCTAAATAATTTCCTGAACTTTGCCTGAATTAGGTGTGCTATGTAAGTTTTTTAATGGCAAATAAAACTGTGTAGAATTTAAATAGTTTATAAAATATTATTAGAGTGATCAAAAAAAAAAAAAAAGAAAGTCTCATTTTCTAGTGTTTAGACAAAAAGGAACAGACAGAAATTGTATCAATTGCCCAACCATCTATTCACCCAAGATAGATGTCCCTCCTGGGTCAGGGTCTACTTGGATGACTGTATCTTATGGGAGATCCAATGCTCAGGTTCTACCATGGTTCAGGTTCCCCACTTTCATATCCTGTGGAGCTTTTGAGGAGTCAGGTTGTGTCTCAGGGTATCACCGTGTCAAGATGAATGTAACATCAACCACAGCTGCCTCAGTGGGTGTCCGGGGTTCAGAGATTTTCAGTGTCCCATTGCCTTCTACATACTGCTCATTGAAACATAATCATCTCATTGGTCCCTTTTGCCGATACATCAGAAGGGAGAACTTAAGTTTGCTGGTTAAATCTTCCTAGGATTCAGGAAAAGGAGATATCTAACCAACAGTGGGACTGACTACTTTGTATTACTTACGGATGCACGTTTAATGAATCAGAAACAGGTTTGTCCTGTTGACTAAGTCAAAGTAATTTTTAAATTCATGTCACATTAGGGATCCAAATGACCCTATTTTCTTTTGGAGGAAAAATGTCTGTAGGTGAAACACTCCTTATATGAAACCTCTTCAACATTTTTTATCCCAACCCCCAATATTATATTATAACAGAAAAATAATTGCTTAATGTAAGAAATGTTCACAATATCTTGCACAGAATTTTAATTTCATTCTTTAGGAAAAGGGGTCAGCGTGTGGGCGTGACCATGTAATATGAATCAACTATCCTAAAAGTGTGGGTTAGGCCATCTTCTCATTTATGAAACTGGGCTGCACCCTGGAATGATAGGCAACAATTTCTGGAATTATCTGCAATACAGTGCACAGAAAACCTTGTTGAGGGTGTAATGCAAGGGTAAAAAAAAGTCAGCATTTGCGATGAGACCGTACACTGCTCCCTACTCAAAGTTGCCATTGAATGTTGGCCAAAATTTGGAAAACTCTTAGACATGAAACCCACCAAATGGCCCTGCTGGCACTCATCTTGTAAGTCCTATATCCCATGCAAGGCAGCCGTATCATTGATACCAAGAGAACTATACAGTCTGTTGGAGGTTTAAGGAATTGATAAATAACACCTTCTTTCCCCTTCCAAGATTAGAACAAATTGAGATATAGACAAGGATTCAGACAGATGGTGGCAATATATTTGTTTTATTACTGATAAAAGCTCTTTGGAGGATTTGACTTGTATTCGTTATAAGTAATGCTGTTTTGCTAACAAGCCAACTCGAAAATCTCAGTGGCTTAATACAACAAAAGTTTATTTCTTGCTCATTCAAAGTCCAGTAAGGATGTTCCTGCTTGGCAGGCAGGCTTCAATAAGATCATTCAATGACCTTTCATAATATGGCTCTATCACCCCCAAGGGCTTTAGAGTATTCTGCTGAAGTCTTTAAGTCTGGCCAATAGACTGGGAAGAGTGAGTATGAAAGGTTACAAAGGAGGTTTGTATGTGCCTGTACCGGACAGAAGTTCAACTCACATTCCACTTCCTGGAACTCAGTAACATGGCCTCACCTGACACTAAGGAAGGTTGGAAAATTAGGGAAAAGTAGCCCTACGTTCACAAGATAGTGAAAATGGATTTTGGTGAAAACCCAGCCGTCTTGGCCAAAGTAACTAAATCTCAGGCCAGCTACAATTTCCTCCCTGAATGAAGCAGACTTACCCCTAAAAACAACAGAACTTCCCCGCAGGGTAGAACCTGCTTCCGTAAGCTTTTGAACAACTGAGAGAGGCTCAGAGGGTACCCTCTCTGTAGGGCAGATAGATTCCAGAGGGAGGGGAGGAAAGTGTTGATTGAACCTTCATGATTCTTCCAATCTCATCAATCAGAGAAAGGTGGAAGAGAGAATCCAGGAGTGCTGCTCTAGGAAAATCATCCACTTGGAAATATGATCCTTTCTTCCGCGTGGCCTACCTCCACCGCTGCCAGAGTGATCCTGTAAAACACAGCAGGTGGCGTCACTCCTTTGCTCAAAAGCCCCTAGCGGCGCTCCATCTCATTTAGGGTAAAAGGCAAAGCTTTGAGAACAGCCTATCCACGTGACTCTCCCCTTCACCTCCTCACTTTGTTTGTTGTCTTTCTTGCTCTCACTTTCCCCTACAAGAATGTAAATTCTGATTTACAAGGCTTTTCATCTACACTCTTTACTGCTGGAAGTCTAGCTCCTGGATTAGTTCCTGGAATGCAGTACACACTCAATAAACAATTCTGGAATTAATGAATGAATCATTATTATTTTAAATTAATTTTTTAATTTAAATTTTAAGTTATTTTAAATTAATTTTTTGTATTATTGGACTTGTTAATAAGTTTCGTTTTAAATAGTTGTATAAGAATTGTAAGAATAAACCTAGTTTTATGTTTGAATTTATTTAAGTAAATTGTTATAAAAGTAATTTGTCAACACTGGGAGCTGAAGAGATGTTTTTCTTTAAAAGAAGTTTACCTAATTATTACACTTTACTCTTTGAAAGACTCTGAAAACTGCAAGATTATTAGTATTAGGAGGAAACTTAAATTTTATCTATTCTAACATTTTACCTTAAAATAGAACAATTCTGGCATTATGGGAGATTTTTTAAAAAATTCTTTTGTGACTCCTTGTTTGCCAAGTTGTCTGGATTTTATGGGCAAGGAAACGATGTTCTTAATCTTTATAACACTTGTATTTACAAATAATTTGAAATTCCTCCAGGAAGGAAATGTGTTCCCATGATAAAATAAAAATTTTCATGGAAAATGTCTTTAGTATAACAGCTTTAAATTTCATTTAGAAATGAAAAGCTGTTCTAATGGATTTAACAGGTGGACATTATTGGGAAATACTGATTTCTTGGAAAAAATTCACGATGTAAGTCTACCGTGTATTCTTTACAAACCTTTCATTTATGTCCAAAGAAAGTATTTAATTTAGTCACAGTGATAAAATTTGTCATTTTCTCTAACAATGGCTTTTAAGCAATCTGTTAATCCCTCTCAAGCAATTTGGGAAATGTTGCTATGAATCATTAGAAATACACGAAGGTCTGAGCTGTGACGTTTTATTAGAGAATTATGCCACAGGGATTCTTCAGTGGGTAAGACAATGATAGGATGAAATTCACTTAAGCATTTGGTTATATTGCCTGGAGAGTGGATTAAATACCCACACTGTGGAATTTTCTTCAGTCATATGAAAAGAAAACATAAGAATTTCTTTTTAAAGGTATTGAGTTTTGAGATGGACATAGCTAAGTATTAGTGCTGGGTACCCTCTTGAGAAATAGACATGGAATATCTGAATATTATTTCAGCCTGTGACGTGACACTATCACTTTAGTATGACACACTGCAAATTACAAAGTGTCATCCACTTCTTTTTTATTATTTCTTTTTATTTTATTATATATTTTATATATTATCTATAGATTATATATTTTATTAATTATATTATAATTTATATTATATATTTTAGTATATTTTATATAATATATGTTTTTTATTGTTTATTACAATTTTATTATTTATTTCTGTTAAAAAAGGTGAAATTCACCCACAGGAAGCACTGCCCTTAATTTCACTACAGTGGATAATGGGTCTAACTATGAATTATGTAATAACAAGAACTTCCCAACCCTTCTATTTACTTTATCCTCCTTCTTAGGGCAAACTCTTAATTTTGTCCTGCCCCAGAAGATGTTTGAGATACAGTTACCACTTCTGGGAGATATAAAAGGGAAGTTCAACCTATTTTTTTGTTATTAGGATAAACTTCACTTCATGGTGCACATATATGTAATGTGATGAGAAGGTTAAATTAGCCTGTGAAAACAATTCTAGGCAGTGTTTTTGAATAACCAAAGGCTTGTCCCCAGGAATCATTCACAACATCTTAATTATACACTTTTCTTGCAGTTTACATAATTATGTTCTTCTTTACCTGCCTCGAGCTGAAAAAGTTAATTCTTCCAAGTGCTGGAGGTTTACAGTCATTAAAGATGTCAAAGTACTTTTTGGAGAAGCTGGTAGGGAGGCTGAGTTAACACATGTAATGGACCGAGTTGTGCCCTTCCCGCCCCCCCCCCCAATTCATATATTGGAGTCCTAACCCCTAGCACCTAAGAATGTGACTGTATTTGGAGAAGGGGTCTTTAAAGAGGTAATTAAGTTAAAATGAGGTCTTTAGAATGAGCCCTAACCCAGTTCGACTGGTGTCCTTATAAGAGGAGGACATTTAGACATAGATAGGAATAGAGAGAAGACCACGTGAAGACACAGGCAAGGATAGCCATAAAGGATAAAGCCAAAGAGAGAGTCCTCAGAAGAAACCAATCTTGCTGACACCTTCATCTTGATCTTCTAGCTCCCAGAACTGTGAGAAAATAAACTTCTGTTCTTTAAAGCCAGCCAGTCTCTGTTATGGCAACCCTATCAGACTCACATACGTATGGGGGGATGACATAGTCGGTTAAAAACAGACCAGAGGGATGTAGGGTCTCCTTTACCTATTTTTCTATTTGTTTCCCAACTGGATTGTGGTGGTGTTGCTTAGAGCAGAGATGATGTCTAAGGTGTCTTCAACCCTTCTGCTCCTTGCACACAGTAGGCGCTCATGCATGCCTAGTGAACAGATCAATAGCTAATGGGGGGAGTGGGGGCACCGAGCATTCACATGGTGTAATGCACGGAAAAGAGAGCAGGCTCTGGTGGGAGGTGGCCCGAGGTTGAATCCCAGATCTGCCACTTTATTGGTCACCTCCAGGTTTCTCCATCTCTCCGCGCCTGTTTCCTTATGAGGAAGACAGACATCATCATTATACCCACCTCCTCAGTTTGCTGTCATTGTTGAATGCAAAAATCATGATTAAATTATTCAAAGTAAAAGCTCTTAGAAAGGTCCCAGGCATATAAAAGGTACTTATTAAGTCTTTGCTATTAACTTAGTCATTTCAAGAATGTCCAGCAAGTATGTGACGGGGGAAGCTCTGCTTTCATTGCTGACATAAAGCAGGACTCTGTGTCCCTGTGACAGTGCTCTCAGTTCTTTGGCCAAATTCCAACTTTCTTTTCTTTAGATGTAAATGTATTTTTTATTAAATCAGGAAAAGAAAGACACAGTATACATGGTATCAGTCAATCATGGCTACTTTGGGTTACATTTTAATACATTTGTGGTCCTGTTTACTCCTCTGTACAAGTATTAAAAAAAACCTCAGGTATTTGAATAACCTTTTGTAAAGTTTTAGTATTAACTGGGGTTATGGGGAGGGTTTTATCAGAACACATCCTGAGAACATTAGGAAGTTACAGACAGACTTGAGATAAGTGCCAGACAGAAGAGATGAAGCCAGAAGTCACCCAATCCTCCCCACTCCGGGAGAGGAAGTGGCTTTTAAAAAGCTAAAAAGGAACCTCACAGCTTGCATATTAAAGAGCGAGGGCACTCATGTCAGTAGGGCTGCTAAGGCAGGCAGTTCTCATCAATTGTTGGGTAACAACTATGTTTAGGTCAGAAAGCTAAATACTGGGGGACTGGCAAAGGGTTGAGAAGAGTCAGAGAACGATAGAACGCACATACTCACAAACAAGTGGAGGCCAACATCCTCGCCTTGCTTAACTTCCTTGCAATCCTGGTGTGTATTACAGAGAAGAATATGCCCAGATGCAGCAGAAAACTTAGCAGTTGCACCTAAACTCAGACCACTGTCTTGAGTGCACGGGAGACCTAAATTAACAGATAAGTTTAATTTGGGGAGAGTTTGTGTGAGAAGGTGAACTCTCCATAAGGTTTGATGGGTAAAAGGATGTAAAATGGTAGAGATGGGGAAAAGATGGAAACCATTACTCACTGAGAACCTAACTTTCAGATTCAGTTGCCCATTTAATCCTCTCAATGAGCCTAAAGGTGGATAGAGGTAGCTAACTTTATGCCTGGCACATAGCGACAGGACATAGGAACTGTGTGCCTTTTCACAAAAACAAATGCTGGGCGATGTCATCTTCAGGTATATATATATATAACTGAAGTATAGTTGATTTACAATGTTGTGCTAGTTTCAGGTGTACAGCAAAGTGATTCAGTTATATCTATATATATCTATATTCTTTTTCAGATTCTTTCCTATTCAACAAGATATTGAATATGGTTCCCTGTGCTATAGAGTAGATCTTTGTTTTTTATCTGCTTTATATATAGTAGTGTATATCTGTTAATCCCAAACTCCTAATTTTTCCTCCCGCTTTCCCCTTCAGTGACCATTAGTTTGTTTTCTATATCTGTGAGTCTATTTCTGCTTTGTAAATAAGTTCATTTGTATAATTTAGATTCCACATATAAGTGATATCAAATGATATGTGTCTCTGTCTTTGCTTAGTATGATAATCTGTAGATCCATCCATGTTGCTGCAGATGGCATTATTACAGTCTTTTTTGTGGCTAAGTAATATTCTATGTGTGTGTGTGTGTGTGTGTGTGTGTGTATATATATATATATATATTTACCACATCTTCTTTACCATTCATCTGTTGATGGACACTTAGGTTGCTTCCATGTCTTGGCTATTATAAATAGTGCTGCTATGAACATTGGGGTGCATGTATCTTTTCAAATTAGAGTTTTTGTCTTTTCTGGATATATGCCTAGGGGTGGGATTTCTGATCCCACTCTGTTTTTAGTTTTTAAAGGAACCTCCATACTGTTCTCCATAGTGGCTGTACCAATTTACATTCCCACCAAAAGTGTAGGGGGGTTCCCATTTCTCCACACCCTTGCCAGCATTTATTATTTGTAGACTTTTTGATGATGGCCGTTCTGACTGGTGTGAGGTGATATCTCATTGCAGTTTTGATTTGCATTTCTCTAATGATTAGTGATGCTGAACATCTTTTCATGTGCCTGTTAGCCATCTGTGTGTTTTCTTTGGAGAAATGTCTTTGTAGATCTTCTACCCATTATTTGATTGAGTTGTTTGTTCTGATATGAAGCTGATATTAAGTAGTATGAGCTGTTTGTATATTCTGGAAATTAATCCCTTGTCAGTCACATCATCAAACAGATATTTTACCAATACTTTCTCCTTTGTAAAGATTCCTCTTTTGTCTGAACCCTTTCACATTTCCACTAATGTGAAAATGTGAAAATTATGGTATACATTATATTTAATTATAACTCTCTGAGCATGTGCAGTACATGATTAAAATAAAAGAACCCATCAAGGTCCAGATATTTCCAAGCCTAGAGGACTTGAGAGTGGCAACACCTAGTAGAATGTGTAAGGATGCCTTCAGCTGCAAGTTTAGTTTAGAATTCTCAACTAAAAATGGCTGAAAAACAGTGGACTTTGTCTCTCACGTTACAAAAAGTCCAGAGGTAGATGGTTCTAAGGCTGGCATAGCCCACAGAGCAACATTATCAAGGACTCAGATGCTTTCTATGTCTCTGCTCTGCCACATTCAGGGCATCATCAATGTCTCCTCTCACATTCATAGATAGCCACAGAAGCTTCAGGTCCTATGCAAACGTGACAACACCCCCTCAAAAATGGGTGCCAGAGGGAGGTTACTTCTGTAAACACCTTTTAAATAACAAGAATAACTTACCATGGCCATGCATGCAGCTGCCCCCAGGAAGAATTCAGATCCCATCGACCTGGTCGGGACGTATAACCACGAACAAATCCAGTCACTGGAAAGGAGCATAGAAGTATGATTGACTTAGCCTCTAGTGATTCATAGAACATGGAAGGTGAACCCTAGAATGAAACTAAGTCTCTCTCAATAAAGGAGAATGGGGAAGGGACAACCAATGGTGTCCACCTCAGTGAGATCACCATAGTCTCAGAGGACCTCATATTTCTTTCTCCTGGTCTATTTGGAGTTGACTTCATATTTTAGCTTTCAGAAGGCAATCTATTTCTCCTATTCTTGGGTCTGAATTGAGCAGGTGCCCATTCCTGTATCGACTCCAAGCATCTTGACTTTCTTGACATGTTTACAAAATCCTAAGGAAGGAGCCATACATGACATATTGCCATCTCCTCTCTGTAACGTGCACTACAGTATAAAGAGTGCTTCTACATATGCTTTCATTGTTACTCAAAACAGCATTGTGAGAAAACCAAGACTTAGGTAAGTCAAAAGCTGTCTTGTCCAGAGTCAAACAGCTTTTATTTGCCCTACGGCTCTGTCTTCTGACTCAGCCCAGTGCTTTTCTCTGCGGATGCTCAGAACAGTGCGGACAACATACCAAACACTGAACACAAACTTGTTAAATAAAAAGATTAACATTTAAAATCTGGAAAGGGGCTTCCCTGGTGCGCAGTGGTTGAGAGTCCGCCTGCCGATGCAGGGGACACGGGTTCGTGCCCCGGTCCGCGAAGATCCCACATGCCGCGGAGCGGCTGGGCCCGTGAGCCATGGCCGCTGAGCCTGCGCGTCCGGAGCCTGTGCTCCGCGACGGGAGAGGCCACAACAGTGAGAGGCCCGCATATCGCAAAAATAAATAAATAAATAAAATCTGGAAAGGAGTGCATATCATATCTGTAATTTTTTTTTTTTTCCAGGAGAGTTTGAGAAAATGTAAAGCACTATAACAAGACAGCCACTGGAGGTCACTATTATTTCACAAAAGGAGAATTTGTTATTTCAGAAAGAGCAGGCTGATCCTGTTTTTAAATCCCTGGTGAAATGATGATGGTGTTTATTATGTAACATTTACTGACTTCCCGAGGCTTTAAGAATTACAATTATACATAGCTCATGCTTAGTGTTTTTAGCTAACATTTACCAAACATTATGCCAACATAGCCATTTTTTCCCGTGACATTTCCGCATATTTAGAATTACCGTTTCTTTTTTATAATATAAAGATGGTGCGATGTTTTTGTCAACAGAAAAAGTGCTTTCCTCAAAGTTGATTTTTCCCTCATTGTTATATTCCCAAGGAAGAGTCATCTGTATTTCCCATGGATATAATTTGAGAGACATTTAGAACTCAAATTCTCTTTTTCCCTGGGCGATGAGTGCAATGCATTCACAGATATCTGAAATGTCACCATTAGCTCTTTATTCTTTTTTCTTAAATTTGCATCCCCACTTTGAGGGCCTGTGCACCAGAACACCATTTCCCAAAATGGTGTTTTAAAAATATGTACAGTAGGAGACATTCCATAAAAAGGAGTGTTCCTCAGTCAAGTCAGTTTGGGAACCACTGCAAAAAATAGCCCCCTGCTGGAGCTGGGAAACTGTATTGAGCTGGAGGGAAGTTCAACAACAAACAGTTGGTGTTACTTTGTTTAACAAGCTGTTTCCACACCTTTGAAACTTCTGTAAAGGACCAGATAAGGAAATATTTTAGGCTTGGTGGGTCATCCTGGCTCTTTTTTGGAACTTCTCAAATCTGTCATTGTGGTGAAAAAGAGGCTCTAGAGAATATGTAAATGAACAAGTGGGGCTATGTTCCAATAATGCTTGGTTTATGGACACTGAAATTTGAATTTCATAAAATTGTCACAAGTCATGAAATATTACTTACATATTGTTTTTTTCCCCAACCATTTAAAAATTGAAAAACTTGCAGCTATACACATCTTGTACACAGCAGTGGACCAAACAGGCAGTGGACCACCTTTGGCCATCCCCTGCTTTAGACCACAAGCCTTCTCTCCTTACCCTTTAAATTTTTCTATTAAGATTTAGAGGGGCTTCCCTGGTGGCGCAGTGGTTGAGAGTCCGCCTGCCGATGCAGGGGACACGGGTTCGTGCCCCGGTCCAGGAGGATCCCGCATGCCGCGGATCGGCTGGGCCCGTGAGCCATGGCCGCTGAGCCTGCGCGTCCGGAGCCTGTGCTCCGCAACGGGAGAGGCCACAGCAGTGAGAGGCCCGCGTACCAAAAACAGAAAAAAAAAAAAAAAAAAAAAAAAGATTTAGGGGACTGTGGAGCCTTCAGCTGGAAGCCATCTTGGTGGACATGTTGCTTGTTTTTAATCTTTAATATTGTAAACAATGCTGCAACTCATTGGTTGTATTCTTAGATCTCTTTTTAGATGTATCATTTCCTTAAATAAATAACCCAGGACTTATACAGGGACAATTGAGGCACCTATATGTAATTCCAGAAAAACTATGGTTTTGCTTTTATTTCTGGACAGATGACATTCTATCTTCTGTTTGCTAATGATAGTAATTAAATATCTGGTCATTTGGCCTGGAGAGTGGGGAGGACAAAATTATCCAGAATCCACACTTTGATTTATCTATTATTCCAGAAGCTTCGAATAGGGAAAGAAGGATGTGAGGGCGGAAAGACTCACAAGGGATTTGACCACAAATTATTCCAGTAAAGCTGAGGCACATTAGGGAAAACAACATTAATCCCAGGAATAGAATTTGAATATGTTTTGAGCTATACCTGGGAAATTAAAAAAAGAAACAAATCCAGTAAAAGAACTTGACCTTCTAGAATGGCACGCTAGAAATGTCAGCTCAAAGCAGATCAAAATAAGTCTAAAAAGTGAGTAGAGGGCTTCCCTGGTGGCACAGTGGTTGAGAGTCTGCCTGCTAATGCAGGGGACACGGGTTCGAGCCCTGGTCTGGGAGGATCCCACATGCCACGGAGCGGCTGGGCCCGTGAGCCACAACTACTGAGCCTGCGCATCTGGAGCTTGTGCTCCGCAGCAAGAGAGGCCACGATAGTGAGAGGCCTGTGCACCGCGATGAAGTGTGGCCCCCACTTGCCACAACTAGAGAAAGCCCTCGGGAAAAAAAAAAAGAGTAGAAAGAAGTAGGTAGCCTATATTTGGGGGTGTCAAGGTGGCAGACACCCTGATTGGGGGTAGCTTTGATGGCAGCTTCAGAAATTCTAAGACCTCTTAAAGTTTTTGCATCTTCAGCCTTTGAAAATTATTCCAACTCTATCTTTCTTATTTCTGATTCGTTTACTTGACATTTCAGACATAGTCAAATACCAGTTGTTGTTTTTTAACTCCCAAGCTACTTTCATCTGTTATAATTTGCAACAATTGTGAGAACTTTGCAACAATCCTTGATTACTTATTTCCCTTGTTTCCTAATATTCTACAGCTATGATCCTGGAAACTGGGTTCCAGATCAGCAGCGTCAGCATCACCTGGTACCTTGTTACAAATGCATGTTGTCAGGCTCACCCCAGACCTATGGAGCTGGTCCAGCAATCTCTGTTTTCATTAACCCTCCAGATTACCCTGATGGTTTCTAAAATTTGAAAAACGGCTGTTCTACACCCGCTAGTCAGAACACACCGTAAGATAAGAAAAAGAAAGAAAAAGTCTGAAACCTGTCATGGCTTATTTGGCTAAGGAAAATCAACTGCTACAAGAATAGGTATGGAAGGAAACGACTGGAGGAATTAGAAATCTGCATTACAGGAAAAATGCTGGTTGGTATCCTAACGAATCTTATCCCAAGTGTCATACAATTGTATAAAACATCCTTGCAAAGAAGAATAAAAAGAATAATGGTAAAGCTTTACAAATAATCTAAAAATGTATCTCCCCATGAGAAAACATAGAATAAAATTAATTTCTCAATGAATGTTTCTTAGGTAATTTTTAGCTGGTTATAATTTTGTAAAGATTCAGAGTAATTCATTTAGGAAGAAGAAACAAAACACATGTTGAGCAGCAGGAAAAGGTCCAAGAATCACAATAAAAAGGTTAGTTCTTGGGCTTCCCTGGTGGTGCAGTGGTTGGGAGTCCGCTTGCCGATGCAGGGGACACGGCTTCGTGCCCCGGTCCGCGAAGATCCCACATGCCGCGGAGCGGCTGGGCCCGTGAGCCATGGCTGCTGAGCCTGCGCGTCCGGAGCCTGTGCTCCGCAACGGGAGAGGCCACAACAGTGAGAGGCCGGCGTACCGCAAAGAAAAAAAAAAAAAAAAAAAAGGTTAGTGCTTAATTTTAAGGAGGATGTCTCGCCTGGGATTCATAACAGGGCTAGAGCGAGCATGGACACATTTTGAAGTAAATTTCCTTCTATATTCCAATATTCTCATCTTCCTTCGAGTGATCTATTCAGGTCTGGATCTACTTTATTTAAGTTATTAAATTCAAGTCTTTAATTGTTGCTTATTCTATCCATTTTCACCTTTTAGGTCTAACCTTCATTTTGTTGCATTATTTGCCCTTCGTTTCTTTTTGACATTTATAAAGGTAATTATTGTTCAGGTACCTTCACAAGAACTATTTAGCTTATGATAGTCACGAGTCATTTAACACATTTTTCTAATCTCTGTTACCTCAAATGTCCTCAACCCCTCAAATTCTATGATGCTACAATTTCTAATTTGTGCCGTAGTCTAGATATCCCAAGAACAAAAATAAAAGAGATGAATGAATTTGTTCAGAAGAGCATTTTAGAAATAAGAATCCCAACATGAATACTTATTTTGCACTAAACTAAACATGAGTCTAGATTTAGGGACGGTTCACAGCTCATATAATTAAGCTAATGTTACAGAGCTTTGGAATCTTGAGTCTGCAAATGAAAAGAAGTGGAGTTACTGAATCAAATTGAGAGTTAATGAGCCTTTTTAGGCTTCATCATGTTAAATTATATATTCCATTATTATAAATATCTGCAGCAGTTTTAAGTCAGATGTTATGCAGTATACTGATGACCATACTTAGGACCAAGTAGCCTGTAATTTCTCAGTTATTTTGAGGAACTTTATCCTATAGCTGACATTTACCCCATGTCTTGGGGGCACCTGTAGATGATTTTTTATTGTGACGTAAATCACCATATAATGCTTAAATGGCTGAAGGTTGCCTCTAGATGATCAGAGCTGTCAGAATCCATTTTTATACAACAGATGAAAAAAAAAGGAACTCCCTTAATTCAAACTTGTTATTTCTATTACTGTGTTATATAGCTCCTATTCTTTGCTTAGGAAAGTGAAACCTTTAAAGATTTTTTTCTGTCTTTGCCAAGGAGAGTCTATGATTAAAGCAGTCAAAAATGACTCATTTTTTTCCTAAGATAACATCATAACTTTTATTTTGATTTCCAAAATTATATCTCCATTACAGTGGGAGTCTTGGGTAGAGTTCCATACAGTCATACTAGAACAGTCAGTAAATAATCTCATTTTGGAAACGGCCACAGTAAGCAAATGGCAAATCACATCATGTGTCAGCTGGCTTCAGAGTGTTCCAGAGAATAATCGAATATTCATTCTTGCTAAAACCTGATTGCTATGTGGGACTGTCGGAGGGATAGCAGTGTCTCCACTCTGACTCTCGCCACCCAGCTGGATAAGTTTGTGTCCAAGATATGAAGCATCAAGGTGCATTTTTTTGTCCATAACACTTATTAGTGGATATTATGTACCAACCACTGTGTTAGAAGCTGAGAATACCAAGAATAAGACATAATCCTTCTTCAAGAAAGCAAGAGTCTTCTGGAGGAAACGATAGAGCAAAAATGTAATTTTAATACAGTTGTGTAAATATTATGATAAGTACACACACAGTCTATGTAGGAAGCAAGGAGAAAGAGTTTCCAACGTGAGCCTGTAAAGACTGGTTTGTGAGAGGGAGGCTTATAAGATGAAGGCTCTGCCTTCCCTCCAGCCCATCTGGGGTGGTCCTAGGAGAGGGGTGTTCCCACTAAATAGTAGAAGCAGGACTCAACCATAGATCTTCTCATGTTTTCCAGTGCCCTTTCCACTAACAAAGATGTCTGTTGGGAGAGATTTCCTTCTCTATGGTGATCTACGTGAAGATTGACACTTATAGTGGAATCTCCTTATTGGTGAATTCCATAAAATGTATTTGGAGAAAGAAAAGGGTGGGGTGGGGTGGAGGGAGCAGAAAAGCTCACTGCTTGCCCATGAGTGAGCAGGGTATGGGAGAGCTTCTCTTCCCTCAATTAATCGGTTTCCACGTACCTCTCAGGGCTGCTTTAAGACCTTCTCTGAGCACAGGGGTAGATGGTGACTTTTGAGGCTCTACTCCACCTTAAATCAAACTTATAAAAATGTATCCACATCCCCTATTAAATACAACTGACACGTAATTATAAAAAACCTGAGCTGAAGTGCAATTGACTAGTTGGCATCACGTTTTATTTTGTAGATATTTAATTAAATGGTGTTCAGTTCCCCCAATACGTTGTAGCCAATCATTTTCTTCAGGTCTCAGATCTCTATATCCCCTGAAAAGCTTGTCACTGGTGGGTATTGTGCCTACCCTACCCAAGTGCCTCTTTTCTTGTGATCATCTAGTCCTGATAAGAGTGAGTTAAAACACTTAAATTATATTTTCATCATATGCTCTTCATATATAGTGTACAATACTGTATACACTATTTTATACCTATTTATAAGATCAGTGTTTTAATTAGCTGTTGCCACAATAATCTCCTCTAGCAAAGAACCACAAAATCTCAGTGGCAAACAATAGGTTTTTATTCTTCTCTCATGGGTTTGCTGGTCAGCTCTGTTCAACGTATTTCTTATTTTGTCCTGGAACCATGAGCTAGCTGGGCCAGCATGTGCTTCCCATAGTGATGGCAGAGGTGTGAGAGAGCAAGTGGAAACTCATGAGAACTCTTAAGACCTCGAGTTGGAACTGCCAAACTTGCCAAAGCAAATCACAAAAGTCAAGGGGCAGAGAAATACACTCTCGCCACACTGAGACTGTGGCAACAGTGTGGATGAGGGAGGATAGAGGTGAAAAATTGGGGCCAGTAACTGAATCTCCCAAGTCACCTTCAACCCCATGCAATGACTGCTATGCTCTGTGAGTGGTTAAAAGGGTATTAAAGATATTACGGACTCACCGGTTGACCTTAAAACCTATCCCCTGGATGAGATGTGACCCAGCTGTACATCCACCAGCCGGTGAGCTATGTGCCCATGATGCTAAGTCAGCCAGGTGAACTTCCAGGGTTGGAGCCTCCTTCTTCTAGACCCAAGATAACCATACTCACTTGGGTGTTAATTATACTGGGGTCAAAATCTGGATTTATGAAAACCAGAATATTCATTTTACTTTGAAGCAAAATGTTACTGAGAAGAGCTAAATTCAAGTACGTGGCTTGGTCCATTGCAAAAATGAACTTCAAAATACTGCGCCTCAGAATTAGACTAACTTTCTCATCCAGTCATGGGCAGTACTGCTTTGTTTACTTTTACCCACAAACAAGCTACAATTTAAACGTTCAACTGAACAGTAAAGCACAAAGCAAGTAAAAATCTGATGAAAAAGAACCTCCACCACACAAGACTATGGTAATATTTTCAGTATATTCAAGGCATCTACTTTATAACTCTTTCCTCATCTTTTATTCTGATAACCAGCAAAATAGCTCACTTAGTGCCTCGTATTCGTAAGATTTTATGTCACTAGCTTGGAGCTTCTTAGTTTTTTGAGCATCTCTAAGGAACACGCTCATGTCGGTTGGTTTTATGTGAAGTCAAGGATTAGTAAAAAATTCAACATATTCTAAAGTTTAATTCTATACTATCTTTAGTAACAATCTATAGTTACATCCGAAACTAGGAATATCACAAAAGAGGAAGTATCCTGGACTTAGGTAGTACACAATCCTATAAAAAGGAAGATTACAATGTTCTCTTTAAAATGTGTTTCTAATTCCCTCCAATGAGCCCACCTTAGAGATGGGAAAATCCAGGCTTAGATCTTTGCTGCTCCATTCTGATACATCCTAAACCTGGTCCATATTTCTACTGAGGATAGTAGGGTCTGGCAGCATGGCAGATTTACAGAGCAGGTACATTGCTGTGGGCATGTAACCTTGATTTCCACCCCCCGCCCCCGCCCCGTCCATGATACCGCTTCAAACGTACGTTAATATCAGGGCAGAAACTCTGGTATAGGACATTGCATTGTCCTGGAATGTCAAACTTTCCTAGGAAGCCAATTTTTCTTTAAGAGAATTTCTACAATCTAGACGCATGCCCTGACATTCTCTTTCCTGGATCTATTATTTCTCACACTCAGTTCTTGTTCTGTTTTCTCTGACATAATGGAAGAAAATTAATGGAACAGAATAAATTAAGAGCCTTGGTGCTTTATCACCTTAACCTCTCAGCAAATTGAATTGATACCTTGGGGAGATCCGAGGTGTTTGCTGATAACTCCTTCAGAGCAAAGGGTTTTTTGCTTGGTTTTATTTACGTTTGTGTTCTATTTATCATAAAGACTCTCATACTGTTATGGTGTGGCATAAACATAAAGTAAGTATGATAGCTAAAGTTTTAGGGGGAAATGACAACTTTACCCTTTCAAATTAAACTGCAATATTTTGTCCTCAAATATCTATAGAACTGACAAATCTGGTCATTTGATTAGAAGGAAGTAAGCTAAAAATCTTTAGGTTTTATTAAAAATTCTAGAGTATTTGTAAAATGGAAAAAAAGGTTGTAGAAATTCTCTTTATGGAGGTGTCCAAAATGGGATTTGTTTATTTGAGGAGAATTAGGGCTGAAACTAAGGATGTTTTCTCAATGTCTGTTGCAACCTGTGTGTGTGTGTGCGTGTGCGTGCGTGTGTGTGTGTATGTGCATGTGTGTGTGTGAAAGAGAGAGAGAGAGAGCGTGCATAAGAGCACTCCTGCACATTCTATTTTCTCCAGAGCTGAATTAACAATGCTAGCATATTGATTGGAGGCTTTCTATCTAATTTGAGGTCCAAAGCTGTATCAAGGTTAAAAATGATAATTTCCTCATAAGAAGTAAAAGAGCAATCTTTGTGCTTCAGATTCAAGGAAGTTAATTTTCTCTTACATTTTCTTAATTTTTTTCTGTGTGAGCAATGTGTCAGAAAGGACAAGCTCTGGAGGAATTTTAGGGCAAAAGAGCAGGGCCACTTCTCAACCACTCAAAATTATCAGCGGAGAGGCCCATTTATCATTCACTTACTGTCTTTAGCTTGAAGAAGATGAGTTCTTGGGGTTCAGCGGGCTGGAGGAGGGTACAGATGGCAAAAGAATGGTGGGACAGACAGAGCTGTGAACTTGTACTGACAAAAACCAGGGCAGATGAGATTCACACGGATGTGAGTTTAGGCTCTCCAACTGCCTCTTAATGTCAAGTTTAAATTTTTTCTGGTTCAATCATGTATTTCTGCAGTCTAAAGTATTCCTGCACAGTTGAATATTCCTACCTAGACTAACACCTAGGAATTTTTCAGGTCTAAACTCAGTGCCAGTCTCTCCGGGAAACCTTATTTGATCTCTAAATTAGAATCAAAAAAAATTTTCCTCTCTTAGTAAAATTCCTGCTCCTTTTCTTCAGAGAAACATATGTGTAGAAATCCATGTATATGTATAGGAATATAATGTATAATTACATATTAAGATCTCTTACGTGTTAAAAGTTTCTCTCCCATATGGGACCATATCCTGTAGCAGGGCAGGTACCATATTTGGAAAGAGTGGCGCCAGGTGGTAGACAGCCGATCCATATTTCCTCAGAGAATAACTCAGTAAATATCGCCTCCTTTTCTCATATTGGAATTTGTGAGTTTCCTTGTCATCATTTCTAATTAAACTTTGATCGGCATTATTTCTCATCAGTTTAGATTAAGCATTTTGTAGTTCTTCCTTCATTGCCAAGGGGATTTAACATTTAAAGGAACTCGATAATGAGATGTTTTGCAAAGAAAAAGGTCATTTGATTGTATAAACATTCCATATTCTTTTCAAGGTTAAATTGCTTTTCTCAAGATATTCCCTTGTTTACGGGCTTTTCACTGCTAGGGCCGTGTCCTTTCACAACTGCTGAAACCCACTCGTATTTCAGTAAAGGACATTGTCAACCTTCTGCCGCTCCCATGATACAGTTGAATGGGATTTGGGGAGATTTGTTTCCTTTTTGCTTGTGGATGGCTACAGGCGGTAACTCTGTCCTTGTAACCTCTAAATGCGCGATCGCTGTCAGGCCAGAGTCCTCTAGCTACTGTTCCACCCTTATGCCACATGAAGCCCTGGGAGAAAGGGGACGCAGATTCATTAGTACCACTTACTCTTTTTTTTTTTTTTTTTTTGTGGTACGCGGGCCTCTCACTGTTGTGGCCTCTCCCGTTGCGGAGCACAGGCTCCGGACGCGCAGGCTCAGCGGCCATGGCTCACGGGCCCAGCCGCTCCGCGGCATGTGGGAATCTTCCCAGACAGGGGCACGAACCCGTGTCCCCTGCATCGGCATGCGGACTCTCAACCACTGCGCCACCAGGGAAGCCCAGTACCACTTACTCTTAAGCCGGAAGATCTCCTGTTAGTATGACAAGATACAATGAAATCCACTACCCAGTTTGCTCAACTGATCAGAAAGTTGGGGTTCCCCAATTCAGATGCACGCACTGATACTCTTTCCTGGGAAACAAAACACAGCTGAGTCAACAAAGCCAAAAACTTTGACTTGGCCGTGCTGTCACCTCTGGTGACCATCCAATTTGTCTTTTTCCTCTTATTCACAGGTATCTCAAATAATTGGGTATCTATTTAAAACGCAGTGGGCTCTGAATGCCAGGTGGCATTCAGAGGTCTTCTCACGTTACAAGAAATCTGGATGTCGGTTGTTGCCCACGTTCTCTCAGTGGCTCACAAAGTCAGGACTTTGGGGCTGGGGGGTCTCTGTGACTGTCATGGTCCTACCCACATGGCTGTCAGAGGACTACTGTGGCTTCCAGCAGCCTCTTTTCTAACCCACAGGTTTAGGGGCAAGTGGCAGGGGATAAGAGTTCACTCCCACTCTCTTAGCTAGGAGGGAGCTTCCATTACCTCCCCTTACATTTCACTGACCAGAATTGGGTTACATGACTGTTGGAGCTAGAAAAAAAATTGATTAATCGGTTGTCCAACCCTTAGAGTAAGTAACAGACAGTGGAGAAGGGAATTGAAAATGGGTTTTGAATAGGTACCGGAGAACCCACGACGGGTCCTAAACGGGGACTCTGTCCTACCCTTTATAATTTGCTTTATTACAGGACTAAAGCTGCATTCTTGGTGGTGACCTGCTCTCATACCTTAGTATGTGCCTCCTCTGCTTGGTGTCATACCTGCCATTTGAACTTTCCTTAAAAAACATTCAGCACAGAATCAGCAAATCACCCATTTATATGGTAGATTAAACGTATCAGCACAGCATATACTATTTTAAAAGATTATACTTTTCTTATTATTTTCAAATGTTCCCCCTTCCCAAATAGGGTGTTATTTTCCTTTTGCTATGGTACTATAATTTCTAGAGTAGTAAATGTAGAAGTTTATAGCAGGTTGCAATAATTTGTTATTTATATAAATAAAGTAAGATCAGTAACTTCATGATTTGGGACATTCAAGAGAAAGCTATGGTGAACTTGTCTATATTTATTATTTTTTGAAAAGGTAATATGAGATAGAAGTGCCCGTCACGCACTCAGCCTTTCTAAAGTACACAGTTTAATCAAAATCTCTTCATGCTAGAGATATTATCGTATACTAGTAACTCACCACTCAATCACAGCATTTTGGGTTTATTCATCAACTCTTAGCACATGACCTGTCACTGAATTTCTACCTGTGGTATTTTAAGTCACTAGTGCCCTTGAAGGGCAAGTGGATTCACATTTCATTTCACCAAGAATGAAAAGAAAAATGGGCAAATGTTTCTGGTAATTGTTGGTAGTTCAGCATGGAACGCTATAAAGTCACCTAATGTATTAAACTTTCACATGAAAGAAAGAAAATAGAATCTGCATAATCTTCCTATAATTGTGATTAGGTGCTGAAATTGATTGCCCTGAACTATTTAAATTTTTTCATCTGTATATAATTAATAATAAATGAATTCTGCAAGCTGAACAATTTTTTTGAAATTCATTTATTTGATAGTCTTGATTTGACCTCTTTGAAAATACCCTGTATTTTTTTGTTTGTTTGTTTGCTTTTTGTTTGTTTCTTTGATTGGGCCCTGGCAATTGCTCATGCACAGAAGTTCTTACTGACTCAATGATGCTTTCTCTTTTGCATACAAATGTTCTTTCTAATTTTTTTTTTTTTTTTGCTGTCATCAAATGTCCATGTGTCATGATCTACAAACATGAAGATGGTGCTCATCCAAAGAGAGTTCAGTGTTAAAATATATAGCAAAGTTAGGACTTCCCTGGTGGTGCAGTGATTAAGAATCCGCCTGGCAATGCAGGGAACACGGGTTCGAGCCCTGGTCCGGGAAGATCCCACATGCTGCAGAGCAACTAAGCCCATGAGCCACAACTACTGAGCCTGTTTTCTAGAACCCGCAAGCCACAACTACTGAGCCCGTGAGCCACAATTACTGAAGCCCGTGTGCCTAGAGCCCGTGCTCCTCAACAAGAGAAGCCACCACAATGAGAAACCCATGCACCGCAATGAAGAGTAGCCCCTGCTGGCCCCAACTAGAGAAAGCCTGCGTGCAGCAACGAAGACCCAACACAGCCAAAAATAAATTAGTTAATTAAAATATATAGGAAAGTTAATCAAGCATATATTTAAAGATGCGTATAATTGTTTTTGTGCTGCATGGTGATTGGGCATAAGTGGTAAGTTACTCGTACCATAGCAATGGAGGCTCTATTTAGAGACAGACCCAGCATTTTTATAATCAGTGGTGAGAAGAAGTTGAAAGTGAAAAGAGTGAGAATGGGGAGGTAGTTTGTGGAAAACCTCTTTCCGATCATAGCCTTAAGAAAAGATACCTGGCACCTCAAGGTCTTTCCTATATTGATTTCCCCAGGATTCAGAGGGATCAGCATGTCAATCTACACTGGAGCTTCTTAAGCACTTAGATGTGGGTCTCCTGTGCTGATCATGTTGAAAAGAAAAATTGATTAAAGGAGTAAAGTGTCCAACAGCTATCAACAGGTCAAGTAGGAAAAAAAAAAAACCAAACTAAAAAAAAACATTTTCCACTTTTAATTGCTTTGGCATATCACCCCTAAAAGCTGTGGCCATTTGTGTTCTTGTGAGGAAAAGTCAGAAAGTATGTGCTCTTACCTTGCAAGGGCCATGTATTACCAGTTGTAGTGTGGAAAACACTTCAGAAGCCTAGGTGATCATGATGGTAGATCTCCTAACTACGTATTGTCCTTCTGCATGTTCATGATGGGGGAAGGGAGATGGGTCCTTAAATGTGTTCAGTGACCTTTGGTCCCTCACTGGTCTCAGCTGTGAAGTCGTTGGTCTGGGCTGCTCTCTGGGTGGTGACCATTAAGCTGGAACTGGTCCCATCCCTGGTCATTCTGCTGCTCATCTTCAGCTGCTGTAGCTCATGGTTGTCTCTCTTCACGTCTGGGCTGCAGGTACCCCCTGGCTGATGTGGCCTTACTCGGCTCCCTTCCTGAGCCCCTTCAACTTGACACTGGTTTTGATGTTCCATCTCAACCCGTTGCTCTTGTAGATTGAATGGCAGAACCTCTGGTTATAACTCAGCTTTTGTTCACATCTCCCTCCGTATCCAAAGGGCATGTGCAAACTTCTGGGTCTCATCTTACCCAAGACAGCTAAAATTCAGCCTTCCCTCTGCCAGATTGACCCCCCCACCAATACTGCTGCAAAGATGCAAGGCACTCTCCTTCTAGAATCCTACATGTGATAAAGAACCAAGCTCTCTACCTTCTGTGTTCCCATAGGTTTATCTATCACATTTTCCCCAAGCAAGAGTAAAGACTGAAGACAGAAGAACACACACACACATCTCATCCCCTGCCTCTCCTTCCTCAAGGCCCTTATTTTGCTACAATCCCTTTAATGCTGAAAGAAGTTAATTTTTATTTGTCTTTTCTATTCTCCCAGAAACTCCCTGCTTACCCTTGGGCCAGGAAGGAGGGCTTTTGGGGTCCCTAATACCATAGCCTTAGGAGGATGGGGGAATGATAGAGAAAGACGAGTTGACCAGTAAATAACTCTACGTTGGAAGGTATTTAAAAAAATAGTCTACCTACTTACAATCCCCCTGTAATAAAACTTCCCCATTTTTCAGTGGATATTTACTCTTATTTAGGGGTCACTTCTCCCTTTTCCCAAAATGCAAGAGCCAAATCTTTGCCTTGAATCTACTCTCTGATTTTCCCCAGCCCCCAGAGCCTCCGAGGGTGGCTGGGTGAATCTGGGACTGGTCACGTCCTATGTCTAGGGACAGATCTTAGACCCAAGGAAACCCATGCTTTCCCAATACAGGTCCTTCAGGGATCCTGGCCATGTGGGCAGGTAGAGCTTCCCTTGAACAAAGATGAGTCTCAGGGGATCTTGCTTAGCTGGAGAAGCAATGTATCCCCAGTTCAAAGATAGCAGGCTATATGGGATGCTGTCTCCAAACCCAAATTTACCTCCATGGTCTCTTTGGCCTTGATTCTGTGACCCAGAAGGGAAACAAATGACAGCTGAGTTAACCTCCCTGAGACTAGAATGTCTCCACTCTCTCTCTTTGTGCACTTTTCAAGCCAACCTTTGCTTCATATCTATCAGCTCTGGAAACACTTATTGGCTTAAATATAGGTATGGAGTCTGCTCTCTTTCTCTGAAGCATAATTTTTGAAAAACATCCTGGGCCCCGGTTGCTAGAATAAGGCTTCCTTCTGCTAAATGAGGTTCAGTCCTTTCAAAGAGAAAGGGCCTTATTTCCCTTCCCCTTCCTTTCTTTAATCTGCTAATTGTCTGTAGTTGCCTGCATACAAAATTTTTCTTCATTGTGCTGGCATCAAGCAGCTTCAACTCTCAAATTCTCCTCTGGGTACTTGTTACCTGTCAGCGGTGTAAATATGTGATTCCCACAGGGGCTTAAGGATCCCAAATGGGTGCCGTCATGCAGCCAACTTGCAGATTTTTTCACTCAGATGTGGAAAGAAAATGTAGCTTATTTAGTCGGTCTGCTTTTCCTCAGAAGGCTAAACTTTGTGTGAGGCAATCATTTAAACAGCCCTTTTATTTATTTATTTATTTTGCGGTACGCGGGCCTCTCACTGTTGTGGCCTCTCCCGTCACGGAGCACAGGCTCCGGACGCGCAGGCTCAGCGGCCATGGCTCACAGGCCCAGCCGCTCCGCGGCATGTGGGATCTTCCCGGACCGGGGCGCGAACCCACGTCCCCTGCATCGGCAGGCAGACTCTCAACCACTGCGCCACCAGGGAAGCCCTAAACAGTCCTTTTAGATAGTACTCATATCTAAAACAAACTAAAAATAAAAATGCACGTTTCCTTGTATTTCCACATTGCTCCTGTCCAAGAGGGCATCTGTGTGTTTGGGGGGGTGATATACCTTGAGAAGGGAGGGGAGATGGCGTGCTTGGATCCATAGGGTGCTTTACAAATAATAAATGTAGTAGCAATAAATACAAAACTTATAATACACATACGTAATATGTAATGTAATGCATTGATACACAATAGCTTTAGCTATCTAGATCTATGTGTTTTTTCATCCATCCATCCATCCATCCATATAGACAATGCTTTATGTTGTTTATAAAGCACTTAAAGAATGTCTTAGCAGGGGATGCTTCCTGGCCTTGCATCCACCCATGGCTGACAGTCCCAGGTCTGGGGGCCTCTGGGTGTTTGCTGCTGCAGCCTGAGGCTGGTATGTCCCAGCCCCGTTTGTTTTCTTACTCAGCTTGGTCAGGCCTCAGCATCTTTCCTGCTTTTGCTCCTCACTGGTTCTGTAGACTATCCTGCCCCTGCCTGCCCCTCGTCCCCAACAGATCCCTGCGAACAAGACGGAGCATAAGCTGGGCTGTTTCTTCCATTTCCAGTCAAGATTTCCGTGACATAATAACTGCTTCCTCTCCTGGGGCATCAGTGATCTGAATCCTGAATGCTTGGTTCGCTAAAGGATTTAGAAAACACGAAATTCCTTCAAGCCAATTGCCTGACTGCAAAACCCCTATTTTGAATATGAGAAAATGAAAATAAATTCTTTAATTCTCTCTCCGTTCCTAACATAATAACCTTAATGTCTTCTCCCCACTTCCAGCAGGCGATTGGACGCCTCAGGCAGGCTAGAGACAAAGTCCTGTGTGCAGAAACACAAGAGAGCAAAATACATTAATAATTTTTCTTTGGCGGTATACATTAATAATTTTAAGGCTAATTACTTAAGTATGCAGAGTGTTCAGTAGTGAATAAAACGGAGCAATCTCTGTTTCATGGAGGTTACAGCCTGGTGAGGGAAACAGATATTATATAAATATGTGTATACTGCTAGTTTGTGGTTCATGCTTTGAAGGAAAGCAGCTGGTAGAGAGAATGACCAGTTGACAGTGGTGGGAAGTGCAGGTTAGACAGTGGCATCAGGAAAGATCTCTCTGAGAAAGTGACAGAGGCCTGAGGATGAACAGACATTGGTCAGGCACAACACAGGGGAAGAGCGTTCCAGGCTGAGGGAACATGTGGGATGGTTCTAAGGTGAGAGGGTGAGAAAAGACCAGCAGTGGCTTCCTTCCCATCTCACTCAGGACAGAGGCCACGTTGTCCTCTCATCCACAACACTCTGCCATGTGTAATTCCCCATGACCTTTCCAACCTAATGCTATGGTGTCCTTTTCTCTCTCTGACTTCACCCCTTACTTCCTTCCTCTTTACTCCCTCTGAAAGAGCCACATTTGTCCCCTCCCATTCCTCAAACACACCAGGCAGGTTTCTACCTCAGGGCCTTTGCACCTGCCATTCCCTGGCTGAAGGTTCTACTGTCAGGGAGCTGCAGGGATCACGTCTCACTTTCTTCTGGTTTTTTACTCACAAACCTCTCTGTAACACCTGCCGTGGTCACCTTATCTAAAACTGCAGTTCCTCCTACACTTTATGTCACTCTCCCCTGCTTTTAGTGTTCTTCTTAACACCATCATCTAACGAACTGCATATATTTTATCTATCTATCTATACTTATTTACTTTGGCCACACTGCATGGCTTGTGGAATCTTTGTTCCCCGACCAAGGATGAAACCCAGGCCCTTGGCAGTGAAAGCGCAGAGTCCTAACCACTGGACTGCCAGGAAATTCCCTAATGAACTGTATATTTTATTCATGTATCTTATTTATTGTCTGTCCCCCATGTAATGTAATCTATGAGGGCAGGAATATTTGTCAGTTTTATTTGCTACTGTATCTTAGCAATTAGAATATTGTCTGGCACGTAGTAAGCATTCAATACACGTTTGTTGAATGAATAAACGAGTGGTTGGCACTCTGTTTTTTGGTGCACTTGGTTTGTCTTCTTCCCTGCCTCGTGGTGTTTGCTCTAATTCAGTCCCCCAGTGCTCTCTTATGGGCTTAACGCACTCTGCATCATCTCCGGTCCTTTGCTTCTGATTTCCCAACATCTCCTGGGTTTTTACATGGTGAGTCAAATTCTGTTCCTTCCTTCTTGCCTTTAATGATTATTTGTGGGGTACCTGATACTGAGCAGGACGCTGTGGGGCTCAAAAGCCTTCCCGTGTCCTCCATTTCTTGATTATAGGAAATAGGCTTCATTCAGCCTCCATGACCTTCCCTGAGTTCCAAAGGGCCAGTTCAAATAGGTGCTAATTAGGGAAGGGAGGGGATGCATAGACAAGGGAGGAACAGTTAAAAGAAACAATAGTGCAGCCTTGGGGCAGGGTCCTGGTTCCCCCGCAGGGATACACTTAACAATATCTTTGAGCAGTTTTGCAGATACTGAAACCTGCACCAGGTGGGAGAAATTAATGGTATGCGGCCCACAAGCACGTAGACCTGAGACCAGTTGGAACCAGAAGGTTGATGATGCCACCAATTTCCCACTTACCTCCCCACCAACCAATCAGAAGAATGTCCACGAGCATTTCACGCCCTCTTTGAACCATTACTGTAAAACGTCTCACTACTCCCTCCAGGTTAGGACACACAGTTTTGAGGGTATTAGCCCACTGCGGCCCCATTTGCCTGGCAAAGCAATAAAGCTATTCTTTTCTTCTTCACCTAAAACTCTGTCTCTGAGAATTAATTCAGTGTCAGGGTACAGAAACCGGATTCAGCTTCACACCTTCTATGTACCAGGCACTGTTCTGGACACTGGGGACATGATGATGAGGAAGACAGTATCTCCGTCTTCACAAGCTTAGACTTTAAGCCATATTTTTTCCCCAAAGATTCTGTTTTGTGACAAACACATCACCCCTGACTCTCTGCTGCCTCTACCTGCTATAGGGCAGCTGCAAGGGCAGTGGTCAGCCTGGCTGGGCATTCACTACTGAAGTCACCAAATGTGGTACCACAGAGTAGGATGTAGGAGCCAGAAATGAGAGATGAGCCTGTCTGGTGCAAATCTTGCGGAGAGAGGCAGAGATGCTTGGGCAGCTCCATCCCAAGGAATTACTCTGCTGTGAGGGGGCAGTGAGGTGAAGTCCCTAGTTGTAGATAAACACAAACTGGCCATCCAATTTCCCACTGCTGTTTCACTTCCTCTTTACATGATCAGAAAGATAATTTATTCTGAATTTGTTCTTAGATAAATTAGGGTGGCCACTGAGGAAGAATGGCTACATCTGTGTAGACCTTACGTAAAGAGGAATGAAGCATTGCCATCCCAATTCCCATAAGCACATGGTTTTACAACACTTGATTGCTCACAGGACACGCCATTTGAAACACACATATTGTACACTCTAAATGACACACTTCCAATGTGGCAAACGCCAACAGAAGGTTAACAGAAAAATCTGACAGGTACCCTTAGCCGGCACCAATGCCTTTCTCTCAGGGGGACAGGGGGAGTCCTTATATATCACAATAATTCCTATGAATGAAATTGGAGATATAGTATTGTATACATTCAAGATATTGAAAGATAGCTGAAAGTATTCTAGGGATGATTAATTTTTATTAGCATACTATAGTGTAAGCTGATAAGTTAGAGGGTCCCTGGAGAAAGAGAACAAGGAATGGCCTAAGCCATTTAGTGATCTAAGCCTGGGCACAAGGCTTGCCCTTGAACAAGTCTCAGTAATTAATGATCTTAAGGGAAGGGAGGGGATGCAGAAACAAGGGAGAAGCAGTCAAGAAACAACAGCGCAGCAACGGGGGCAGGGTTCTGGTTCCTCAAGGGATGTACATAATAACATGTCTTTGAGTTTTGCAGGAACTAAGGTCCCTAACCAGGTGGAGGATGGAATGATGGTGTTGACTCTCCTGACTTTAATCAACTACAGGTTGGACACTCTGGGCCTTTGCCCGGATTCTATGCTGAATTCTCCTCTGCTCAAGCCCCCTCATGAATATGCATGGACCCTGAGCTTAAAACTTCCCCAATTTTGCTGTTCAGGGAGACGCTGCTTTGGGAAAGATCCCAGGTGTTCTCCTTACTCGCTGCAAATAGTCAACTTTCTCCCAGTCTTTGGCTTGGTTGTCTATTGGCTTGACACCCACCAAGAAGGTGAACGCAGTTTTGGGGTAACAATAGCTCATGAAAAAGGATTAGAAACTTTATATAGTATTTTATATAGTATAACTTTATTATATAGTTATTCAGCCATTACATTTTAATGAACGTACAGTGTTACAACACGTAACTGAATCCTAGTAGCTAATGTTATTTTGATAGTTTAGGTTGGACCACATAAAATTCTTATCTAATAAATGTCAGGTGTTTTACAATAATAATATCAAATGTTAGAGTAATTATAAATAGAGAACCACAGACCTTTTTTAGGTCTATTTGACAAAACTGACTCCCATCACACTGCCTATTACAGTTTTGTAAGTGTAAGTTCCTCCAGGGTAGGGACAAAATTGTATTCATCTTATTTGGGCTCAAACAATGTAAAAGCACTACCATGTAGACCCCACAAGTAGAAGGTATGCAATATGGGTAGAATTAACCAAAGAGCTGGCGTGCAAACTGGCAGGCTTAGAGAAACACGATTCACATGAAAGGTGGCCATAGGCGTGGACTCTGGAGCCAGACAGCCTGGGTTCAAATCCTAACTTTCTTACTTGACTTTGAGTCTCAGTTCCCTGCTCTAAGAAATGCAGGTAATGATGCCTAAAGCTCAGCTTCTCTGTACAATGGCGCTTAATCGAATCACAGAGACAGAGTTTCTTTCTTTCTTTTTTTTAAAAATAATTAATTAATTAATTTTTGGCTGCGTTTGGGTCTTCCTTTCTGTGCGCGGTCTTTAGTTGCAGTGAGCGGGGGCTACTCTTTGTTGCGGTGCGCAGGCTTCTCATTGCAGTGGCTTCTCTTGTCGCGGAGCACGGGCTCTAGGCATGCGGGCTTCAGTAGTTGTGGCTCACAGGCTCTAGAGCACAGGCTTAGTAGTTGTGGCGCATGGCTTAGTTGCTCCACGGCGTGTGGGATCTTCCCAGACCAGGGCTCGAACCTGTGTCCCTTGCGTTGGCAGGCAGATTCGTAACCACTGCACCACCAGGGAAGCCTGGAGACAGAGTTTGGGGTGAAGTAGAAGATGATAGCTTTTTTACTTTGCCAGGCAAAGGGGGACACAGTGGGCTCCTGTGACGAAAAACTATGTGTCCCAACCCAGGAGAATCTGATGAGGAGTTTTATAACAATACTTCCCGAGGGCGGGGTTGCTGACAAGATGAGGGTGTGTGCAGGGTCTCAGGTGGTCTGTCTCCTAATCTTGATGGGCTTCTCTGGTCCCTGTAATCTGGCCTCAGGTGGTTTCTTAGCTGCTCCTCCCTTGATTAGCAACTGTTCGAATCTGCCCTTTGGAACTCAGGGAAGGTCATGGAGGCTGGAGTCTTGCCTACAAGAAACGGGGGACAAGAAAAAGAGGCCTCTGTGCCCAGGAGCTCCACAGGGCTCTGCTTGGTTTCAATAATAATAACACCTACCTCACAGGGTGGTGGTGACGATTAAATGAGTTAATTAAAACATGGAAAGCATGTAGTATGGTCTCTGGTACATGGGATGGACACAATAATATTATTACAGGAAGGGGGACCCCTTCCAGGGCCCACAAGTGGGCTCTTGTCTAACACTCAGAAATGAATTGTCTGAGGAGACTCAGGTGCTGACAAAGCAAGAGACTTTATTGGGAAGGGGTGCCCGGGCAGAGAGCAGCAGGGTAAAGGAACCCAGGAGAATTGCTCTGCCATGTGGCTCGCAGCCTTGGGTTTTACGGTGATAGGATTCGTTTCCGGGTTGTCTCTGGCCAATCATTCTGACTCAGGGTCCTTCCTGGTGGTGCGCGCATCACTCAGCCAAGATGGATTCCAGCAAGAAGGATTCTGGGAGGTTGGTAGGACATATGGGCTGAAGTCTACTCTCTCCTTTTGATCTTTCCCGAATTCTTCCATTGGTGGTAGCTTGTCAGTTCCGCCTTCCTTACCAGGAGCTCCTGTTGTAAGATAACTCATGCAAGTGGTTACTACTGTACCTGACCAGGGCGGGCAGTGTAGGTTAACGGTTCCCCTAACAATATTAGCTACTATTATGTAAGATAAGCCCACATACTCAAAGAAGAAATATAAAATATAGGACTAATAATCACTTTTCCACCCCTTCCCCCTACACATCTTTTTCCAGACACACGCACACACACACATCTTCGCACATACAGAAACCACTCATAAAAATGAAAAGAGAAGAGCTTCCTTCACAGGATACCAGGAAAAAGCCTTAATTCTCTCCTGGGGATCCGGATGTAGTGTCTGCCCTTTTAAGTGAACCCAACTTGCCCTTGTGAGCCTGAGCTGGGATTACCTAAAAGGCTTTGCAAGGCCTCCAAGCTCCATCCCTGGACTGGTTCTAGGTCATTTTCTATCTGCCAGGAGTGCTAATCCTTGTTCTTGGTGTGATTAGATCATCATCTTTTCAGATAATAATTTTTGTGGCTTGCTCCCTGCATCTTTTCTTTAACAATGCCCCATGACAATCTCTCTCTCTTTCTCCCTCCGCTGCCCCATACAAGCTGACCCTAGACTCTCAGTTCTGCTTGCTTCAGTGGCTGCGTTGCGGGGGGTGGGGGGGGTGGCGGCAGGGTTGGAGGTGTGGTTAGAATGGAAAGTGCTAGTAACCTGCAAAGTGTCTTGACTTTCTTTGCTCAAAATCTAAACCTGCAAGATAATTAGAGGTTTTGTAAAGTTGCTAGAAAGGTGAAGTGAATGTGTGCGGGTGAAATGGTTTAGAAGAAACACAAGGGGAGAAAGATTTCCTGCAGTTTTTTGAAAGGTTCTATTGGATTGTGACAGGGTTTGCAATCTGAAGGTTTTACCAGTAAAAGAGAGCTGAACATTGCTCCCTGACAAAAATGCCAGCATGTGACGTGATTCCAGGAGGACTGGCTGCACAGTATGCTGGGAACCTGGAATCACAGGTACCTCATTAAAGATTTCCACAGGCAAAGCTCGGGTTGGAAGTGACAAAGAGCTGGCAGAAGGCAGACACGTGGACAAAGGTTATGGAATTCTCCAAGTGATCTATGTAGACAGTAGAGTAGAATCCATGTGCCCCTGTTGTAGGCTTTGGTGATGCAGAAAACTCTGGAACGGCAACAAAATGCCTGTGCATGGAGAATCTCTAAGAAATGACATACAGTTTCCCACCTGTCTGATGGGATGGGGCTCAAAATAGAAATTAATTTGATATATTCAAAATAAAGAGGCCTGATAGCTCTGGCAGGGGTTTTTACCTTGCGGTGTCTTTACCCTTTCTTCTGCTACCGAAACCCTGGCCCCCTTTAAAGGGATTATATCTTCTCCATTTGAGGACGCTTGATGAAATTGTTGATCAAATCTTCCTATAGCAAAGCAGGGAGGGCACAAGGTCCAGATTAGACCAGTTAGACTCCCCCTCTTAGGACTTTGATTCTTGAGAAGAGTGATACAAGTACCATGAACTGTTGGATCTGACTGATCTGTTTTAGAAGCCGTTAGTTCCAGCCAACTACATGGGTTGCCCTGGGTTCTGCCCCTCACAAGTTTCGTGCTTCAGGTTCACCGTGGATTCTGAGAATCTTCCTCTTCAATTTAGAAAGGCTTTTAGTAGAAATACAAAGTTAGAAGAATTGGCATTTGGGGTTCCAACTCCTAAAACTAACAGTTCTCCTAAATACCGTCCCACTGTGCATGGCTTTGGATTGAGCAACTGGTGACGAATTGCAGCTGTAGTTGGCCTTGACTCTTTGCCAAGATATGCATTTTGGCATCTCCTTTATTTTCACACACTGACCCTTCTTTTCCCTGCATCAGCCCAAGTGATTGATTCTTTCCACTCCCCTTCTCCCAGAATCTGCTTTATAGGGAGGAGGACCAGAGAGGTGGCCAGCTGACCCCCAAACTCCTGATCAGTTAGAGGATGATGAAGTATCATCTTCAGTATGTCACAAGATGAGACTTACTTCATTAATATCCAGTTTTCAAAACATTAGCATGAACCTATCTTGTTCCCATCAGTGGCTGATATCAAGAGCTGGATTAAGTTTTGTCCCCAAACTAAAGTGTTTTAAAAATGATTTTTCTTTTACCCTTTGGTGTCATTTCCTTTTATTTGAGTTGTAGCTTTTGTTTGCTATACAAATGCCATGATAAAATTTTTATTTTACTGAAAATTATTCATCTTAAAATATCAGTGAATTCACAATTGCAACCCAATTTTGAATATCTTAATTTATTTTTTTGTCAAAAATTTACTTTGAATATATATCAGTGTTGTTTTGAATCATTCAATAATAAATTTAACTTTATACTTGTTAGATGCATATTTTCTTGATTTTGAGTGTTTCCATTCCTCCTTTTTGGCAATTTAATCATTAATATTTTAATTTGATTGTGGTGGTAAATATAACTATGTTTTTGTCAAAAACCATAGAACTGTACACCACAAAGAATGAATTTTACTGTATATAAATTTTTAAAAAATGCAAAAAAGCAGGTTTTTTACTTTCCAGTCTCTTGCACAAAATTATAAAATAAGGAGATAAAAATAAACTCAACTTTTTGTGTAAGCCCTCAATATTCATAGTGGGCAAGCAAGAATATAGATTATTTAGTTACATAGATGTACACATAGATCTTGACACTCAAAGTGCTAAATTCATAAATCTATGTCAACCATTTGAAGTATAAAAGGATGAAGGGAGAAAGTGAATTTTAAAAACATTAATTTCTGATAAGGCTCTAGAGCAAAAATTTGTGAAAGTAAAGAGTAAGAATAACCCATACAAAGATACAAGGCACTATCAAAAAATATCTATGCATAGTGAGAGAGCATTTGGTTTTATAGGACTGTCTTTGTTTCCAGTTCTGGTTTACCACTGCTCCTGAAATAAGTTGAAAAAAAGTAGGCATTTAAAAGTTCAGGTACCAGGCTTCCGTGGTGACGCAGTGGTTGAGCGTCCGCCTGTTGATGCAGGGGACACGGGTTTGTGCCCCGGTCCGCGAAAATCCCACATGCCGCAGAGCGGCTGGGCCCGTGAGCCATGGCCGCCGAGCCCGCGCGTCCGGAGCCTGTGCTCCGCAACGGGAGAGGCCACAACAGTGAGAGGCCCGCGTACCACAAAAAAAAAAAAAAAAAAAAAGAAGAGAGATGGGAAAACTTCCTGGGCAGATAAAAATACTAGCCCTGAGTCCACTAAAATGTCAATCATTTTTGTCTCAAACACAACCAGAGTTTAGTCAGAATCCTAGTATTTTGTTAATAAATATATTCTTAAAGATACTTTTATCTGTGTTTATTAGGTATAAGTTTGAAGTAAGACTTTTGTTTAAAAAATCACACTAATGTAGAATAATTATTTTTCAAATTAGTTTTGTTGAAGGAGGTTACACTCTTTTTTAAAGCATTCTGCAAATATTTAAAAGATTTCTGAAATCTTTTATAAAAATGCTTTCAAAGCCAGTTTGTGAATTGCACAAGAAAATTATTCTCATTACTTCATAACAACATGTTAAATTTTAATGTCTGTAGTCAAATGTTTTATCATTAGCATTTGTCTTAAGAGAAGAAGACTGGAAGTTATTAAGTATATAGCGACAGTGAAATAATTTCAGGAGTCTTTAGGGATCAGACCACTGCCAAATTAACAAACAATAATATTTTACTCTTCAACTGCAGACTAGTCCATAAAATGGAACGCTGGATGTGGAGAAAGCAGTGGCAATAAATCCTTAAAACAAAAGTATGCTGTTTGGCATGCATTTAAAAATAAAATTCATGGTTGTTTTGGAACTGCCAAAAGATTTATTTCCAGTTTTGTTTCATAATATACAATTTGATTGTATGACGACGCAGTTGGATCTATCTTCAGCAGTAAATATACACATCTACAGTAGATATATATAAATATACATATATATATATAAAGGATCATAGTACAAAAATATGTGATTATAATGAAAAGTGTGGCCTCTGATCATTCTGTGTGATTGACTGAGAACTAATTATGTCCTAGTCACCATTTCATCCCACTACAGTCTTTGTATAGGCAAGGATCACTTCTATTTATTTTACTAGAGACCTAAAGGCACCAGGTCTGAAAAGGTTGTTTTCACCCCTCCTGAAACTTTCAGGGACTTGTTTTTGTATCTTTGCAAATCAGCTTGGGAGCACCTTCAAGGGAGATTTTGTTGCGTTTTGTTTTTGATTTTTCCAAGACGGCTGCTTGGGTTCTGAGGTGGAGAGAGAAAAGGGTCATTGCAAAGGAAAGGTGCTCCTTTCCTTTGGTGGTGGTCAATCCACCACCACCACTGAAACCACCAGTGGCACCAGCACCACCGCGAGTCAGCTCAGGCCTCCTCGGCCTCTAATTATGAGAGTAACAGAAGTATGCTCTCCTGAGCACAGTGAAGAAAAATATAGATTTTCTCTAGATCTCCTCAGAGGGGTAACATTTCTCTTAAGAATTTTGGAAGGATGAGTAAGGCTCAGCAGGAGGGCAGAGGAGAGTGGGGAGAAAAGATCTCCAGGCCAAGGTGATGCTGTGTAAAATGTTCAGGAACTGGAAGCAGTTCATTGTGGACCAAGACCAGTGGCTTCAGGCCATGAAGCGTCCTGGTTTGTGAAGGAATTTGGACTTTATGAGATCTGAGGTCCATTTCAAATCGAGAAGCGACATGAGCAGGCTGCAGTTTGGAAGCATCAGTCTTTCTGCAGCTAGAGGAGGGATGCAGGCGGATGTGGTTAGAATCAGGTTCTCCAGTATTTTCCATGTGAGAATAGATGAAAGAAGTGACCTTATGCAGGGGTGATGAGACTGGAAAAGCGAGGAGACACGTAGGAGCTATTACTGATAACTTATGATCTACTGGATGTGAGGATTGAAAGGGAGGCATACTTCCTGCTGCCCCCAGAAAGATCATTGCAAAAAGTAGTTACGATGATCCACTCACCTGGTTTAAAGTGCTTTCATTGACTTCCCAGTGTTTTCAGACAAAGACAAAATTCCTTATCTAGTCATCTTTGCATCTCTAGTACTGAATATCTAGTAGACACAATAAGTACATATATTCTTCATCTCATCTCCTTCTCCCTGTTCTATGAACATGTGCCATTTAAATTGATATTCCCCTGAGAGTGGAGAGAGATTTTAAAGGAGAAAAACTGAGGTTAATGTCAGTGGCAGAATTGGCAAGAGCTCTGGGGTCTCACAGGGACAACCCTGATACACGTCTTCTCCAAATAAGATAATTAGGGTAAAATTCTCAATAACCTATAAGTTATAATATAAATATAAAGATTATGATTATGCTCTTTTGCACATTTTACATTTGCTGAGTTGGTCCTCGGTCTTTGGTAGAATATTAATCAATGTTTTTAGGGTGAGAGATATGAATGTTCTAATCTCAGCGTGACCACAAGCTCAGACTATTTATTCATTTTAAAGGACTTTTTTCATATAAGTGAAACCCAGGGGTATTTTTAAGTGTAGAATTTTGACAAGGCCATCTGATACATTCCTATAAATGAATGCCTTGAGGCCTTTTCTGAACATAGTTAACCCAGTTAGGATAAACATTCTTAAAATTATCCTACATCAAATAAATATTGACATGCTTTTTAAGGTCATTTGATATAAGACTAGAATGTTAACAGGAGGCTAGATTTGATGCATTTTTTAAACCAATAAGTGGCATTGAAATTCACTGCATTTATTTTAGAGTATAAACCTTAAATATTAAGAAATCATTTTGAATTTCTGTATCTCCTGTCACACCCTAAGCGGCTGGTAAATGGATACAGGCTATTCACATACGATGCTTGTAAAATGTTCTTCATATCCCATTGTTTTCTAGAATGCTCAGAAACCAAAGGACCTGAGATGATAAAATAGAAGATTCTTTTAAGCTATTATTTATCTCTTCATATTTCATTTTTTCCTTTCTGCGCTATGCTTCATAGGCAATAAAGGAAACAAAAAGAATGAGAATTGGGTCTGGGAGGACAAAATTAGAGAGGAAAAATAGTTTCTGTTATTGAGATAGATGATGGATTTATAGAGACAGGACAAAATGATATCATTCTTCTAATGAATATTTTTGTTCCAGTTCAAAACATGAATATGTTTCAGGATTTGTGTGTGAAGGAGTATCCATTATAAGGAGAAACATTTCTTCTTGGGAGCCAAATAGCTGGGAACATATCTCATTTCACTATAAAAGACTCATATTTTGTTGATAAGAGAATTGATGATGTCTTCAAATCCCACAGAATAGCCTCTTAATTTCTAGGTCCCAAGGAACAATTCCAAATTCCCCAACCACCTCAGATCAGGCTTTGAGCAAAAATTGATTCTAAGAAGTTACTATGTTTCCCAATTTTGGTTGCTTGTGTGTGTGTGTGTGTGTGTGTGTGTGTGTGTGTGTGTGTCTGTTGGAAGGGAAGTTGCTCAATTAAAAATAATAATTATGTGCAATTGTGGAGAAGGGAAGAAGTGGGTCTTGCATCTTGATTTTTATAAATGAAATCATTAAGGCGATACCTTTATAAGATGACGCACTGTGTTTCCAGGTCCATGCATGGTCTCTCTTGGAACACTTGGTCTCTCTCTCGTCACCTTGAGTTATCACTGCTCTCCAAAAATCAAGCATTGGCAGTGTCTTTCCATCTCTCCCTCTCTTATTCCTACTTAAAGGAATGTCTGAAAACCAGAATACCAGGTTAAAGAAGATTCCCACAGTCAAGGCAGATCATAAGGATTCAAGTGAGGGTGTCAGATGAAGAAGATATAAGAAGTAACACTCACATGTTTAGAGGGTGTGATAAACAAAATCTTCCCCCTCCCCCCGCCCCCACAGAGGTGACCATGCTGTAATCCTGGGAACCTATGAATATGTTATGTGACCTGATAAGGGACTTTGCAGGTATAATTAAACATAAATTGAGCTGAGGAGTTTTTTTTTTTTTAACATCTTTATTGGAGTATAATTGCTTTACAATGGTGTGTTAGTTTCTGCTGTATAACAAACTGAATTAGCTATACATATATATATATCCCCATATCCCCTCCCTCTTGTGACTCCCTCCCACCCTCCCTACCCCACCCCTCTAGGTGATCACAAAGCACTGAGCTGATCTCCCGGTGCTTTGCGGCTGCTTCCCACTAGCTATCTATTTTACATTGGGTAGTGTACATATGTCCATGCCACTCTCTCACTTCATCCTGGCTTACCTTCTGACAGCCAAAAGTATAGTTAATACCTCTCACATCATCGATATGTTTCCTTTCCCTCACTGGAGATAATAAAAAAACTGAAGTTAACATCATTTCTATGGATGTTTTGGTACTTTTACTACATATATACGTATCCATAAATTATGTATACAATTGGTCTTTTGCATTACAAATTTTACATAAATAGTATTTCAATTTGATTTTTTCTTTAGCATAATGTTTTGGGGTAACCCACGTTGATGCTTATAGATGAAGTTCATGAATTTTAATTGCTATATAGATTGCCTATAATTTATACCTTTCCCTAACTAAGATAGGTTGTTTAAAAACTTTTGCTATTAAAAACAGTGCTACAGGGGACTTCCCTGTGGTCCAGTGGTTAAGATTCCACGCTTCCAATGCAGGAAGCACAGGTTTGATCCCTGGCTGGGGAACTAAGAGCCCACAGGCCACATGGCCAAAAATAAATAAATAAAAAATAAAATTGGGTCTTTAACAAAAAGTACAGCTGTCATTTCTAAAAACAAAAAACAAAACCGTGCTACAGGTTTAACAATTTATGCTCCTACCAGAATTGCTTAAAATATGTTTCTCCACCCTTTCTCAATTTTTTGAATTGCCAGACTTTGAAATTTTGGCCAATCTGCTGGGTGCAAAATAGTACTCCATTGTAATATTGATTGGGATATTTTAATGCTATTTAGATTTCCTCTTCTATAAAATTTTCTGTTTATATCTTTTGCCTGTAATTCTTTTTGGTTGTTTGTGGTTTTCTCAATGAATGGTGATTCTTTTGATAATTCTGATCAATTGATAACTGAGTCTCTATATGAATTTTTTGTCAGTTATATACATGTCAAATTCAATCCCCTAATTTTTAGTTTGCCTTTTCACTTTGCTTGTGGTGTCTTTATTCATGCTGAAGTTTAAAGTTTTGATTCAGTTACATACATTATTTAATTAAATTTATTAAATTAAATCTATTAATCAGTAACATGCATTATTTATTTTCTGTAATTTTTTGCTTTTTGTGACTTATTTAAGAAATCACTTGTACCGTGAGATCAAAAAGACATTCTCATATATTTTCTTACAATAGTTTTATAGTTTTGCTTTGTATATTTAGATCTTTAATCCATCTGGAATGTATTTTTATGTATGCTGTTAAATAGAGAGGGATCTAATTTTATTTTCCTCCACATGGATCACCAATACTCTCCACATCATTTACTGAACGATACCTCTCTTCTCACGGATGTTAACGCAGACGATTCCATTTACCAAGTTGCAAAATGTATGTGAGTCTTTAGGCTTTTTATTCAGTCACATTTGTCTATTTGTTGACATCTGTTTTAATTACTGGAACTTTATAATAAATAAAGGTATTCTCTTCTGCTGGTGTTTAAAATGGTCTGGGATATTCCTGTTTTACTTATCCATATGAATTTTAGGACTAACTAGTAAAATTCCTCTTTAAAGCCCCTCTCAGGATTTGATTTGAATTGCATTGAATTTAGAGAATATTTCAGTTCTGCCTAGTTTTTGTATCCAATTTGTTTATTATAGTTTTGTCGTTTCGTACGGATAATGTTTTAAGATTTGCCCTATATATCCAATGAATTGATTATACACTATTGTTTTTTGCATTCCCGCCGCCCCCCCCCCCCCACCTTCCTTCTGAATTCCGTTTTCATCTTCGAGAAGCACACTCTCTGGAATTCTTTCAGTGAGGGTCTATGAATGATAAAGATTCTTTGTCTTTGAATATTTCTTGATTTGGCCATCACTCTTCGTAGTCAATACTGGGAGGTACTACCCAGATTCCTCTTCAGAAGTGAAGGACTTGTTCCCTGAGCTGCTGGGACCGCAGCAAGCTGACAAAATGCAGCTGTCAGTCTTCTTAAGGAGTAATCTGGTCCCAGGTCACAGCCGCTTCCCTTGTCAGCCCACATCCAGTGACTGATGTCACAGGTATATAAAGGCTGGGCCCACTTGCCTCAACTCCGAAGGGACATGCCAGGTTCAAAGTCAAGGCCTTCCGTGAGACTATATTGCAGGCCAACTCTTCCCTCTGTCCAATATGGCTACTACCATCCCTTCCTCAGATGGTATTCCCAAAGCATTTCCTAACAAACTCCCTATACTCATCTTTGACTCAGGGTACGCTTCCAGAGAAGCCAACCCAAGATGGTTGATGTCAGGGTTGAGCCAAGGAAACAGGAGCTAATATGGGGTTTTTGACTTGAATCATTGGCCACTGTCAATACAGACTTCCTTATTGGTGATAGATGAGGGACAGATGGACCTTGGCACAAGGTAACAGTGCAATAGTTAACCTTTTATCAGTAGTGAACTGAAATGTATTCTAATGGAAGGTAACACACTAGTGGGTGCAGTGTATCAGGCATTTAAGATATGTGAGGGGAAAAAAGAAAGCAATACGAGGGAAATAGCAATCTTAAGGTCAGGGGAACTAGTTTTGTTAAGCGAAGTTGATTCTTTGGAAAAAGCAAAGGGCTGAGAATGATTAAAGGTTATTAAAAATTTAAGAGTAAAATTCAGGCCTCTTTGGTAGCAGATAAAGAAGCTTTTATCTCCTGCAGTGGAAGGGCAGAAAGAGCTGAGGAACAGGCCCAGCACTTAATCGTAAGTGAGGCAGAGCTCCAAAGAAGATCAACAACCACACAATCCGGCTAGGTCGGCCATGCCACGGTCACGGTGCTGGATTGGAAAGAAACCCTGATGCAATGGGCTGGGTTGTGATACCTGAAAATCTTGAATCCCTGGATTCCCCTGAACCCTCTGAGTCTGAACATGGTCCAATTTTCCCCATTAATGGCCTGTGCTCCCCTGGCTTGAAAACCATGCAGAGGCTTCCTCTTTGTAGTATAACCTGTGCTCCCCTCAGGACCTGCCCACAGCTTCCCTCCTGTCACTGGGTTAATAACTTGGCTTAAGTTACAAGGCAACCTGGCCCATACTGTAATGAGTGACAAGAACAGAGTGGTAGTGAGGGAGAGGGGTCTGATCCTCAGAAAATTAGGGAGATGGATAACAGAATATGGTGACTCTGGGAACAAAATGGGATGGGTAGCAATGAAGGATATGGCTCAGTTTGTACAAACAAAAGAAATCAAGGGAGTGTATGACTAGGAGCCAGAGAGTAATACTCTAATAATGAGTCACAGTTCTTTGCCCAGTTTTAAAGTCTGAGCCAGTTTTTGGATCTGGAAACCATCAATAGGGAAAAGGCCAGATCCATAGGAAGAAGGCCCTGAAATAGCATAAAAGATGTACATTGTAATAATCCCCCCAGTTCTTCCCCAGAGGGTTCTGTGCCATTTCCTTGGCTAACTATTTGTAGGGAAAATGGAAACATCAAAACATTTCTCAAGGGCTTCCCTGGTGGCGCAGTAGTTGAGAGTCCGCCTGCCGATGCAGGGGACACGGGTTCGTGCCCCGGTCTGGGAAGATCCCACATGCCGCAGAGCGGCTGGGCCCGTGAGCCATGGCCGCTGAGCCTGTGCATCCAGAGCCTGTGCTCCGCAACAGGAGAGGCCACAACAGTGAGAGGCCCACATACCGCAAAAAAAACAAAAACAAAAACAAAAAACATTTCTCAATGGAATGGCAGATACAGGAATTCACCTGTCTTCTATTAAGCTTTACATTAAAGAGATTTATAAAACTGTAAATCATTACCACTCTTCTATGTTTTTTGTTTGGGAAAATATAGTTATTTTTCATAGAAATATGCTATTTATGTTAACATGTGATAGATTTATCAAGATAATTTGTAATAAATAAACATTAAAATTTATCTGTTTTAATTTTTTATATGGTAAATATCAATTGAATATAACCCACATAAACAAAAGCTTGCTAGGGTTCTCAGTTTTTAAGAGGTTTTAAGGGGTCTTGAGACCAAAAATTTTAAGACTGCTACGATAGACGACATTGCAAGCGAAACCATCTGGGTGATATCGAAATAAGTTGCACAGTCTCTCTGACCAAGTTTCATCATGTGTAAAATTACGAGTTAACACTACACATGTAATTAGAATGCCAGGAGCACACAATGATATTGTTTAGCTGTTACTGATACTACTCTATTTTCTCTGTGAGAAAGGAGGCAATAATATCTGCTAAAATTGATGGAGGAAGTTTGACGAAAGGGGAGAAGATGTGATAAAGCCCTCATGGAAAATGAGAATGATGGGCTTGATTAGGAAAATATAGGAGGCTTGCAGGGCAATTTTGAAAGACCTGTGGAGGTCAGTGACTTTGGATTTAGAGTAGAATCATGATTGTGTAACTTTTTTTCTCCTTAATGACACTCAGATGTCCAGAGTAGGAAAGGAAAGGCAAGCTGTTGAATTAACAGAATTGGGAATGTTCCAGTTGGTTTGCTCAGGACAAAAACATGGAAAATTGTGACTGAAGTGATGAATTGTGTTTTATTACCTGGGGAAGAAACGAAGGGAAGAAAGCAGGGGGATAATTGATAGGGAGAAAAGAGAAGGATCATTAGATTCGAAGTCTTCGTTAGGGACAGCTGAGAGAGTTGGTAATTAGGAAGTTGGTTGGTTAGATGTTTGAATTTTGGATTTTAGTGGTGGAGTAGTTCCACCTGATGACAAGGCCTCGGGTACAGTCACCAGAGTGGGTGCCTGTCTTGGAGCAGAGGTGATGGCTACTGGAGATGAAGAAATCCAGAACCCAAGAGGATGGATCTTCCATTTAGATATTAATGTGATTCTGGGTGATGGCACAAGTTGGAAGTCAGGTTCCAGAGTCTTCCATCCATGAGGCGAGGGTAAAACATAGCAACAAGGAAGGATAAAAAGTGGCACTGCTACATAAAAACGAGGATGAATTATGTGAGTGAGGCACTGGGAAGCAAGGGACACACCCCACCCCCCTAACCAAGACATGAAGGAAGTGTGGGAAAATGTGCAACCTTCACTTTCAAGTTTAAAGCAAACGGACTCTGCAAGGGGGTGGGGGTGATGTTACGTTTCAGCTAAGGACAGGCAGCAAACACACTAGAGGCTCAGAATGTGGAAGAATTTGTTCACAAAAGAATGGAATTCCAGAAGGCCAGTGGAAATAGACAAAGGAGGGTAGCACAGAACTTCACTGGACAACTAAAGGGACAACTTGTGGAGCAAACACGAAAAGTGGGCTGTGAGGGCACAAAATATGCGGGTACCAGAAAGTTTCCAGAAGAATTAGGCAAGAATTTTCTGTTTGAGTCAACTGATCCACTACCAGGTGGTAAGTTCATTTCCTTTTTCTTTTTAGATTTTTCTCTTCGCTTAGATTTCTCCTTTTCTGAAAACACAAAATTGAGGTAATAAAATGTCCACCCTTTCCCTCCTTCTGTCCCCCCATTTTTCCTCTTCTCTCAGTCACGTCCTCCGCCCAGGATTGGGAGACCCGCCCCCCGCGGAAGGGGGAGGGACGGGGCGGAGCGAACAGAAGTGGGCGGGTCTTCCCCTGTCGACGTGCTGACGTCAGAGGACATCCGGTCCGGCTCCTAGTGCCTGGAGGCAGCTCTGTCCGCCTTCCTCGGGGCTTAGTAGCATTATTTTTCCCCCGGAATCGTGGTCCTCGAATTGGATCTGCAACCGCCGCGGGCGGACCTCACGCCATTCCCTGCCCCTCGGCCCCTGGAGTGAGCCCGGCCTCCCCGCGAGGGTGAGCGAGGTCGGCCCGGAGCGCGCGCGAGGGAGGGTGCCCCGCGGGGGGGGACGGCCGTTGGTTCCCAGAGTCGCGTGGCACCTCCGCCGACTCTCCCCTGGGCTCCCCTTGCACCCCGCTGGGTCCTCCGGCTGCAGGCTTTGCGTCCAAAGCCGCAGTGGCCCCGGGCCTGTTTTCTCATTTCGTGACACGGGCCACGTCCTGAAGAAGTGGGAGCGTTCCTGGAGAAGGGCTTAAACCCGTATAACGCTGAGAATTAGAATTCACTCTTTAAGTTTACAAAACAAACTAGAGGAGAAAAAAATGAGGCTCAACTTTCCCAGCGGGTTCTCCCCGGGGGACGCAGAAAATTCAACCGGTGATCACCCTGCGATTATTTTTTTAGCTCCTTTGGCGAGGGCAGTACACAACTTTTCACCCTGTAAGTTTTGTCATTGTAAATACCGGAAGGGTGACCTAGTGGACCTGGACGTTACTTCAGGTAACCACCCACTAAACCTCCTTGTCTGGTTTGTTCATATTTTTAAGTCGCAACTAACCACCGCGCGGTTTTTTGATTGGGCATTCCAGCATCAGAGTTGAAACCCGGAAATTAGGACAACTTTATGAGTGACCTTAGTATTGTTCCAGGTACAAGCTGGTGTATGATTTTGCTGTATTGTAATGAGAAATGTGAGTGTCAAGGTGTGCTTTCATGGAACTCTCTCCCTGTATCATGGACACGACTTTGGTTTCTTTGAATATTTTTGTCTTCAGGAAGGTTGTGTGTCAGTCACCAGTGAAACTTAAAACCGTGCTTGGAGGTTTGGAATTTGTAGATCTTGGATAGAGCCTAGAAGTCTAAATCTGTGCTTTTAGGGAATGCCACAGTTGATTTTTGAGAACCACTCTTAGAAAAGACTTTTTAAAAAAATACATGTATTTTGAAGAATATTAAGAAATATGAGATTCTATTTCAAAGCAAGCACATGGACTCATTCATTCGTGTATCTATTCATTTGTTAAGGCTTAATTTATTTCAGGCAGGGCTGGGAAGCAAACATTGTCAAGAAAGATAGGGCTGGAACCCTCAGGGAACTTGTGTCTTCAGATGGGATGAAAAGCCAAATAAAAATGTGTTATTTAGTGAAGACCTTGTTTTTCTAAATGAGGTAGTTCTTTCAACTACCTGATAAAAACCAGTTTTAAAGTCCTTATTTTGATATGTGTGGTAAACACATACTGTTAAATTTGAACCCTGTTAAAATTACATGCTCACTGCAGGTAAAAGTAGCGGGAAAGGCAGCTTTCAGGGAGTCAAAGCTACTCAGATGCCTTTAATATCTTTTCGGAGAGGGTAGTTTGGCTTTGTAGTTAATGTTGTCATTTGACTTGACTATTAGATGTTTTATTCAGGTATTACATGGGAGAAATTAGACATACTAGAAGACTTGGCAGCATCAGGTCATCTGAATATAGGGCTTAAAAAAGTGATATAAACTGGGTAAATAATATACTTTTAAATGATTCTTGTTATTTATTCCTAATAATTTTTTTTCCCTTGCTACAGAGTAATTTTTAAAGAATATTGAATATCAGAGAAACTTTTTTTGCTCTGTGGGAAAGAAAACCATTTTGGCTGTTAGGATAAATCTTTTTGATGTTTACATTTTTTAGAACTGTTTGGTAATACAAATAAGTGCCTTATTTTAAAAGCCATCTATTTGGGATGATGTGTGCTAAATGATGCATAAAGGCTTAAAATGTGCTTAACCATCAAAAGAGCAGGGTTGAGTTTAAAGTTTAATGAGAATTAGAAGATTTCATTCTGCTATTCCTTAGTTTCTTTAAAATAGCAAATGCAACAAGGCAATTATATCTTCTCTGTTTGCTTGTGTAGAAAGAAGGGGAGATGCCTAAAAAAAAGACTGGTGCGAGGAAGAAGGCAGAGAATCGCCGGGAACGTGAAAAACAACTAAGAGCATCAAGAAGCACTATCGATTTAGCTAAACACCCGTGCAATGCTTCAATGGTAAGTTTTTTTGGTTATCAATTGAAAAACTATATAAAATCTATGTTAAAGGCATGTCTGTTGTTTTCATTAACACTGAGTAGTGGTGAATTTTGTTTGATTTTGCTATTTCTGAAAGCTGTCATATTACCTTGGCTACCATTGGTGACAAATAGATATGTATTGAACAGGAATACATACTAGGAACTGTGTGACATTCTCCAGCTTCTCTAACCTAGTATGCCTTCCTCAGTTTGTCCTATTAATTGGAGCCTTTTCATCCTAAGTCATCCTTACCTCTTCCCTTCCTTTGACCGTATTTCTCTGAGTTGTCCCGTATCTTCCTGTTTCCACGCCTCTCTACTTTTTCTGTTCCCACTCCTCTTCTTTTTTTTCTTTTTTGATTTCATTGAACACATATGAAATGCTTAATGTGACTTAATTCCTCCTATGTGTATTGTGTGCCTACTCTGTGCCAGGGACTATTTTAGGCACTGAGGGGAATACGTAGATGAATGACACAGTCCTGGTTTCCTCAAGCTTATATAGCTCAGTTGTTTTCTGTATTACTTAATGTTTATCAATGACAGAAATCCAACCTAAGTAACTTTAGGGGGAAATAGTTTATTGAATGAGTAATGGGCTAACTTGTGTAGTTGAGAAGGGCATGGATGTAGCTGGGATGCAGGGACAGCTGGAACCTGAAACAACTTGTAGTTCTGTCTTTTGCTTTTATTTAGTTCCATTTTCTCAGATTGTTTTATTCCATTTTGGGGGGTTCATAGCCACTGGGTCCATAGCTCCCATGTCTCACATCACATATTGTTGCCCTCAGAGAGGGAAAGAACTCCGATGGGTTGGGCTTGGGTGGGTGCCCAACCCAGGATTAACCAGCATTTGTACTGGGTTGGTGGGGGGGTGAGGGGGAGCGAGATGACATAGCACAGATAGGACAGTGGGGACTCCCTCGTCCGTGCCAGGGTGATTTCTAGAGAAGAGAAGGAGGACAAAGAAATGATTCATACATAAATATATACAGTGAGGGCTAGACTTTGGTAAGTGCTGCAGAAAAGGTACAATTGGGATTAAGGTTTATTAGGACTGAGGTGATAAAGGTGAGTGTGGAGTTGGGGTACAGTTCACAGAGGAGGTGGGATCATCACCAGGACTTCCAGTAGGTGAAGAAGTGAGGATGGACTTCTCAGGGAAAAGTATTAGAATAAGTAAGGCATGGAAAAGAAGTAATACAAGACATATTTTGAGAATGGCTGACAAATAGTGACTTGAATCTAAAGAGAATAGGCCAGTGAGGTTTGAAAAGTGGTTAGAGACCAGATTGTGGAGAGCTTTTTAATACCATGTTTAGAATTCTGGCTTTTCTGTGAGCTTCAACATACTGTGTTCTCTACTGTTTCTTGTGTTCATTCTGTATTATTTTTCTGATTGCTTAGAAAAAAAATCCAAAAAACAGACCACTACTATATTTAGCCTGTTTTGTGAAAAAGCCACTTTCTCTAGTGTGGTATGCCCCAAAACATACCTTTGTTGTTAAAAGTATGTATAGATGCTTGTACTCATGGGTGGAATTGGAGGGTTTGGGCAAATGTCACTTAAATTTTAACATGAAAAACGGTATTCTTTATAATTCAAGTAACTTTGCAGTTTTCAGCCAGTAGACAAATTAATGTTATATTTTTATATTTTACAGGAATGTGACAAGTGTCAGAGGTAAATTTTTATTTATTTCTTTTTCTATCTATATATAATAATACAGACTGACCTTTTATCTGATATTGACTAAATTTTAAAATTTTCTTTTACATGACAAGACGGCAGAAGAATAGAGCATTTTGCTATTTTTGTAATTCTGTACAGAAGTTACCAATTTGTGCACAGTGTGGTAAGTATATGATCAAAACACATGCTTTTCTTTTATCAAACATTTGTTTGGCATTTAATCAGTTTGAACCTGTGGGTTCATCATTATCATTTACAGTAATGTTATACCTTACTATTAATAAGACTACATAAAATGTTGTTTGGCCTATCAAAAAACTGTCAAGCCTTGGTGTTGTCTCTTTGATGTAATGCTGGAAAATAATTAAGATACAGTTTAGATAAAGGTACCACATGTTGTTTTAAACGTGGAAAGATTAGATTTCAGACTAATAACATTTGGTGATGCTGCATTTTTATTTATACTGTCTTAGTCTTGTCGATATCCTTTGTTTACTTTCCTAAATTTTGATTTCTGCTGATACTGCCTGCAGTGTGTTAGGCTGTTGAAAATAATTTTATTCCACATTTACCTGGTGCCAGTTTTTGTGATCAGTTGTTTTTCTGTTTGGTTCTTAGCATATGATTCTTGAATTTCCTCACATGTATTCCCAAGTGAGTGGAATAGAGTTCCTAAGCCACTTACCTAGTTCCCAAGTATAAGTGGAAACTTTTATTCAGAGTAAAACTAAATAGTAGTTCATAGAACAACAAGATCCATGTTTCCCAAATAGTCTTCCACAGAATACTTGAGATATTAGTAGGTATTTCTTAAAGCAGAGCATACATTTGAGACACGCTGCGTGTTTCATTCCCTCATTCCCACCTGGGAGAGTTCTTTTACCTATGTATGTGTTAAAGGTTCTGAAGACCTCCAGTAGAGAAACCTGATTAATTGTCTTTACTCCAGGTTTGTCCCGCAAACTTTTATTTGAACAAGTATCCCCTTTGCTTATAGGATAATAGTTTCAGGTGAAACACATGCTCATTTAACTGTGTTTATGCATGATAACATTGCAGAAAGTTAGGAAGGCTTAGGGCCACACCCCTGAATGTTTCTAGTGTAGGTCTAGCTTTCAGAGACGGCTTTGAGGTATGTAATTAATGGAAAAGAGAACACTGGCCTAGATAGACCAGTCATTTGCCAGTTTTTATATCCTTATTTACAAAAGACAAATGGATGTAGAGTGAGAAAATAGACTGTGGAGAAGATTGAGATAAGCTGTCGCTAGGCCCTTCCCCTGTTTTCAGCGTTTGTGGTGCTGTGTACGGATACACTTCCCACTCACTGATTCTTGTCTTTAGTATTGGACAGGGGGCTGCTGCCCCTCATTTCCTGTTTCTCTTCCCATTTCCTGTTGTCTAGCTTTGTTTCTTAGGTAATCAAGGAAGTGGAAAATTGAGCATCTTCTGTTTCTTTCGTGTTCTGCTTTGTGGAGTCTGAGATGCGTGATTAATATGTCACCATTAATCCTCTCGCAGCATGTGATAAGTGAATGTCCTGACAGTGTTTCGGGTTGGTAATTCGCTGCTAGATAAGAGCTCTTGTGGCTGTATTGTGATTTTTAGCTTTATCATTATATTCCTGATTTTTGTGCTCATTTGGGCACTACTTGACAATTCTTTTAGAAGAATGTTTACCCAGGGGCTAAGTTTGTAAATTTTTAACTATGGTCCAACATAAAAAAAAAATGAACCAGATAATTTGCATAATTATTATTTGATTTGCTTTGGTTTGATATGTTCTAGGGAAAGAAAGAAGCAGTAACTTCAAATCAGACTGCGTTTATTGTGAATTACAAAGTGTAAAATTCACTTTTAAAGCATATCATTTAAAAATCTCCCTGAATTCACCTGAAAATTCACAAGATTTTTAACTGCTTTAGTGATTATTAGATTACAAAGCATAACCTTCAAATTTTGATTTTAGTACAAACATGAATTATCATATAAGTTCCTAATCTCAAAAGATCTGACTCAGGTAATGAGGTCTCAGTTATATCCATTTTCTTTTTTCAGTTATATAAGCAGTAGATAGTGCTGGTCTCTCTTTATTTTCAAATTATTTCCATAGGAACTTGGGCTAGATAAAAAGAGGAATTAGTGAATATTTGCATGTAGTACTTTGCAAGACTAATAGTGAAAATTTGTTTCTTTGCTAGGGAAAACAAAGTGCATGATGAAGTCTTCTGACTGTGTCATAAAACATGCTGGTGTCTACAGTACTGGCCTTGCCATGGTGGTAAGCTTCTTGCAGTTATCTTTTAGACCAGTAGGTTTCCAAGGATAAGGAGAAGGCATTCTGACCAAATGTAATCAGTCTGTAATTATCTGGATTATCTGTGGCTTGTTTCAGTATGATTTTCACTTATTACCCACTTGTTTTTGACTGCTTTCTTCTTTCTTATTGGGAAATGTATAAGGAAGGGAAACTCATCTAATGTTGACCTAAACAACATTCATTTGTTAGTGATACCTTTCTAATATATCTTAATTAGACATCACAAAATATTATTTACTATACTGAAAGTGCTGCTAAACTAAGATTCAGTCTTTTGGTTGAATAAGTAACGTAGTTCCAAAAGAACCTAGGATTAATTGTTTTTTAAAGCTTTACATTTCAAAAAAGAGTACGTAGTTAACACAGAATTATGCTCTTTACTACATGTAATTACATGTGGTTCATTACATGTCGTTATCTCTTTGTTACATGTAGACGTTTCAAAGAAAATTCATTATTTTAAATAATAGAAGCAGTTGCATTGTGTGAGGCATTTTGCTCTTTTTTTCAAAAAAATGTTATCCTTTTGACCAGTTTTACTATATTCTATTGTGTGAATTTATTCTTAGGTCCAAATGTCAGTCCATGAGGAAAGTAATATTTATAGTAGAATATTCATAATTTTCCAAGAACACATAATTTCCCATCATGAGGCAGACCTTTATATTTTTCATGAGTGGCTATCTTATAGAAGAGTTGGAATTATTCATAATCATCTTGTGAAAATTCTTTATTTTAAGTATAGGATTGTCAGTGTTATCTTTATTCAGAAGCTGTTGTAATCTTCCTTGGTAGTTTGCTTATGTCTAGATTTATCAAATTATTACTTTTTTAATTCGCTGAGTTGTATGAGTATGAATGATCTCTTATATAAAGAATACATTAAAGTAGAATCATGCATCATTAGCTCTAAATTCTAGAAAAGTGATTTTTCTGGCCATCCTCTATTTGCTGATTAAGATTCCCTCTCCCCGACTCTTCCCCCTGATTTGCCCTGGGAGCCTGACTTGTGTGGTGGGCTGGATCAGTGTCTTACTTAGGACTTAGCCCTAAAAGGACTTTGGCAGGAGACCTGATGATAGGAGGAAATTATGATCCGAGTGTTTATTCTCCCAGCTTACTCCCTACCAGCTTGTCCTGATTTCGACATGGATTGGCCACCAGTTCCTCTCCGTATGACCAGGTAGTCCTCTGCATACAGCTGGCTCTCTCTTGTGGTTGTAGAACCTCCCTCCCTTCCCTGCCCTTGGCCCTTCAGCCCTAGGGGTAGTATCTGCATCATCCCTGACGTTTTCGAAGCCCTTCCCTGTTCTTTGTGAATTATCTCTTTAAACTCCCCTGGATTACCTAGTTTAGTGTGTCATTCTTCTCTTGCTAGAACCCTGAGTAATCCAAGAGATAGATTCGAGGACTTGCTGTCTGCACTGGTTATCTATTTTTACAAGTCCCCAAACATTCTTCCTATTTGCTCTTTTCCACTTTTGTTACAGTGCCTTGAATAGTAGAACAGTGAATTTTGAGGGTTAGAAGACCTGGATTTGAATCACAGCTCAGCTCTAATGTAGCTCTAGAACTTGGACTTAGTCTCAGGCCCCTGTCCCTCCTCACCTGTAAATGAAAAGCCATCCAATTCCATTTCCTTAAGGTTCTTTCTAGCTCTTAGTGTTCTGTAGATGTCATTGTGTTATTAAAGGTGTGTGTAGTCTTACAGTCTTACCTTACCTGTCATTTAGTTCCAAATATTTTATTTTAGTTTTATTTAACAAAGAGATATAATAATGATTTAATGCATAAGTTGCCTTAAAAAGATGCTGGCAGAAGTTTAATATTTTCTCTCTGTTATTCTAGAAAAGCTATATATTTATTTTATAAATTACACAGATAAGAAGGAACTTTCTTAAGTCAGGAATGTTAGTATTTGAAAAAACTTCATTTAGTTACCAGAATTGCTATAGACAGGAATGCTTAAATTATGGGCTCTAGACTTCATTTGATTTATTGTAAAATTCAGTTTGGGGGCAACACTGTCAGCTCTTTGACTTATTTTAATGATTAATATTAGCGTTAAGTGTATCGTTTCCCTTCTGCTTCTTTTTCTTTTGATTTATATATTTGTATATTGTAAATAGCTATTGGTGAAGTAGTTTGATTTTCAGGAAACACTCTTTAATTTTGGCTTAAACAGTACATTTTCTTTAATGAAGCCACTCGTTATCACTTAAGGTTGATAAGTGGCTAAATGTATATAATTTTGGTGGTTGCCACTGCTTAAACTATGGCTGCAGCCAGTTGTGTCAAAGGTTAATTTTTCATGTTCTTTGGTTGCAGGGTGCAATATGTGACTTCTGTGAAGCTTGGGTTTGTCATGGTAGGAAGTGTCTCAGTACACACGCCTGTGCCTGCCCGCTTACCGATGCTGAGTGTGTGGAATGTGAACGGGGTGTCTGGGACCATGGTGAGTGGTTACATACAAATGACGAGCTTTGCTGGAAGTGAAGGCTGACTTGGAAACGTTCTGGATGCTCTTTTTTTATGATGTTTTTTTTTAGGATACTATCAATCATAAGTACTGGCACTGTTCTGGTTGTCAGTTTAGTTGGAAAAGGGATTTACACCAGCAGCATCAGGCAATACTAAGATTTTTACCTAGGCAGGTAGGGAGGGGAGTAAAAGGGGAGGAAGTGTCTCTGAGCATTGTGAGTATATAAGGGTAGCCAGGGTACAGTGGGAGTTCACTCTTTTATGGTTCAATTTGTCAGTTTTCTTTGTAGCCTTTGCCGGAACAAAAGCTGCTGTGATATTTTAGTGTAAATCTGAAATAACTTGCCATCTTTTCTGAGCAGTTTTACAGATAAGTTTTTAAAATTAAACTTTATCATGTTTACATTTGTGGGTTTTGTTCTTTAATCCAATAGGAGGCAGAATTTTCAGTTGTTCTTTTTGCCATAACTTTCTTTGTGAAGATGATCAGTTTGAACATCAAGCCAGCTGTCAGGTTTTAGAAGCGGAAACATTTAAATGTAAGTTTTTATATATTGGATGTTTATATATTGGATGTTCTTTATACCCAAGATTCTTAATAGTGTTAAACTTAATGAAAAAGGAATCTAGTTTCTCATGCGGCCTCTTATGGACTGTAATTTAATTCAATATCTATTTTCTGTTTGTAGAAAAAACTTAGAACGCATATAGTCCATTTTTGTCCAACAGTGTGCCAGTGACATATTGGTTGGGTCAGTTCTTCATTTTGTGGGATTGATCAGGCACTGCAGGCCTTGCAGCATCCTGATCCTGAATGCTAAAAGTCATTTTCACTTCCAAGTTATTATAACAACTAACATACCCTCCCCCACCCTGTTTTCAGGTGTCCGCAGATAAGTGGTACACCCCTAATTTGTTCCTGCTAGTTGGTTCCAGTGACTCTTAGACAGGAATGTGCATCATAAACACCTGTGGAGGTTTTTTAAAAGTACAGGTGTCAAGGCCTCATCCCTGGAGATTCTATCTTTAAGTGGGTGGCAGGTGCCAGGCATCTGTATTTAACCTGCACACATAGCTCTCATGTATATCCTAGTTTGAGAACCAGTGTTTCATGGTATCATCTTTAGAGATAGATTGCATTTTATTTTATTTCTATTCTGTTGATTCTCAGAAGCTCAAGTTTTAGATTCAGACATTACTTGAATTCTACTTATTGGCCATATGTTTTTGGGCAACTTACCAAATCTTTCTAAACCTGAATTTTGTTATGTATTAAAGAAAGATGCTAATTTTTTCAAGGAGTTAATTGAAGTGAGAACCATATAAAGCATAAGTATGGCACCTGTCACTTAGAAAGCCCTTATTGAATAGTAGGTACCACTGTAGGAAAGACTCAGATTCCAAATTCACTTTCTTCAATTTGGTTCTTGTTCTGCTATGAAATGCCAATCCCTATACTTATCTATAAATTTAAAGTTGATAAGTCATCAGTCTAAGACACACATACACACACATATGTAATTCTTGTGATATTTATAAAGAAAATCTCAAAAGATTAAAGGAACATCTCAGAGTAGTTAGCCTTTTTGAGCTGTTCCTAGGCTTCTGCAGAATGTATAATATAAAAATTGAATTATTTCATTTGGGACTTGGGAACCTTGTGTATTCCATAGCATTTAAACCCCAAAGACAGGCAACTGTAAGTGATAAGGCTATATTTCCATCAAGAAGTTTTAGTGATTCAGTAAAAGACAAAGGAAAAATAAAGACACTGAATAATTGAAAGCATTTTAAGATAAATTTATTACCATGCCTTTGATAGCTCATGTTAGTCATTCTCATTGCAGATTCACAGGTTTCCTTGGTTTACTGTAATTTATTGTCTTTCTTTCCTTTTTTTTATTGCTTTATTTTTTCTTTGCCATTTTTCCTTCGCCAGTTGCCATTCACTACTTGAAATATTTTCTCTGAAAACACTGTTCTCATCATACATATAAGTCCCAAAGATAGTTTGTTTCTATTCCCTTAATTGGTCATATCTCATCATTTTTGGATTTGAGCGTACAACTATGAATTGGAAGATACGGAAATTCTATAAAATACTTCTTTACCTGTATAACCAGTGGGAAGTATGTTTTGAGGGGAAAAAACAAAAACAAAACACATGTGTGTACTCTGTCCTTATTTTTTAAAATAATGAAAGTGGCCCGGGGACTTCTAATTTAAATGGCTTACTGTCAGCAGGCTTTGATGTATTCTAACCTGCTTTCTTTTAAAATACTGTGAAGACATAGAAATAGATTTAAAAAGAAAACCATTCCCCAGTCTCAAACTAGGAATGTCACAATATTTTTTAGAATCTGGGAGAAATGCATTTTTTATATAAGTTCAAGATTTTATCTCTTGGGTAGAAAAATAACAGGGCAGTGAAGTGGAGTGCCTGTGTGTTTTTGAGGTGTAATTAGGGAAAGAAGACTGGCAAGGCCACATCCCATCCTAGTGGTTTGGGTTTCCGGCGGTACGGGTGAGGATGTGATAGACAACAACGAGTTTCTTGGGATTGTGTCATGGTGGCATGTCAAAGATTCAGGTGGTGGGGATGGGAGAAGATTCTGTATCAGAAGTGCCTGGTGCACAGGGAAATTGGGTTGGGCACTTTGTACTTTCAGTCTGTGTTCTGGTTCTGTACTTGAAAGGGATTTGTAGCATTTTGGTGATATATATCCTCTTTTGACTGAATGAAGAATGAACCTAATTACTCTCTAGGCATACCTTCAAGTAGAAATGATTGAGATTTCAGGTTTTTTCCTCCACAGACTGAAATAATATAGTTATTATTGGAGTAATTTGGTATACTTATGTATTCCTAATATATACATATATAATAAGTACTCAGTTGATTTTTACTTTTATTATTAGCATGTAGGACAGGTAATATAAATCCATCTGAAATAGCAGTGTCACTGTGGAAGGAAGCAGGATGGTTGGACAGAAGCAATAATAATACACATAATTGAGAAATCATCATTGAGTTTTTAAAAAAATACTTTCCTGTTCAGATTGAAAAAGCTCCCCATGACCCAGGCAAACTTAAAAGAATCCCCAACTTAGAAACATCTGCAATATTTGGATTATAAAGATAGATTTCCTTTTGTTTTCTTTACTTTTTCAAGACCTCTAAGTAAATTGAGAGTTAACAGTTTATATTTAGACTATATCAGGGTAAGGCTTAGTTTGTGTTCTTGTTTCTATGCCTCTCTTAATTATTTTTGTCTGTTCATTTTTTGGCATATTCAATATGTGCCAGACAAATTGGCTTTTCTAAAATATTTGCTCTTACGTTTAGGAGCATTATTTGCATTAACATTTGCATTAATTGTAGATAATGACCAAAATTAATGTGGCTTACTGACTAAAATAGAGATAAAATATTTTAGGATTTTTCCATCTGTTTTCCTGCCCACTTGAGTATTATTTTCTCTTCATAGTCACGCTTTTCCACCTGAAGTATTCTATTCTCATATCAGAAGTTTGCAAAAAATGGCAATAGCCTACAACACGAGGAGAGAATATATATTAATGGAGACAGTTATTCTTTTAAAAATTGAAGTTACATCCTTTTTTTTTGGCTGTGTTGGGTCTTCGTTGCTGCACATGGGCTTTCTCTAGTTGTGGCGAGCGGGGACTACTCTTCGTTGCGGTGTGCGGGCTTCTCATTGCAGTGGCTTCTCTTGTGGAGCGTGGGCTCTAGGCGCACGGGCTTCAGTAGTTGTGGCTCACGGGCTCAGTAGTTGTGGCGCACGGGCTTAGTTGCTCCATGGCACGTGAGCTCTTCCCGGACCAGCGCTTGAACCTGTGTTCCCTGCATTGGCAGGCGGATTCTTAACCACTGCACCACCAGGGAAGTCCTGAACTGTTATATCCTTAAGTGAAGAGACCAGCCAATGTCACTGAAAAAATGTTTTACCATTTCAGTTTCCTAAATATTAATGAAGCTTGCCATCTCCTAGTTTTGGAGCAATAGAAGGAGATTGGAGGATAAAAGAATGCTGTGTCTGTGCAATTGCTGGGTTACTTGCATCTGGCTGGGGATTCCATCTCATTTTTTGTATCCTCTAGGTTATGAGACAGAGAAAAAAACGTTGATAATTGATCTAAGATAGTACATCAAATATAAATCTGTGGAAAAGAGTGTTTTCATTCCAAGTTTGAAAATGGATATTATGTACTTTCCCTCACAGGTGTTTCATGCAATCGGCTTGGTCAGCATTCCTGTCTCCGTTGTAAGGTATACTTTTATATGTTTTCGTTTTTGTTTTTAATCCCCATACTCATCCATCAGCTCTTGGATTATTTATAGCTATAATAAATCTACAAGGGTCCTTAAACATTATGTAATTTACTTCTTTTATTTTAGAGATTGTGAATGAAGTTGAGACAGCTTAGAGGCATTTCATAGGTCATCTAGTTGGCTTGTCTTAGAGTTGACACTAGTGCGTGTGTCACCTGAATCTTAGCTCAGTGTTCTTATACCTTATGTTTGTAGAGAACATTCTGACCAAAATGATGGGAGCATATTTCACCTTATGTCAAAATGCACTTGCTTGGTAGAGTTTGAGTACAGTGAACATTTCCATAATGTTGTGTTTCCTTAGACCTTGTCTCCAGCATTTCCATTTGTCAAAGATCACTAAACAGATGCAGCTGATTCACTGCCTCTCGGAGTCATTTCTCTGGTTCCTACTAATACTCCAACCCTATCTCTTAATTCTCCCCCAACTCTTCTCCAGTTCTGTGTGTGCTGTTTCCTCTGCCTTAGATCACTCTTCCGTCTTTGCTTACCCTGCTGCACCCCCATTCTCCTGCCGATCTCGGTTAAGACTTCACGTCTCCCAGGCAGCCTTTCCTGAATCCTGGGTCTGGTTTGGCGCTTCTCCTCTTCACTTCCCTTGCAATGCGTAGTGTGTGTAGCTGCCTCTCCACTTGTCTGTGTCTCCAGTTAGACTGTGTGCTCTGTGCAGGTAGATAAGCTGGTCACCATTATGTCATCAGAGGCTTTGTGAATACTCATATTTACGAAGAAACGTGTCTACATATCATACCCTGCATATATTTTCTGTCTTGTGTTTAGGCCATAGTTCAGAAGAGTCCTGGCAGAGACCTTTTCCTTTAAGGAATTGAAATCAGGAGCATGACCAGCCCCAACAAAACTCCTAATCTCTGCCCTAGCAAAAGTATATCTTAACTTTACATTTCCTTGAAATACTAAGTGATGTCTTCATATATTTTTTGAATTACTTATTTAACTTGCTCATTTTTATTTCTCCTATATAGGCTTGTTTCTGTGATGATCATACAAGGAGCAAGGTGTTTAAGCAAGAAAAAGGAAAACAGCCTCCCTGCCCTAAATGTGGGCATGAAACTCAGGAAACTAAGGATCTTAGCATGTCAAGTAAGGCTCTTGTTAAAATACCACTGGGGTGATTTTGCTTTCTTGCTTAGACGAGGTTTACCTCTTCTTTTTCTCTTTCTCTTTTTGTTTTCGCCTTTTCTTCATATTTGAAAAGATGAATGTGTTCTCTTATGCAAATGGAATTTCATAGCCTTGGAAAATTTGTGGGTAAAATTTCCCAATTTAACTTAAGAAATATACCGTCATTCACTCTGATATTTGGCATTTGCTTCAGTTAATGACATAGTGAATACTGAAATTTAAGACCAAAAAGAATGATTTTTCTGTTTTTGCTGAGGCTTCATTTTAAATAATTGAGTAGCAATAAATCCTCAATATTCAAGTGGTGGTAATCTTCAGTACTTGCAAGTTGGAATTCATTTTGAAGCTATTCTTATGTGTGTGATATTTGAGCAGTGATGCTTATTATGTTATACGTCACTACTGTAGGAAATTGTTTTACAGTTTTCATATAACTTTTCTATGAAGGAATGCAATTACTACAAACATGCTTACAGTAATGAAGCTCACAATTTTGTTAAAGAGAATTTGACTCTTTACCAAACATAATGGAACCATAATTCTAAATGACTCTGACAATACTTTGTTTAATCAAAGACAGAGTTATACAGTGAGGTGAGACATTTTTTACACTTACCTTTGTTTTGCTACTAAGGCAGAAGAAATGACAGCCTTTGTCTTCTAGGACATCTGAATTATAAAGTAGCTCTCTTGAGAAGAGTGTAATGACATGAAATCACCTGTTCTGTGATTTGAAAATGCACTTTTAATTGATCAAACAAAGAGCATTTTAGTTTTTAACGTGCCTTATTTAACTTATGTACGGAGAATGCTATTATTCTTAATTCATTTTCCTACTTTGTCTAGAATTAATGAAATGACACTGTCATCTTTATCATTTCTTATATATGATGTGTATGTAGACTCTAAGTAGGATTGAACTGATGGTTGTTTCTAAGGTCTCCTTTCTTTCCAGTTAAATGTTAAGTGAGGAAATCAGGAAAATGTGACTGACTTCTTCATTTGAGAGTAAGAAGCAGCCAATCAGCTTCATGTAACTTCATATATTGTAGAGGAAAATGAGGATGTAGAGAATTGGAGCTAATCAGGTGCCACATACATATCTGTCTTTCGTAGCACGCTCCCTGAAATTTGGCAGGCAGACTGGAGGTGAAGAGGGAGATGGAGCTTCTGGGTATGATGCCTATTGGAAGAACCTTGCATCTGCTAAGTATGGTGATACCAGCTACCATGATGAGGAAGAAGATGAGTACGAAGCAGAGGATGATGAAGAGGAAGAAGATGAAGGTGGAAAGGATTCAGATGCTGAGTCATCAGATTTGTTTAGTAATTTGAATTTAGGAAGGACCTATGCCAGTGGCTATGCTCACTATGAGGAACAGGAGAGCTAGGAAAGCTGCTTGCCCATCGGTGACCTTGTCTGAGGAGCTGGAATGTGTGTGCTTGATGACTCGTGTGTGGCTACACAGGTGTACGTACTGTCACTTAGCCTCATGTGAAAGACTAGTCACACTTACTGGGGCAAGGAGTAGGGCATAGCATTTTGATAGGAACTGATAATCAGGCTTCCAGCATAAGAAAAATGAATTTCAAAAATGAATTTCAAATCGATCCAAGCAGTTGAAGCATCATGGATTGGATTTTACTGATTTCAGTAATCTAGTAGGTTTGCCAATTAAACACATATATAGGATAAAGGAATAGGATGGTAATATATTTGTTTGAAATTAAATTGCTGTTTTTATTAACACTGCTTAGAAAATCGTTCTGTCTGATTTTGTAAAATGTATTGGGTAAAATGAATTATTGTAATTTTTCTCGTTTGTCTGCAGGATAAAAGTCAGATGTTATATGCTAAATTTTCATTAAATATTCATGTTATCTTAAGTAGTTATATGTGTGTTTTAGCAATTGACTCATTCATTTCTTTCTTCACGGCGTGTGTCCTGAACAATACCTATTATTTATGCTTAAATGTATAGACAAAGGTGACTATATAGCCATTTTTCAGAATCAGTATTATCACACATGTTTTACCTAGGAAATTTCATTTCTCTTTGAGTAAATCTAGTATCTCACTTATATACTTTTGATGTTTTATTTGATTTCTTATTCCTAGTATTTTAAATCTATTTTGGAAAGCATTCCAATATTCTTGTATAAACTGTTTCATTTTTTTGTCTAATATGCAAGATAGGTAGCAGAGATTAATAGTGTGTGATAGACACAAAGTGATGCAGCTGAACTCCATCATTCGTGGTAGGTGGAGAACAGACAGTTGCTGGCACAAGTTCCAGTGGTTACAGTTTACACTGACAGTGAATTGGGATGGTGTGGTAGAAAGGAATGTGTCATCAGGCTGGCATTTGAAAAGTACGGAGAAAATTGTAGCCATATGGATAACAGGTAGGATGGCTATTGCTGAGTCATTTTTATTCCATAGAAACATAATGAACAGCCGAGGGCAATAACAGGCAACCGAAAGCCAGGTGTGAAAGCCAGAGGGCCTCCAGATGCATTGGAAAAAGTTTCATCTCTTGCAGCAGGAGAACTGAGAAAACTGAGGGCCAAGCCAGGAGTTAGTAGTCTGAATGGATAAACTTCAAAGACAGTTGCCCATCACGGCAGGTCTATTATGCAAAGGTCAAGGGACTGTCTGGGAATATCCAGGACCCTGACGAGTGAGATGGAGACATTTCAATGGATGCCGCTGAAGATTTTCACTCCCTAGACTCCTGAACTTTCTGAGCCCCCAGTCGCAGCCCACTTCTCTCTCTTAAGGGCAAAGGCGCCTCACCTACTCCCAAGCTAGATGATGATGCAGAGGTCTCTTTCCCCAGGCAACCTGTGCCCCCTTGAGGACTTGCCCTATCTCCATGCCACTAGACCTAGAATTAGGGTTGAGAAACTGTTAATTAGGGTTAAGTAAAACTCAGCCAGAGAGGGGCTGGGCCTGATGAGACAGGAGACAGACTGTACCCCAAAGGAGCTGCAAGAATTGGCCTAGATGTATTGGGACGAGCAGGAGAATGAGTGAGGCTGGAATCTGAGGTTGTTGATGAGGAGGGACAGGACAAAATTAGGGGAGAGTTTGATAATAGCACCCACATTGGGTCCTTGGGTTGCAGGATAAGCACTCTCTTAATAGGATTTAACATCCCGGCTAGGGTGCCAGGAGATGTGAACTCACTACCAGGATGGCTTGTAGAAACGTGGAAAAAGCAATGGCCAATTCTAAACAAAGTTGAGCGGCAAATGGTGGAGGAAAGAATGAAAAGGTTGAGGGAAGTGGATATGCCAGAATGGATAGATTTCTCTTTGGATGATTACGTTCCACAGGAAGGCCCAACAGACATACCGTTTAACAAGGCCCTAAAGACACGTGCTGATGAGAGGAACACGAGGGTCCCCCAGAAGTTCAGTGATGACTCTGTAGGCTACTTCTGACAATAGAAACAAACTATTGTAAAACTTAGCTTGCTGATGGCAGTGGGTGATAAGACCCTGAAATAATAGGTGGCCAGTGGCAGCACCTATTTGCCAGGAGTCAGTGGGGTCACAACTATGGTAATGACTACCAAGGTGGGAGTGGTTAGTCAAGGGGACCTGACCTGCAGAGAGTTACGGAGAAGGTTAATAGAATACAGCAAGCTTAGGGGCAAAATAAATGGGTAACAACGAGAGTACTACTTAGTTTTTGTACCACTGGACAACATCAAGGATAGATAACATGGAGGCCGAAGGGTGGTGGTTCCGATAAAAAATTATCATCCCTTGCTCAGTTTCTGGACCTGAGTCACTTTTCAGACCCATAGCCCACCGATGCAAGAGGTCCCCAGGAGGAAGGTCCCTGTAGCACCAAGGCGTCTGGACAAGGTAGTTAGTCCCCCAGTGCTTCCCCCAAACCTGGAGACATGCACTCATAATTCTACTCTGGGGAAAGGAGGAAAATAAGATATTTCAGGGCCTGTTGGACAGAGTCTGGATACTGCTATCCAGAGACGCAAAGTGTCCTTTTTGCTCCCTTCTTAAAGTGAGGGAGGCGTTGGATAATAACAGGGGTCTTGACCAAATGCGAGGTTACAGTGGTTTCACTGGGTGTTTGGAAGGCTAAGTGGAAGCCTCTGAAACTTAACTACCCTCCTACTTCCTCCTTACCGCAGCCAAGATAGTGAGCAAAAAGCAATGGTATAGCCTGGAATGATGGCAGAAATTAGTGGCATCCTTAGGGATCTCAAAAATGCAGAGATGAAAATCCTATCCCATCTATATTAATTCACCAGTCTTTCCCCTGCTGAAACTGCATGGATCCTGGAAGATGCCTATAGGCAACTTCAAGTTCAGCCAAGTAGTCACCTTGATTGCAAATGCCGTGCCGGATGTGGCCTCTGTTGGAGCAGATATATGGAGCCCAAGTCCAAGGAATGTAGTCTTGGATTTTGCAAATGATTTCTCTTCCTCGAAAAAGGGGATCAGAAACAGTTTGCATCCACATGGAATGGACACTATACTATTCAATAGTTTTGTCCCAGGGCTTTATTAACCCTGCCACTTTATCCTAAAGAATATACACCTGCTTCATCAATGATAGTATGCTGAGGATGGATGAGGAAGAAGTAGCTAGAAGGCACAAGGCAGAAATAGAGACACAGATGTAGAGAACAAGCGTAGGCACACCAAGGGGGGAAAACGAGGGGTGGAGGAGTGGGGAGCGGGGGGTGGTGGTGGTGAGATGAATTGGGAGATTGGGATTGACATATATACAGTAATATGTATAAAATAGATAATAAGAACATGCAGCTAGAACAATGAGGCCTTAGTAAGACGTGTTACAGAGAGTAGGGGATAAACCTTATGAACAATATGCCACACCAATAAAATTTTTAGGGTCCAGTGGTCAGGGACAGGCTGGTGCATCACCTCCATAGTAAAAAACTGCTACATACACCTCCTGCCATGAGGAAGGCAGCACGACGCTCGGTGAGCCTCCTGGGTTCTGGAGGCAGCGTATTTCATACCTTAGGATAATGTTCTGGGCCATATACCAGATGATGCTAAGGCTGCCTGCTCTGCATGGGACCCACAGCAGGAAGGAGCTCTGCAGTGGGTCTGGGTTGCAGGGGAAGCAGCCCTGCTTTCTGAGCCATAGGATAGGTGCTATTGTACTGGAGATCACAGTGGTGGAGAAAGGTTTTGTGGAGTGTGTGGCAAGCTGCAGTAAGAGAACCACAATGCAGCCACCTAAGGCTCTAGAGAAAGGCCATGCCCTGTGTATTTAGAGACTTAGACACCTCCTGGGCCAGCATGGACTCCAACTTACCTATCAAAGCTACCATAGTTACCATCACTGCAAAATGTCAAACCTATCAGCGGCAGAAAAGAATGCTGGGCCTCTGGTAGGGCATCACTGCTTTATGAGACAAGTCGGAGCAGTCAGCCTAGAAAGGCCAGTGGTCCATTCTCAGTGGAATAGGTTTGCCTTTCCTTTTTGTAGGGCCTCATCCAGCATCAGCACCTGAAGGCTTTGATTCACTGGCAGGAGAAACCACGTAACATTGTGTCAGCTCAGGGGACCATCTTTAAAGCTAAGAAGGTGCAGGAATAGGCCTGTGACCATGAGATCCACTGGTATCACACTCTATGCCACCCAGAAACTTCCTGCCCGAGGATATGTTGCAGTGGTTGCTGAAGGCTCAAGCAGCAGCTCAGAGGCAGTACTCTGCCAGGATTTGACCTCATCCTTCAAGTCACCGATACACATTCAATCAAAGATACTTCTATTCCATTGTGTTCCCAGTAGAGAATCCATGTGTGTGTGTGAGGTGGGGTGGTAGTTAAACAGTGTATTTGTCTTCTTGGGCTACCATAACAAACTACTACGGACTGAGTAGCTTAAACAACAGAAAATTATTTTCTCGCAGTTTTGGAGTCTGGAAGTCCAAGGTCAAGGTATAGGCAGGTTTGGTTTTTCCTAAGGCCTTTCTCTTTGGTTTGCAGATGGCAACTTTTTCACTGTGGCCTCACATGGCATTTTCTCTGTGTACACATACACCTAATGTCTCTTCCTCTTATAAGGACACCAGTCATACTGGATTGAGGCCTAGCCATATGACCTCATTTAACCTTAGTTACTTCTAAGGCCCTATCTCCAAATACAGTCACATTCTAAGGTATTGGGGGTTAGGATTTCAACATGTGAATTTTGAGAGGACAGAATTCAGTCTATGATTAATACTGTGCCCCCCAAATTCATGTCTACCCAGAACCTCAGAATATGATCTTTTACGGAAATAGGACATTGGTAGATGTAATGAGTTAATTTAAGATGAGGTCATGCTGGGTTTAGGGTAGGCCCTAAATTGAAGACTGGTGTCCTTATAAGACAGCAGAGGACACACACAGACACACAAGGAGGAAGGCCATGTGAAGACTGAGGCAGAGATTGGGGTGATACAGCTGCAAGCTAAGGAGTGCCGAGGATTGCTGGCAACCACCAGAAGCTAGGAGAGAAACTTGGGGCAGATCCTCCCTGAGAGGCTCCAGAAGAAACGTACTCTGCCAGCACTCGATTTTAGGCTCCTGGCCTCCTGAACTGTGAGAGAGTACATTTCTGTTGTTTTACGCCACCAAGTGTGTGGTAATTGGTTACGACAGCCCTAGGTAAACACCATGGGAACTAAACATGGCAGCAGGAGTTGTCATCTCTCCCAGATTCACTGGGGGACATCTTGCTTCCCATCTCTGCAACTGACCCTGGGATCTGCTGATTACAATTCTATGTCCTCAAGGGGGACACCTTTCTTCAGGGTACCCAATATAAACACTCCATTGAACTATAAACTATGCCTGCCAACTTGGCTTTTTATGTCCAGGGACCAACAGGCAAGAAGATAAAGCACCATCTTGGGGTAGATAAGTCTCTTCATCTGGAGGAGGTATGGCTGCTTCTATATGATGGCGACAGAGAGGAATCTGGGTGAAAACCAGGGGATTCACTTGAATTTTCTGGGTGTTCCTTGACCCATTTGTGATGGTAAATAGACATGGCCAAACAGCCCAGCCCATGAAGGGCACGGCGACTGGATCCCTGGAGGATGATGGTCTGGGTCGTGCCACCAGGTAAGCCACTGGAATCGGCAGAGGAAGTAGCAGTCAGTCTGCTTCTGGGTCGGCCTCAGCTGCAGAGCTGCCTCAGCTGGATCAAGCCCTTCCCGGGGCCCAGCATAAATCTGGTGACTGAGCGACTGATTTGGCTCTTTGGGCTCAACATGCCTCAACCATGGCAAGTAGCTATTAAGTTAATATCCCTATACAAAATCTAGTAGCTGACACTTAACGTGGGGTAAATATAATATCCTCGTCTGCATTTTGGTCATGGGTTGGCAAGTTCTTTGCTGGAATATTGTATTGATGTGTGTGAGGGTGACTTTTATAAGTCACCTACAAGCTTCTGCTCATGCAGAATGTATTAGTCCGTTTCAGGAAGCGAATAGACCATATTGCATGCACCCCTGTGCTTTACAGAATGACCCCGGCAACTTATTTGACTAATGGCAACAATTCAAAGGATGCAGCTTAATATATTCCTAATCATATTTTGTGGAATCAGACATAGTACAATGATAAGTCAGACATATTGAAGCGTTCTTAATAAGGAATCAGTTAAAACACAACATATATAAAGGCCAGAGGGTTTCTGATAAAGAATCTTTGTAGGAAGGCAAAAGAATTTGCTAAGTGCAATTTGCTAAAATTTCCCAAACTACATTGAGAGGCTTAGGTGCGAGCCCATCCGGACTCTCAGCTCTTTCTCCTCCTATCAGGGCATCTGCTGGGCTCCACCTTCCCTGCGTGGCAACTTGCAAAATCTCTTAAGGAAGTAAGTTGGCGCAACTATAAGTTTCATCTTGTTAGTTTCTCATCTCTTAGGGATCATTTTTGCCTTTATTCCCTGATGTCCTGTGTCTCGAAAATGGTTATTTCATGTATTTTGTCCCTTTTTGTTCCAGATGGGAGAGTAAATCTGGTCCCTCCTACTCCAATATGGCTGAAGTGCAGACATAATCAACATATATTTTACTACATAGAAACTAGTTCTGCAGAGCTGACTCTTCTTTGACATATTTTTCCATCCACATTTATAAGGATTCTGTTAGTATTTATAATCCATCAAAGAACAAAGGGATGAAAAAAATCTCCTTGCAGTACTGTGCATATCTACTCCTAACTCTGTTAACTTAGTTGTATTAGTAATCTCGTCTTAAAAAAAATCTTGTCAGTGGTTTTCTATCAGTAAAATAAGAAAAATTCTCACTACCAACATTATATTTAGGTGATATAAGTTTTAAAAATTATGTTTATTGAAGGTTTAACATAAGTATGTGTTTTTACTTGTCACGGCAACCAGTGATTGTTATTTTTATTTAAAAAAATTTTTTAAGTTACATTTTTATATTCACAGAAAAAAAGTCCTAAGGCTAACTTGGTGAGAATTCTGTAGTTTTGATGAATCCCTGGGGGGACATTTTGTCATTAATTTCTATACCCTGAAAAGTTAAGCATCTATGTCTCCATGGTGATGGAGAAGAAGGGATAAATAGAAGAGCAGTGCTCTGCAGATCCGTAGCAGATTTACAAAGTTAGAAAGGACCCTAAGTGTTATCTAGTTTAGTTTCCCACCCTACCACCCTATTCTGGAGCCTTCTGAAGATTGCTAAGTTTATCCCAACTATTTCAATACTGTGCCTTTTTCTTTTTAATTTAAGAACTGCATAGAGTTGCATCTATAGCTTAACAGGAAATGAATATTATCATACAGAATAAAGTTTGTTAACTTATGTACCTGAGGCTTAAGTAGATAGGATCATGGGCTGACTGTTGCACAGATCTTTGGCATCATTAAAAATCTATCTTTGTGCAGTAGGCAGAATAATGGCTTCCCGAAGAGGTCCACATGTTAACTCCAGGAAACTGTGAATATGTTATGTTACATTGCAAAGAGGAATTAAAATAACAGATGGAGTTAAGTTTGCTAACCCGCTGATTTTAAAACAGGGAGATTATTCTGGATTACTTGGATGGGCCTAATGTAATCACAAAGATTCTTAAACTTGAGGAGGGGGCAGAAGAAAAGGTCACAGCGATATAATGGGAAAAAAAAAACTCAGGTCTCCCTTGATGGCTTTGAGGAAGGAGACCAGAAGCCAAGGAATGGGAAGCCTCTAGAAATGGAAAAGGAGGGGAATTGGATTCTCCCCTGGAGCCTTCAGAAAGGAATGCAGCTGCCCTAACACCTTCAGTTTAGTCCAGTGAGACCTGTGTCAGACACCTAACCTACAGAACTGCAAGATAATATATTCGCATTGTTTTAAGCTACTAAATTTGTGGTAATTTGTTACGATAGCCATAGGAAACAAACAGACTTAGTTATTTCTAAAACCTTAAATGAAAGTGTTATTTCTAAAACCTTAAATGAAGGTATTAAGGCTTTGGCCTGTTAACACTTTGTTACTGTTTCTGTAACTGTAGAATCAAATGTTTTCACGTAGAATGATTAGTATTTCCAAACAAAATTTAAATGCTGTCAGTTTACTGTGAAGTTTACTGTGAAGATTATTAGGTAAACCACAAGTGAGGTGCAGAAATGTATGGTGATGCAATTCCCCAAAAAGAGAAAGTAAAGGGTAGAAAACATATTCCACAATATCAGCACATTGTCTGGTAGTGTTTACATTAATGAAGAAATCTAAAACTGACTCATGAAACTATGCTCTTTGGGATACTGCAAAGGCTGCAGTGTCACCAGGCTGCAATGAAAACCAAAGATGCTAAATTATTGATACTGGCAGTCATCATGGCTGTCATATTTGGTCTCTGGAGTTCTTTATTCAGTACTGCCTATGAAGTTTTTTTGTAGGCCAATGAGGACTAAATCATTAATGAAATTTCAGAACAAACTCATTCTAAACATTGAAGAAGCAAGGTTTCATTACAGTACAACTTCCCTGGGCTAGATGTATGTTGAAAATTCCACACTGGAGTTAACATAAGAAAATGTACAGAGAGAAAAGAAATGGTCTGTGACTGAATTTCATATCTGAGACCTTGCACAGCCCTGAGAATGTAACTGCAGACTCGCACGAGTCCATGGGATGAACCAGTTACGAGGGCATAGCTGCTTTTGTCCAAAATCTATGAGCTAAACTCAGGTATAAAGTTCAGAGTACGAACAGCAGTAGACTCTCTAAATAGCTCATGCAACTGTGAAGCAAAAAAAATGTTTTCCATGGTTAATTCCAGGAAATGACTGTATAGGAGAACCACAATTATAAATATGCAGGGCTCACGTACACACACACACACACACACACACACACACACACACACTTTAAAGTTTGAGATTTACATGTTACCTGTGTAACATCTCTGTAAGCTTGTATATTCCTCATATTTTGTAGGTTTAGTATAAAGCATCCTTTATTCACTTGAATCTAATCCTAGATATCGTTTTTCTTAGCTTCCAAAAGAAAAAAAAAAAAACTGTTGAAAAAAAACAATGAAAGTAGGGTTCCCATAGTCTACATAGTTTTGCCCTTGAAGTCTCTGGTGCCAACTATTGTCTAAGCACATGAGTGTATAGTATACCCTATGAGCTCATCAAATTATCTTCCTTTGCTAATGGTATCTCTATTTTTAAAAAGAAATATACTTAATGCTGCCAGACAATCATGGGGAAAAAAGAAGTAGTGTCACTGAAGCTTTATTTGGCTGGAAACTCTTTTTGTTGGATAAAAGGAAAGTTTAAAGAAAATATTTTTCCTCTGAATTTCAATCTGGAATGCCACCCAGGCCTCTCCACCCAGCTTTGAGCTTGAGTCTAAAGAAAACGTTTGATCTTCTTTGTCTTTCAACTTGACAAAATGTCCTTCTTCTTTGAAATCCCCTTTTTGTTTTACGTGTGCTTGCCAATGTGCTTTAGAAATGTAAAGCTCTTGGGGGTAAGGTACCAGTCTTTTTTGCTTAACCTTTGAACATTTCCTAAGCGTCTACTCCACCAGGTTTGCATTCCAAAAATATTGCTCATTAAAATCTTATTCATCCTATAGTTTGGAGATAATAGTAGGAGGTGTTGGATTTACCTTCTTCACTTAGAGGCTTTAAAAAAATAAAAATTCTCAAAGGTAACATTTCATTCCATTCAACAAGTATTTCTTGAGGCCCTTCTGCATGGCAATAGTTAATGTTCAATGAAAGATTAACTGACATAGCCAGTGTGATCAAGTTCTGTGGTTGATATTTAAAAAACTTAAAAGTGATTCATGGATTCAAAAAAAAAATGTATGCTCTTATTGGGACAAGAAAACATAACTTGTTGCCCAAGGACATTACTTGGTCAAGTAACAAAAGAATACCAGATTCCAGCCCCATAACAGCTACCTTTCATTGGATGAAATAAATATGCAGAGACAAGGGCAAAGCTATACTTTATTATCAGGTGGGGCTTTTGCTTTAATCCTAAACAGAGCTCTGTGAAAAACTCTTCCCTAAGTGCTACCAGCCGGAAATGCCCACTCCATGTCTCTCTTTCGTGAAAGTAGGGTAGGTACATGGGGCTGAAGAGGAGCCAGAATAGAGACCAAAAGATCACAATAGAGAACAGTACAAGAAAGAACCCTAATTTATCAAAATGTGTCTCATGAGTCTACATAGAATAACAAGGATAGCCCAACCCTTTTTCTTTTTTTTTTTTTTTTTTGCGGTACGCGTGCCTCTCACTGTTGTGGCCTCTCCCGTTGCGGAGCACAGGCTCCGGACGCTCAGGCTCAGCGGCCATGGCTCACGGGCCCAGCCACTCCGCGGCATGTGGGATCTTCCCGGACCGGGGCACGAACCCGTGTCCCCTGCATCGGCAGGCAGACTCTCAACCACTGCGCCACCAGGAAAGCCCCCAACCCATTTTCTAAATGATCTTCTCTGACTCAGTGTTTGGCCTTCAGTAGGAGGGCTCTGTTGTGGCCTTAATTTTGGTAGAAATAAAATGGAAGTAAGAATATTCTGATTTTAGATCAAACATCCATCAGCTTCTGCTCTGGCAGAAAGCCCGGTACTATTAGGAAGAATGTATTTGCTGCTAAGAGAGCCATTAATAAGTAAGAATATAATCATATGTAGTTCAAATAAATGCATTTGCATAATTTTACACTATATCTCAAATAATAGGGCATTCAGTGATAAAATCAGATATTTATTCCGTCTGGCATTTGTCATTTACTCACTTTTCATTTTAAAAAGGCACTCCTTTTGGCTGGCTTTCAGAGGATTCCTTACTCCTCAGCATGTGGATGTCTTCTAATACCAGACTGCAAGACTGCCATGACCTTCATTTATATTTCAACCGTGAGCTACACCTAGAAATAGACATGAGAGCATCAATCGAGCATACTGCTAAATTATCAAACTATGCCATAGAGACACCATTTTAAGGATAACTGAAGAGAGTATTGTTCTTAACAGTTATAGGAAAATAAGAAAAACCAACATGACTGTGGCAGAGAGTGAGAAGGACCTGCCACCCACAAGAAAAGGAAGACCTGCATCCCCACGGGGCTCCCTGGTCCAGCAGGAGGGCTGCTGGGTGAACCTTGAAGAAGTGATTGATGGAGCTGCAGCCACCCATGCAGCTTTTGGTAGAAGGGGGGCAAATAATCGAAAGAGGATTTTGGTCTGTAATGTCACCCCCTCATCCATTCTTCTTAATGCCAATCTGGCTTCTACCCAAACCCCACCAGCCAGTTTTCAGAGACTGTTTTCATGGAGTGTACAAGTGATCTCCATGCCCTACATCCAGGGATCACCTCCCTGTTATCTTACTTAGCCTTTCCGCAGGGTTTTACACAGATGGTTGCTATCTTTCCCTTCAAACATTTTTCCTTTGGTTTCCACTGTTATCACGCCCTTCCAGTTTTCCTCTTACCTTACTGACCCTTCCTTCTCTCCCTTGCTGGCCTCACCTTCTTTCTCTGCTTTAAATGCTGTATCTAAGTGTTGTAACTAAACATGTAACCATACACATTCTACTTACATAATCTCATCCAGTCCCAAGCCTTTAATTTTAAATAAATTTTAAATAAATTTTAATAAATAAATAATCACCTGTCAATGTGACTTTTAAATAAATTTTAAATAAATTTAAATAAATAAATAATCACCTGTCAATGTGACTTTTTTCATGCCCTTATGGGTGGCTTAGGGGTCCAGAAAAGATGAGAGCTACATCTTCTTTAATATTTTATTTTTAGTCTAACCTACAAATTTATTATTATTATATTTATTAATTGGCAAGTTTAATCACTTATGTTTGTTTTAACCTTTTCTCTAAACATTCTATACTACATTTAAATATCGATATTAGATTTCTTTTAAAAGTACTTCATTTGAGTCACTAACAAATAAAAATAAAACCTTTCCAAGTGCTTAATCAATAATCAATTCTTATAAATCTAGTAAACTAAATTTATTTGTTTATTTGTTTAATTTGTTTTTTTAAAAACGATTTTATTGGAGTATAGTTGCCTTATAATGTTAGTTTCTACTGTAAAGTGAATCAGCTATATGTATACATATATCCCCTCTTGTTTGGCTTTCCTTCCCGTTTAGGTCACCACAGAGCATTGAGCAGAGTTCCCTGTGCTATACAGTAGGTTCTCATTAGTTATCTGTTTTATACATCATATCAATAGTGTATATACGTCAATCCCAGTCTCCAGATTAATCCCACCCCCGCTTTCCCCCTTGGTATCCATACATTTGTTCTCTACATCTATGTCTCTATTTCTGCTTTGCAAGTAAAATCATCTATACCATTTTTCTAGATGCCACATATATGCGTTAATATACGATATTTGTTAGTAAATTAAATTTATACCTATGCCTAATCTTACATTCTCTGAAATGTTCCAATATTGTTTATGAACTAGTAGAATTGCAATTTAAGACCCCAAGTCTAAGTCAGCTATCATTTAGACATTTTAGATTAGAATTATAAAATTAATCCAATAAGAAAAATTCTCTTAAACCTAAAATATCTAATATGTGCAGACTTTTTCCTTGCCACAAAATATTACTATTAGAGATTTTATTTACTTAAAAATTTTGATACTTAATGCAACTCTTCCTGGAGTTGAGAATGTAATCATGTCATCTCATACAATTTTGAGGTTACCACCCCAGGTGATTTGCAGGGGTGGCTTCTCAGCTGACTGAGGTTGCATAGCCATGAGCAGTTTGGGCTGAAAGTGAGGTCTTACACTGCAAATATGCAAGATGAACTTTTTGTTTTTATGCCACCACCTGTCTGCCCAAGCTTTCGAACTGTGATGTAAAGGCAGATGGGGTGGACTTGAAGTCTGTTCACTGGATTCCAGTTACACAGTCCCTAGTTCTCACAGCGGGTGAATCTGCAAAGCCCTCACAAGATTTGCAGCTCATTTTCTTCTCTGCGTGAATTGGATTTTTTTCTTTCTTTGCCTTCTAAGGTATTTAATTGTCATCTGATTGGGTTCTGCATATCATTTAAAATATTTTTCTCACTCTCTTTCTACAATTTCAAGATCACGTTAATGACATCACCCCAAGGCTAAAACCTGAAAACATCAGTACATCTGCCTTTTTCATCAACCTTCTCCATATCAAAATTATCACCTCTCTTGATTCTATCATTGATCTCAGATTCATTCCATCCTTCTCATTCTCACTGCCCTTGCCTTAGTTTTGTGATTTTTTTTTTTTTCTCACTTGGACTCTTGTTCTTCTCCACAACTATCCAGTGTTCTTGGTATTGCACACATTTGTCAAAGTGATTTTTCTTAAATGCAAATCTCATATCATTCTGCTTAAATCTTTTCATGGAGATGATCATACTAAATGAAGTAAGTCAGACAAATATCATATGATATCACTTATATGCAGAATCTAAAAAAACCCAATACAAATGAACTTATTTACAAAACAGAAACAGACTCACAGACTTAGAGAATGAACTTATTCTTACCAGGGGTGAATGGTGGGGGGAGGGATAGATTGGGAGTTCGGGATTGACATGTACACACTGCTATATTTAAAATAGATGACCAACAAGGACCTACTGTAAAAAAATAAAAAAATAAATAAAAATAAAATCTTTTCATGGTTGTAGGTAACCTCCAGGATTAAGTTTAAACTTCTCAGCATGGCATTCTCATCCATTCATTCATAATCCATTCATTCTCCCTCCATCCTCTATCCACCAAACAAATAGTTCCTACTCACAGCTGGGCATTCCATTATCTCTCTCCTATTTCTATCTGTAAAACCTTATTTAAGTTTTTCCACTCCCCTATTTTCTCCATCACCCCCTCTACAAATGACCTATGACCCAAATGATCTACGTACATTCCCCAAAATTTCTATTGCTCTTGGGCTTCCCTGGTGGCGCAGTGGTTGAGAGTCCGCCTGCCGATGCGTGGGACACGGATTCATGCCCCGGTCCGGGAAGATCCCACATGCCGCGGAGCGGCTGGGCCCGTGAGCCATGGCCGCTGAGCCTGCGCGTCCGGAGCCTGTGCTCCGCAACGGGGGAGGCCACAACAGTGAGAGGCCCGCGTACCGCGAGAAAAAAAAAAAAAAGTTCTATGACTCTCATATCCTTTTAGTTTTGCTTCTGTCTGGAATTCCTTTCCTTCCTCAGCCACTGGACTACCTTGAACTCATTTCTCAGTTTAACTCAAGTACTGCTTTCTCTAAGCTGTCTTCTGTGACCTGACTCCTCATTTGGGATTAATTACAACTTTTCTATGCTTATATACACCCTTATGAATTTATATATTTTAGCATTAATTATAGTGTTGTAATTCATGATTTTGTTGTCCATCTCTTCAAATTCGTTGAGTTTTTATCCCTATATCTCCAGTGCATAGAACAAATTAGGCATTCTAAAATTTATTTTTACTAGGTGAGTTAATAAACACATAACTAAATGAGTGAATGAAAGATGGCCATCTTTCAGATTGAATGTGTTTGGTCACCAAGCCACTCTTAGGGATGATCTTTACAGCTTGATAGTTCGAAAAGTTCATCTTCATCTTCAGCCAAGGCGTTGGGTTGAGTCGAAATCTCTCGTTTGAACCATCAATATGTAGTCTGCAAAATCCTTCGGGAAGCTTTGTATTTAACACAAAGACTAAGCCTGGGAGACTACTTTCTTCCTTATCATTCATATCCGTTCAAAAGGCCTCTTTATATTAAGAAAAATATTTTAAAACCTAGATTCAGAAAGCCACACAAATCAAATATGTAGATTAATTATTATAAACCAAGCAACCCTGTCAAGAAGCAGAATTTTTCTAGTTATGCCAGAAAACACTTCCATGTATCCCAGCCTCATCACGACTTGCTCCCACCCTTAAAAGCAGGTCATCACTTTTAGGTAATCACTTCTGTTTTAAAAAGTAATTGTGTTATCCCAAGATGTATACCTAGGCATTATATTTTAGCTTTGATGATTAAGAAAAACATAGATATTTCACTTAAATGCCTTTTAATCTATAGACTCCTCTTCTATCCTTTGCATTTGCTGGTAACTTCTCTGTTGAAGAATTCAGGTCACGTGACATGTAGAGTTTTACACAGTCTGGATTTTTCTGATTTTCTACTTTTGGTGAGGCTCCGTTTATTTTTGTGTCCTCGATAATTCCTGAAATTGGCACCTGGATACAAAGGCTTGATCAGACTCATGTTTGATCTCTGTGGCAAGACTGTAGGTGGCTTCATGTACTCTCACCAGGTAACACACACCATCTGGTTGTCTCTCTTTTGGAGAAGTCAGCAGCCATTGCATATGGATATGTGTATACATAGCCTAGATCCATGAGTTCATTCGAAGCTGCAATTCTTTTTCTTTTATTTACTGCGATACTTTCATAAAGAGAGCCTACTATAGGCTATTTAGTGGTATGGTTCCTGTAAGAAATGCATAATAATACTTGATTCTTTCCTTTTATTTTCTAGTTTTCAAAACAAATTGTGGATTCCCTGGTGCCCTTTGAAACTCACCAATTATTATTTTTTCTTAGAATCTCATTGTGAATTTTGGGACTTAAACATGTTACAGGTTTTAGCCTACTGTGTTATTCTTGTTGGAGCTCACAGTAACCTATTTTTGGCCAGGGAGGACCTCTTCAACTTGGTTCCTGAGTCCTTTGGATAGGATTCTAGTTTTCTTTGGTAGTTTCTTTTGCTACGTGGAATGATAAGATGTTCCAGGCTTATTGAGTACATTTCCTGCCCTGCATATAAAATACGCAGGTCTCCAAGAAACCTTCTTCTAATGAGAAATTATATTCGAAAACCACAACTTAGGTGCCAGGGATGATCATTGCTACTGGAATGATCATTCTGGCTGAAGAGGCCTCTTTATTTTTTGAAGAGCCGAGTCCTAAGAGTACTCACTTTTTTAGCCCAAGTGTATAGGGTTAGAAAAATTAGGATCAACTATTTTCCTCTACCCTAAATTTTTTTAGTTAACTAAGAATTGGTAGAAAAATTTTACTTCATTTTTATCTACTTTTAAAATATGAATGCATTTAGTAACTCCATGCCCTAGACATCTATCTTCATGGTCATTACCTACCTGTGCAGGTCAGAAGCTATCAAGATCAAAATGAATTTAATGAATAACATAGCCCAGGGTTATTTCAGAGGCTGTCTTAAAACTTGCAGAGCTGTGGTCCTGCGCAAATTGTTTTCTGGAAGCCTCAAGGGCAATGCTTCCTCAGTAAGAACCTGATATAAATTTGAACTAAGCAAACACATACGGTGCAAAAGAGAGCAAGTGTTTGATTTATCACTGTGTGGATACAAACAAAAATGACAGAATTAATTCTTCCCACAATTATTTCATCATTCAAATGGTTTTTATGAAATAAATTTGGTTTAAAGAAATCAAATTTCTCATGTGAAAGAAATTTAACTTCTCATTTTTTACACAGCTATTATGTCTTTGAATCAAATATAAATACTGAAATGAGAATCATTTCCTTATTAATCGTCTGCATATCAACTCCAGCCATATAGATTTTCAATTAGATGTTTGTTGAATGAATACTAATAACTATGAATTATTAGGTCCCTACTAAGTGCCGGGTACTTTATACATGTTTTGTTTTTTGTTTTGTTTTTCTGTTATCCTCACAGTAACCTTGAAATGTATGTAGTCATTTCTCCCATTTATAGATTAGAAAATGGAGGATGGTATATTTGAAGAAGCAGCTAGTCATTTTGAATTTGAGACTTCCACTTAGGCGTCTCTGATTTCAGAGTCCCTGTTTTTATCTATTTTTGTACACAGCTGGCCAGGCTTGGACTACACAGACAGAAAAGAAATTGCATCTCCATTTATGAGCAGACCATGAATGGTCTTTGTAGATAATTTGTTATTAATGTCTCTTCTACTTCCTCAGTACTATTGCTGGGAATGTGTTATGATGTGATTTCTTTTGTGTTGTGATTCCCACTGTTTCATCTGTGTGAAACTCATAGGATTTAAGCTCTGTTAAGCAGTTCAAAAAGGAGTCACAGTAGCCAGTGTGAACTCCCATATTAGTTGTTTTGAAACCTGGGGTATAGACAGCAGGTGTCTTAGAGTGATAAACTAAGAGTGTTCCTTTAAATAAGGAATCTGCCAACATCTGCAAAAGACTTCATTGGAGCAAAAGGAGGCAAGACCTCCTGGGGGATAACCACCGGTACACCCTACTGGCGGTCGCCTTAAGATGAGACCAATGTTCCAAGCTACTTCAGGGCTCTTCGCTGGAGGACCGACTCTGTGCTGCTGAGAGCCCTTCCCGATGATGGGCCCAGGCTCTGTAGGAGCAGAAGGCAACTTCCTACTCACACCTGTTGGGAGACCCATTTGCCAGCCCAGAGACCACTGCTCCTGCTGAGATGCCTCCATCCCGGACTTTTCCTGGAGTGGTTCATCACCCCTTTTCCTATGTTCCCTATTCAAACTAACCAGCACTGTGTGCTGATTATGAGCAATAAACCAGTGATTTGTGAATTGGACATTGGCTGTTTTGTCCATTTCCAATCCCGTAATTCTTATGGGGCCTTACCACTGTGCTCGGCGACAAAGGGAGTGAAAAATGGTTGTAACATTTCAACGAATTATGAGAGGGATCGATCTTAATACCCTAAGTGGCTAATCACTTCAAATTTAAAACAGGTAACAAACATAATCAGGTAGACAACTGTGTATCTACTAATTACTGGGCATTGTGGGAGATACGAAATGAAAAAGGCAGGATGCTCATTCTTTTAAAATATTATTACCTAATGAAGAGGTAGATATGTATGTAAATAATATAAAGGTGTTTCCTTGCTGTTAGATACTTCAGATACTTATTTGGAAACACTGGGGGGCCTGTGAAGGATCTTGACAGAAGAGTCTTAGGTAATTTGTGGCTGGGATAGGAGTGTGAATGAAGGAGCAACATTTCTCCCATTGGAAGGAATGAGCCTTTCAGAGAGAGAAAGCTCAGAGAGGTGCCCTGGTTTTAAAGTGATGCCAAGGAGGCTGCTTGACCTTGCAGGCTGTGAAGACCTGCAAATCTCCAACAAATAAGCCCTCCAGGCCTCTGAAATCTGATAGAGTTGCCTTTATATATTGGCAAGGGGACAAGTTCACTGGCTCCAAGGCCAGTGCTTCTTCACCTCTGAGTATAGCAAAGAGTGAGTAAAGAATATGTATCAGAGTAGCTCTTTTTTATTTGGTTAGAAGGATGGAGGTGGCTGAGAAGACAGGATAAAAAGTTGATCAAAATCCTTATGGAGGAAACTGAAATCCATATTACTAAGCAAAAGAAGCTAGTCTGAGAAGGCTACATACTATATGGTTCCAATCGTATGGCATTCTGGAGAAGGCAAAACTATAGAGATAGTAAAAAGGTCGGGGGTCGCCAACAGGGCTCAGGGGAGGGGAGAGATAAATAGGCAGAATACAGATGAGTTTTAGGACAGTGAAAACATTCCATATGCTCTGTATGATATTATAATGATGGATATGCCATTATATAACATATTTATCTAAACCCACTGAATGTACCACATCAAGCATGAACCCTTAGGTAACCTGTGGACTTTGAGTGATTATAATGGGCCAGTGAAGTTTCATCCTTGGTAACAAACATACCATTCCAGTGAGTGTTGTGGATAATGGGGAGGCTGTGCAAGTGTGGGGGCAAGGAGCATATGGGAAATCTCCGTACCTTCCTCTCAGTTTTATTGTAAACCTAAAATTTATCTAAAATAAGAAGTTTAAAAAAATGTTATGGCGGGGACTTCCCTGGTGGTGCAGTGGTTAAGAATCTGCCTGCCAGTGCAGGGGACATGGGTTCGAGCCCTGGTCCGGGAAGATCCCATACGCCACGGAGCAACTAAGCCCGTGCGCCACAACTACTGAGCCTGTGCTGTAGAGCCCGTGAGCCACAACTACTGAGCCCACATGCCACAACTACCAAAGCCACGTGCCTAGAGCCTGTGCTCCTCAACAAGAGAAGCCACCGCAGTGAGAAGCCTGTGCACCACAACAAAGAGTAGCCCTCACTCACTGCAACTAGAGAAAGCCCGTGCGTGGCAACAAACATCCAATGCAGCCAAAAAAAAAAAAAAAAGTTATGACATCATCAACTGTAGTGGTATGAAGTTAAGTACTGGCTGAGCTTTTTCCTTGCCCCGAGGAGTTAACTCTGAAGATACAGGATTACAATGGAGAGAATGACTATATTAGTTATCTATTGCTGCATAACAAATGGTCCCCAAACTAGTGTCTTAAAACTATAAACATTTAGTATCTCTCAGTTTCTGTGAGTCAGGAATCCAGGAGTGGCTCCCTTGTGTGGTTTTAACTGAGTGTTCCTCATGAATGTGCAGTCGGATATCAGGTGAGGCAGCAGTCATCTGAAGGCTTGACTGGGACTGAAGGAGCGACATCAAAGATGTTTCACTCATTTGGCTGGCAAGTCATTGCTGTTGGTGAGAGGCCTCTGTCCCCTTCTACACGGGCCTCCCACAGGGCTCCCTGAGTGTCCTCTGGATTTCCCCTAGCATTCTAAGAGACCAAAGGAGAAGTGGAAATTTTTGTATTCTGTGGTCACACAGAATACCTTGATTCAATGTGCGAGAAGCCTCTAAGAGTTTTGTAGTATCTGGTCTTACATTTAGGTCTTTAATTCATTTTGAGTTTATTTTTGTGTATGGTGTTAGAGAATGTTCTAATTTCATGTTTTACAAGTTGCTGTCCAATTTTCCCAGGTGGAATGGATAAAGAAGATGTGGTACATATATACAATAGAATATTACTCAGCCATAAAAAAGAATGAAATAATGGCATTTGCAGCAACATGGATGGACCTAGAGATTATCATACTGAGTGAAATAAGTCAGACAGAGAAAAATAAATATCATATGATATCACTTATATGTGGAATCTAAAAAATGGTACAAATGACCCTATTTACAAAACAGAAATAGAGTCACAGATGTAGAAAACAAACTTATGGTTACCAAGAGCAGGGGGGAGAGATAAATTGGGAGATTGGGATTGACATACACACACTACTATACAGAGAATAGGTAACTAATAGGAATCTACTGTATAGCACAGGGAACTCTACTCAATACTCTGTAATGACCTATATGGAAATAGAATCTAAGAAAGAGTGGATATATGTATACATATAAGTGATTCACTTTGCTATATAGCAGAAACTAACACAACATTGTAAAGCAACTATACTCCAATAAAAATTAATTAAAAAAATTTTTTTAATGTGGGAGAAGTCTTCACACAAAGGCATAAATAACAAGAGATAAAGATGACTGATGACACCTTGGAGACTGTCCACCGTAGTGACTTACCCAATTCTCCAGGGCTGAGTTGGAGGCATGTGATTATTGGTAAAGGATTCCTAGTTGCTTGAGGCTCTGCACTAGAGTCCAAAATGGTCCAATGACTTTTGCTATAAGAGAGAAAATGGTCATGTGATGAGCAGAATTATGGCCCCCAATCCTCAGAACTCGTGATATGTTAACTTGCACAGCAAAAATGACTTCGTAGATGCGATTAAGAATCTTGAGATGGGAAGAGTATCCTGGTTTATCCAGGTGGGCCCAGTGTAATCGCAAAGGTCCTTACACAAGGTAGACAGGAGGGACAGAGGACATGTAGCCACAGAAGCTTAGCTTCAAGTGATGCAGGACCATGAGCCAAAGAATACAGATAGCCTTTAGAAGCTGGAAAGTCAAGGACTGGAATCACTCCTAGGGCCCCTAGAGGAAACGTAGCCCTGCTGGCTCCTTGATTTTAGCCCTAAAAAATCAGACTTTTGACCTCCAGAAATGTAAGATAATATATTTTGATTTAAGTCCCTAAGTTTGTGGAAACTACAGCAGCAATAGGAAAGTAATATAGGGAGTGAGAAGAAGGATGACTTTTTGGAAGGGAAAGTGGGGTGTTCTTTTCAACTCATTCCTCTTCTGAACCTTGAGAGGTTATCATCTGTAAGCTCTATCTGAGAGGAGGAACAAACATTTCCCCCCATTGATTGGATGCTTGCTGAGCTTCCAGGCTCGTAGCCTTGCCCTGCTACTACCAGAGACTGAGAAAAAAATGTTGGGGAGGGAGGGCATGGTAGCACAGCAAGGCTGAAAGAAAGAGTGCCCTTTTGAGTTCCTTCTTTCAATAGAAAGAGACAACAGAGTTGTCTGAGCACGAAGGCCCTGAGGTGGGGAGTTCCAGAGGATGGATGTGATTGGAAGCTACCTGCTGCCAACATGAGGTGAAGAAATACAGGAGCCAGAAGTTGTAGGCAAGTCTCACAAGGGAGTCTGGTCCCCAGGAAAGGTACTTGAGATTAGGCTGTTTCCAAAAAATGGATTGAAATTTCAGAATGGAGAAGATGACATTTTTGTAACTAAAAGGACACTGCCTTAATGATTAAAAGTGGCTGAAAAATTATGGAATCCCTCTGAGATGCCCATCAAGTAGCCTGCTGAGAGTGAGTTTCCACAGAGCTGACTTGGTACAAGTTGCCAGCAAATTAAAATATTTTTGTGTATGCGCCTCCGTATGTTGAGATGCTTCAACCAAGCTAGTTATAGAACCATTCTTTTCAACACTGAATAACAACACTGGAGGGAAGGTAATGATATCCATCCAGTTAAAGATACACCCTGGTGCCAGAGGCTACATTTTGCATGTTAATAAATTTTCTCAAGTCTTAGTTGTGCTATGTTTCTCTTGACCAGAGCTGTGAGCCCTGGGTAAATTACAGGGCTGTGTCTGCAGCCTCCTCGATCCTGGGAATGATTGCAAAGCATGGAACACCATAATGAGCCTCTAATGACTGCTAACATCCTGGTTAAATCAGGAAGGAAGTGGAGGAAAATGAGCACCCAAGTGTTGCTTGTCAAACAGAAATTGTGGGTTGTGTTGTGGCAAAAATGTACAAAAGATGGATGACACATTTGAGAGTAGGAGGAAGTGAGGTTTGATTTGAATCCCCTTGGGATATTTGTTTTAAAATATTCAGATGTTTTTACTAATTATTAGAGAAATGCAAATCAAAACTACAATGAGGTATCACCTCACACCAGTCAGAATGGGCATCATCAGAAACTCTGCAAACAACAAATGCTGGAGCGGGTGTGAAAAGGGAACCCTCTTGTACTGTTGGTGGGATGTAAATTGATACAGCCACTATGGAGAACTGTATGGAGGTTCCTTAAAAAACTAAAAATAGAATTACCATATGACCCAGCAATCCCACTACTGGGCATATACCCAGAGAAAACCGTAATTCAAAAAGACACTTGCACCCCAATGTTCATTGCAGCACTATTTACAATAGCCAGGTCATGGAAGCAACCTAAATGCCCATCGACAGATGAATGGATAAAGAAGATGTGATACATCTATACAATGGAATATTACTCAGCCATAAAAAGGAACAAAATTGGGTCATTTGTAGAGACGTGGATGAATCTAGAGACTGTCATACAGAGTGAAGTAAGTCAGAAAGAGAAAAACAAATATCTTATATTAACGCATATATGTGGAACCTAGAAAAATGGTACAGATGAACCGGTTTGCAGGGCAGAAATTGAGACACAGATCTAGAAAACAAACATATGGACACCAAGGGAGGAAAGTCGCGGGGGTGTGGTGGTGGTGGTGTGATGAATTGGGAGATTGGGGTTGACATGTATACACTGATGTGTATAAAATGGATGACTAATAAGAACCTGCTGTATAAAAAAATAAATAAAATAAAATTCAAAAATTCAAAAAAAATTCAGATGTTTATATAGATGGAATTGAGAGAGCTTTCTCAGAATTTAACAACCAAACTATTTCCCTATTCTTTTAAAACTGCTCAAAGTGTGAGATTGTAAATTTTGGGTATGATCTCTCTTGTGAAACCGAGCCTTGAAAATTACATACTGTCTGCCTTTTAACAATGAATTGCAAACAATGGATTAATCAGAGCTTTCATGTTTTATGTAGCTATTTAAAAAAATGTGGGTAATTTGCTGATGAAATGATTTAGATTTTGAGATGCCTCCTACGCTTCAGCTTATGTATATTTATTCAAGCTTTCAAAATATCTAAGAAGAGACAAATCAGCCTTAAAGCATATTCTTTAGTGTCTGAACTTGTACAAAATCCCAGGGCAAAGGGTAGAGTTGTGACACCATGAGAGGTGTGTGGTAGAAGGGACATGACTGGGTTTTGTAATCACACAGACCTTAGTTCAGGCTTAAATCTTTGATTCAGTGTCACCCTGTCTGTGTGAACTTGACAGGTTATGATATCTCTTTGAAGGTGCAGTTCCTCACTTACAAAGTGAGTGTAACCCCTCGTGCTTGTATGGGGGTCACTGTTATAAATGAAATACCTATTTTGTCTCTTTTCATTATGTGCTTTAAAAGTTTGTATAAATATATAGAGACAGAAGGATGAAAATATCAAAACCTAAATGCTTGAAACATCTACAAAGTTTTATATATCATACTCCATCGGAAATAGTGTCCTCGTTTTATTTTAATGTAGGTTCTTACAAATTAATGCACCTTCATTTCTTTTTTAAATTGAGGTATAATTTACATATAGTATCATATTAGTTTCAGGTGCACAACGATGATTCGATATTTGTATGTGTTGCAAAATGATCATCATAATGAGTCTAGTTAACATCCAACATGCTTCATAGTTATAAAAATACGTTTCTTGTGATGAGAACTTTTAGGATCTTAGCAACTTTCAAATATGCAATACAGTATTGTTACCTATAGTCACCATGCTGTGCATGACATCCCCAGGACTTATAACTGGAAGATTGTACCTTTTGACTCCTTTCACCCATTTTGCCCATCTACCTACCCCTGACCTGTGGCAACCACCAGTCTCTTCTCTAATACACTATTATTTCTAAATTTGAATAGTACATCACATTTTATTCTAAGTGAATTATTATTCTTTGTCTCTAGAAAAAACGGTGTACTGGGCTTAATGTATAAGGTGTATAAAACATGTAAGGGAGAAAATGTAAATGAGTATGACTATAAAAGAGTAACTTATAATGTTACAATTATAAAAACAATTATTTCAACACAATTTCTTCTGAAAATCTGTGGCATATCAGGCATTGTCCTAAGTAAAGTGGGTAAAGTAGTGCATAAAATATACAAAATATTTATTCTCATGGATCCTGCATTTTTCAAACAGGAACTTGTAGGGTTATCAGGAAAACTGAAGCTAGGATTTGCAAAATTCTGAAATCTACTAAAATGGAATCAGTAAAATGGGATTCTATTCTGAAGGAAGGACTCAGTCCACTTAGGAAAGGATGGTGTAAAGTTAAGGCAGAGTTCTGGTAGAACTAACTAAGTCCTACATCACTGCATCTCATTAGCACCATCTTAGGCTATGCTGACAGTTCATTTCAGAAGATAATACCTATTAAACACCAGGCCTTGCTAAGAGTCGGAGGGAAAATAAAGTACACTCATCTTTTCGAGGAAAGCTTACATTCTGGAAAAAGATAATTACTGAAGACAATATATGACATATGATATAGTCCCTAAAAGAGGAACAAACAAATGAACAAAGAATAAAACCACAGCAGCAACAACAAACTAGATATGAATTTAAAAGGATGGAGAGATCCAATTTGATTTAAATAGGAAAGCCATGCTAGAGGGGGGAAGAAAATGTGACTGACCTTGAAGACTGGGTAAGGTTTATTCATTAGAAATGGTGGTGAGAGCATTCGAACAGAAGACTGGGCCCTCTACAAAGGAATCCAGGGTCCAGTTGGAGGACATAAATTGCATCACTGAGCTATTCACTGAGTTGGAGAGCATACATATAAAACGTTCTGATCTGATTGTCCATTTTAATTGCCAAAATATTTGGGACCTCACATTTTAGAAAGAATACGTGAAACAGAAACTATTCCAAGGTTGATGAGAGACTCCGAAATGTCATTTGAGGAAACGTTGAAAGAGTTGTAAACTTATCCTGAGAAAAGAAGCCTAGAGGATGCAACAGAATCAGAACTTAAATTGTGCAAAGGCTTGTCTTGCGGAACTGGGCAGAAGTCGAGTCAGAAGGTGGATGGAGTTTACAGCTATCAAATCTTAACTGTCTTTGGAGATGTTCAAGCAAATCAGGGCAACCTTTGGCTAGGAAATTTGTTCCTCACTGGATTGGCAGGTGAATTAGATAAAACGCAAGGCTATCCCAACATCAGTATTCTACAATCCTACATGCAATTGTGATTCTCTTCATCTTTAAAATAAAACAAACTAGTGACTATAACAAAAAAAAGAAACAGACTCACAGACATAGAGAACAAACTAGCGGTTACCAGTGAAGAGAAGGAAGGGGGAGGGGCAAAATAGGGGTAGGGGATTAAGTGGTACAAATTACTATGTATAAAATAAACTACAAAGATATACTGCGTAGCATAGGGAATATGAGCAATATTTTATAACTATAAATGGAGTATAATCTTTTTTCCCTCTGAAATTGGCTTTTTGAGAAGGAGATAGTCAAGACTTACTTATTCTTTTCTCTCAAAAGAAAGATTAGGAATAGGGATTTTTTTTTTTACATCTTTATTGGGGTATAATTGCTTTACAATGGTGTGTTAGTTTCTGCTTTATAACAAAGTGAATCAGTTATACATATACATATGTTCCCATATCTCTTCCCTCTTGCGTCTCCCTCCCTCCCACCCTCCCTATCCTACCCCTCCAGGCGGTCACAAAGCACCGAGCTGATATCCCTGTGCTATGCGGCTGCTTCCCACTAGCTATCTACCTTACGTTTGTTAGTGTATATATGTCCATGCCTCTCTCTCGCTTTGTCACAGCTCACCCTTCCCCCTCCCAATATCCTCAAGTCCATTCTCCAGTAGGTCTGGGTCTCTATTCCTGTCTTACCCCTAGGTTCTTCATGACATTTTTTTTTTCTTAAATTCCATATATATGTGTTAGCATACGGTATTTGTCTTTCTCTTTCTGACTTACTTCACTCTGTATGACAGACTCTAGGTCCATCCACCTCACTACAAATAGCTCAATTTCGTTTCTTTTTATGGCTGAGTAATATTCCATTGTATATATGTGCCACATCTTCTTTATCCATTCATCTGATAATGGGCACTTAGGTTTTTTCCATCTCCGGGCTATTGTAAATAGAGCTGCAACGAACATTTTGGTACATGATTTTTTTTGAATTTTGGTTCTCTCAGGGTATGTGCCCAGTAGTGGGATTGCTGGGTCATATGGTAGTTCTACTTGTAGTTTTTTAAGGAACCTCCATACTGTTCTCCAAAGTGGCTGAACCAATTTACATTCCCACCAACAGTGCAAGAGTGTTCCCTTTTCTCCAACCCTCTCCAGCATTTACTGTTTCTAGATTTTTTGATGATGGCCATTCTGACTGGTGTGAGATGATATCTCATTGTAGTTTTGATTTGCATTTCTCTAATGATTAATGTTGGAAGATTTTAAATCACAGTTTCAATTTCAGTGCTTGTGATTGGTCTGTTCATATTTTCTATTTTTTCCCGATTCAGTCTTGACAGGTTGTGCATTTCTAAGAATTTGTCCATTTCTTCCAGGTTGTCCATTTTATTGGCATAGAGTTGCTTGTAGTAATCTCTCATGATCTTTTGTATTTCTGCAGTGTCAGTTGTTACTTCTCCTTTTTCATTTCTAATTCTGTTGATTTGAGTTTTCTTTTTTTTTCTTGATGAGTCTGGCTAATGGTTTATCAATTTTGTTTATCTTCTCAAAGAACCAGCTTTTAGTTTTATTGATCTTTGCTATCATTTCCTTCATTTCTTTTTCATTTTTTTCTGATCTGATCTTTATGATTTCTTTCCTTCTGCTAACTTTGGGGTTTTTTTGTTCTTCTTTCTCTAATTGCTTTAGGTGCAAGGTTAGGTTGTTTATTTGAGATGTTTCCTGTTTCTTAAGGTAGGATTGCATTGTTATAAACTTCCCTCTTAGAACTGCTTTTGCTGCATCCCATAGATTTTGGGTCGTTGTGTCTCCATTGTCATTTGTTTCTAGGTATTTTTTAATTTCCTCTTTGATTTCTTCAGTGATCACTTCGTTATTAAGTAGTGTATTGTTTAGCCTCCATGTGTTTGTATTTTTTACAGATATTTTCCTGTAATTGATATCTAGTCTCATAGCGTTGTGGTCGGAAAAGATACTTGATACAATTTCAATTTTCTTAAATTTACCAAGGTTGATTTGTGACCCAAGATATCATCTATCCTGGAGAATGTTCCATGAGTGCTTCAGAAAAATGTGTATTCTGTTGTTTTTGGATGGAATGTCCTATAAATATCAATTAAGTCCATCTTGTTTAATGTATCATTTAAAGCTTGTGTTTCCTTATTTATTTTCATTTTGGATGAGCTGTCCATGGGTGAAAGTGGGATGTTAAAGTCCCCTACTATGAATGTGTTACTGTCGATTTCCCCTTTTACGGCTGTTAGTATTTGCCTTATGTATTGAGGTGCTCCTATGTTGGGTGCATAAATATTTACAATTGTTATATCTTCTTCTTGGATAGATCCCTTGATCATTATGTAGTGTCCTTCTTTGTCTCGTCTAATAGTCTTTATTTTAAAGTTTATTTTGTCTGATATGAGAATTGCTACTCCAGCTTTCTTTTGGTTTCCATTTGCATGAAATATTTTTTTCCATCCCCTTACTTTCAGTCTGTATGTGTCTCTAGGTCTGAAGTGGGTCTCTTGTAGATAGCAAATATATGGGTCTTGTTTTTGTATCCATTCAGCCAATCTGTGTCTTTTGGTGGGAGCATTTAGTCCATTTACATTTAAGGTAATTATCGATATGTATGTTCCCATTCCCATTTTCTTAATTGTTTTGGGTTAGTTATTGTAGGTCTTTTCCTTCTCTTGTGTTTCTTGCCTAGAGAAGTTCGTTTAGCAGTTGTTGTAAAGCTGGTTTGGTGGTGCTGAACTCTCTCAGCTTTTGCTTGTCTGTAAAGTTTTTAATTTCTCCATCAAATCTGAATGAGATCCTTGCTGGGTAGAGTAATCTTGGTTGCAGGTGTTTCTCCTTCATCACTTTAAATATGTCCTGCCAGTCCCTTGTGGCTTGCAGGGTTTCTGCTGAAAGATAAGCTGTTAACCTTATGGGGATTCCCTTGTGTGTTATTTGTTGTTTTTCCCTTGCTGCTTTTAATATGGTTTCTTTGTATTTAGTTTTTGACAGTTTGATTAATATGTGTCTTGCCGTGTTTCTCCTTGGATTTACCCTGTATGGGACTCTCTGTGCTTCCTGGACTTGATTAACTATTTCATTTCCCATATTAGGGAAGTTTTCAACTATAATCTCTTCAAATATTTTCTCAGTCCCTTTCTTTTTCTCTTCTTCTTCTGGAACCCCTATAATTCGAATGTTGGTGCATTTAATGTTGTCCTAGAGGTCTCTGAGACTGTCCTCAGTTCTTTTCATTCTTTTTTCTTTATTCTGCTCTGCAGTAGTTATTTCCATTATTTTATCTTCCAGGTCACTTATCTGTTCTTCTGCCTCAGTTATTCTGCTATTGATCCCATCTAGAGTATTTTTAATTTCATTTATTGTGTTGTTCATTGTTGTCTGTTTCATCTTTAGTTCTAGGTCCTTGTTAAATGTTTCTTGCATTTTGTCTATTCTATTTCCAAGATTTTGGATTACCTTTATTATCATTATTCTGAATTCTTTTTCAGGTAGACTGCCTATTTCCTCTTCATTTGTTAGGTCTGGTGGGTTTTTATCTTGCTCCTTCAACTGCTGTGTGTTTTTCTGTCTTCTCATTTTGCTTATTTTACTGTGTTTGGGGTCTCCTTTTTGCAGGCTGCAGGTTCATAGTTCCCGTTGTTTTTGGTGTCTGTCCCCAGTGGTTAAGGTTGGTTCAGTGGGTTGTGTAGGCTTCCTGGTGGAGGGTACTAGTGCCTGTGTTCTGGTGGATGAGGCTGGATCTTGTCTTTCTGGTGGGCAGGTCCACGTCTGGTGATGTGTTTTGGGGTGTCTGTGGCCTTATTATGATTTTAGGCAGCCTCTCTGCTAATGGGTGGGGTTGTGTTCCTGTCTTGCTAGTTGTTTGGCATAGGATGTCCAGCACTGTAGCTTGCTGGTCGTTGAGTGAAGCTGGGTGCTGGTGTTGAGATGGAGATCTCTGGGAGATTTTCGCCGTTTGATATTATGTGGAGCTGGGAGGTCTCTTGTGGACCAGTGTCCTGAAGTTGGCTCTCCCACCTCAGAGGCACAGCACTGACTCCTGGCTGCAGCACCAAAAGCCTTTCATCCACACGGCTCAGAATAAAAGGGAGAAAAAGTAGAAAGAAAGAATTAGTAGAAGTAGAAAGAAAGAAAGAAAGAAAGGAAGGAGGGAGGGGGGAGGGAGGAAGGAAGGAGGGAAGGAAGGAAAAAAGAATGAAAGATAAAGTAAGATAAAATATAATAAAGTTATTAAAATAAAAAATAATTATTAAGAAAAAAATTTAAAAAAACAAAAAAAGGACGGATAGAACCCTAGAACCAATGCTGGAAGCAAAGCTATGCAGACAAAATCTCACACAGAAGCATACACATACACACTCACAAAAAGAGGAAAAGGGGAAAAAATCATAGATCTTGCTCTCGAAGTCCACCTCCTCAATCTGTGATGATTGGTTGTCTATTCATGTATTCCACAGATGCAAGGTACATCAAGTTGATTGTGGAGCTTTAATCCACTGCTTCTGAGGCTGCTGGGAGAGATTTCCCTTTCTCTTCTTTGTTCTCACAGCTCCCAGGGGCTCAGCTTTGGATTTGGCCCCGCCTCTGCGTGTAGGTCGCCAGAGGGCGTCTGTTCTTCGCCCAGACAGGACGGGGTTAAAGGAGTCGCTGATTAGGGGGCTCTGGTTCACTCAGGCGGGGCGGGGCGGGGCGGGGCGGGGGGGGGGGGGAGGGCGGGGCACAGAGTGCGGGGCGGGCCTGCGTCGGCAGAGGCCGGCGTGACGTTGCACCGGCCTGAGGCGCGCCGTGCGTTCTCCCGGGGGAGTTGTCCCTGGGTCCCGGGACCCTGGCAGTGGCGGGCTGCACAGGCTCCCCGGAAGAGGGGTGTGGATATGACCTGTGCTCGCACACAGGCTTCTTGGTGGCGGCAGCAGCAGCCTTAGCGTCTCATGCCCGTCTCTGGAGTCCGCGCTTTTAGCCGCGGCTCGCGCCCGTCTCTGGAGCTCCTTTAAGCAGAGCTCTTAATCCCCTCTCCTCGCGCACCACGAAACAAAGAGGGAAGAAAAAGTCTCCTGCCTCTTCGGCAGGTCCATACTTTTCCCCGGACTCCCTCCCGGCTAGCCGTGGTGCACTAACCCCCTGCAGGCTGTGTTCACGCCGCCAACCCCAGTCCTCTCCCGGCGCTCCGACCGAAGCCCGAGCCTCAGCTCCCAGCCCCGCCCGCCCCGGCGGGTGAGCAGACAAGCCTCTCGAGCCGGTGAGTGCCGTTCGGCCCCGACCCTCTGTGTGGGAATCTCTCTGCTTTGCCCTCCGCACCCCTGTTGCTGTGCTCTCCTCCGTAGCTCCGAAACTTTCCCCCTTCGCCAGCCCCCGTCTCTAGCAGTGAAGGGGCTTCCTAGTGTGTGGAGACCTTTCCTCCCTCACAGCTCCCTCCCACTGGTGCAGGTCCCGTCCCTATCCTTTTGTCTCTGTTTATTCTTTTTCCTTTTGCCCTACCCAGGTACATTGGGGGCTTCTTGCCTTTTGGGAGGTCTGACGTCTTCTGCCAGCGTTCAGTAGGTGTTCTGTAGGAGTTGTTCCACGTGTAGACGTATTTCTGGTGTATCTGTGGGGAGGAAGGTGATCTCCGCGTCTTACTCTTCCGCCATCTTCCCGGAAGCCCCGAGTATAATCTTTAAATATTGTGCATCACTGTGTTGTACACCTGAAACTTATATACTATTATAAATCAACTATACCTCAATTTAAAAAAAGAAAAAAATATCCTACACTCCTATTTGCAATTGTGATTCTATTACTTAAAAATATGTTTGGATTACTCGTGGAAAGATGAGCATAGTGATGTCATTTTTAAGTGTGGGAAAAAACTCTTGAGGGGAAATCTCTCTTCTGAATCTGTGTGGTCTGGTGATCCCACTCTAGCCCTAGACGTGATGCACATGACCCACGGTTAGATAATCAGACTATCCAACTGGCCTGGCGACGATGATTACCTCAGGAATGGGCACATGACCCATTCAAGCCAAAACTGTGCAACAAGATTTTCAGTGGGATTCCTGGGAAGGGTCACATCTCCTCCATGCTGGAAGTAATGTTGAGAAAATATAGGGCATGGAGCTGTCAACATCATCTACCATGTGAAGCCAAAAAAAAAGCCACAATGGGAGGTAAGAAATAAGTGGTAGAAACTGAGTCCCAGTGACATTGCTTGAATCCTCAAGGTCAACATGTGTGAAGCCAAACACAGGTACCTCTGGATTTTTCAGGTTATGTAAATTAAGAGATTTCATTTTTTAAAAATTTTATTTTATTTATTTTTTATACAGCACGTTCTTATTAATTATCCATTTTATACATATTAGTGTATATATGTCAATCCCAATCTTCCAATTCATCACACCACCACCCTCCCCCACTGCTTTCCCCCCTTGGTGTCCATAAGTTTGTTCTTTGCATTTGTGTCTCAATATCTGCCCTGCAAACCAGTTCATCTGTACCATTTTTCTAGGTTCCACATATATGTGTTAATATATTTGTTTTTCTCTTTCTGACTTACTTCACTCTGTATGACAGTCTCTAGATTCGTCAGCATCTCTACAAATGACCCAATTTTGTTCCTTTTTATGGCTGAGTAATGTTCCATTGTATATATGTACCACTTCTTCTTTATCCATTCATCTGTGGATGGGTCTTTAGGTTGTTTCCATGACCTGCCTATTGTAAACAGTGCTGCAATGAACATTGGGGTGCGTGTGTGTTTTGAATTATGGTTTTTTCAGGGTATATGCCCAGTAGTGGGATTGCTGGGTCATATGGTAATTCTATTTTTAGTTTTTTAAGGAACCTCCATACATAAAGTTTCTTTTAGTTTTTAAGGAAACTCCACTATGGAGTTTTTTAAGTTCTCCATAGTGGCTGTATCAATTTACATTCCCACCAACAGTGCAAGAGGGTTCCCTTTTCTCCACACCCTCTCCAGCACTTGTTGTTTGTAGATTTTCTGATGATGCCCATTCTAACTGGTGTGAGGTGATACCTCATTGTAGTTTTGATTTGCATTTCTCTAATAATTAGTGATGTTGAGCAGCTTTTCATGTGCTTCTTGGCCATCTGTACGTCTTCTTTGGAGAAATGTCTATTTAGGTCTTCTGCCCATCTTTGGATTGGGTTCTTTGTTTTTTTAATATCGAGCTGCATGAGCTGTTTATATATTTTAGAGATAATCCTTTGTCTGTTGATTCACTTGCAAATATCTTCTCCCATTCTGAGGGTTGTCTTTTCATCTTGTTTGTAGTTTCCTTTGCTTTGCAAAAGCTTTGAAGTTTCATTAGGTCCCATTTGTTTATTTTTGTTTTTATTTCCATTAATCTAGGAAGTGGATCAAAAAAGATCTTGCTGTGATTTATGTCAAAGAGTGTTCTTCCTAAGTTTGCCTCCAGGAGTTTTATAGTGTCCAGGCTTACATTTAGGTCTCTAATCCATTTTGAGTTTATTTTTGTGTATGGTGTTAGGGAGTGTTCTAATTTCATTCTTTTACATGTAGCTGTCCAGTTTTCCCAGCACCATTTATTGAAGAGAATGTCTTTTCTCCATTGTATATCCTTGCTCTTTTGTCATAGATTAGTTGACCATAGGTGTGTGGGTTTACCTCTGGGCTTTCTATCCTCTTCCATTGATCTATATATTTGTTTACGTGCCAGTACCATATTATCTTGATTACTGTAGCTTTGTAATATAATCTGAAGTCAGCCTGAAGGGAGTCTGATTTCTCCAGCTGCATTTTTTTCCCTCAAGACTGCTTTGGCTGTTCGAGGTCTTTGGTGTCTCCATACAAATTTTAGGTTTTTTGTTCTAGTTCTTTAAAAAAATGCCATTGGTAATTTGATATGGATTGCATTGAATCTGTAGATTGCTTTGGGTAGTGTAGTGATTTTCACAATATTGATCCTTCCAATCCAAGAGCATGGTATATCTCTCCATCTGCTGGTATCATCTTTAATTTCTTTCATCAGTGTCTTATAGTTTTCTACATACAGGTCTTTTTTTCTCCCTAGGTAGGTTTATTCCTAGGTATTTTATTCTTTTTATTGCAATTGTAAATGGGAGTGTTTCCTTAATTTCTCTTTCAGATTGTTCATCATTAGTGTATAGGAATGCAAGAGATTTCTGTGCATTAATTTTATATCCTGAAACTTTACCAGATTCATGTATTAGCTCTAGAAGTTTTCTGGTGGCATCTTTAGGATTATCTACGTATAGTTTCATGTCATCTGCAAACAGTGACAGTTTTACTTCTTCTTTTCCAATTTGTATACCTTTTATTTCTTTTTCTTCTCTGATAGCCATGGCTAGAACTTCCAAAACTATGTGGAATAATAGTGGTGAGAGTGGACATCCTTGTCTTGTTCCTGAACTTAGAGGAAATGCTTTCAGCTTTTCACCATTGAGAACGATGTTTGCTGTGGTTTTGTCGTATATGGCCTTTATTATGTTGAAGTAGTGTCCCTCTATGCCCCCTTTCTGGAGAGTTTTTATAATAAATAGGTGTTGAATTTTGTCAAAAGCTTTTTCTGCATCTATTGAGATGATCATATTGTTTTTATTCTTCAATTTGTTAATATGGTGTATCACATTGACTGATTTGTATATATTGAAGAATCCTTGCATCCCAGGATAAATCCCACTTGATCATGGTGTATGATCCTTTTAATATGTTGTTGGATTCTGTTTGCTAGTATTTTGTTGAGGATTTTTGCATCTATATTCATCAGTGATATTGGTCTGTAATTTCCTTTTTTTGTAGTATCTTTGTCTGGTTTTAGTATCAGGGTGATGATGGCCTCATAGAATGAGTTTGGGAATGTTCCTTCCTTTGCAAAATTTTGGAAGAGTTTGAGGAGGATGGGTGTTAGCTCTTCTCTAAATGTTTGATAGAATTCACCTGTGAAGCCATCTGGTCCTAGATTTTTGTTTGTTGGAAGATTTTTAATCACAGTTTTAATTTCACTACTTGTGATTGGTCTGTTCATATTTTCTATTTCTTCCTGGTTCAGTCTTGGAAGGTTATACCTTTCTAGGAATTTGTCCATTTCCTACAGGTTGTCCATTTTATTGTCATAGAGTTGCTTGTAGTAGTCTCTTAGGATGCTTTGTATTTCTGCGGTGTCTGTTGTAACTTCTCCTTTTTCATTTCTAATTTTATTGATTTGAGTACTCTCCCTCTTTTTCTTGATGAGTCTGGCTAATGGTTTATCAATTTTGTATATCTTCTTAAAGAACCAGATTTTAGTTTTATTGATCTTTGCTATTGTTTTCTTTTTTTCTATTTCATTTATTAATGCTCTGATCTTTATGATTTCTTTCCTTCTGCTAACTTTGGGTTTTGTTTGTTCTTCTTTCTCTAGTTCTTTTAGGTGTAAGGTTAGATTGTTTATTTGAGATGTTTTTTGTTTCTTGAGGTAGGACTGTATTGCTCTAAAGTTCCCTCTTAGAACTGCTTTTGCTGCATCCCATAGGTTTTGGATGGTCGTGTTTTCATTGTCATTGGCCTCTAGGTAGTTTTTGATTTCCTCTTTGATTTCTTCAGTGATCTCTTGGTTATTTAGTAGTGTATTGTTTAGCCTCCATGTGTTTGTATTTTTTACGTTTTTTTCCCCCTGTAATTGATTTCTAATCTCATAGCGTTGTGGTCAGAAAGGATGCTTGATATGATTTCAATTTTCTTAAATTTACTGAGGCTTGATTTGTTACCCAGGATGTAATCTATCCTGGAGAATGTTCCGTGCGCATTTCAGAATAAAGTTTAATCTGCTGTTTTTGGATGGAATGTCCTATAAATACCAATTAAATCTATCTGGTCTATTGTGTCATTTAAAGCTTGTGTTTCCTTATTAATTTTCTGTTTGGATGATCTGTCCATTGGTGTAAATGAGGTGTTAAAGTCCCCCACTATTATTGTGTTACTGTTGATTTCCTCTTTTATAGCTGTTAGCACTTGCCTTATGTATTGAGGTGCTCCTATGTTGAGAGTATGTATATTTATAATTGTTATATCTTCTTCTTGGATTGATCCCTTGATCATTATATAGTGTCCTTCCTTGTGTCTTGTAACATTCTTTATTTTAGAGTCTATTTTATCTGATATGAGTATTGATACTCCAGCTTTCTTTTGATTTCCATTTGCATGGAATATCTTTTTCCATCCCCTCACTTTCAGTCTGTATGTGTCCCTAGGTCTGAAGTGGGTCTCTTGTAGACAGCATATATGGGTCTTGTTAGTGTATCCATTCAGCGAGCCTGTGTCTTTTGGTTGGATCATTTAATCCATTCATGTTTAAGGTAATTATCGAGTTGTATGTTCCTATTACCATTTTCTTAATTGTTTTGGGTTTGTTTTTGTAGGTCCTTTTCTACTCTTGTGTTTCCCACTTAGAGAAGTTCCTTTAGCATTTGCTGTAGAGCTGGTTTGGTGGTGCTTAATTCTCTTAGCTTTTGCTTGTCTGTAAAGCTTTTGATTTCTCCATCGAATCTGAATGAGATCCTTGCTGGGTAGAGTAATCTTGGTTGTAGGTTCTTCCCTTTCATCACTTTAAATATGTCATGCCACTTGCTCTGGCTTGCAGAGTTTCTGCTGAGAGATCATCTATTAACCTTATGGGAGTTCCCTTGTGTGTTATTTTTAGTTTTTCCCTTGCTGCTTTCAATAATTTGTCTTTGTCTTTAATTTTTGCCAATTTGATTACTATGTGTATCTGCATGTTTCTCCTTGGGTTTATCCTGTATGGCACTCTGTGTGCTTGCTGGACTTGGGTGGCTATTTCCTTTCTCATGTTTGGGAAATTTTTTACTATAATCTCTTCAAATATTTTCTTGGGTCCTTTCTCTCTCTCTCCTCCTCCTGGGACCCCTAAATGCAAATGTTGTTGTGTTTAATGTTGTCCCAGAAGTCTCATAGACTGTCTTCATTTCTTTTCATTCTTTTTTCTTTATTCTGTTCCACAGCAGTGAATTCCACCATTCTGTCTTCCAGGTCACTTATCCGTTCTTCTTGCCTCAGTTATTCTGCTATTGATTCCTTCTAGTATAGTTTTCATTTCAGTTATTGTATTGTTCATCTCTGTTTGTTTGTTCTTTAATTCTTCTAGGTCTTTGTTAAACATTCCTTGCATCTTCTCGATCTTTGCCTCCATTCTTTTTCCGAGGTCCTGGATCATCTTCACTATCATTATCCTGAATTCTTTTTCTGGAAGGTTGCCTATCTCCACTTCATTTAGTTGTTTCTCTGTGGTTTTGTCTTGTTCCTTAAGCTGGTACATAACCCTCTGCCTTTTCCTCTTGTCTCTCTTTCTGTGAATATGGTTTTTGTTCCACAGGCTGCAGGATTGTAATTCTCCTTGCTTCTGCTGTCTGCCATCTGGTGGATGAGGCTGTCTAAGAGGCTTGTGCAAATTCGTGATGGGAGGGACTGGTGGTGGGTAGAGCTGGCTGTGGCTCTGGTGGGCAGAGCTCAGTAAAACCTTAATCCACTTATCTGCTGATTGGTGGGGCTGGGTTCCCTCCTTGTTGGTTGTTTGGCCTCAGATGACCCAACACTGGAGCCTACCCGGGCTCTCTGGTGGGGTTAATGGTGGACTCTGGGAAAGCTCACAACAAGGAGTGCTTTCCAGAACTTCTGCTGCCAGTGTCCTTGTCCTCACAGTGAGACACAGCCACCCCCCATCTCTGCAGGAGACCCTCTGACATTAGCAGGTAGATCTGGTTCAGTCTCTCCTGGGGTCACTGCTCCTTCCCCTGGGTCCCGATGCACACACTACTTTGTGTGTGCCCTTCAAGGGTGGAGTCTCTGTTTCCCCCAGTCCTGTCGAAGTCCTGCAATCAAATCCCGCTAGCCTTCAATTCTGATTCTCTAGGAATCCCTCCTCCCGTTGCTGGACCCCCAGGTTGGGAAACCTGACGTGAGGCTCAGAACCTTCACTCCAGTGGGTGGACTTCTGTGGTATAAGTGTTCTTCAGTTTGTGAGTCACCCACCCAGCAGTTAACGGGATTTGATTTTATTGTGGTTGCGCCCCTCCTACCGTCTCATTGTGGCTTGTCCTTTGTCCTTGGTTGTGCGGTATCTTTTCTGGTGAGGTCCAGTACCTTCCTGTCGATTTTTGTTCAGCAGTTAGTTGTGGTTCTGGTGTTCTCGCAAGAGGGAGTGAGAGCACGTCCTTCTATTCTACCATCTTGAACCGATCTCCTAAGAGATTTCATTTTTAAATGTATTTAAAGTATTGTCTATCACTTGCAACCCTGGGCTCCTAACTGATCCAGAGCTTATGGTGCAACAATTTAAGAATGGAAAAATAAAATTTGGCATATCTGCTTGATAGCTAGTAGGTAGTCACTAAAAGTTACACTTATGAAAACTATGGATCAACAGGGGATGAGACAGGATACAAAATACAGTTGATCCTCATTATTTGTGGATTCCGTATTTGTGAACTGGCCTACTTGGTTAAACGTATTTGTAGTCCCAAATCATTACCCACAGCTCTTTGCGGTCATTCATAGCCACGTGTAGCGTTGAAAACAGTCTGGGTCATCTGATGCCCACATGTCTGGCTGAGGTTGAACAAAGGTGTCTCTCTGCCTTCTTGTTTCGGCTCTCATACTATAAACAAATGTTCTTGATTAGTGTCTATTTAGTGACATGGTTTCCAAATTTTTGTGCTTTTTGTTGGTGATTTCACTGTTTCGAATGGTCTCCAAGTGTGCTGCTGAAGTGTTGTCAAGTGTTTCTAAGTGCAAGAAAGCTGTGATATGCCTTATGCAGAAAATAAATGTGTTAGATAAACTCAGTTCAGGCGTGAGTTATAGCGCTATTGGTGGTGAGTTCAATGTCAGTGAATCAACAATGTACAGTAAATAAAGTATCTTTAAACAGAAACACACACAAAACATAGTTTTGTATGATTGGTTGATGAAATATCGTGACCAGAGGCTCACAAGAACCTCATATGATTCCCCCAGGAAAAATGGTTAGTATTTGCCAATTTTATGTTTGCTGAAACTTTATAGAACATAATTACTATCAATAACTAGATTCAACTATATGTAAAAAGTACACTCAAAATGGAGAGATCGGGAAAAAATGAATCAAAATAACAGTGGTTGTGCTAGAGTGATGGAAATATACCTTTTTTCATCTTTTTGCTAATTTTCAAATGTTTAAAAATAAAATAATAGCACTATGGTCAAAAACATAATATGCATTTAGAAAAATACCACACAAATCAAGAATACCAACAAAACAACCCTCCAAAACATGTTAGACATTTGACAGAGCCAGTTTAAAGCAGTATATTAAAATGATTTCATTACTTTGTCTCTATTTGATAAAACACGCACACATACATACACACACTAAAATCTTTGTTTTGGTGTAACTCAGCTTGGTTGTCTGATTAAATCTGATTTGACTCTGAATGGTTTTTTTCCCCCAAATCAACTTTTTATCTAAGAAATGTGCCCAAGTTCTAAATGTGTATAACAACCAGAGCGATGGAAAAGATGCTGAGGTTTATCTCTTCTAACATCCCATTCAATATAAGTGTTCTCTTCCATCCCCCAAAGAAAAGCACCCAATGTTTTTAAAGTCCTTTCTCTATAAATGAAATTTACTACCAAATAATATCTGTTTGGTCAGTTATAACTGTTATAAATATTTCTTGTATTTATCCATATTCCTATCATAGTCTGTCTTTTCTAACTACAGAGGATAAATCAAATTCTCTTAATACACTATAACTCTTGAAATATTGTAAGAGAGCCATCATGTTATTGCTGTGACTTTTCGTTTCTAGGCTAAATATTCCCAGGAACTTTATCCATTCTTCATTAAGAGTTTTTCTCAAAATCCTTTGCTGTCCTGCTTACCCTCCTCCCCTTGAGCTCTGCCTGATCAATGCCTTTCTTAACGTGGTGAAATCAGGACTGTGAAAAACTCAGGATTTGCAGGTCCAATGATACCACTGGTCCTCCCTCCACCTCCCACCCTGCCACCCCTGGCCTCACTTTCAACAGAGGAAATTCACAACGGGGCTGAGAAATCCTGGCTTCTGAAATGAGTACACTGTCTCACCACGTGACTACTGCAAAGGGAAAACACTCATTGTGATGAATAGGATTAGTATATATATTAACGTAATAAGCAGTTTATAAGCACAGCTCATATTTCTTGTATTTTCAGTTTTTCATCTCTTTCTATTTTCTAGTTCTTTCTTTTTCATCAATGATAAATTCAAACAAATCATTCCATTTTGATCCCATTCAGTCTTCTTTATTTGTAAGTTCTTCTCTACCAGCTTTTAGGTAAGTTATAGATTGTTTTAACAATATTGTTCACATAAGCTACTATTAAAGCTTTCTCAAATTCTTAGGAGTATTTTTGTCATAGTATTTAGTGAAAATTTTTGGTTCTGGATTTGTTAGCCTTTGTTTTCACATCATATTGCCAGTGTTTTCATCTGTTAAGCCTGCTGATGATATAATGCTATTTCAAATCTCCTAAGATTACTCATTGAATAACAAAAGTAATCAATTGTAGGGTACTGAATGATACAGCAGAATGTGCAAAGATTTTTATTGTTGTTGTTAATTATATTTTAGAAAATGTTTGTGCATTCAGCTAGCCCTAATGGTAAAATTATATATTTTAGATTTTTCTTACAAATGATTTTGTTGTTGAGTAAGGTATCTGTCTTAATTAATGTCTAAAATTGAGTCACGTGTTTTATCGAAATCATAACAATTTTGGAATTAGGAACAGAAGCAGGAACATTGTTTTACATTTATATTTCCATATACTTTTCAACACAGTCATTCCTTAGTTCACTTTAATATTATGTATAAGATAATTTTATCTTTTATGTAAATATTCATCCCAACAGTGATTAATTTATCTAACTGCTCCATTCATATTTCCATGGCCATTTGTATTCCCAAATTCCACATCTATTGGTAAAGAAAAGATTAGGACAGAGTAAATAGGCTGGGGAATGTTGTATAACTTGACATCTAGAAGGGAACTTTGATTTATTTGATTTTCCATGGTGTGGAAGATGTTTGGGTTGTTCACCAGTGTTTCTGGTTCTACTCTTTCCAGGCACATGAGGGGGGGGCACAGAGATGAGAAAGGTATTGTATTTCCATGTCTTCTTGAGGCTTGGTGAGATCTGTGACTCAAATTAGCCAATAAAACATGAATAGAGGTGCCATATGATGATTGGTGCCCAAGTACTTAGTGCCCATATAACCAAGTAGGACCCCATAGACCTTCCTGGGACAGACCCCTCCCCCCATGACCTCTGCCTGCCTCTTGTTTGTAGAAAAGCTGTACTCTCTCAGGCTTCCCCTGAGTCACAAAATCCAGGCTCAAGAATTAATAATTGAAAGGATGTGAACATGTAGTGACAAAAAAGAGCAGTTGGGCCAGTAGAACTGGTGAGAATTTTTTTTTTAAATTTTTAAATTTTACTTTATTTTTTATGCAGCAGGTTCTTATTAGTTATCTATTTTATACATATTAGTGTATGTATGTCAATCCCATTCTCCCAATTCATCCCACCACCACCTCCCCCGCCACTTTCCCCCCTTGGTGTCCATACATTTGTTCTCTACATCTGGGTCTCTATTTCTGCCCTGCAAACCAGTTCATCTGTACCATTTTTCTAGGTTCCACATATATGTGTTAATGTATGATATATTTTTTTCTCTTCTGACTTACTGTATGACAGTCTCTAGATCCATCTACGTCTCAACAAATGACCCAATTTTGTTCCTTTTTATGGCTGAGTAATATTCCATTGTTTATCTATTCATCTGTCGATGGGCATTTAGGTTGCTTCCATGACCTGGCTATTGTAAATAGAGCTGCAATGAACATTGTGGTACATGACTCTTTTTGAATTATGGTTTTCTCAGGGTATATGCCCAATAGTGGGATTGCTGGGTCATATGGTAATTCTATTTTTAGTTTTCTAAGGAACCTCCATACTGTTCTCCATAGTGGCTGTATCAATTTACATTCCCATCAACAGTGCAAGAGGGTTCCCTTTTCTCCACACCCTCTCCAGCATTTGTCGTTTGTAGATTTTCTGATGATGCCCATTCTAATTGGAGTGAGGTGATACCTCATAGAACTGGCAAGAATTTAAACAGTAAATCAGCCATATATCAGTCACAGAATCTTTAGTTTCTCCCTGAAATACATAGATAACAGTATCTGATGCACATTTCTGAGTTGATTTACAGATGCTAAAACCCCCACCAAATGGAAGAAGTTAACTGCTTGATGACCATGAGCACATAACCCCCAGACCACCAGAGCCTGAGGACTGATAACGTGACACTGCCCTGTTACCTCACCATCAACAAATCAGAGAATTGTGCAGGAGCTGATCACACACCCTGCGACTCCCTTCCCTCATCTTGCATTTAAAAATCCTTTCCTGAAACCCATTGGGGAGTTCAGGCTTTTTTGAGCATTTTTCTGTCCCAGACTCCTTGTATGGCACCTTACAATAAACGCTGCACTTTCCTTCACCACACCCTGGTGTCAGTAGATTGGCTTTACTGTGCATGGGTGAACGGACCCAAGTGTGGTTCGGTAACACCCATAGGAGGTGGCCCAGCTGTGCTCCTTCCCTGCTGTGTGATCTTTGCCGCCAGGAGTGTTGCTTTGCAAACCAGCCCCCATACATGGAGGCATGGGGCGACTGAAAAAAAAGAAGCAGACCACGCCAGATTGGTAGGCGGCAGAGTTAATAAACAAGGAAACTTACATAGGAGGCATATCTCATAAGCTGCAAGATGAGTGATCTCCACACCCGCCCGCCAGAATCTTAAAAGTTTGTTAGAAGCCTTAGCTGGGTTCAGTCATGTATACTGTCCAGATGGTCTCAATGACACATTGCTCTCTGAAAGCCGCGTCCTTGAAAGCGGCTCCCGCTGTGTGAATGGTGGGTAAGTGCTCATTCTGAGGACGGGGCGGGAAGAGCCTCTGTTTGCCAGGGTCCAGCTCATGGGTCAACCCACGGTCAAGTCCTCTCGATGATCTCCTTAACAATGAGGCCAAGGCAGCCAGCAAAGCTGAGACTAAGCCTCCAGGACAGACAGCAGAGGACTTTGAGTGAGTAAGAAACACTTTTGTTGTGCTAAACCCTTGGTATTTCGGTGTTTTCAGTCACCACGGCATAAACTAGCCAGTCCTGACGGATGTACATGGATCCCATTTTTATTTTTAATCAGGTTGTACCTTAACTGGCCGTCCGTGAAATTTTCCTCTGATACCTATCTTTGACTGATTTTTGATAACCAATTGTCTTTTTTTCTAAGGAGTGTAAAGCTTTGGAGCTTTTCTGCCTTTTTACTTGTACCTTCTTAAATGAAAAGCTTTAGACATAGTGTCTGGGTACAATGATTCCTGATCCATTTGTGCTGGCTCCAACTTGAGAATTTTTTCAAGCATCACAGGAGGACATTTTCCCATTAGTTTGACTTTATGGGTGAACACAGTACACTACAAAAACAGGGAATGAGATGCCAACTAGATAGCAGAAAAGGACTTTGGAACTGCTGAAAAAATGGAAAGTCATTAGGAAACAGCATGCTTGTCTAACTTTGATAAAAATGACAGAAGATTTGACATTCTCCCTTCTTTAGAAATGCTTGTTCTTGAATAAACCAGTGAAGAAGTACTCATTTTAAGGCGGAGACTTTTTAAAAATTCTCTTTCTCTTGGCAGTTCTTTTATGCCACTATAATCTTTGTACAATAGTGGCCTCTGGAAGGAAGAATTCAAGATATTTTACGGAGGAGGAGGGAATACCGTAGTTCATTTAACTTGAATTCTTATCAGGTCTTTAGAAATCGTAGTCTGCCTTTCCCCAGCCAGAGAAAGGATAACTTCTGATGGAAAAATCAGGGATGTTTGAGAATTCTGAAAAAAAAATCCATTTAGAAAATACATTTAATCCATTTAGAAAATACACTCATCCAGAGAATATTCATTTACAGCCTAAATGAGGCTTGAATTGATCCAGCAAAGAAGGTAGTTGCAGTGCCAGGTCTCGGATGCAGAGTGCTGGGCACCCTTTAATCTGAGCGTGATATCACTGTATACTGCAATCAGCACAATGGCGCCCGCTCATTAGGAATTCATCGAGTGCTCATGTGGGTATAATGCACTTCCATTTGTATACTGGAACCATATAGCAACTGGGAGCTTAAAAGTCATGTGATCAATCTTGTGTGGAGCTCTTGTTTTTACTCCAGGTAAATTAATGTGAAGATCGTTGTGACATATTAAACAGACTTAATTGTTCATTGATCAAGCAGTAACTCTGAAATGCACATGCTTCACGATGTAATATTTCCTCAGATTCTGAGGGTAAGAAAAAAATGTTATCTTCTTAGATTGAGTGACAAAGATAGAGGAAGATGAACGTGAAATATATGTAAAATTTATCAGTTTTTTTTTTTTTTAACATGGTGTTACTTTGGTTTAGGAATACAGAGAGTATTTTATGTATGTATGGTTTGCTCATAAAATCATAATTTCTTGTACAGTAATTCCTCTAACCATTCTGGCTTTGTAGATCCGTGTTTTGCTTTATTTTAATGAATTTTAAATGATTCTAAAAGGTGCTACAAGCTGTTGAACCTGGGAATTTAGTATCTCTTCCCATTTTTGCTGAGCTGTGTGAAGCCATCATAACTTAAGATTAGACAACATCTTCAAAGTAACAGTGAAAGAAAAAAAATAAAGGTGGGAACTGGGCTTTTGTGAACTCTACCATGTTGTGCAATAGAGGAAGCACTTATTTTCAGAAAAGAGGTTGAAGGAGAGAAAAAAAGAGGAGAAACCCCTCCGCTCTCAAACTTAATGCATGCAAATGTTGCCACGTGGAACTTTTCTAAACAGTCTTGTTTTTACGAATGGTCAGTATATTCTGCTTCATCCATCTTACTTTTTTTTTTTTTTTTTGTGGTACGCGGGCCTCTCACTGTTGTGGCCTCTCCCATTACGGAGCACAGGCTCCGGACGCGGAGGCTCAGCGGCCATGGCTCACGGGCCCAGCCGCTCCGCGGCATGTGGGATCTTCCCAGACCGGGGCACGAACCCGCGTCCCCTGCATCGGCAGGCGGACTCTCAACCACTGCGCCACCAGGGAAGCCCCCACCTTCTTTTTGCCATCTTAACTTCTTTCTGCTTCACTAGACTTTATGATCTATGAGGACAGGGGTTCTACTTTCTTATTCATCACATGCCAGAGCACATGATGGCTTCTAAATAAATAGTTGTTAATCAAGTCCTAGAAACTATGATTTTAAATAGTCATTGGTTAACATCTTCTTCCTTTTATTAAAGAAAAGATATTTCACTTAACCATTTTAACAGCTGAACAGTGACTTTTTTTCCCAGTTTCCAGAGATTAGAAACAAATAACACATATTAACCTTGATGAATGAATGAATGAAAGGATGGATGAATGGAAGCCCTTTCTATTGTCTGTTCTACTTCTAGTCTCTTGAAATCTACTAAGCTGGCTGAGAACATACCTCCAATTTCTAGACTGAAAGTTGAGTTAAAAACAAACCCAAACAAAGCAAAAACACAGGCAAAGAGGAAACTAAGTAAAGGGTGTTTGTTTGATACCTCAAAATGGATCGTATCCTACTTTATAAATTAAATCAAACTTGGAGTTCTACCCATGACTGGGTTTCCAGCTAAACTTTGGTTTTTCAAGTTACCTATAGATACTTGTGGTCTGGAAATCCTGTCCTAAATGAATAATGGGTAAAGGAATGTCTGTACTGAAAACTCCAAAGCTTAACATTTTTCTGTTCTATATAAAGTAAATCCCCTACATATGAACGAGTTCCGTTCCAAGAGTGCATTCGTAAGTCCAATTTGTCCATAAGTCCAACAAAGTTAGCCTAGGTACCCAACTAACACAATCGGCTATGTAGTACTGTACTGTAATAGGTTTATAATACTTTTCACGCAAATAATACATAAAAAACAAACAAAACAAGAAATGAAGAAAACGTTTAATCTTACAGTACAGTACCTTGAAAATTACAGTAGTACAGTACAGCAGCTGGCATACAGGGGCATGTGTGCATCTTTGAAAGTTCACAACTTGAAGGCTTGTATATAGGGGACTTACTGTACTGGGAATTTCCAACTGAATTTCTGCTGAAATCTATTCTAAGTCTCAAAAGATTTATTATTTTCTAATATACATTTCAAATGAATTTTTATAAATCAGAATGTTCTTTGGCTTAGCTAAATTAATAAAATTTATGAATATTCAAACATTAATAAAGAGGTAAATGATGTTAGTAATTTAAATATAACTTGGAAAAGCAGAGAAGTGGTCTTGGTAAAAGCGCATTGGAAATGAGTTTTGATTATTTAGTCACCTAAGTTCAACTAATGTGCAGTCTTTAGGAAAAGACTCATAGTAATATCTCTTTATACTGGAAAAGCAACTACAAAAGGACATTTGGTTGTATGAAAGCAATATAAATAATCTCTTATTAAAATTATATTTTTAAACATAATGAAGGTATATTGGGGATTGGGAGTTAAATGCAAAGTACTAAAGAGAGAGCTTGAAAATAACTTAAAAATACTGTTTTTTTTTTTTTTTTTGCGGTACACGGGCCTCTCACTGTTGTGGCCTCTCCCGTTGCGGAGCACAGGCTCTGGACGCGCAGGCTCAGCGGCCATGGCTCACGGGCCCAGCCGCTCCGCTGCATGTGGGATCTTCCCAGACCGGGGCACGAACCTGTGTCCCCTGCATCGGCAGGTGGACTCTCAACCACTGCACCACCAGGGAAGTCCAAAAAATACTGTTTTTTAAAATTTATTTCTACTCCTAATTTCAGGCTCAGCAGTGGCAAGCACTCATACCTAGAACAGATGTAAATAGCACAATTGCATGGTGGGTAGACTGTTAAAAAGAGGTGGCTCTGTTCTCCTGGAGATCTATTTATTTTTCAGTTAACAAAGAATAAGAAGCCTTTTTGCTTGGGGGATGGATTAAAAAGTATCCCATTTATGTTTGGTATATTTAATTAAATGTTTGGCTTGAGCTTATAAGGAATTTCTGTTTATTTTAGTCAGTTCAGATTGTAATAGATCATTAAAATTTCCATTAGAGATTATTGCTGACATTATGATAATGATATGATAATATCATTCATAATAATGATATGATAATATCATATCATAATAATGATATGATAATTCTGTTAGATAAACAGAATAAAATCTTCTCTGTTATTAAATTTTCCACTCTTCTTTGATATATTTTTAATCTGGTGAATGTTTTAATTTCATCATTTCTTAGTGGTTTCCTGCTTTTATAGTTTATGACTCAGATAATGCTATTTAATCAGTGGGTCAGACTAATAAACCCAAGGTCATGCTCACTAAAATCTCAGCATAAACAGATTTGAATAAGTGTTATCTTGTCATTGCATTACTGTTTTTGTGCAATTGCCCATATAGTTATTGCCCATTTTTTGTTGAAGCTTTGGGAACATGAACAGCATGTCTGTGTAACTTGATCTAAATAATTTTTAATAACATATTAAGCCAGGGTAGATTAAATAATGAATAATAATGATATCAATAATAATTTTAACAATTAAATACCAAAAAAACCCATTTATTTTATACCTAATCTATGTCTGGCACTGTGCTAAGAATTGCATATGTGTTATCTCTGTGAGATAGGTATTATTATCTCCATTTTATACAAGAGTTAATTGAGGTTCCAGAAGGTTAAGTAATTTGCTAAAGATTTAGAGTTATTAAATGTTAGAAGTAAAACAGCTTGCTTTCCTCCAAAGATCATAATATTCTATTACACAAGTTGTTATTGATAGTTGAATGACATGTATACCATTAGGTATGTTGTGTTTCACCGTATTCTCATCATGAAAGAGCAGTGCTTCTTAGACTTTAGCATGAGAATCCAGTTAAAATGAAGATTGATTCAGGAGGTCTTGGATCCTGCATTTCCAACAAGCTCCCAGGTGACACTGGGATTGCTGGCCTGTGGACTACCACTTTGGGTAGCAAGCTTCAGAGTAGAGATGCCCAATATGGTAGGGAGAGAATATGGGGAAACATGTTCATTGGGCCGAGTTTTCCTTTTCCAGGAAGAATCTCGTTTGCCTTTCTCCACCTCCTAAAATCAGTGCTGTAAAGAACCATGAATACTGATGGGAGTGCCTGCTCCATCTTCCATTTGTTTTGGGATTGAAAAAGATTGAAAATGACTGATCCAGCCAGTCCAGAAGCTAGAACGCTAGAGGCCAGTTTGAGGCGTGGTTGACAGTGTGAGCGCTGAGACGGAGGGGAACAGAAAGTGAGTTAGGGAAAGAAGAGAGGTGAGAGAAGGAGAAAGACGAGAGAAAGTGGAGGGAAATAACCAGTTACATATAATGGTGAGCAATAGGATGGTGCTGGAGATCGCCAGAAAGAGCCAGTCTCGGATCACTCCAGCACATAATTTGAGGAAGTTCCTCATCTCAAAAATACAACTTCCCTCATTTTGTTATAGGGCCTCTCAGGTTATAGTTTTGATTCAGAGCAACCTCTATGATAATATACTGTGTCATTTAGCCTCTACTACCCACTAGCAATTTCAGGGAGAATATTTCGAACTGGGTAAAACAATAATTTTTCACCTTCGCTTTAATCTTTGACATAACTGCTCTAGTGCTATCTTGTCTTTATAACTTGGCTAATGTTTTAGTGTAATTGGAAAGAGTGACATGGAGTGGGAGTGGTCGAATTCCATTAGTTCCTTTGTTCCTGAGAAGCGTGTGTGTGTGTGTGTGTGCACGCATGTGTGCATACTAAAACAAAAGTGTGCATGTACACACACACATATACACATACACCCCTTCTCATCTCATATCAGGGGACACCTGACAAGTGAAAGCTAATTTCTTCAGCTGTATTTTAAACAAATACAGGCACTGCTTTTATAATTCCTTGTTTGAAAAGACAACTAGGTGAAAATGCCTTGGCCAGGTTATAGAGGTAGATGCCAGGTGGAAATACAGAGGGCACCAGGTAGCTTATGAAATACAAATGGTATTTCTAGCTTGTTATTGCTTCTCCAAACCCGCCATAAAATAAAACCTTATGGGAGGTCCTGGTAAAAGAAAGAGTAACAAGGGCAAACTGTGGGTCAAAAGCACCATTACTTGAACATAATACTGAAGTCATGAACCCAAATTTTAATGGTCCCCAGAGAGGTTCTTTATTTTTATTTTTTTTTGCGGTACGCGGGCCTCTCACCGTTGTGGCCTCTCCCGTTGCAGAGCACAGGCTCCGGGCGCGCAGGCTCAGCGGCCATGGCTCACGGGCCCAGCTGCTTTGCGGCATGTGGGATCTTCCCGGACCGGGTCACGAACCCGTGTCCCCTGCATCGGCAGGCGGACTCTCAACCACTGCGCCACCAGGGAAGCCCCCCAGAGAGGTTCTTGTTTCAAAATGCAATAAACCAGCAGCAACTGCCCCAAACTTTTTGATCCAAGCCTACTCAGATTATCTCCTAGTAACGTGCTCTTCTATGGCACAGCTGATTAAAGCACTGAAACTCACTATACAACCAGTTTATGCCACTATGTCTATGATGGGAGTTTTCTAATTCTTATAGATGTGTTTACTCTCATCAACACCTTAGTATGTATGGTTCCATCTGGATGGAATCTGTGCAATCTATCTCAAAATTTTAAAGAGATATCCCTGTTTATTGATTCATTAATTTTTATGTTTTCAACCTACAATTTATGCTAATTTCTTCCTTGAGAAATTGCAAGTGTGTGTTTTTTAGCCTGGTAGTTTTCATAAGTCTATAGATTTTAGTCACAGTTATTTCACTATCATTGACCATTGCTCTGCACCTTATGACTTTGGGGAGAAAACTAGCAAGAGTGACAGAAGATTGCAACATTTATCGGTAATTTACAGAGACTGACTTTGTGGGCAGTGGACATTATGGTCTAAGCTTCATGAACTTCTAATTGAACCTGAGTTACTACTGCTTCTCCAGAAACTGCATCTTAACTGCTAGTTAAGATCAGGCCCGAACCTTTCATGATGGATCAGAGATGGATTTAGTATCCTTTTCTTCCAAATTGGATTCTAAATGACTTGCTTTGGGTTCAGTAGGATTCATGTCCCCTGCTATATAAGAATTAAAATATAAATACTTTATTGTCTTCTATATAGATGGCATGGTTTGATTTATCCCAAACCATAAGGACTTAAGATTCAACCTGTCTTTCTGATGCACTATAAAGTCTGGAAACAATGCAATTGACATAAACTGTTTTAGAGTTTGAATCATGATTTTTGGAATATATAGTTCAGAATATACTTTGTTTTTATTCATCAGCTTTATATTGCCTGAATTGCTGGCCAGCTTATGAAGTCCATCCATCACACTGCTTTCTCTGTCAGAAGAAAATTTACTAACCAGGTTTAGTATTTGATTGAAATTTTAAATTTTGTCCTGATGGATTGAATTATCATAATTTTACACTATTATGGTTATTTTTCTCTAATTCTATATTTAAGTGATAAAAGATAATCAATTCTGGTTTAGTAATGGTCTATTAAATACATATAAAAATTAGGGTAGGTCTTCCCTGGTGGCGCAGTGGTTGAGAGTCCGCCTGCCGATGCAGGGGACACGGGTTTGTGCCCCGGTCCGGGAGGATCCCGCATGCCTCGGAGCGGCTGGGCCCGTGAGCCATGGCCGCTGAGCCTGCGCGTCCGGAGCCTGTGCTCCGCAGCGGGAGAGGCCACAACAGTGAGAGGCCCGTGTACCGAAAAAAAAAGTAAAATAAAATTAGGGTGCAATTAGGCTATTACTATTAGCTACTGGTCTAAGTTATTGACTAGTTGGTGAATAGCTATAAACAAGTTTATTTAAAATTCCCTTATTTACTGTGCCCTGGTCACAGCCCCGTGCCAATGGAGTCCAGATGGAGGGACTGGACTATGACAGGCTGAAGCAGGACATTTTAGATGAAATGAGAAAAGAATTAACTAAAAGAAGAGCTCATTGATGCAATCAGGCAGGAACTGAGCAAGTCAAATACTGCATAGAGAATCAAACTAAGGAGAGATAGGACTTTAATCTGGAGAAAGGAAAAAAAACCCTACAAAGAACAACTGTGTTAACAACAGCAAAGCCCTTACATTTTGTGAGCTGTAAGAAGAAAATGGAGACAAGCAGTCAGAAGGAGGGAAAACCCAACATACTTTGAAAGCCTTCAGACATGGCTATGGCGATAAGCTGTTTCCCTCCCAGTTTGCTGCTTTTTTCTGACCTTTACAACAGGATGGAAGAGATAGGAGTTCCTGTATCAGTTATGCAGAAAATACTGAATCCGTCAGGCAAGATCACTGCATTGAAATATTTTCATGTCAAGAGAAAATCGCACATTTTCCACAATCCATTGTTAAAATAAAGAGGAGAAAGACTTGAGAAGTTTTTTTTCAGAGAATGGTGATGAGGAATTTAGCAAGTTATGCTCTTGTATTGTAAATGTTTCTCTCAGGTTTGTCTTCCTATCATATTTGATATTCCATGAATTATTGAGTTCAGCCCTATGTAGGTTAAGATCATAAAATGTGGAACAAATGGAATTGTATGTACTTTCAAAGGGTGATATTTATAAGAAAGTGTCCTAAAAATGATTTGTTCGGAGTGAGGAATTTTAGAATGATAAGAAGTCTTTCGAGTTTAGCCTTCATGCAATTTTGTAGATTCAAACATAAAATTTGTCCAGAATTTAAAGATTTAGATGGCTTCCTAAATTGTTACAATGCTTTACCAAATCTGTGACTCCTACATAACACAAACCGGTGGTCAAATGTAAAACAGAATATTGTAGATTTACTGTAGGGTTTCAACCTTTTTTAGATTTATGCATGGGGACATTTTTATAATGTAATTATAACCACCACAAAATTAGCTTTTTAAATTGCAGACAGTATGCATGTCAAACTAATATGTAGCGGCCTTTTCAAGGCCTAGTCCCAGGGAAAACATTTTGTAGAGTATAGGGGAGTGGGAGGAAGGGAAGGAATAATGTTTTATTTAAAGTTAATTTCTGCACCATCTTCGTTCTCAGTTATCTGCATGAATAATAACGAGGAATATTTTTTGTGACTTTAATTGGTAAATATGTTTACAGCACCAAGTACTTAATCGTTTACATCATGTCTTCAGCTATTTGTATTTTAACTTGAATAAGTTCAATGGTCTGAAACATGATTCTGAGCGTCACATGAATTACATCTTACTATGGAACTCAAAATTTCCATCCCTGAACTTGGCAGTTGTTATTACCTAGGCGCCCTGCAGTTATACAGGTGTTCACGTACACGTTCCTAACTACAAAGCTGCCTTTGAATCTTGTTATGCTGAAATACTAGAAAAGTAACAATGATGATAGCAATTAAGGTCACAGAAATCATTAGATAAACGGAAAACAATGAGGGGGGTCCTGCATAATTTTCTTTTAATAAATAGAGACTTAGGTGGTGCGAAGAAGGAACTAGATACTCTACTTACCACCGTGTGTGCGTGCGTGCGTGTTTGTGTGGGCACTCACGTGTGTGCATGTTATCCACTCCCTTTTCGTTGAAACTTCTAAGATTAAAATAGGGGAGAAATCCTGTATGTTGCAATGATAGAATTTTTTGAAATTTTAGGAAATCAGAATTCTCCAGGCTCTCCATCTTGATCTATGCTTGAGTTGTTATCTGCCGTATTTGCTTTGAAACCTTTGATTATCAGTAGTTTTACTAACATTTTGAATAAATAATCCACTTTCGTCTGCTTTCTAGATTTCTTAATCTAAGTTCGTAAGACAGAACTTGTTGATAGCATAGTTTTCTAAGTGCTGCAAGTTTGCAGCCATTACCACTTCAAAGAGGTTTGAATGAGGGAATTTTTTTCCCTGGCTAAAATAGTTCCTGTTTCTGTAGAAACTTCATTTTTAGATCTGTGATGGATGAGCTATCATAATTCAAGTCTACAGTTCTTTTTTTCTATTCATTGTCATCCAATAGTGAAGACATTAAAGATGCAGCAAGCTTATGAAGTCCTACTTTCTAAAAGAAATAGGAGGCATTTTCATCTTCATTATTGTCCTTTTGGTTATGCAAACACTTTGATGATACACATGTTAATGTCCCCCATAAATCTGGTCAGAAATCACTTTTGATTTTGTTGATTAAGTTAAACAGTCTATAGTAGGGTAGAGTACTAGGTACAAGTGGTCCAAAGTAAGATAAAAGACTATGGTGAAAATGCTAGATCTTAAAAAAGAAACTGGTTTATGCACTAAACGTTTTGTGGCTTCATCTAATATTAACGTGATGTCTGTGTAAAATGACAAAAAGAACCAGTGTTGAACCACGTTTTATTTCCTGTCATTCTGCAGTATCCCAGCTTGCTAAATGTGTTCTTTCCAAGAAGGTTGATTGAATTACTGTGTGCATTTACTGTCCTATGTGACAGTTTTGTCCTTGTTAGAGATTTCAGTAATTAAAATGGGAAACAGAAGCTTAGGTTATTTTCCTTATCAAAACTATGTTCCTTTGAGCCACAATATTATGATGGTTTTCGTGCTCTTGTACATTGGAATATTATGATGGTTTTCGTGCTCTTGTACATTGGATGTCTTAAGCTGAGTGCAGTTTAGGGGATCCTTTCTAATTACAGGAAGGTACTTTTTCCCTTCAACACTGTGATCTGACCTGTGACAAATCTGTACTATACACTATGTAAATGGCTAACAAGTCAATTGCAAACCAACTGAATGTACAAATCTTAGTGCTGGTGCTAAAATCTCTTTAGAATAGTCATCATGATCTCAAAGTTTGTTTCAAGATTTGCATCAAGTGTCAATCAAAACTAAAGATGAAACACTAATGAATGTTTCATTTTCATGCTTTAGGTGTACTTCCTTATTAGAATTTTTGGTTCTCTGCTATTTTTATTGTACTGTTTCATTTAAATTTCCTACATGCTAATTTCGTTTGTGCGATTGAAATAAAATTGCAGTATATAAAAAAAAAATTCCCTTATTTAAAAATTTTAGTTTGGGGTGTTTTGTATTACATTTTCCTCATTTTTCTAGAGAATATACAGGAGCTTGTATTTCTGTACTAATATTGGGCCTGGTCAAAGTATTCCTTGTAATTAGTGATTAATTTTTTCTTTCTGCCCAATATGAAAATTAGAGAGCAGTCTTTTTTTTTTTTTTGATTAACTAAAGCAATTCGTTTTTTAAAACAAAGAAACAAAAATTCCTATACACGTGGAGAATTTTCTTTCATTGAGTTCCATTACTGATAATTAAAATTACATGAAATAAGAAGTACAGGTCAGTGAGTCCCCATTATAAATAGCTAAGTCTGAATTGGATCTTCATAAAATATTTCTGACTTTTTCACACTTCTTAACAACAAAAAATCATCTTCCCCTATGTTTTTCTATAATTACTTCATAGATATGTTTTTCACTCAAAACAAAGGCATATGGAACCAGAGAGCCATAATGTTTAAATTTTTAATTGAAGTAAAAATATATTATCTTTTAAAATAAATATCATAATGTCAATATGGACTGTTAAAGAATCTCCTTTGGGTTTTGAAGCTGTAATTTAGGAATGACGCCCTAGCTTCTCGAGTCAAGTACCACAAAGGAACAAGTAAGTTCCTTCAAGCCTTTACAAACCCCCCAGCCCAGTCTGACCCAGGCAGGGAGCTGAGGGGCAGGGCACTAGCTCGGCTTCCCCTGTGAGCTCTGGTCTATCCCAGGTGCATGGGAAATAGAGAAAGTATAAAACACAATGCCAGTTCCAAAGGAGTTACCAACTTAACTGAGAAGTCAAGACCAACATACACAAAAAGATTCTGTACAAGCCAGGTCTGCGTTTTAGGAAAACGAATAAAAAACTACAGATGCAGAACTGGGAAAAAATTTGAATCCTTACAACCAGAAAAGAAAATTGTGATAAATTACTGGAAACTTGGAGACTGGGGTGCATTTCTTCTGAGAACTTTCTAGGCAATTTACCAGAATCCCTTGCTTAGACATGCTTCCTGAGTGCAGCCGGGCTTCCCCTCTTCATCTGGAACATTCCACAGCTCCAGGCATTCCCACCTCCCACGGCCATCCCCCGACCCCCCCCCTCCCGCCCCCCGCAATGAGAAGCTCTGTGGAGTCTCACTTTCCCTGGCTTCCTGGTGCCTCTGCCTCCACCTGGTTTAAAAAGCCATAAGGAAACTGTAAAAGATGCCAGTAGCACCAAGGAATGTGTTAAACATTCAAAAAACATCACGTTTGGAACACTTTCTGCATTTGTCTGTCTTAAACCTGAAGGGTAAGGGTGTAAACTGAAGAGACTGGACAACTTTTCTTCCTTTCACTGTCTCCTAGTCTCCAGCACAATTCAGGAGATTCAGGGCAGGAGTAGGGGTGTGGGAATGTTGATTTCTGCAGCCAAGAATAACCCCCCCCCCCCCCGCCGTTTTTTCTTTGGCCACACCTCGCAGCATGTGGGATATTAGGTCCCCGACCAGGGATCGAATCCATGCCCCCTGCAGTGGAAGCACAGAGCCCTAACCACTGGACTGCCAGGGAATTCCCCACCCCTTCCTGTTTTTTAAAAAAAATTAATTTTTATTTAATTAATTTTTTATTTTATAGTTGCTTTACAATGTTGTGTTAATTTCTGCTGTATAGAGAAGTGAATCAGCTATACGCACACATATATCCCCTTTTTTGGGGATTGCCTTACTTTTTTAAAAATGAATATCTCACTCTGCATCCAGGAATGTAGCCAACCAGGCAGTAGACCTTGAACTCTCCAAATAAACTCCCATGGGTTCTAAATATCTTATTTCCCATGGACCTGGGAAATCCACATTTACTCATTCATCTGGTATTTATTGGGCATCCTTTATCTGCCACACTCTGCTCTCAGTGCTGGGCCTCAGTAATGCAGACAATGGATGGATGAAGCCATTGCTCCCACAAGACACAAATCTACTACATGTCAGGTGATGAGTGCCAAAAGGAAAAATAGAGAACAAAGGATGACAGGGTCTAGGGGAATCTAGGAAAGCCTCTCTCTCTTTTTTTTTTTTTAACATCTTTATTGGAGTATAATTGCTTTACGATGTTGTATTAGTTTCTGCTGTATAACAAAGTAAATCAGCTATATGTATACATACATCCCCATATCCCCTCCCTCTTGTGTCTCCCTCCCACCCTCCCTATCCGACCCGTCTAGGAGGTCACAAAGCAGCGAGCTGATCTCCCTGTGCTATGCGGCTGCTTCCCACTAGCTATCTATTTTACATTCGGTAGTGTATATAAGTCCATGCCACTCTCTCACTTCGTCCCAACTTACCCTTCCCCCTCCCCGTGTCCTCAAGTCCATGCTCTAGTAGGTCTGCGCCCCTAGGTTCTTCAGCACAATATCAAGAAAAAAAGCCTCTCTTTAAGGTGACAGTGAAATGAAAGTGAAGGTCAGAGGGGTTTTGGTGGAGGATCATTGCAGCCAAAGGGATCGGAAAGCACAAAGGCCCTGAGGGTGGGCTCACCTTTGTATATTAGGGAGAGGTGCGTGGGAAGAGGTGGTAAGGTTAGGGAGGGAGCTAGGAACAGGTTTCTGTAGGGCCTTGTAGGTCACGGTCAGGAGCTGGGAGGGCACTGAGGAGAGGGGTAACATGATCTGACTTGGGCTTCAGAAGAGTCACTCTGATTGCTGTGTAGGAGCAGGTGACCCTTGAGGAGGCCAGTACCAGAGTCCAGATGAGAGACAGTGGAAGCTTCCAGTAGGGTTTGGGTAATGGGGGATACTAAGAATTGGTTGGATTCTGTGTTCTCTAACATAGGGTCTGGAATCCCAGCTCCAAGGAGACTTATACATTTTCAAGGAGGTTCACTGAAGGAACCCTGCTCCCTGCTACTTTAGTATTCATCCAAGTGCAATGTGGGTCAGCCTACATCGGAACCCCTGGGGCTTTTGTTAAACAGAAGAGATTTCCCAGCCTTGCCCCCAGCCTCCATGGAATCTCTGGCAGAGGAGACCCAGGAATATGAGATTTAAACAACTCCTCATGTGATTTAGATGCAGGATAGCTTTTGAGCCATGGCCTTGTCCTTACAAAAAAAAGAGACAGTTGAGCTTTGCAAAGGCTTGTGTCTCATTAGGCATTTCAAGCACACACTTTAAATCCCTGCAGGCCAGAATTGAGAACACACTGTGAGCTTAATAGTAAGAATTGTAAAAGCCCACTGTTCTTGCCTGAGCTCTCAATACGGGATGCCTCCTGCAGGCTCTCATATTTCAGCCATATCAGGGGTCTCATGAAACTTTGTTATTTTTAGATTGATTTTCATATTCTGAACCTTCTGGGTAAACTTGATTCTTAACCTTAGATTCGAGATTATGAATACTAACAGATGGACCTAGAATTTTCTTCAACTTGTGTCTATATGAGCCAAATGTGTGAAGCTGTATTTTTTTTTAATTGGAGTATAGTTGCTTTACAATATTGTATTAGTTTATACTGTACAGCAAAGTGAATCAGCTGTATGTATACATATATCCCCTCTTTTTTGTATTTCCTTCTCGTTTAGGTCACCACAGAGCACTGAGTAGAGTCCCCTGTGCTATACAGTAGGTTCTCATTAGTTATCTGTTTTATACATCGTATCAATAATGTATATAGGTCAATCCCAGGTTCCGCAATGTTCATTGCAGCACTATTTACAATAACCAGGACATGGAAGCAACTTAAATGTCCATCAGCAGAGGAGTGGATAAAGAAGTTGCACATATATTGCACATATATACAATGGAATATTACTCAGCCATAAAAGGAACGAAACTGGGTCATTTGTAGAGACATGGATGGACCTAGAGACTGTCATACAGAGTGAAGTAAGTCAGAAAGAGAAAAACAAATATCGTATATTAACACGTATACGTGGAATCTGAAAAAATTGGTATGGACGATCTTATTTACAAAGCAGAAATAGAGACACAGATGTAGAGAACAAAGGGATGAATTGGGAGAAGCTGTATGTTTAAGAGATGAAAAAGGAGATTGGGCATAGCTTTCTAAGGCTATTTTGCTTTCTTGTATATCAATAAGTGAATATCTCTATTAACAAACTATTAGTGTAATAAAATAGATTTTCTTGGCTTCCAAAACAGAAAATAATGCTTTGAAATGAGGCAGGGAGGAATAAAGCATGAAATTATAACTAACAGTTTTTTCCATCTTGCTTCCTCCCCCTCTCCTACCTTGCTTTACTGCTCATATTTAATCATTTTTGTAGATAGGAACAAATATTACACTCTCACTATTTACTCTGAAATCTTTTGCCATTGTACACACTTGCATTGCAGTCAGAGTATGAACATCATTCTGTGTTCTGTTTTTCCACAGTGTATATATATTGTTACTCCCTGAAAGTACAATTCTTAATGGTTTTATAGTAAAGCTTTGCTTTACTATACTATACTATACTATACTATACTGCTCATGTAACCATTTCTTTGTAGCTTGCCATTTGTATGTAAGTTTTTCCAGTTTTATGCTATATAACAATGAAATACGACACTGCTCTAAACATCTTTATATAAATTACTTTGTTTTCTTTGAGGCTATTTTCTTAGTAAATGTTCCCAAATGTAATGATTACTGGACTAACATATAATAAGAGATTTTAAAAAATTGTAACTTATTGCCATATCATTTCTCAGAGAACTTGGACTGGTATTCCATGTTATGCCAAGAATAACGTTTCCTCTTCATCAGAGCAATATAAAATTTAAACACTTTAATTTTTTTGTGTGCCAGTTTAATGGATAGGACTTACCCTGTTATTTAAATATTTTCATCATATTTTCTGCAGTTAAAATAGGGTACTTATAAATTGGTACATGAATTCAGGGCTGGAACATGAATTTAGGGCAGAGTCAGAGGGACAGCTTTCCTACAAATGGCTTCCTGGCTCATCAGCGTTATTTTTCAGTCTTTTTGGCCCGTTTTGCAGGACACATCCTGACCCAAGGAAAGTTTCAGTTACTTCAGGAGGCAGCTGCTCTGTAGAGAAGTTCAGCTTCTGGGCAGAAGAGGGCGCTGTTTGCTCGTACCAAGGCGGAAAAACCTGTCTGACCCGTTTAGGGAGGGAAATCCATGGCCCGTCAGGTGGGGGACTGATGACCTCTGCGTTGGGGCCACAGCTCCAGCCATACCTAAGGAAATCTGTTAAGCGTTCAATCTGCTATTATTTACTGAACTCTACAGAGTTCCAGCTGCCTGGATGGAGACCATTTGGGCATTTACATTGCCTACACCAAGGAGTTGGCACCCAGGCAGGTGTCTTTGCTGGATGGAGTGTGAGTTTCCCCCAAAAGGCACCAGCCCTCCCCACTGCAAGGCTCCTGGAAGCCAAGAGCTTAATTAGGGCTTGATGAGCAGCGAAAGCCAGGAATTTAAGAGGCTGGAATAGCAAGGAGACGGGGAGTGTAAGGACATTTTTGTGAAAAGTAGAAAGCACTACCCGAGATTTTCAGGCCAATCATATTTCTGCATCTCTTTTTTCCCCTTTAAAAAAGCCACATAGGAAATGTACAAATGCGTTATTGTTGCAGAAGGTTAAATCATAACATAGAGAGCTCAGCAATCCTTAAAGTTCCCTTTTGTCTCTTCATTCCACTCACTCCCTTCCACAAAGACCACCACTGATAATAGTTGGATGATTTTGTGAACATGTATGGGTTCATTACCCACCTATCTTTTCTCCCCCAAATTGCGTTCTTACCCTACATATCATTCTGAAACTAGTTACTTTTTTCACTTAACTGTAAGACTTACCACTGTTTCCCTAAGAGTTCAGATAGGTCTGCCTTATTCTGCATAACAATCTGTAATATGAATGATCATGAATTAATTAACCATTATACTAGTGAGAGACATGTATGATGTTTTCACTTTTCACTCTTACAAGTAATGCAGAGTGAATGTTCTTGTGTATATAACTTTGTGCACAGACTTAGGTGTTTCTGTAGGATGAATGCTAGATGGAAAAATTGCCGGGCCAAAGTTTATGTGCATTTAAAGTTTTATTATATGTGGTCAAATTACCCTTCAAGAGGGAGAATATAACTTAAAGCCATTGATCTGTGTAGTCTTCAGACTGTTTGACAGAACTAAGCAGAAAAAAGTCTTGAAAGAATTTTGTAGGCCAAAACTTGAGTGGGCTGGTAGATTTGCAGAGCTGCATTTGCTTCACTCCAATTAGACCATTATAAACTCTTTCCTAAATGAGGTTCTTGAGGCTGGCATGAAGACTTTGTTCACTGCAATAGCTCTCTGTTGTCTTTTTCTCAGGTCTGGGCAGAGGATTAAGATGAAGGAAGGAGCTAAGTGTCTTTTTGACCTGTAGGAAAAGGCAGGGTAAGGGGGGAACACTCTACACACTCGGGTGGGCCATGGAGAAGGAGACGACAGGAGAGCATGTCTTCCCAGAGATGCTTTGTAACTGATCCAGCCCCTATTTCTACTCTTGTTCCTCTGTCATCCACTCTGTTAAACCAGAGATTTCATCATGTTGCTCCTCTGCTTAAAGCTTTCCAGTGGGTCCCCCAGCCTGTTAAGCCCTTCCGTACTCTGACTTCTGACCCTGTGATTTCATTTCCTACTCTACCTCTTGGTTCCCTCTGCTCCACTCACACTGGCCTCATTCTGGCCCTAAACACGCAATGCTGAGGGGGGCTTCAAGTAGACGCCCAGGAGTAGATGCCCTGAAATGTGCCCTCTGCCTTGGGTGGCCTGATAAAGTTAAGAGCCACTGCATAGAGTCTTACTGGGGCCAGGAACTTGAAAGAACAATAAAAGGGCTGCTAAGTGCTCCTGCGGTCAAGCCTGGAGAGCACACTTCAGGGAATGTGCCGGCATTGCCCTGCACCAGAAGTGGGCTGGAAGGAAGAGATTTCATTTTGGTACTTAACACTGAGGCAAGGCAACCTTTGATGAAAGAGGCCAGGGTGGACTGCAGAATACAGAGTAACTGTGGAAGGAATTCAAAACCAGGAATACTTCGGGGGAGAGGTGTCCCAGCCTGGAAATCTCTGAGGCCATGAAAGAGCATCATTTAGGAAGGAGATGGCTCGGCATCTGCTGACCCAGCAGGGACTTCACTCTAACCATCTGCCAGGCCCACGAAGTCCAAGGAAGCCTCCCCGTCAAATCAGAACTGTGTTAGCTCCTCATGTCTCCTCACCTCACCCTTCTGTTTATCTCCCACCCCAGCCTTTGTGCAAGCAGAATAAAGTGTGGGAGCAGGTGGACATGAGGTAAGAGATAGGCTCCAGGCTGAGCAGCTTCAACTGGTTTCCTGCTGCCAAGGAGACACCAGCCCATAATATGTCCTGCTAACCTCCCAGAAAACTGCATGCTGAAGTTCATCTTGGCTGAGAGATGTGCGTGCACACCAGGAAGGACCCTGAGCCAGACCAAATATGTGCACAAGTGAGATGACTGGCCGGAGGCAACCCAGAAAACTACCCCCATGTAAGCAACCTAAGCCCCTCCCCCCCCCCCCGCATTGAGCCCAGCTACTCCAAGTTTTCCCACACATACTTTGCTTCTAGTAAACGCTGTTTGGTATTTTATAATCTTAGTCTCTTCGCTGAATTCTTTATTCAAAGAAGACAAGGGCCAAGGTCCTTCTTCTAGGCATTCCAATGCCAGAATCAGGCAGAGGGGGTAGAGAACAAGAGGGCTGGACCCATGAGCCTCCCTTCTACCGCCCCCCCCACCCCCCCCCCCACCCCCCGGCCACGGGAGCTATGAGAAGTGAGGAGATTAGATAAGATAAATAGAGAAATTCAGATGCTTGGTATCTATGAGATTGGAAAGTCAAATTACCAAACTGAGACTGTGTTTTATACAAAAGTGAGCCAAAGGCTCTACTATCTGAAAGTTGCCGGAAGTCAGAGACTTACCCAAACCTTCATTCAGAGGGAGAGGACTCCCACTGCAGAGTGTAGAAGGCATGGCTGCCAATCTTGGTGGTACAGTAGGGTCACCAGAGGAGCTTTCAAAAATCCCAAGGCTCAGGGCTTGCCCAAGACCAAATAAAGTAGAATATTTCAGGGTGGGGCCCAGGCACCAGAATCTGTAACGTTCCTCATGTGATTTCAATGGTCAACCAAACAGTGAGAGACAAAAATAAAGGTGCATTTTGATCATAATCAAGAGACCGTCCTCTATACTAGAAACGCTTCTATTTATGTGTTAATTTCAGGGCCTTTATCATCCTTGAACTTCATCAAGCACTGATTTACAAATTACAGATTTAAAAGTAAATTTTAAACTTTTCAAATCTTTTGTGCAGTCTGTTTCCTAACTCTAGAAAAGATACTCTTTAAATATTTATATCGACCAATCAGTCGATCGATCAATTGATAGTTAAGGGCTTATTACAGACAAGAATGTAAATTGTGTCTGACATTGAGTTGTGTTGTGAGAAGGACCTCAAGTTGTTAAAGTTGAAAAATGCATGAGGATTTTTATAAATATGCCGCAATGTGACGAGCTCTCGATGACATTTATGGTGAGATACAGTTTAATCTCCTGATATAGATCCAGTTGATTTGGGTACCTCTGGCATTCAGGAACACTGCAGAAAGTTTTGGTTGTGTTTGGCTGCCTCGCTTTAGTACCAAGAGGAAGAAACTTGGAGAAAACTGCACCTTAGTAGAAAAGGGAGGAGCCTCACTTGTGATTTTTTTTTCATATAAACCTTCTCCCTATGGTGTTTATTGATTCCCCAAACCAAGCATTTGGACGGACTGCATCAGAGTCACTTTGGGAGCTTGTTAAAAATATCGATTCCTTGGCCTAACCTTAGACCTCTAAAACCAGCCTTTCTGGGGACAGCAATATGTTAAGAAGTGTTCCTGTGTAGTTCTGATGCCCAGCCCAGTTTGGGCAGCACAGGCAAATGCCAGCTGATAATGAGACCTTAGACTAAGTATAAAACCCACAGTGGGGCGAGAGAAGTCCTCAATTAGGGAACAAAATACTAGCTGTTAAGAAGAAGTGTTAGTGGCTGCGGGCTGTTTTCTCAGGGCTAGCTGCCTGCGGAGCCATCTGAAAGATTCCTCAGTGAATATTTTAAGTCATTTTAGGAGGCTTTGGGGGTGCTTTCTGTATTTTGAGTGGGGTAGGGTGGGGGGGTTCACATGGAGAATTTTCACAAAGTTTTCTTCATCTGGCTGAATGTTGAAATGATTAGTTAGGGAAATAAGAAAGAGGAAGAATCTTGGTCTCTCGAGTGGGCTCCAACATCTCATGGAATGTGAACTCCCTTCCTGTCTTTCATGAATCTTTCATCATTTTTCTCCTCCAAGTAGCCCAGGGAAAAAGGAATAGGCTTAGAGGCCAGGACGTTGTGAAATAAAATCCTGGTGCTGCCACTTACACGCTGTGTGAATTTAGCCAAGTTCCATGACCTCTCTGAGCATCAGTGAATTCATCCATCAAGGAGGGTTAACTCCATGTGGGGTTTGTGAGGACTGAATGAATTAACGCATTTAAGCATGCATTCAACCAATACTGAGGACCTTCTATAAATCAATGCCCCTGACTCCTGGGGTACAGCAGATGCTCACTGAGCCATAGCCAGAGATTAAAGAATGGCTGATTCAGTAAGTTTCATGAGATCTCAAATCTATAAGCAGTGCTAAAATATTTCTGGAAATGTTCTAAGGGAAAATAATGGTTACAAGAAGTCATCTCAGGGGTATCCTATGTGGTGGGGAGACATTCTTTCATAAGCTGCATAGAATGGGAGTGGAGTGGAGAAGTGTGGGTGTGGATGAGTGAGACCATGGACCTTTCTTTGCCTGAGACCGTCTCAGCTGATGCATAGTTCAATCTCAAAGTATCCCAGGCTGGAAGCTAAATCACATTGTCATCCTATTTAACGATCATGCTCTAGGAACATTCAGTGGTCACTGAGCCACCCCTAGAGGGAGAGAGTTTACTGCAGAGCTTCAGTGGTCCTGGGCGGAGTGTGCAAACCTGGGGCTGGAGCAGAACTTCTTGGATCCTTGAGGAGAGGCTGAACATTTTGCCAGCACCTTCCCCACCAAGTACTCAGTCCTTCTTCTAAATACATGTTGAACAAAATAATAGTTTGAAGAAACCCTAACAGACCCATGGTTCAGGCTAGCCCAGATGGGATGACACATTCTTACTACCTGCCCAGTAAGGTGGGAGGGTCATCGATCGGTTAGAGAAACGGGCTAAGCACTCGGAAGTCCAGACTTTAGTCTTCAGCACTATTTAACCTACATCCGACTCATTTTTCTCAGTTACTTCTAGCTGTCATCCTTGTACATGCTTCTCATAGGCTCCTGCTAGCTTCTGATCAGGCATATGCTGGAAGTGGGGTCACCAAGTCTGATAATCAAACTTAAAATAAAAGTTAAGTCCTGAGCGATGACCCAGGGGTCTCTCCTGTGAGTTGTAGTGAATACATTTTAAGACACCTTTTAGCAGCTCTGGGGCTGCTCTGCTCCTTTCCTTAATTCAACAGTGTCCCCAGTTCTCGAGGCTGCTAGGTCCCTTCCCTCTCAAGGAGGCTCTGGCTTTGTCTACAGCTGTATCCATTCCTCTCACTTCTCGTCCCCTTCCTTGCTCTATTGTTCCTCTCAGCATTGATCACCATTCGACATACTTTATATTTTACCTTTTTAGAAAAATTGTTTATGTTCCTCAACTTGAATGTAAGCTCTGAGGACAGTGGTTTTTTTCCTTCTTTTCAATCTGTTGGGGTAACTGCTAACTGTTATCTAATCTAGAAAAGTATCTGACATACAGTAGTTCCTCAAGTATATTTGCTGAAGAAATGAATGAAAGAGTGGAGAAATGAGTGAAATGATGACTGAGTCCTATTAACGTCAACAGAGATTTACTAAGCAGGGCTTCACTAGCAGGTCTTAGTGACAAACTTTATAACTGATATATTTTCCTATACACTTTTTTTTTGTTTCTACTTAGGATTATATTAAATGAAACAATCGTCAAGGGTTCTTCTGCTGGCTAGTTCAGCTTTTCTCTTGGGTGGGCTCAGGGCTCTTTCTGGTATCATTAATTTATGTGTTATTATGTTTTTGGTATGAGAAGTGACAAGGAGCTAATATAAAGGGAAACATTTTTTTAATTAAAAAAAAGGTTTTTTTGTGTGTTTTTTGCAGCACGCGGGCCTCTCACTGTTGTGGCCTCTCCAGTTGCGGAGCACAGCCTCCGGACGCGCAGGCTCAGCGGCCGTGGCTCACGGGCCCAGCCGCTCCGCGGCATGTGGGATCTTCCCGGACTGGGGCACGAACCCGTGTCCCCTGCATCGGCAGGCGGACTCTCAACCACTGCGCCACCAGGGAAGCCCAAAAAAGGTATTTTTTTAAGCAACTCATCTCTTTCTCTAAGTAAGCAGAGGCTGTAAGTCTCCTTGAAGCAATTCTATAGTCCAAACTGGCCTGCTGGCCCTCTTTGTCATGACAACATGAGATGGGCTGGTACTGTTGCCTTGGGCAAAGAGTGTAACATTCCGTTTGCAATGTTTATGCCTAGCAAAATCTCTGTCTTCTCTGTGTTTGGAGAACTCTTTGGAAGGGAGTGATGGACTAATTTGGATAAGGGACCCAGGAGCCTTTTGAAAGGGAAGGGACTGAATCTTTAACCTAGAGGTCAGCAAACATTTTCTGTAAAGGGCCAGATAGTATTTTGGATTTGCGGGCCATATGGTCTCTGTCACAGTAATTCAAGAAACAACCTTGCTGTTGTAATGCCAAAGCAGCTATAAACAATACTTAAGTGAGTTTGCACAGCTGTCTTCCAATCTGACTTTATTCAGGGACCTGAAATTTGAAATTCATATAATCATCTCATGTCACAGAATATTCTTTTTCTGATATATATTTTTTAATCACTTAAAAATGTAAAAATCACTTGTAGCTTGTGGGTCATGTGGATGTAGACAGTGGGCCAGAATGGGCCTAGCTGTAGTTTGTCAACCATTGCTCTAATCCTTGATTCCCAACATAGAAGGTAGTCCGAGGGTTCCATTGGTGGGGGAGGGACTTATTCCCACACACAGGAAGCTGTGTTGTGCTTTGAGAAACATTGGCCAGTGTTCACGTATGAGAGAGGACCATAACCTGGGGTCTAGCTGTGGGGTAACCAACCTTATGAGCTCTGCAGGGGTTTGCTGGCAATGGCATGATCAAAGCATTAGATGCCCACGCGGGGTTGTGTAGGGCCAGTGATCAGAAGGCAGTGGTCTGACCAGGCACCTCAGTGTCTCTCTCTGCTGGGTGTTTGGAAGAGGGACTAACCCTTTTTGAAATCAGTGAGCCTACAGCATCTTTGTACAGCTTGTGATGGAGCTGGGGAGAATTCTCCAGAGGGAGTTACTGGGCTTCCTACCAATATGGTTATATAGGGTCAAGCCAACCTTATTGGTAACCCAAGATGGTGAAGAGAGTCATACCTGTTATACTTATTTCTCTTTAGTCCCAGGGTCTTCTAGCTTGGCATCTCCCGAGAGCTCAGTAAGTACTTAGAGTATTGAAGTTTACAGAAAGGTAAGCCACTACCCATTCCTGGGTCAATGTTTTTTCAAGAATTTCTGAGATTTAAAGGAAAGGACGAACATTTATTGAACTATAAATGGGCATGGTGCTATGGGCCACCATATATATTATTTGCTTTCATCTTCTCCAGAAGGTAAATATCTTTATTTACAGGTGATAGTAACCTGTCCAATACCTTATGGCTAAAACTTGATGAAGTCTTTTTTGACTCCAGCCCTGTCTAGCTCTTAACACCTCCACTGCACTTCAGTAGATGAATGTTGCCCGCTTTTTTATGATGTAGGAGGAGAAGTATATTTGATGTATTGGCATAGATCATTTTCAAGACCCCTCACTGTCATTAAAACTCAAATCAAAATCTATCTCCTTTTCATCTGGCTACTTTTCTACTCATGCCAATTTCATACTTAGTTTGTAGGCTTTGATAAGTTGCTTTAAAATATAACGTATTTCAAATATTCCTTTATGGGGGTGAGTTCTATCTTCCTAGCCAGTCTGAAATTTCTCCCAGAGCATCACAGACTCTTACGTTTGCGATGTACTTGGAGGACCTCCGCCCCTGGTGTCTCTCAAATACCTTTCCTTTAACTTCCACCACTGGAAAGCTTATAATGCTTCTCATCTCCCTTTTCATAAACAGAACATTTTCACTATCTTCAGCTGTTGCTCATTGACCAGACTGCTCACTTTTAGACCCCTTCAGTTTTCTCTTTCCTTTCTCTCCCTTCATCATTGTCCCGTCTTACCATAAGGTCTTGGCCAGAGGGAGGGAGGTACATAATACGGTGAAGTGGCCAGGCAGCTACAGATGTGATGATGGTTTCCTCCCTTTGGAACTAGAGAGGAGACACTGTCAAGACAGAGCAGCCTGGTTCTACCCGTTTCTCCTGGAGCAGAGGGCCATAACATGGGATGTGCCTAGACAGTTTGTAGTCTGCTCATCTGATGTGGTCCAGGCTCAACACCTGACTCATGTCTTCTACTCAGATCAGATATTCAGTAAGAGTCACCAATATCAAGAATCTGTATATAATGATACTAGAGGGCTAGTTCTTAATGAACTTTACCACTAAGGACCACTAAAGGATTTACTGAGCACATTAGAATCACACTTTTTCAAAAGAACTATGCATATTTTGTGCACTTGTACATACAAATGACAAAGGAAACACGGTAGGTTGAGATATCGGTTTCTGATTCTTACTCATGTCTTAGCTGGAGATAACACGTCCTTCAGCAGTATGCCTTAGGACCTACTTTTTAGCTGATGTGAATCCTGACGACGTTTCGCACTGTTCTTGTCACATGCGATATGGTTTTACTTTAGGGACCTTATAACTGAACATAGATAGTTCTAAGCTTCCGATTGTTCACTGTATCCTTTCTCTTGCATCTGTTTTTACTTTCCAGGGATCTTTTGAACTAGAGTATCTTTTGATTTTTTTGTACTCTAAAGACGGGAGAGTTTTGAAAGCACTTTTGGCAAGCCAGGAATAGAAATGGAAAATCCAGGTCACATTTGCACAGCCACGTGATGCTTCCTATGAGTTGCCACTATGGTCCTCCGGCTACAGTGGCTCAGGGCTCTGCTCCCTAACTTCCACTTCCCATTTATCTGCCGGTGATGGCAGCCCACGAGAAACACCATGCAGAGGAAGGACATGATGCTTGGTTAGAGCCCAACAGGTGCTAGTCAAGTCAAGTCTAACTCTCACCGGGTCTCCCACAGAACTCTGGGAAAGCATAGACGATGTGTACGAGGCTGCACATGGGGACTCCACACGTGGGCACGGAAGGGGCACTAACTTTGTGTTTGGCAGGGGCCCTGCCTCAAATGCTACCAGTGCCCTACATGTGTTTATGTGGCTGGTCCTCCCCACTTACCTAGAGGTCAGTTTAAGGAAATAGACAAAACTGGAACATAGCTCAAGAACTGGTAGGATTCTAATGAAAAGCCAATTAAAGCAGACAGATGGCTGACACACACACTTCTAACTTTCTTTCGGATATTTAGAGGAGTTATTTTTATAGCTTGTGAAGACGATGCCTGACAGCAGGTGTTAGTCACCATCATTTAGAGTGCATCTAAGAGAGCCTTAGGTAGGGAGGGAGGGATACTGACATTTTATTTTGTCATCTTCCTATTAAGGTGCCAAACATACTTTTCAGACAGCATTTTTAATGATTTCAGAGGACAATTTATCAGCTCTCTTCTCTGAGCAGCTGACATACTCACTCAGAATAGAACATCCTTTCCATGTCTTTATAAAACAAGTGTTGCAAGGAAAGCATACCAGGTTTGTTATTCTTTTCAAATTATAGTATTTAACTGAAATACAGGTCTTGTTTGCTATTTATTACAAGGGTTGGAACTGAAGTCAAATTGCCTGACTGCAAATAAGAGCTCCAGGGATCTAGTCCCACCTGTGTCATTGAAATAGCAGTGAGAGCCAGATAAAGTCATTTTAGGTTTCTTGGAACATTATTTTCCTATTGGAAAAGAGTCCTTGGGAAAGAGAGTTTAAACAGTGAGGGAGAGAAGAGCACTCAATGGAAGACAATTTTGGAAGAAATTTGTTAAATTCTGACAACTTTACCAGTTAGTTTTATGACTCTTTATTATCAGGTACATCACTGAAGACCTGTAGAGAGAAAGTTTATGTAAAGAATAAAAAAATGAATGGAATGGGGAGTAGGAAAGGGGTAGAAGAGAGCAGAAAAGTAGACACAATTAGAGATGTAATTGGAGAGATTTTCAGGGAGGATTTTTTCCCCCAAATACAAACACTCAACAAGGGTAAAACAACTCAAAAGAGCAGGTGGATTGGACTCACTGAGGAAAAGAGGACAAGATTATAGTGTGTTAATTTAGGAACAGAAGTCCCAAGGATAAGTCCTTAGGGATAAATTAGCAAGCCCTTACTTAAGAGTTATGGGGTTGGAAGAGCTGATTGGAAAATGAGGTGGACGACTCACAAAATATTGTTGTGTTGCTTTTTCTACCAATGAAGGAGCTTTAGGAATGGAAAGTAATTTTGAAATAAATATCTGGAAGGAAATACAGAACTCCTCTTGGCTTAATTTTTGCTAACAACTCTAAGCAATTCAATTTGTACCTATGTGTGTGACAATTATTGAGAAATGAAATTACTGCTGGAAAAATAAAACCTCTATTAAAGGAGATATTGCAAAATTTTAAGGTAAATGTTGGTGGAAAATAAAATAAGCAGCAAACTTTTTCAAATTATATACCTAAACACAAAATCACATATTTCTGATAAAATATTGGCAGTGATTTTCAATTTGATAAACACTTGTGAGCACCTACTATGACTATTCATTTGAGTACCAACAGCAGTACTCCAAATATTTACTGAAATAAAGCACTGAAAATTTAAGGAATATTTCCTGAAATATGCCCCGTCTCCCATTATTATGGTAAACCATGGGTTATTCTTTTATAAGCTTAAGATCCTCATTGGACCTAATTTTTCAATCAAAGTGATTTTCCTCCTTTATTATCATGCATTCATGTCTCCACCTAAATATTTTGGTCTTTCTTCTCTTCAGACACCTCACTGAGTAACATCTGATCAATTCATTTTTGTATTTTTATATGGAAGAGATAATAGAATACAGAGTTACAGATTGGGATGTGGAATTCATCTTTAGCAACGGTGACCTCTTCATTATGGTCAGGCCACAATTATTGAATAATATTTGAGGACAATGAACAAATTAGTAATTAGAGAATGTTAGAATTGGAAGGAGCTATGGAGCTCATCTATCTTATATATATTATTTTATAGACTTAATTCCAATCAATAAGAACTTACGGACTCCGTGTCAGCACTGGGCTGGCTGCTGGGATTCAAACATGAAAGGAATGTAAGCTCGGGGAGACCCAGTGACGTATCCAAGGTCAAGTGTTATGCTAGATAACCTCCACTTTGATCCGCTTTCCACATTCTTCACTCTGCTCTGTCTGTATCCTTGGATGCTGACCCGTAGGGACATTGTATCAATAACATTTCTAGTTGTCTGGCTTCCGGTTGAGATTGGACTATGGGGAACACTGCCCAGGGATCAGACAGCAGGGAGGAGAGTGAGGTCAGGGTATTTATCCTACTGGTTCCTTCCCTGTGGACTTGCTACAAGGTGGCAGCATCCTTGAACTATCAAGTAGCCCTCTCCACACAGTTCTCCCTCTCTGGGTTCTGATAACTATTCTCTCTTTTTTTCTTCCCAGGCTATGGGTGGTAGAGGCACTTCACAGTTATTAACCCCTGGTTCTGCATCATCCCTGTGGTTTCCCTATACTCTGCCCACATCTTTGTAAATAGTTCTTTAATTAAACTCTCCTTAAATGGCCCAATTTTAGCATGTCATCTGTTTTCTCTTGGGACCCTGAGGGATATATAACTAGAAAGATTCTCAGTTTACCTGATTTATAACGTCCTTTGAGATTTTGTAAATCAATTTTTATTTAAGGTTCACAAAATTCTGATTGCTGACAGAACTTAGCAATTTTTAAGCCATTGGTAGATGAGGGAATTGCAGTAGGAACAGGATGGCAGAGTCAATAATGGTGGCACCAGAAATTTACATTCTGTTTGCTCAAGTTGGTATTTAAATAATTGGTGACTCACCTGCATTCTTTGATTCTGAATTCTATCAAGTGGATTTCTGTTTGGCGACAGATAACTGTTCTGCCCCTCCTCTGTAAAAGTGACAGTAAAGGCAAATCATTGTGTTTTGACTGGATTGTTACTGCCCTTGATTGACAAAGCCGCAAAATTGAGACAGGGTTGATCTAGACCTTCAGAGGTCTAAGGAAACCTTGATGTCTGCCATCCCTACCCTCAGCCCTTGGAAATTCTGTTAACCACGGTCTCATGGTTAAAATTCTCCAATAGTAGAGCCCATTCTTAAGCCTAAGACTTTGATTCTTGTTCAAATTGTACTCTCCTTGAAAATAATAATGCTTTAAAAAACTGGTGATTAAAAAAGAGCTCAGGCAAAAGTGTTTTAGATCTTTCTGAGGAAGGTTTGATTTGGGAACAGAGAGAGATCTGAAGGGTTTGGATCCTAGACTTGGTGTGTAAGTGAGAGGGGAGGGTGGTGGGAACAGGGGAGACACTTTCATGTGAAGTAAGTGTATGTTATTAACTTTCCAGACTTGGGAATAAGATATGGTTTAAGAAAAAGTTGAGAAAACTCTCAGTTACAGAATCAGGTGCAAGGAATGCCAATTGGGAAAACATTGAAAAGCTCTTTGAGTGAACTGTTCCATTTTATAGGTCCGGCCGTTGGTATTAGACATGAATATATATTGCAGTTGTAGTGAATAGGATCCAGTGAAGAACCGATACTAGTATTTATTGACTACTTACCATACCCTAGGCAGTATTCTAAGTGTTTTACATGTATTAACTCATTTGATCCTCATAACAATTCCATGAAGAAGATGCTGTTATTGGCCCCTGTATTAGTTTCCTAGGGCTGTCATAAAAAAGTATGGCCAACTGGGTGGCTTAAAAAACAGAAATGTATTGTCTCACAGTATGGCAGGTAGCAGTCCAAAATCAAGGTGTGAGTAGGGTTGGTTCCTTCTGAGGGCTGTGAAGAAGAATCTGTTCTGGGCCTCTCCCCTAACTTCTGGTAGCCTTAGACATTCCTTGACTTGTAGCTGGCTTTCTCCCTATGTCATACTGTCTTCCCTCTGTATGTGTCTAACTCCATGTCCAAATTTCTCATTTTTATAAGGACACTAGTCATATTGGATTAGGACTCATCTCATCTTAACTGATCATCTGCAGAGGCCTTATTTCTAAATAAGGTCACATTCATAGGTACTGGAGGTTAGGACTTCAGCTTCTATTTGGATGGACTTCAGCATATATTCAACCCATAATAGTACCCACTTTAAAGACGAAGAAACTGAGGCAGAGAGAAGTCAGCTAAGTTGCCCACCATCATGGAGAAAGTAAGTGGTGTTGGCAGAGTCCACACTGTATCGCTTCTCATAAAAGGAAGCCCAGATGCAGAAAGTCTAGATTGTGATACAACAAATGATTACCAGGGTTGTGTATGATTGAAAGGCCTTACCATATTCTATTCTGAAGTAGCGGCGGGCATGCTTAACTAAGCCTTATAAAATGATTTTAAATTGAGATTTACATTAGCATTATCTATGCTACATCCAAATGTACAATTTTGTGTTTTATCAAAGTATTGGTCCATGACGGATTGGGGAGTCGTGGGTGGGAGGCGTTTCCTAACCGCAGAGAGTTTGACAAGCACTGGGTTAGAAGCAGTGGGTCATGGTACAGGAAAAAGGAACCACCTGCAGAAGCACAGAGTCATATTCATGGGGCTGAGTATTAATAAATATTCATGTGAGTAGCCGTTGCTGAAGCCCTTAGGGCCACCTTGAGTCCCAAACCATCTTATCCTATGTTTTCTTGGGTTTGGTTTATTGATGTTTGGGTGAATTTCTGTTTCATGCATCTATAAAACTGAAGAACATTAAAAGAAAGCAAACAAAGAAAACATCTACAGAACTGTGTTGGGTGTTCTAATTTATTATATAATAGGATTGAGGAATGTGTTTGATTTTTTCTTTTTGCATATTGTCATACCATTTTATATTAGAAATGCATGATTTAACAATTTATTGAATTAATGATGGAAGTGTTGTATGGACTGGTGAACCCAAGAGGAAGCCAGCTGGACAGCAGGGAGGAACTATATGGTTTATGAGAGAAAAAATGTTCATCGTAAGAAAGGAGCCTGGCACAGTTATTCAGGATGTAACATGCGTTTGTACTTGATCCTATCCTGACACTGACCCCTGGAACATCTATGTTCTCTGGATAGTAGTGTAAAACTAAACAAAATGTATCATCAAATAATTCTGCTGGGAGTTCCTTCCTCTTTGCTTGCCGAAAAAAGGGTGTAGCACATGGAAGGTTAGGGGTTTTTCTCCTTATCAGAGACACAAATGCAGGGGATATTAAGCTCCAGGGAGCTGTAGGGGAGACCTGATGCCACAACATTATTGGTGGTCAAGAGCAGCTCAGTCCCAGGTGTGGGGAGCTGGCCCAGAAAGTTGGCCATGGGCTTGACCAGCAACATGGTGTGGTGGTTTGGAAAGTTTCACCATGGAAGAGGTGAGTGATTGTGGAGTATAACCTAGAAAGATAATGAATGCAACATCTAATCACATGGGGATGACAGAGATGCAGGTAGCAGTGCAAGTTACAGGTGAGGCAATTCTACATTTCTTCCTCCTCTTTGAACCAAAAAAAAAATCGGAGACATTCGTAAAGACCCAAGTAGGAGGAAGAGCTGATGTCCGGTCATTTTGTAGGCAGTGCTCTTGATCTATTTGATCCCTAAAGTATTGTAACCCAGGAACCAGCCGAGTCACACTGGTGATTAGTTTGGGGGATAGTGGAATATACAGACTCAGACAGAAAAAAAGGAATTAGGGAAGTCTTAGCTGTGAGTATGAGGATAAAGTTACGTAGGTAGATTGGGGCATCAATAATTGAAGACCACAGATGCCAGACTCAGGAGCCTGAGTTTATCCTGTAGGTTAGAGGGGCCACTGAAGATTATGACAAAGTGGAATAATTAGTGGAAGGACAATTATACAGTATAGATTTAGGTTGATCCTAGAGTGGTGTGCAGGAAGGTTTATACAAGGGGATCTAGTACGAAGTCTGCAGAACTGACGGGAGCCTTAACCAGGGACATGAGAGAGGAAATGCTAAGGAATGGATGTAAGAGACGTTAAGAAAACAAATATTGGACTTCCCTGGTGGTGCAGTGGTTAAGAAACCGCCTGCCAATGCAGGGGACATGGGTTCAAGCCCTGGTCCGGGAAGATCCCACATGCCGCGGAGCAACTAAGCCCGTGCACCACAACTACTGAGCCTGTGCTCTAGAGCCTGCGAGCCACAGCTACTGAGCCCACGTGCCACAGCTACTGAAGCCCGTGTGCCCAGGCAACAAGAGAAGCCACCGCAATGAAAAGCCTGCTCACCACAATGAAGAGTAGTCCCTGCTCGCCGCAACTGCAGAAAGCCAGCACACAGCAAAAAGACCCAACACAGCCAAAAATAAATAAATAAATAAAAAATAAATTTATTTTGAAAAGAAAACAAATATTCATAAGATTGAGGATTTATTACATATCTATATGGGTAACTTAGTCATTTTAATCTCTTATACTCACTCTAATTGTTATCCAGAACATATATTAAGGTACAATTCAATTAGTCAATATAAAGAGTAAGTTAAATAGACCTAAACACATCCTTCAAGAGTTCTTAATGCAAATAGGAAATCATATATAAATATCCACTGAACAAAGGCTGTAAAATCTCATTGATTAAAAAAATAATTATTGGGAAGAGAGATTAAAATAGTAGATATTCTAAGTTACAAAACATTTTAAAAGAAATGAAGTTTTATGGCCTTCAAGTTTATGTAGAACTAGGTGCCCTAGGTTAATGTTACACAGAAGAGGTTTTGTTTTAATTAACAGCTAAATTTTTTATAATGAATATTAATCTTCATATGTAATGTTTTTCTAAGTAATACTTTAAAATCATAATTTTGTAAACACTAAATTTTTCCAATCCATTAAAGACAATTTTGGATAAACTTGATCTGAATTAAAGAGGGCCTTAAGAAATACGTAATTATATTTTATGAACGTGTAAGGTAACTTAGAAATACAAAGAATAATATAGAATGTGGCAATAGGATATCAACACTTTAATTGTCTACCAAACCATCTGGGCAGAGATTCTGGAGGAGGAGAAATTCAAGGAGTTATTTCCATAGTATGAGAAGCAAAATATTATACGCTTGAGCCCTTGGCTCCTATATAGTGGTGTAAACCGCTTTATGGAGGCTATGATAATGCAGGGTGTTGAATCAGGTATTTGAGGTCTCTCTTAAAGAAGGGCAGATGTGGCAATCCTCTATAAGGTATATTTTTTAAGGATAATGGGAAGAACGCTTTCTAAAAGTTCTTTCCTACTCAAAAGTGTTGTTATTTGCCATTCCAAAATGAGAGGCAATTTCTTTAAATTTCTTATTTTCCAAGGCTAGTAGGATTAGGTATATATAGGATGGCAACAGTAAATTCTCAACAAGTTGTTTGTGAATCATATTAGGTACTTTATATTCGTAGAAAAGTGGTGTGGGGTACTTCCCTTGAAAAGGGTAAGGACACCTTGAAAGGAGAAAAAATGTCCTTCTGCATGGGCAGAAGAGGCTCCCTAACCATGTAGCCAACTTCAGAGTTTGCACATTTGATAGCAATTATTTTTACTTATCAAAGTGTCAACACTTCCTGATCTTCAGGTTCAACTAATAGCGCAGTTATCTCAGTTTAGATTTACACTAAAGGTGATAAGGTGAAGCTTAGATGTTACGGATTTCCTACACCTATATGTAATCTTCTAAATCTTCCATACTGTATATAATCACACCAATTCTTTTAAAATTATGACCGGAGCAGGGGAAAAAGAAACCTGAAAAAATGAATCAGTCTTGAATTGGCTCTGAATGTGTTCATATAAAACAATCATAACCTACTGTCTTTCAGATCCAGAAACTTTGCTCTTCTTGGGTGAAAACTGTTCTTGAATGATTTAATCCTCTGTGTGGGGTAGCTACTTACAGGATTCATTTTTGTCTAATAAAATAGCATATTTCTGAATAGTAATACATGTTCATTGTAGAAAATTTAAAAATATAGGACAATAAAAGAAGTAAAGATGAATGATACCATCTAATGGTAACAACTGTTAACATTTCCTTCTCATAATTGTGTGTGTGTGTATGTGTGTGTGTGTGTGTGTGTGTGTGTGTGTGTGTGTGTGTGTATCCAAAGAATACATTATCTTTTGATGTTTGAGGTAAACTGACAAGGTAATTAGTAGGAAGTTGGATTATTCTGCCCTTCTCCCCTGCACTCTCCAAGATCACAAACAGATAAGACAACTATTATGGCTCCAAAGAGTTGAAAATCTGGACTAAAAAACAAAAAATACTCAGCCATAAAAAAAAAATGAAATTGAGTTATTTGTAGTGAGGTGGATGGACCTAGAGTCTGCCACACAGAGTGAAGTAAGTCAGAAAAAGAAAAAAAAAATACTGTATGCTAACACATATATATGGAATCTAAAAAAAAAAAAGAAAAAAAATGGTTCTGAAGAACTTAAGGGCAGGACAGGAATAAAGACGCAGACGTAAAGAATGGACTTGAGGATATGGGGAGGGGGAAGGGTAAGCTGGGGCGAAGTGAGAGAGTGACATGGACTTATATATACTACCAAATGTAAAACAGATAGCTAGTGGGAAGCAGCCGCATAGCACAGGGAGATCAGCTCAGTGCTCTGTGTCCACCTAGAGGGGTGGGATAGGGAGGGTGGGAGGGAGACGCAAGAGGGAGGAGATATGAGGATATATGTATATCTGATTCAGTTCGTTATACAGCAGAAACTAACACACCATTGTAAAGCAATTATACTCCAATAAAGATGTTAAAAAACAAACAACAACAACAACAAAACAAACAGACCAATAAACAAAACTCTAACTGGTCAAGATGCGAAATGATTGTTGGGTCCCTGATCTTTTGCAATGCGGAAGCACACTGAGAAATCTGCTCTTACCCTAAGGAGGGCATTTTCCCAATGGTCTCTTCAGATGTGATCAAGAAGATAATAGAAAAGGAAGGACAACCCAGAGTAAAGGCAAGAGCCATGGAACACAATGGACAATGGACTTAGGCACTATTCTTAGGGCTTAGACTGGCACCCAACCAAGGAGAAGTCACCAGCTCCAGAGTATGGAGCCCTGACAACATACACCTAGAAGGATTTCGAAGTTGCTATGAACCAGTGTCTGCTGCCTTCTTCCTGTTATTCTCTTTTTCCCATGGGACCATTTATGGCCATTATTCTGTCTGAATTCCACCCACTGTACATTGACTATGTGTGGGTCAGGTAACATATAATTTAGTTCCTAGGTTTCTAGATCAAGAGGACCCACATCTGTACACATGTGGAGATATTCACGAGACTTAGACTTTGACCTTGATGTCATATTGGTTTGTGTCTCTTGAGAGAGGAGATGAATGTGTTTTGCACGTAGAAGGAAGGAAATACATATTTGGGACAAAAAGGGAGAACTGTGGTTGATTGTATTATTGTCCTCAAATATTCATTGCCTCTTTGGGAGAGAACTATGCCTCCCCATTCCTTCTGCATCAGGCTTGGTCATGTTATTTGCTTTGGACAAGGAAATATGAGTAGAAACGGGAAGCTATTCATGGTTCTTCCTCCCCTCTCCACCCCATCTCAGAAAATAGTTTCTTCGTCAGTTTATGTTCCAGGACAAAAAGACCTGTAATAGATGGGATCATGAGCTGTGAAGGATATGTAACACGATCAAGAATTAAACTTTTTTTGTTGTAAGCTCCTAAGACTGTGGGTTCATTTGTTATTACTGCATAAGTTAGCTAAGTTGATTGATTCTCTCTCTATATATAGTTTGATTTTTTAAGGCAACATTTTGATTATGTGGCATAGCCAGGTTTCTATCCTGTATTTTCCTCCTAACTTTATTTTGAAACATTAAAACATTTCCAGCAGTGGTCTTCAAAATATAAAGACAAATAGATTTTTATTCTTAAAATCAACTGAAAAGTTAGGTGCATGAAAATGTATAGACCAACAAAGGTGCTCTGAGTTAGATGTCGGCAGTCATTTAGGGTTTGTTCCCTTTACCTTTTCCAGGTGACAGTTGGATTTATATCATGGCTTCATGAGTTAATTAAACTTAGTCTAATTTAAAAGAATGGTAAAACTCACTTTAGGAACTGGCTCATAAAAATTCCCAATGTGAGAAGCTTTGTATCCCTTCCCCTTCTAGCAGACTCATGCAGAAATGAACTTGGTGGCCCAGGAAGCCACATGTTGATGATGGTGGAGCCAGAAAGTGGAAAGAGACTGAATCTCTTTGCTTGGTACTTGGAGCAGAGCCACCTGCCAATCAAGAACAGATATCTCAAGTGATCAAAAAATAAACTTCCATTGTCATGCTATAGCCAAACATTTAGCAAAACTGTCCTCTGGAGACTTGCAAGGTAGACCATGTTTCTACTAGCTTAGACCTTTGGGGAAGGGTTTGGAAAACGTCAGCATGATGGGCATCACCATGTGCTTTCATCAAAGTCTTACTAGAAAGAGATGAACTCAGGAAAGAATTGGGGATTTGAAAGCAGAAATGAAAGGGATTAGAGAAAGACCAAAAATTTGAGCCCTTGAATTTGGGACTTTCAACTTCAAATATACTCTCAGTATGTAAACTGGAGTGTTTGTTCCCAGACTATAACTAAGACTCTGCATTTGGTTTAACATCCAATCTCTATCCCGTACCTGGGGCAGACCAGCTGCTTTCAGAGGTCAGAGAGGGGCCAGTGTTTTTGCTACAATTTCTGCCCACTTATCTGCCATTTTCAAGCTGTTATTACTGCTGCTGTGGGTTATGGGAATGGAGTTCAGTGAGAGGAAGGGGAAAGGGGGCAGAGAATTTCATACTAGCCCTGATTCCTTGTAAAATGGGCAGATATCTGGAGCCGATTTTTCTCTCTAGGCTGCTTTGGTGGTTCCGCAGGGGTGCCACCTGCTGGGCTCATCTGGCACAACGCCTACAGTGCAGGCATGCCTTTTGAGCTTGTCTACTCAGCCCTGAGTTTAGGGAACCACTTTCTACTGTCTCTTCCTGTTAGAAGTTCATTGCCCCTTACCGAAAGTCCTCTTGGTCAGGGATGAAAATGGCTCTAGGCTAGCTCTCTTCCTGAGGTCTGCATCTCCTCCACCAAAAATTTACTTCGTTGCCCAGACAGCTCACCAACTACCCCTCTTGCCTTTCATTAAAGCTGTCAGATTCTAGGGAACAAAGCTTGATCTCCCTAAGTTATCCCAGTGAACTCCTTCTGGCAAAGGGTAGCATCCCACCCTGTCCCCTTGGAGAAGGTGAAATTCACAGCCTAGCATCCGAAGCATGCACGCACACACACGCATATCTCTTCGTAAATCATATCATCATCTCCAATCTCTTGACCCTTTTTATATTCTCCTGTGGTTTTAGAACAGCCTGAATTTTTCTCTGGTATCTCTTTTAAAAATCTGCATTTTGGTTTGACACTTCCCTTTGGCATTTCATATGTAGTATTTTGCTGTGACTTAGCTGGAATTTCCAGTTTATACTGTTAGCCAGTATTAGAAAAAGTTTTACACTTCTCTTGGAAGATTGAGGAAGAGAATTACAGGCACACACACAAAAACAATTACATAACAGGGATGTTGAAAATTAAGCAGCTTTAAATTACACAAAACAGAAAGTTGTATAAGAAAAGAAACTACCTGCTATCTCTCCACCCCATCTCCCATCTGCACTATGGCAAGGTAGTCCTCAACATTCAGGGAATGCAAGCAATGAGAATGGGCTATCTTAGTCCTAAATATTCTTAGCAAATCAACTTCGTCTCTATAGAAGCATGAAGGTGATGGTTGCAAAAGATGACTTTTTCCATATCAGATTGCCCATTCCAAAATATGAAAACTAGCTAAACAAAATGCATTCCTTTGTGTAACTGGTATCTTTTCCTTAAAAGAGAAGTTTAGGCATGGTTAATGGGCTCTGTGTCCATCCCATTTCTAAAATTAGAACTCTCCACTTCAGTCCTTCTCTCTGGATCATTCTTCCTGACATCTAATCATTCCCCAAGTACAGTCAATTCTATGCTGGTTCAATGGCTGACATCCTAAAACACTGAAATTAAGAGTGCTGTGGCCAGATTGTCACCTTCATTCTGAAATATCTCATAAAGAAAACGTGAGAATAAAAATAAGCACATTCACAAGTAAGAAAGGCTACGTCTGACTGGGAGAAAATATTTGCAAGTGATGTGACTGACAAGGGCTTAATTTCCAAAATATACAAACAGCACATACAACTCGATAACAAAAAAAATGGACAACTCAATTGAAAAATGGGCCAAAGACCTAAATAGACATTTCTCCAAAGAAGACAAACAAATGGCAAATAGGCACATGAAAAAAGGCTCAACATCGCTAATTATTAGAGAAATGCAAATGAAAACTACCATGAGGTATCACCTCACAGCAGTCAGAGTGGCCATCATCAAAAAATCTACAAACAATAAATGCTGGAGAGGGTGTGGAGAAAAGGGAACCCTCCTACACTATTTGTGGGAAGGTAAATTGGTGCAGCCACTATGGAAAACAATATGAAGTTTCCTTAAAAAACTAAAAATAGAGTTACCATATGATTCAGCAATCCCACTAGGCATATCTCTGGATAAAATTCTAATTTGAAAAGATACATGCACCCCTGTGTTCATAGCAGTACTATTTACAATAGGCAAGACATGAAAGCAACCTAAACGTCCACTGACAGTTGCCTGGATAAAGAAGATGTAGTATGTATACAATGGAATATTACTCAGCCTTAAAAAAGAATGAAATAATGCCATTTGCAGCAACAGGGATGGACCTAGAGATAATCATACTAAGTGAAGTAAGTCAGAAAGAGAAAGACAAATATCATATGATATCAGTTATATATGGAATCTGAAGTATGATACAAATGAACTTATTTATGAAAAAGAAACAGACTCACAGACATAGAAAACAAACTTATGGTTACCAAAGGGGAAAGTGGGGGAGGGATAAATTAGGAATTTGTGATTAGCAGATTCAAACAACTATATATAAAATAGATAAACAACAAGGTCCTACTGTAGAGCATAGGGAACTATAGTCAATATCTTGTAATAACCTATAATGGAAAAGAGCACAAAAAATGTATATACACACACACACACAGACATATATATATATATATATATATATATATATATATATATATATATATATATATATATATAACTGTCTCTTTGGTGTAGCTGTACACCAGAAACTAACACAACATTGTAAATCAACTATACTCCAATAAAAAAAAAAAGGCTATGTCTATAAAGGTTCCTCATCTTTTTCATCTGCAGAAAATACTTATTTTGCAGGTTAGGGCTTTCTGTAAGTCAGAATAAAGGATTGTTGTTACTGCTTTTCTCAGTTCACATAGGCAGAGTTATTTGCCCCATTTTCTGTGATTATGCTACTGTTACTAGCACATCCTATGCTTTGTTGGTGTGTTAAATGGCATTTGCATACTGTAAGAGAGAATGCCTTGAGGTTAAGGGTCTTATTCATCTTTGTGTCCCCATGTCTAAGAACCATGTGTAGAACAAAGGACTCAATAAACGCTGAATGAATGAATAAGTGATTGAATGAAAAAAATGAAGGAAAACTAGGGCAAAATCAAATATGACTTCCTTTTGTTAACATTTTTAATCTTATTATAATTTTTGTGTGTGTCTATCTCCTCCTCCTGACTGTGAGTCCTAGAGGGTATGAATCTTTTCTTGCTTATTTCACTAGCTTTAGCATTTAACACTGTAGCTGGTGCCTAAAATGTAGTAGTTGCTCAGTTAATGTTTGTGAAATGAATAGATGAATGCATTAATTTATGAGATGTGCAAGAATAAGCACCCTCTGTAGCCTATGTCTCATGCTTTCATTATGCCAACTCTTGTCCTCGTATTTTGGCGACTCAAATCTGTAGTTGAAATCCAAGAAAAATGACTTTTTGGATTCCCCTCTCTCCTACCAACTTCTAAAATATCAACTTTGTTTTTTAAGATAATAATGTTTGCTTTTTCTTTTCTCCTTTTCTTTTCTCTTCTATTTCTCTTCTCTTCTCTTCTTTCCTTTTCTTTTCTGTAACCCAGATCTTGAATGAAGACCATGTTAACAAGTGCAGTCAGGATAAGTCTTTTATAGAACTGCTACTTTAGTTTATAGGTGCCATCTTCTTTGTCCAGTTAATGCTGTTGCTGTTGGATGACTTAATAATTCCTGAGGCATACAGATGAAAGGACTACAGAGCAAGGTTATTACCTGGGTTTCCTTCCTGAATAAGACTTATTGCAGAATGTCCCTGGCCTTAAGTAAAAATAGATAAAATATTAGCATTTTCAAGGCCCTAATCTTGTATAACACAAGGGCACTGCTCTTGTTTTAACCCTGGCTTAGCACTGCTTGACATCAGAAGTACACCCAATCCCCATTTGGAGGCAAAAAGAACAAAATCGCTCTTCACAAGATGGATCTAGTATGTATGTATCCAAAGATCAGCTTTGTATTGCAATCTCTGAAACCATTCTCAGGCCTGCAGTCTGCTTCTCTGTCCAAAAGACAAAAAAACACTGGAAGGATGAATTTTTAAAATCACACTGTTATGGGATAGTTGAAAATTTAGTTTGCTCCCAGCTGGGGGAAAAAAAAATTAGCCCATAAAGCTGGAGTCAAGGAAAAATTTTAACATAGCTAAACTGGCCAAATCTGTCATGCCCAGTTGTGCAACAGAGCAAAATGAGATGAGTGTATTAGTGGCAGTTGAGAAAAATGGTTTTTGAATTCAGTTTTATATGCGAGTAATTTAGGAAGTGTAGTATAAGAGTCATTAAGTACAAGATACCATCAGCGTCAGTGTGAGTTGTATTCTGTCTCTGTTTGGCTCTCTGAGTGACATACCATACCTTAAATCTGATGAAGAAGCTTTTTTGGAGGCTAACATGGAAGGGCATGAAAGCAAACTCTTCAAGCAGCACAGGATTTCCTGGGAAAGGGGTCCCTAAGACAACGTTTGCCCGCCATCAGAGGAAGCCTTTGTTTCCAACACATGAATGGAGTAAAACCAAGAAGAATCTTCTTGTCAGCCGGCCACCCACTTCCCATGGGAAAATCAAGAGGAATGTGGGCAGGACCAGGGAGCTTCTTGGAGATGGTTTCAAGCAGGGAGGCAGGAGTGAGAAATGCAGCTTGAATCAGCAGTCTGTGACACAAGGAAATGTGAGCCCCAGAGCAGCTGTGGCTCCAGGTCTCCTGCACGATTACATCCGTTGTTGTCTTGGGTCGGGATGAAAAGGAAGAAAATGCCTCCTTCCCCTACCCTCTGCTGGCCTGAAAAGTTATGGTATGTGAAGTGCGACCCCCTTGTAAGTATTGGTTTGAATTTCTCACGAACCTAGAGAGAGTTTAAAAACCCACAAAACACACTATAAATCCAAGATCTCAGGGGGAAAAAATATTTTTATGAGTCCCTTTTTATTGAGTACTTGTTGAGTCCGGTACAGCATGACCAGTTTAACTTGACCAGATATTTCCTATTTGTGACTAGATTAAGGTCATTTTAAGTTTACCTCATGCCTTGCCCTCAGGGTAAAGCCTCAACCCTTGGTACTGTACACCAGCATCCTTCTCTTTTATGGAAGTTTTCTTTTGTAGCCACTTAGTTCCTCGGAAAATTGGCCATGGTTGTCTCACCTCTAAGCCTTTGCTTCTTAATGGGTTTGCATCCGGATTTCTAATGGTAACCTCACGATTCAGCCACTCTGAGCTGGGCTTCTACAGTTTGGGTCAAGTCACCTTCCCTAGTTTCCTGCAGCCCTCCAGCTCACACGAATGACCTCTTCTCTAAATCTGTGGCTTCTGCATTGCCCCCGAGGCAGCTGTATCTGCCCTCCCCTGTTACTGGATGTTTTCTCAAGTTATCTTCTGGTCTCCATGGCTGCAGATTCCATTGTATCCATCACAGAGTTTTGTTTTTATGGAACTTTTTATGTGTAGTGTGGCAACATCTGTGCTGTTTTACGTGTGAGTGTGTGCGTGTCTTTGTGCACTCACATACTAGTCCTTTTTTTCTTTTTCTCGTTCCAACGTACACTGATTTATTCACTCTGCCCCCACTCTTGGCAGAAACATCAGTGAACCACCTCTACTAACCCCATTACCATATCAGGGGCTGTAATGGACCAACGCACTCCAGGCTTGCACCGTTCATTCTCTATGCTGCTCCTCTGCTTACAGAACCTCAGCTCAGACGTGGGGTGGACACAGCTGGCTCAGTAGTTGCGTCAACAGAATAGCCTACATACTCAATCAGTGTAAAGCATTCTAACAGGGGCTGGGGCAGAGGAAGAATTTCCAGTTAGGAAAACATAAGATGCTAATTCACCATTCTTCTGTCCTTAATGAGACAGAATCCATTTAAACATCATATCATCCAGTTTAGGGTATCATTTTCATTTATTCATTCATTTGCTCAATTATTCGTTCATGAGCTCATCTGTTGTGTATTGAGATCTAGTCTGTGTGAATACATTTAGGAGGGAGGTGTAGCAGTTATCTGTTGTCATAATAATGCTACATTATAACCCACCAGAAAACCTCATAACACACAACACTATAAACATTTATTTAATTCATAACTCTGTGGGCCAAAGGGGTGTTTTTTCTTGTCTGAGCCAGGCTTGACTGATCTCAGCTGAGCTCACTGATCTATCTGTCATCAGCCGGCAGTTTGACAGGGGACTGGCTGGTCTAGGAGGACCTTGACTAGGACTGGTGAGACAGCCTGGATTTCTTTCATGTGGTCTTTCATCCTCCAGCGGGCTCACCTGGCCTTGACTACATGATAGTGAGGAGACAAGTATGATGGGAATGAACAAGACATAGCTTCAGAAATGGCACAGAGTCTCTTCTGTCATATTCTATTGGGCAAAAGAGAGTCAAAAGGAGAGCTCAGATTCAAGGTTGGGGTGGAATGGATGGGGAATAAATGGCATCTGTTTAAGGGAGAAGCTGCAAAGCCACATGCAAAGCACATGGGTTCAGAGAGGCCATTTGGGCCTCTCATGCATTTGACCTACAGGTAGACAAACCCCAAGTTAGAATATAATGTAATAAGGCCAAAAAGGAGTATGTGTACAGTGGTAAGGGAGAAACACATTATTACAATATTCTTCTACCTTCATTGAAGTGTTTTTAAAGAAACAAGAGGAAGAAGAATGTAGGAAAGAGGCCAATAAAGAATTCTTGCCCTTCGTTTTTTCCCTTTTCCCACCAATACACACAAAGACACTCCTGTGGAGATCTCCATGGTGTTCAGGACTTGCCAGGGCAGCCATCCAAAGATGTGGGCCTGAGCAGTTTGGAAGTCAGGTTCTATCTGCAAAGGTGATGTGAATGCATGTATTCTTTCTCTGGTAAAGAAGATGCTATTTGGAAACTAAGCTCTTATTGAAAACTTCAGATGCTTTCCTGAGTCTTCAGGGAAGGCTTTTCTGGGTTACATTTTGGTTTTGAAGTCAGTAGTGGATGCTAAGCTTCCTTTCAGTTTCTTGTTCTGCATTTATCACTTGGTCTTATTAAATTTCTAGATCTCACTTGTCTGTCTGATTTAGACTCCTGTCAACTCCCAAGGCAGAGAGGGCTGCCTGCTGTATTTTACAGAACTTAGTAAATGCTAGCTGTGGGTTGAAATCAATGAATCTTACACTTTCTCATCCTGCAACTCAGAACTTTCAGCATCATACCAATAACCTCTCAAAAAGTCAATTGCTGTGTACCTTTGGGTGTTGTCACAGGACAAGAGCCAATTAGAACTTCTCTACTGTAGTTCCCCCAGAGCCCTTAGCAATTGAAAATAGAGAAGAGAGGGGAAGTGACTGCATGGTTGAGGAGACTAGCTAACCCCAAAGAGGTGCTTCAGACTCTTGAGTTGCAATCTACTTATCCCTTTTTGAACTCCCAACAGTATCCTATTTGCAGAAGAAATAAATTGAAAAGGATACGAACTTTCTAGCTCTAAGGATCTCATGTTACTGGAATGGCATTGCAGCAGCATTTTCTTTATAAACTTTAAGAGCAAGGTAGGCAAACGCATGTGTACTAGACTAGATGTGTGTGTGATACCATTTACCAGAAAACATTTTTTGAGGTTATCAGTTTTCCTTACTTCTTTGCTTTTGACATACTCATCTTGATTTGAGTCTACTTTCTTCACAAAGAGTGTACGTGAATTTGTATACAGCTGGTCCTCCATATCCGTGGTTCTGCATCCATGGATTCAACCAAGTGTGGATCAAAAATATTTTAAAAAATTCCAGAAAGTTCCCCAAAGCAAAACTTGAATTTTTGCACACTGACAACTTGAAAGTTTGCACACTGGCAACTATTTACATAGCATTTACATTGTATTACGTTTTGTAAGTCATCTAGAGGTGATTACAGTATGCAGGAGGATGTGCATTGGTTATAGTCAAACAGTTTGCTGTTTTATATAAGGGACCTGAGCATCTGCAGGTTTGGGTATCTGTGGGGTGTCCTGTACAACAATGTCTCCGGGATACTGAAGAATGACTGCATGTACATATACATGGCACTCAGGTTAAGAAATAAAGCTAAAAATATATTCTGAAAACCATTGGTTTAAACCTTTATTTTACAGGTGAATAAACAGAAACAGGAGGAAAAACATCTTGCACAAGATCTAGCTAGTTGTGATGGGTGTCCTGACTCTCATTGCACTTGTCGCGTAATTTATAGAAACATGCTTTTTACACATGGGATGGCTTAGAAGCGCTGGAGGCAGTATCCAGAAACTTGTACTGTAGTTTGTTGGAAGGAATGCTACGTACCAGCCAAGTGCAAACAGACGTGACATAAAGGCAGAGTCAACTGAAAGGAGGGAGTACAGCATGTGCTACCTACATGGACATAATTAAGACCATAAGTAGCTCTTTCTGGTCCCCAAATATTCCCATTATTACTAGAGTAGCCATGCTTGCCAGCTTGCTGGGATAATCTCGTTTTATCTCTATTATCCTGGTGTGATTAACTTTCACTTTTAAAAGCGTCCCTGTTTAGACAATACGTTCCCAACATAGTGGGAATGACACCATTTCCTTTTTTTTCCACAGTAGCTTTATTCTTTTTTTAAAAATCTATTTTTAAAATTGAAATATAGTTAATTTATGATGTTGTGTTAGTTTCAGGTATACAGCAAACTGATTCAGTTATACACACATATGTATGTATATATATATACTCTATAAATATATATGTATATATTCTTTTTCAGATTCTTTTCCATTATAGGTTATTACAAAATATTGAATATAGTTCCCTGTGCTATACGGTAGATCCTTGTTGTTGATCAATTTTATATATAGTCATGTGTATCTGTTAATCACAACCTCCTAATTTATCCCTCACCCCACCTTTCTCCTTTTGCTAATCATGAGTTTGTTTTTACTGGATGACACCATTTCTTTATGTCATATAGGGTTTTCAGTTTCCAAAACCCATTACAATTACTCAATAGAAATATTATTTAGAAATCTAAAACCTCAAAAAACCTTACCATCTATTGGAAGCAATTAGCAAGACAGGATTTAATGAGTTTGAGGGAGACAATGAAAGACAGTCTTCCAAAGGGAAATCACAAGGCCACCAAAGGCAAACTCCTGCCACCTTCCACTGGTGCCAGAGCCCATTCCACTGTGAAGACTGGTCACCTGGAAGGTGCTGCAGGGCCAAGAGAACATTTCTTGCTCAACGGCTTTAATAGACAATTGCCTTCTCATTCTCTAAGCTGAAAAAGCCAATACAAGTTTAAAAGTACCACCAAGGCCTCAGGAACTATTTTCCTTTCTAGTAAAAAATTTTCATCAATGCTTTAATTGATTGTTTAATAGTTGCCCTTTTGAAATAATATCATATGTATTCAAAATTTTAATGTATTCATCAGGTTCCACCCTTATCTTTTCCTTACAATTTTTGTTGAAGAACTTGTGTAGTTTGACCTGTAGAGTTTCTCACACGCTGTTTAACACACACCTTTGTCCTGTGTGTCTCCTGTAAATTGGCAACTGGGTCCAAAGCCTGATCAGACTACAGGTGGTGGGGAGCTTTTCCATCAAGAGGCAAATACTGTCTGGTTGACTGTCATTTTGTGATGTTAGCTCATTGCCAAATTCAGAGGTCAGCAAACCTTTGTGAGCCAAATCAGATCCAACTCCTGTTTTTGTAAATAGTTTTATCAGAACGCAGCTATGTTTATGTTTATACGTTGTTTGTATGTTGTCTATGGCAACTTCTGCTCCAAAACCAGAACTGAGTAGTTTTAACTGTGCTATGTGCCCTGCAAAGCCTACAGTATTTACTGTCTACCTCTTTATAGAAGGGTTTGCTGATCCTTGGCATAATTCATTGATTGTCATTTAAAACGACAATAATCCAATTGTGCGTATGTGTGTATGTGTCTGCGTAGTCTTTTAAAATACAAAATATTCCAAAATTCATACTGGTACCTCCAATTCTAATATAGGATTACAAACTTTTTACTTAAACTCATCTATATTTAAATCTTCTTTCTTAAACATTAAGAATCCTGGCCCTCAAAAACACAGGAATGATTGAATTTTAATATTTCATAATTACTCATCCACTTAATTCATATTATATAACAACCTAGCAGAAATAAATTAATGATTAATAATTTATTAATAATCTGATAAACATAATTTATCATTATAAACTACTATTAATTATAATTTATTAATATTATATACCTATTTCTATATATTATATATAAGATATACTTATAATTCTATAAATTATATATTTATATAAATTATACTTTATAATTTAATTTAATTTATAAAATTATTTAATTAAATAAAATTAAAAATAATAAATGTATCACCACCAAACGTGATTACAAAAGCAATTACATTTTTTAAAATATCTTCATTCATACAAGTATCTTCATTCTTGTAACATACTTTATTCTCTACCTTTTGAAATCAGCTATGTCTTAATGATTTTCTGTCTGCTGGATCAGTGCATTTCAGAAAGAGAGGTGTTGAAGTCTCCAACTTTAATAATAGATTCATCTATTTCTCCTTGAAGTTCTATCAGCTTTTGCTTCATGTATTTGGATGTTCTGTTGTTTAGCATATACTCATTAAGGATTACTATGTTTTCTTGGAGCACTGAGCCTTTTGTCATTAAGTAATGCCCCTCTCTATCCCTGATAACTTTGCTTGCTCTGAAGTCTGCATTATCTGCAATTAATATAGCTACTCCTGCTTTCTTTTGATTATTGTTAGCATGGTATAACTTTCTTTATCTGTTTACTTTTAATCTATATGTGTCTTTATATTTAAAGTGTGTTCCTTGATTTTTATTGAAGTTGGCAGAGTAGAAAGACCCTGAGCTCACCTCCTCTCATGGGCACACCAAAATTACAACTATTTACAGAACAACCATTGATGAAAGAGACCAGAACCTACCAGAAAAGGTTTTCTACAACTAAAGATATAGAGAAGGAACCACAGCGAGACAGGTATGAGAGGTGGAGTTGAGGTATAGTCAAAAAGAGAAAAAAAATAAAGTGGGTTTCTTATAGACAACATAGTTGGGTCTTGTTTTTTGATCCACTCTGACAATCTCATTCTTTCAATTGGTGTATTTAGACCATTGACATTTTAAGTGATTTTTGTTAGAGTTGGATTAATATCTACCATATTTGCTACTGCTTTCTGTTTATTGCCCTTGTTCTTTGTTCCTAGTTTTGTCTTCTACTCTTTTTCTGCCTTTTGTGGCTTTAACTGAGCATTGTATATAATTCCATTTTTTTTCTCCTAGCTTAGCATATCAGTTATACTTCTTTTTTTAACTTTTATTCATGGTGTCCTAGCTTTTGCAGTATACATTTACAACTAATCCAAGTCTATTTTTAAATAACACTATACTGCTTCATGGGTAATTCAACTATTTTATAATTACAAAATAATCCATCTCTTGTGTCATTGCTGTCATTCATTTCACTTATACATAAGTGTACATAAACATGTATGTGGATACATAATGGCATTGTCACTACTATTTTGAACAAAATGTTATCTGTTAGATCTATTGAGAATAAGAAAAATAAAAGTTTTTATTCTACCTTCACTTATTCCTTCTCTGATGCTCTTTTTTTTTTTTTTTTTTTAATGTAGACACTTTTTTTCATTTTTCCTGAAGAACTTCTTTTAACATTTCTTATAAGGTAGGTCTACTGGCACAAAATTCCCTCCATTTTTGTTTTTCTGAGAAAGTGTTTATTTCTCCTTCATTTTTTAGGGATAATTTTTCAGGGTACAGAATTCTAAGTTGGTGGGGTTTTTTTTTCTCTCAGCACTTTAAATATTTCATTCCACTCTTTTTTTGGCTTGCATGGTTTCTGAGACGAATTCAGATGTAATTCTTTGTTCCTCTATAGGTAAGGTGTTTTTTTACTCTGGCTTCTTTCAAGACTATTTTTTCATCTTTGAATTTCTACAGTTTGAATATAATATGCCTAGGTGTATTTTTTTCCCCTGCATTTATCCTGCTTGGTGTTCTCTGAGCTTCCTGGTTTGGTGTTGACTTTATTTTGGGGAAATTCTGTCTTTTTTTTTCAAACATATCTTCTGTTCCTTTCTCTGCTTTCCTTCTGGTATTCCAATTATGCGCATCACAGCTCTTACATATTCTGTTCCATTTCATTGTCTTTTTTCTCTTCATTTTTTTATTTTGGAAGTTTCTATTGAGATATCCTCAAACTCAGAGGTTCTTTCCTTAGCCATGTTTAATCTACTAATAAGCCCATTATAGGCAGTCTTCATTTCTCATATAGCATTTCTTTTTGATTCTTTCTTAGACTTTCCACCTCTCTGCTTACATTGCCCATTATTTCTTGCATTCTATTTGTTAAAGCCCTTAGTATATTAATTATAGTTATTTTAAATTCCCAGTGATAATTCCAATATTGCTGCCATATCTGAGTCTGGTTCTGATCTGTTCAAACTTTGTTTTTTGCTTTTCAGTATGTTTGTAATTTTTTCTTGATAGCCATACATGGTATACTGGGTAAAAGGAACTGCTGTAAATAGACCTCCAGTAATGTTGTGGTTATATGTAGGAGAGGGGGCGCATTCCCATGATTAGGTCTCCGTCTTTTGTGAGTCTGTGATTCTGAACTATGAACTTCACACAGGCTTCTCAGTCCACCTCCCCCCCACCCCTTTTTAAGTGGGCCAGGATGGCTAGTGTCAGCTGGTGTGGGTATTTCTCTTTTCTCACTTAGGTTAGGCTTTGATAAAGTCCCAATAGTTTAGGCTCTAGTAAGCTATAAAATAGTTTCTCCTGAGGGAAAACATTTTTAAGAAAAACAGAATGCTCTGGTGTATTTCAAAATGGTTCCTTTTCCCCTCCCCCAGCCTGAAGCCCAAGGGGATTTTTTTTTTTTTTTTCCTGATATTCTCTTTAAGGACCTAGCCAAGCTCCTGGAGGTAAAACTCACAGTGGTGTCAGCAATCCCAGCACTCCCTTGCACCCCCATGACCAGGCCCCCTGTGGAGTTTTTCTCTTTCAGATTTGTCCACACTGAGCCCCCAGCAATTCATCAATTACAGTTCAGGTCTCCTACTCCTGGCACTGGTTCCCACAGAAGTTTGTGGGTTTCTGCTCTGGTAAATTGTGACTCTCTATATCACTTGTTTTTCACTCCAGTCTTGGGGGTAGCAGTTTGCCCTGTGACCATTTCGCTGGTGGATCTAAGAAGAATTGTTGATTTTTCAGTTTGTTCAGTTCTTTACTCATTGTTAGGACAAAGTGATGACTTTCAAGTTCCTTACATGCTGGACTAGAGACTGGAAGTCTGTTCCCTATCTTTTAACCCTCATTTGTCTTAGGACTAAAGTAGGCATGTATTTAACAATCATCCCCATTCCATCTACTAATTTTGGTTTCCTGAAGATACTTTTCGAAGTGTTTTCTCAGAATAAGCACAAAGAGTCAAGATCCTCTTAGTTCTTACGTATTGCTAACTGTTTGTACCTTTTATTTTGAAAAGTAAGTTTCACTTGTTAAAAATCTTTGGATCACGTCTTCTTTTGTTGAATATCTTAAATATGTTCCTCCATTTTCTTCAGGCATATCACAGTGCTGACCAAAAGTTTAATGGTAACTAAGGCTTGCAGACCCTCGGTGATCTTTGATAATTTCTTTCTCCCGCGGTCCATGTCTTGTTTAATCCTCTCCTCTTGAGTGGATAGAACCTATGACTAGTTTCCAACCAATAGAATATGGCAAAGGTGATGGGATTAGGTCACTTTTTAAAAAAAATAAATTTATTTATTTGGGCTTCCCTGGTGGCGCAGTGGTTGAGAATCTGCCTGCTAATGCAGGGGACACAGGTTCGAGCCCTGGTCTGGGAAGATCCCACATGCCGCGGAGCAGCTAGGCCTGTGAGCCACAACTACTGAGCCCGCGCGTCCGGAGCCTGTGCTCCGCAACAAGAGAGGCCGCGATAGTGAGAGGCCCGCGCACCACGATGAAGAGTGGCCCCCGCTTGCCACAACTAGAGAAAGCCCTCGCACAGAAACGAAGACCCAACACAGCCAAAAATAAAAATAAATAAATTAAAAGAAGGCTCAACATTAAAAAAAAAAGTTATTATTTTATGGCTGCGTTGGGTCTTTGTTGCTGCATGCGGGCTTTCTCTAGCTGAGGTGAGTGGGGACTACTCTGTTGTGGTGTGCGGGCTTCTCATTGCGGTGGCTTCTCTTGTTGTGGAGCACGGGCTCTAGGCGTGCGGGCTTCAGTAGTTGTGGCTCGAGGGCTCTAGAGCGCAGCCTTAATAGTTGTGGCACATGGGTTTAGTTGCTCCGCGGCATGTGGGATCTTCCCGGACCAGAGCTCGAACCCGTGTCCCCTGCACTGGCAGACAGATTCTTAACCACTGCACCACCAGGGAAGTCCCTGGTATTAGGTCACTTTAAATAAGGTTCCAATTTGGCAGATTGAAGCAAGGGGCTTTTCCTTGCTGACTTTGAGGAAGTAAGTTCTCATGTTGTGAGAGGGCCTATGGAGAAGGTCACATGACAAGAACTATAGGCAGCTTCTAGGAGCTGAGAGAGACCCCTGTCCAAAGGTCAGCAAGAAAATGGAGACTTCAGTTATACATCCTCAAGGAACTGAATTCTGCTAACAATCTGAATGATTTTGAGAGCATTTCCCCCAAGTCAAGCATCTAGTTTAGAACATAGCCTAGGCTATACCTTGATTTCAGCCTTGTGAGATCATGTCTACAGGACTCAGTTAAGGCATGGAGCAGAGGAGCCAGAGAGCATGGTGGACACACCTGAGCAGAGGGGAGTCATTTGGGGGAGGAGGGACAGAAGCCAAGAGGAGAAAATAATGATAACACCAGAGTGTCTGGATAAGCTTACATTTTGTTCAATGGAAAAGGATGGCAAGAATATAAAGTGGAATTAATTAGACCAGGATTGGCAAACTTTTTTTAGTAAAGAGACAGACAGTAAATATTTTAGGCTTCTGGGCCATATGGTCTTGGTCACAACTGTTCAACTTTGTCATTGTAGTTCAAAAGCAGCTACAGATAATACATAAATGAATGGGCATGTCTGTGTTCCAATAAAACTTTATTGATAAAAAAGGAAGGTGGGCCAGATTGGCAGGTGGGCTATAGTTTGCTAACCCTTGTGTTATATTCAAGGTGCTGAAAGGAATTTCTTTTTAAAATCATTTTCAGAGGAAATTTCAAACCAAGTAATCAGAAGAGTCTAAAAAAATCCCCATGTATCATCGTCCAGTCTCCATAATAAAGAACCTTCTGCCATTCTTGTTTCATCGATACCTCAGTCTAACTCTACTCAAATTTTTTTATAGATTTCTTTGCATTCATACTTGAAATGCACAAATATTAGCTATAAAATTTTAAGAAATAGATGCACCATGTAACTCACATGCTTGTCACAGCATAGAACTTTAGAAATGGCTGTTTTTAAAAAGTTGTCTTAGTGCCAGTACCTCCTGTGGCCTATCAGAGACTCCATGGTGCTAGCCAACCATAGCCTTTTATGTGGTTTCTCAATAAAAAGTTGATGATAACTTATTAGAATGGATCCAAGGGCATCCTGGCTTAAAATATAAGATAGAAACAGCCATTGTTGGGAGTAGAACTAGGGTCTCTCAGAGTAACCCACTATAGCCTTGATCAAAGGCTTCTGAAACATTGTAGCTCAACGTGGCATGCAGTAATTCACCTAGTTCATTTGGTTGATATGACAGCTTTCGACGTGTCAAGGGGTTGGATACTAGTCTCAGATTTGACCTACCTGCTGACTGCTTCAAAGATATCTATGTTGCCCTGCTTTCCCTTAATAACGAGTGACCCATTTAGAGGCAGGCCAATTCTTCATTTGATTTACCAGAGCAAGTTGTTTATAACTTAGTGGAGAGTTAGGCTTTGGTAAACTGAGCTCTATCAGACGCTCTATCAGATGCATGATGGGACTTTTCCTGATTGTCCCTAAGGCCTATGACGGAGAGGGAGGCTGTGAAGGATAGGAGGGCTTCACCAACAGACCCCTTTCACTCCTTCAGATCTCTGGTTTCAAGTTAAAACTCTCACAATATCTTCCTTGCACTAACACTAATACACCTTTCTTAGAGATCAGAGAAATGTTTAGACTTAAAAAGATCATCTTGTTTACTCCTTTATTATTTCAAGGTTGGAACTGAGACCCTGAGACATTATTTTCTCCATTTCATTGAACAAGTTATTATCAGAACCAAGTAAAATAACCTGAAGCCCTGTTGTCTTTCCACTCTATCAAATAGATAAATAGGTCAAATAGAGAGTCATCCATGTCGAAGGGATAAAGGCTATGTATTGCCATAGGGATAGCAGAGTAAACATTCCCTGATGAGGTGATAGAAATAGTCTCCTTTTCTCTGGCCTACTAATGTCCTGAATCTAGCATTTGTGAGGGTAGAAGAGGTGAGGAAGTCTGACATGCCCAGTTGGGCAAAGGGGATAAAGAGCAGAGGCTCGTAGGCAGAGAGGCAGAGAGAAGGGGAAGGACACCTGCTTGCCCCATCTGCCAGGCCATCTCCCTCTCAGATGTTCCTATAATCAAGGCTCTGTCCCAACATCCACTAACTAGAAAGCACTGTAACTTGCATTGCAGGGGCAAGTTGATGTCAAGTACTTATTCTCCTAATAAGGCAATGAGTACAGAAGAGCCCTAAAACTTTAGCTTTGGTAAATTCTGATTTTGTGGCTTGAGGGAGGTATACTAGAGAGAAATGTCTGCTTAAGCATACTTTTACTCCCATAGTCATTATTTTGTGTGGAATCCTTTATGGAAATTGCTCGCCTCCTCCATGCCCAATTTTCAGAAGTTTGACAGAGATGAATTGAATATTATTTGAAATGTTTTTATAAAGGCAAAATGAAATCTGGTCAACAAAAACTAAAGGAAAAAAAATGCTCAAGGAAAATTGTCCCTCTTCAATAAAAATCCTACAACACATGTTTAGTCTCATTAATCACCAAATTATAAATATTTTAGTTTAAGTTTGAAACCGTTTCAAAATCCCAGCTGTGCCTAGCTCATTAAAAATAATTTTATTTAATTAAAGCTAATTTTTAATCAGCCTCTTAAGTATTCATGAGAGGCTCCTGAATCAATCAGTAATTTACAAATTTTATTGTTAAATTTGATAAAGATTAATTTATCCATGCCTTCAAAGATAATACATTTGCAATTAAAAAGTCAAATAAAGCTAAATCAAAAATAAAAATTGGTTTGATTTAATTTTTTTGTTTTCATTGTTTTATTGAAATATAGTTGATGGACAATATTACATAAGTTACAGGTGTACAACATAATGATTCAAAAGTTTTAAAGCTTGTATTCCATTTATAGTTACTAGAAAATACTGGCTATATTCCCTGTGTTGTACAATACATGCTTGTAGATTATTTATTTCATACACAATTGTTTGTACCTCCTCTACCCTTATCTTGACCCTCCCCTCTTCCCTCTCCTCACTGGTAACCACTAGTTTGTTCTCTATATTAGTGAGTCTGCTTCTTTTTTGCTATAGTCACTAGTTGGTTTTAGTTTTTAGATTCCACATATAAGTGATATCATACAGTACTTGTATTTCTCAGCCTGACTTATTTTACTTAACATAATACCCTTCAGATCCACCCATGTTGTTGCAAATGGCAAAATGTCATTATTTTTTATGGCTGAGTAGTATTCCATTGTGTCCCTTGTATGTATACACACACACACATCTCACAACTTCCTTATCCATTCTTCTGTTGATGGACACTTAGGTTGCTTTCATATCTTGGCTATTGTAAATAATGATGCTATGAACATTAGGGTGCATGTATCATTTCGATTTACTTCTGATATTTGTGTGTAACTGAAACATACACCATCAGTGCCCACCACATCCTAGATATTACCATTTCAGTGCTCTCAGTTCACTTCCATCTGCCAGTATCAGCACTTATATGCCTGAGAGTTTTTCTCAGAAGCCAACTCTATCATGTATATCACAGATCAGTGGTACCATTATCTCCCAGCTCCAGGAGTAGACCTCAACCAATGACTCTTGAGTGTGTCAATGTGAACATCCCAATTCCTGCATCCCAAGGGTGGGAATCAAAGGGTAGAAAGAAGAGTGACCTCATTTACCATTACTCCTAGTAATGCACTTGACTGATTGAGACTCCCATCACAGCAACTTCAGGTTCTGTTGGTCTAGAGATCCTGATGTCAAGTGGAAAGATATTTCTACCAGGAGTATATAGTAAGAGTTACACTAAACTAAAATTTGGTTACCATCTAGTCGTTTTGTGTTCATCATGCCAGTTGATCGGTAATTGCTGGGATAATTGACTTGATTATCAAGAGGAAACAACGTTACCGTTACTTAAGTGGGCAGAGAGAAGTATTTCTAAAAATCGGGAGATCTACCAGGATTTACATTTGATGCTTCCATGTCTAGTAATAGACGTAAATGGACCTCTGCAGAAACAAAGGCCTGATAAATGCAGTTACTAATAGCATCTACCTCATTGGTATATTATCAGAATAAGTAAGTTAATATTTGTGAAGTATTTAGAATATTGCCTGACAAAGAAGTTACAAATAGACCACTGGAACAGAATCGAGAGCCTATAAACCCAAGCAATATAGGATGATCAACAAATATTTGACAAAGGATCCAAGAATACTCGATAGAGAAAAGACAATCTCTTCAGTAAATGGTGCTGAGAAACTGGATATTCACATGTAAAAGAATGAAACTTGACCCCTACCTTATAACACTCACAAAAAGTAACTCCAGATAGATTGACTTAGACATGGGTCTTGGTAATGATTTTTTAAAAATCACATGTAAGTCACAAGCAACAAAATAAAAAATAAACCAGTGGGATTATATCAAACTAAAAAGCTCCTGGACAGTGAAAGAAACCGTCAACAAAGTGAAAGACAACCTATAAAATGGAAAAAAAATTTGCAAATTATATATTTAATAAAAGGTTAGTATCCAAAATATATAAAGAGCTCATACAACTCAATAGTAAAAAACCAAATAATCCAATTAAAAAATGGAGAAAGGACCATAATAGACATTTCTCCAAAGAAGATAAACAAATGGCCAACAGGTACACAAAAAGATGCTCAGTCACAGCTCACCCTGAGAGAGAGTCATGGGCATATACACACTAACAAACGCAGTAAGGTAGATAGCTAGTGGGAAGCAGCCGCATGGCACAGGGATATTGGCTCGGTGCTTTGTGACAGCCTGGAGGGGTGGGATGGGGAGGGTGGGAGGGAGGGAGACGCAACAGGGAAGACATATGGGAACATATGTTTATGTATGACTGATTCACTTTGTTATAAAGCAGAAACTAACACACCATTGTAAAGCAATCATACCCCAATAAAGATGTTAAAAAAAAAAAAAAAAAGATCACAAAAAAAAAAAAAAAAAAAAAAAGATGCTCAGCATCACTAGTCATTAGGGAAATGCAAATTAAAAGCACAAAGAGATATCACCTCACACTTGTTAGAATGGCTGTCATCAAAAAGACAAGAGAATAAATCATGGCATGGATGTAGATAAAAGACAACCCTTGTGTACTGTTGGAGGGTTTGTAAATTGGTGCAGCCACTATAGAAAACACTATGGAGGTTCTTTAAAAGATTAAAAATAGAAATAAATACCATAAGATCCAGCAATTCCACTTCTGGGATATCTGCACTCTCCCTGTTCAGAGCAGCATTATTTACAATAGCCAAGACTTGGAAATAACCTAAGAGTCCACTGACGGATGAGTGGATAAAAAAGTTGTGAGATACACACACACACACACACACACACACACACAATGGAAGATTTTTCAGCCATAGAAAATGAGGAAATCCCACCATGTGCAACAACATGGATGCACCTTGAAGGCATTATGCTTAGTGAAATAAGTCAGACAGAGAAAGACACATACTGTCTGGTCTCACATATGTGGAATCTTAAAAAAAAATATATATATATATATATATATGTGTGTGTGTTAAAATAAAATAATATTTAAAGTTTCCTTTTCTTTGGAGGAAGTAATGGTAGATTTATATTTAAAACTGTTTTTAAAACAAAATTTAGAAAGTGATATTTTCTGGCTATGTTAAAGTTATTGGCATTCTTGAATGAGGGAGATTTTTGTTGGAAATAACTTGATACATAATACTAACTAAAATAAATCTATGTCCAATTTTTTTTTGCTGAGTAGTGAAAAAAATAACATGTTGGCTTCTATTTCATGTGCAAATTATCGAATAAACAAGTGAATTAAAGTGCTAAGACTGGCTTCATCATGCATTGTTGGTTAGACCTTAAACTCAATATTGAGGATCCAAGTTACTTAGAATTTCACAGCAAGTTTAAATATGCTGTGAACTTGGCAGTTTCTTTTGTTGCTTTCTCCCTGCAGGTCCAAGATGGAGATGGCTCTCAAGGCATAAAAATACTTTTGCATGTTGCAGGCATAGGGGATTTAAAATATATGTTTTGGAAACCTTTCTCTAGCAAGTGGTAAGATTCGATATGCCAAGAGTCTCAGAGGGCTTGGGTAAGAGTCTTTAATTAGAAGTTTTTCTATTCTAGAGCAAAAAAATACTAGATTCAATTTCATATGTTAGTTGTAGAGTTACAGGAAAACTCTGGAACATTATTCAGGGCAATCTCTGTCCTCATTTAGACATAGCCCCAGAGATAAAATCTGCTTGTTGTAAACTCACACTTAACTCCTGTGACTTCAGTTGACAGTTGGTAAGTTGACTTTAGTGTGGCAAGCCAGGCTCAGTTTGATTTATTGTGTGACCCTGGTTGCTGGCACAGAAGAAAGTTGATTTGACTTGTTTTGGTTGCCTCCTGACAAGGTTTTCGTAACTTCATTCCTAGCCAAGCATCTGAGCTACTTTCTTTCCCCTGTTGTTTTCAAGCATGCTACACTGACAGCTTTATCAATACATATTTTTCCTCTTTTCCAGAGATACTGCTATTTCATTCCACCACTAAATTAAAGCATCCAGTTACATGAGGATTTTCCCTCATTTCCCCTGGCGTTTTTTCCTTAGCACTGGATCTCCTGGGACCTTAACCAAAGCTAGGGATGACTTCTATTTGCATATGGATGGTATGACCATGAGATTTTTTTGCCAAGCTTTAATTAATGTTTTTTTTTCTTTTTTTTCTGATTTCAAAAGCAACATAGACTTATAGTGGAAAACACTATGAAATATGAGATATAAAAATGGAAAGTCATCCATTATTCCATCCCTGAGAAGTTTTATGTATGTTATTATAGATTTTTTTTTCCCTATGGGACTACTTTAAAAGGGATTCTATTATATATTCTCTTTTGCTATTTGAATTGTCCATCATACTCATCATAGTCCTATAGAATATCTACAAAGCTATAATGTTTGTTACTCTCTGAAAGGATGTGGATTTGTTTAATTATTCTTTACTAGGATTCATTTGGATTGCTTTTTCCCCTTCTAAATAAGTTCACTACTTTTCTATTACAAGAGGACACCTAGTTTCAGTAAGGAGATTCCTTCATTGAATTCTGGATTAAGACATAGTGTTAAAAATACACACACGCACACACACACATATACAGTCAGTATTAAAATATTTAAGAATAGTTCAACGTAGGTATTGACCAATCAGAACAAATGTCAGCCCTGAGAAATCTATTTTCTACAGTTAATATGTTAACTGATGCACAGACACAAAAGAGACAAACTTTAGACAACAAACACAACTTATGTGAAAGTTAACTGCCCAAAGGTAATGTCTGGCTTCATTAACTCTCTCAACTTTTTCCATTACAACTTATCCTAATCCTTACCTTTCTCTCTTTATAAACCTTAGCTGAACATGTAACTCTTGTATTAGCTGTAGCCTCATGCTTAATTTGGTTCCCAAACCAAAACTCTTTTAACCCCAGTCCACTGACTTTTCTTTTTGAGAACTTTGTCATTTTCCCTTTGGACAGTGGTTCTCAAAAGCTTGATATTTGCCTCCCATGGGACACTGGAGAGGTCTGGAGACATTTTTGGTTGTCCCACTGGGGGAAAGACAGTGCTCCTGGCATCTAGGAGGTAAAGACAGGGATGTTGTTAAGTGCCCTATAGTACACAGGACAGGCCCCACAAAAAAAGATCTGACCCAAATTCTCCATAGCACTGCTTTAGGTTGAGGGTATCAGCTCACTGCCTCCAAGATGATCTTCAAGGTAGTTGGTAAACACTGTGCACAAACAACCACAGTCCCAGAAGATTTGTACTTGATAACTCACTTTGTTTTTCTCCTCAGAATAATTGAATTGTGTAGCTGCTTTGAGAAGCTCTAGCAATGCTTAGTGAGTGACTGATTCTCTCAGCATGTTAGGTCTTGAATTATGTTCCCTCCTTCCCCATACTCACATGTTGAAGTTCTAACCCCTAGTACTTCAGAATGTGACCTTATTTGGAAATAGGGTCATTGCGATGTAATTAGTTCAGATGAGGTCTTTTTTTTTTTTACATCTTTATTGGAGTATAATTCCTTTACAATGGTGTGTTAGTTTCTGCTCTATACCAAAGTGAATCAGTTATACATATACATATGTTCCCATATCTCTTCCCTCTTGCGTCTCCGTCCCTCCCACCCTCCCTATCCCACCCCTGCAGGCGGTCACAAAGCACCGAGCTGATCTCCCTGTGCTATGTGGCTGCTTCCCACTAGCTATCTACCTTACACTTGGTAGTGTATATATGTCCATGCCTCTCTTTCGCTTTGTCACAGCTTACCCTTCCTGCTCCCCATATCCTCAAGTCCATTCTCTAGTAGGTCTGTGTCTTTATTCCTGTCTTACCTCTAGGTTATTCATGACATTTTTTTCCTTAAATTCCATATATATGTGTTAGCATACGGTATTTGTCTTTCTCTATCTGACTTGCTTCACTCTGTATGCCAGACTCTAGGTCTATCCACCTCCAGATGAGGTCTTTAGCATGGGCCCTAATCCAACATGACTGGCGTCCTTAGAAATTTTCCCACAGACACATGCACAGGGTGAACACTGTGTGAAAATGAAGGCAGAGATCAGGGTCATGTTTTGACACGCTAAGGAATGCCAAAGATTGCCAGTAATCCGCCAGAAACTTTGGTACTTTGTTACTGTTTCCTGCTGGGTTAGGTTTCATTTAAAGAGTGCTACTTAAAATACATGTTAAAGACGGAAACTTAGAGAAATAAAACAGAATTTAACTCATTATGTTTCTTATAAAGCTTCTTCCTCTATCTTCTAAGAAGTTATTGTGTTAGGAGTTGTTTTCTCTCAATACTGTCTTAATCTTTCTTATCTTCCATTTTTACCCCTCAGCCTCTGCTTCTAAGGATGTCCCTTCAAAATCTCCTACTTAGACCCAACAAATCCTTTTCCTCTTTTACATTCTATATCCTTTTTTCTACTAAAGGAAATTCTTTGTTTTTAGCATGCTATGTTTTTAGCTCATACACTTTTGATACTTTTTTTGGAACCACTACATGACATGCTTGTGACTGCTCTTCATTTCCAGCCATCATCCTACCCACTTGCTTCCATCTATCATTCATTTCAAATCCTGACCTTTTTTATCTATGTATGCAGAGTTTGATTTTCCCAAAAGCCTAACTTAAAACATACTATCTACCTTCCACTTACAACAATTCATATAAATATTATCACATTATTCTAAACTTTCTTTTCCTCCTGGACATATAATTCCAAACTGTTACCCTTAAAACCACTTTTAATATAATTTTTTATTATATAAGAACACACATGAGTAATATACAAAATATAATGAAATATATATTAAAATTTGGATAAACAGACTATTTCAACATTAAGGGAGATTAAGATAGTCCCCATTCCCCTTTTCTGCCATTTTACAAATAAGGAAGCTAAACCAGAATGTAGCATTTGTGAGGTAGTTTTGTGTATATGGAAGGTGCAGGAGGAGGAGAAAAGGAGATGGAAAAGATGGGGGTTTAAGACAAGTGATGAGGAAGGGAGAGCAGAGAGTCAACTCCATGGCTGAGAAAAAGTCGCAAAGGAGGAAGTGAAAGCAACGGAGTTTGAACTCCCATCTCCCATCATCAAGTACTGTGTCTTTTCCCACTACGTCACAGCTCTGGAAATTCCTATCTACAATTAAAGTAAGGGGATTTGTTTAGGGAAGATTTGAATTTTCCCCAGCAGTGAGAAAAGTTAACAGTTTATAGAAATCACCCATTCTTTTTTCTGGATTGACATAGTTGTGTGTGGCCAGCACATGGCTCAGAGATTGACATGTCTAAATCTGTTTGTTTCTGATGCTTCAAGGAGTCTTTAATAACTAAAGAAGGGTCCTTTGTTTTTGCTTAGAAGATGAAAGCAAACATAACGACTCACAGAATTTTGCAGGAGTTGGTGAAGTCTGCTGCAGTATAATTTATCCATAACAATGCCAACTTGAAATAGCATTGCTTTCCTCTGTTTTCTTTGGAAAATTAGAATTTTGTCTGCAGAAAATAGATATGAATCAAGTACAAGAGCTAATGATTAAGTAGAAATGATGAGCCTATTTTTCAGACTCAAACATTTTGGAAGTTTTTTGTTTTTATAGAAATCCGACTTCGTCACTTTACTGAAAATCAAGAGTATAATTAAGCTAATTAACATTTTAAAATCCAATTGGAGCAGAAGTTTTAACTCTCTTAAGAGAGCTATAACTACAGATATTCCAATTATATGCTAATAATCAAACGTTTTCAAAACACTTTTGTGAAGGAACTCTACTTAGCCACACTGTTCTTATTAGTTTCAAATTATTTTCCATACAAGAAAGTAATAAAATTATACATCTTAAAGTATTCCAGAACCAACTCTCCATCCCTAATTGGTAGACATCAGAAAGTTTTACATTATCAATTAAAACATAATAAGCACGTATTCCTAGACATATATAGGTGCACTCAACTTTTTTGCATATTTTTTTCTGGGCACTAAGATGTTACAAACAGTGGAAGAGTGATGATTGAGGTAACTTAATGCACTTAAATGGTTTATCGAGGTTCCATGTCAAGACAACTTGTTGAAGAATATTATAACTTTTTCTTTAGTCCAGGAAAACACAGAAGTATTTGCAACTTATTTCTGAGAAATGAGTGCAACTTATGGTAAATGTGACACAAATATCAGATTTGTATATACCGGTAGTCTTTGTTCAGAGGTGTGGGACCATAAAATGACAATGCGTGTTGAAATTGCACAAATGATCTTAATAATCAATGGGAAAAATTATGATTGCACCATTACCTTCAAACATTTTTGTCAAAACATGAAGAACTCCCTTATGTTGCTTATAAATATATAGAGAAATGGAAAAAACAGTAATACTAATATTTATTTAGTACATTGTAATTTAAAACATTACAACATTGAGAATTATGTTACATTTATTTGCAAAGTCTTATCCAAAGTATTTTGAACAGTACTTGCTTTTTCCTTCTCGTCCTAGAATGTATTTTTTTTAATTGAAGTATATTGATTTACAATGTTGTGTTTCAGGTGTACAGCACAGTGATTCAGTTATAAATACATATATATACATACATATTCTTTTTCAGATTCTTTTTCCTTATAGGTTATTATAAAATATTGAGTATAGTTCCCTGTGCTTTACAGTAGGTCTTTATTGGTTATCTGTTTTATTTATAGTAGTGTGCATATGTTAATCCCAACATCCTATAACTTATGACATGGAGAGAGCATCTTTTCTCCACTTTGGTGACTCGGTATGATCCTTTCTAAGTATGGATCAGCTTCCAGCATTTTCTCTTTTGTACTTTCAATGTCATAAAATACCCACTAAAATTCCCTTAATGGGAATTTTTCTGCCTGTGTCACTTCTTCTGGGCCATCTCTTTGTCACAATCACTTTCCCCATTAATGTCGCTAAGGTCACCTTCGCTAAGTTCCTTTGTTGCATGGCTGGAATCTCTGGAACAACGGAGGTGTCAACATCCCCATTGTCTAATCACATCCAAATTCACTTTCAGTGTGATCACTTTCTGTACTTTCATCTGTTGGTCAGTTTCCTCTTTTGACTGTCCATTTTTGTAAAATGGGAGACAAGGAGGCAACAAAGACAAATGCTGTCCTGTTTTTGCGTGACTGAATAACAGATGTGCAGGAGCCAATCACTGACAGGCCTGGAAAAGAATGATGAGATTGGTTACTGATCAAGATGTGCATCTATGTAGTGATGTGTGGTCTAAAGAGCTAGCACCAAAGTGTTTATGCAATTATTCACATTTAATATATCATAGTGACTAAAATTTGAAAAGTGGTGTTGGAGGACTGGTGTTATTTAACTAAACCGTGGTAATTAAAATTTGTGCATATCATAACTGTGTAAAACTACCTGTATTAACCAAGCAGGTCAATTACAAATTATAGAAGGAATTGCATACTTTGTGGGAAAACACACATTTTCATAATATATCGTATATATATATATATATATATATATGGTATATATATGTATCAACATAAATTCATAGATTAAACAATAAGGAGAAAGAGTTGATTCTCTGCACAATTCCTGCAGTGGAGGCGGAAACCTATCAGCTTTTGGGCCAGGGGAACGAGAAGACTGAAGCCAGGGAAATGTGGCTTCTGAAAGGAGTATGGGGATCCCAGAATGGAAAGAGCCAGAGAAGGGATTCAAAAATTCTGTCTGTCTACAGAGCTGACTCATCTCTGGTCCATGCTCTGTTGAACAGAGCAACTCAACTAAAGAGAAAAAGTCTGAAGAGAGATTGGAGCTGCTGCCCCCAAATCAGAATCTCAATGTAAGCCCTGCCAAAATCTTGCCCACTAAAATGAAAGATACCACATGTGCAAGTCTATTCATAGGGGAACGAAAGCCTGCCTGAGAAAGATGCAACATAAAGGAAAGGTTGACCAAAAGTTGAGTAGAGTTACCTTCCTGATGATACTACATGGGCACCTGGACCCAGTCACACCTCCCCGTGAACATTCCCATTGTGAACCAGTAACTTTCCTATTTGACTTAAGCCTCTTTGATTTGGAGTGATTCCATTTGTAGGCAGAATCTTTGTGTCCTTTACCCATCAAGGTTTAACTGGAGTTTATGAAATTTACAATCCTGAGGAAATGGAATGCAACACACACATTAGGATAATACCCCTTAAACCCACGGATTTCAATAAGCCCAAGATTAACCTTTAATCTATGGAGAATTAGACCCTAACACTAGCATTTCTTTTATGTGAAAGCTAAGTAGAAATTTTAGGCTTACAGCTAGAACAATTTTTAATTTAGGGCACTAGAAAATAAAATGCCATATCTTTTTTTTTTTAACATCTTTATTGTGTATAATTGCTTTACAATGGTGTATTAGTTTCTGCTTTTTAACAAAGTGAATCAACTATACATACACATATATTCCCATATCTCCTCCCTCTTGCGTCTCCCTCCCTCCCTTCCTATCCCACCCCTCTAGGTGGTCACAAAGCACCGAACTGATCTCCCTGTGCTATGCGGCTGCTTCCCACTAGCTATCTATTTTACATTGGATGGTGTATTTATGTCCATGCTACTCTTTCACTTTGTCCCAGCTTACCCTTCCCACTCCCCGTGTCCTCAAGTCCATTATCTATGTCTGCATCTTTATTCCTGTCCTGCCCCTAGGTTCTTCAGAACCATTTTTTTTTTTTTGGATTCCGTATATATGTGTTAGCATACGGTATTTGTTTTTCTCTTTCTGACTTACTTCACTCTGTATGACAGATTCTAGGTCCATCCACCTCACTACAAATAACTCAATTTCGTTTCTTTTTATGGCTGAGTACTATTCCACTGTATATATGTGCCACATCTTCTTTATCCATTCATCTGTTGATGGACACTTAGATTGCTTCCATGTCCTAGCTATTGTAAATAGAGCTGCAATTAACATTGTGGTGCATGACTCTTTGTGAATTATGGTTTTCTCAGGGTATATGCCCAGTAGTGGGATTGCTGGGTCATATGGTAGTTCTATTCTTAGTTTTTTAAGGAACCACCGTACTGTTCTCCATAGTGGCTGTATTAATTTACATTCCCACCAACAGTGCAAGAGGGCTCCCTTTTCTCCACACCCTCTCCAGCATTTATTGTTTGTAGATTTTTGATGATGGCCATTCTGACTGATGTGAGGTGATACCTCATTATAGTTTTGATTTGCATTTCTCTAATTATTACTGATGTTGAGCATCCTTTCATGTGTTTGTTGGCAATCTGTATATCTTCTTTGGAGAAATGTCTGTTTAGGTCTTCTGCACATTTTTGGATTGGGTTGTTTGTTTTTTTGTTATTGAACTGCATGAGCTGATTGTAAATTTTGGAGATTAACCCTTTGTTAGCTGCTTCATTTGCAAATACTTTCTCCCATTCTGAGGGTTGTCTTTTCATCTTGTTTATGGTTTTCTTTGCTGTGCAAAAGCTTTTAAGTTTCATTAGGTCCCATTTGTTTATTTTTGTTTTTATTTCCATTTCTCTAGGAGGTGGGTCAAAAAGGATCTTGCTGTGATTTATGTCATAGAGTGTTCTGCCTATGTTTTCCTCTAATAGTGTCTTGATAGTGTCTGGCCTTACATTTAGGTCTTTAATCCATTTTGAGTTTATTTTTGTGTACGGTGTTAGGGAGTGTTCTAATTTCCTTCTTTTACATGTAGCTGTCCAGAAAGAGGCTGTCTTTTCTCCACTGTATATTCTTGCCTCCTTTATCAAAGATAAGGTGACCAAATGTGCGTGGGTTTATCTCTGGGCTTTCTATTTGTTCCATTTATCTATATTTCTGTTTTTGTGCCAGTACCATACTCTCTTGATTACTGTAGTTTTGTAGTATAGTCTGAAGTCAGGGAGCCTGATTCCTCCAGCTCCATTTTTCATTCTCAAGATTGCTTTGGCTATTCTGGGTCTTTTGTGTCTCCATACAAATTGTGACATTTTTTTTCTAGTTCTGTGAAAAATGCCAGTGGTGGTTTGATAGGGATTGCACTGAATCTGTAGATTGCTTGGGTAGTATAGTCATTTTCACAATGTTGAGTCTTCCAATCTAAGAACATGGTATATCTCTCCATCTATTTGTATCATCTATAATTTCTTTCATCAGTGTCTTATAGTTTTCTGCATACAGGTCTTTTGTCTCTCTAGGTAGGTTTATTCCTAGATATTTAATTCTTTTTGTTGCAATGGTAAATGGGAGTGTTTCCTTAATTTCCCTTTCAGATTTTTCATCATTAGTGTATAGGAATGCAAGAGATTTCTGTGCGTTAATTTTATATCCTGCTACTTTACAAAATTCATTGATTGCTCTAGTAGTATTCTGGTAGCATCTTTAGGATTCTCTATGTATAGTATCATGTCATCTGCAAACAATGACAGCTTTACTTCTCCTTTTCCAATTTGGATTCCTTTTATTTTTTTTCTTCTCTGATTGCTGTGGCTAAAACTTCCAAAACTATGTGGAATAATAGTGGTGAGAGTGGACAACATTTTCTTGTTCCTGATCTTAGAGGAAATGGTTTCAGTTTTTCAGCATTGAGAGCAATGTTGGCTGTGGGTTTGTCATATATGGACTTTATTATGTTGAGGTAAGTTCCCTCTATGCATACTTTCTGGAGGGTCTTTATCATAAATCAGTGTTGAATTTTGTTGAAAGCTTCCTCTGCATCTATTGAAATGATCATATGGTTTTTCTCCTTCAGTTTGTTAATATGGTTTATCACCTTGATTGATTTGCATATGTTGAAGAATCCTTGCATCCCTGGGATAAACTCCACTTGATCATGGTGTATGATCCTTTTAATGTGCTGTTGGATTCTGTTTGCTAGTATTTTGTTGAAGATTTTTACATCCATGTTCATTAGTGATACTGGCCTATAGTTTTCTTTCTTTGTGACATCTTTGTCTGGTTTTGGTATCAGGGTGATGGTGGCTTCGTAGAATGAGTTTGGGAGTGTTCCTCCCTCTGCTATTTTTTGTAAGAGTTTGAGAAGGAAAGGTGTTAGCTCTTCTGTAAGAGTTTGATAGAATTCGCCTGTGAAGCAAAGGAGCTCCTTGTTTTACACTGGAGGCTGCAGTGGCTACTGAGGCACTTTGGAGACAAGTTTTCCAAAACGCTTTGTGATGTTTATATTCTGTTACCACCTCTAGATGTTATAATCAAGAGATTCAAGATGCATACACATTGACAATTAATTAATTATTGGTTTCCTTCAATATCCCATCCTGATCAGGTAAAATGTGCATTCTGACCACAAATTCTTTGAAAAGCTTGGCTCATAAAAATGATTCAAGCTTGTGGAGACTGGACATGATCATCTAAATTACTTGCGACAAATGAAAGTCCAAATAAGTTAATGGAGATTTTTGTTCTCCTGTGAATAAGAAAAGGGTTTTTTTTCAGCCCATGTTGATAGGATATTTTACTCAAGTCATTGAAAAGAAAACGATTACCCAAAACTCCTTTGAAAAGGAAATGGCAGGACCCATTAGATAAGTTTTAGCATTTGGAATGAAGCATTTGGAGATTATCAGAAATGCGTAAGATAGGCCAAAAGAAGTTGAAGAATGCCTTTCCTAAATAGTATAGATCTTCTTACTATTAAAGAAAATAAAGCCTTTCCTCAATAGTATAGATCTTCTTCCTGAAGTGATGATCCAAGTTCCTATCATCTAAATTTCCGATTGTAATGTATATACTTTTAAGTATACAACAAAGATCTCAGCTGATTCAAACTAGATTCCCTGGTAACAGCTGTACTAGGTTTGCTGGGGAAGGTATAAGTGCCTGTGGTTTGTCTAGTAAGCCTAGACCATGATTCTCAACTTGAGAGCTTTTGCTCCCCAGGGGACATTTGATAAAAATATCTGGACCATTTTCAGATGTCAAAACTGGGGATGGAGGGTGCTCGTTACATCTAGTGAGTAGAAGAAGGGATGGTGCTAAATGTCCTGCAGTGCACCAGGACAGCCCCTTACAATGAAGAATTATCCAGTTCAAAAAGTGAATAGTGTAGAGACTGAGAAACCCTGGCCCAGACCCAAACTTAATACTGAGACTAATGAGAAATAGGTATAAAATAGACAATTATAAGGGATGGTTTTCATGAATGGGATACAACTATCACCATAATGAAAAGGTAGAGTCTACAGAAAAGACAGTTCCTATCAATACTGCATTTGTGCACACGTGTTGGCCCCATCGCTTAATTCATAGTGTTCTAGCACATATCAGTGCTTCTGCAAAAACTTTGGTAGTAGTGATGCTTCTGATTTTCAGGCAAAAGGTGAGCTTTTGATGCAGGAAAAGAAACATTTTATTCTATGTGAATATCTCATTGTTCTTCTGAAGCATCAGAATGTGACTAAAATGGGCGTTTCAATCTCTACATCTTGGGCAGTTGACTTTGGCTTGGACTAATAGCTGAACTTTTACATTCTTGATATGTTTGGGAGTGAAAAATTACAAAAATGTAGTTAGAGAATGATTTAAATAGATAGAAGACTATTAGCATCACTTTGAAATTTTTCAGAAGGAAAATTATTTCCACTTTTGAAAACATAGTCAATAAAATGGATTCTACTGAAAAATGCATTATTTGCATGATTTAATAGAGAATTTTGACCCCGGGATGAAGTTGGTGTTTCCTGAAATTGTACTTGCTTATTACTTACGGATGTGAGAGGCTAAATTTCTAGCTGTTATTGACTCTACAGCAGAGGCGAGGATCATTGGTATTCTTCATGCAGTGGGAAAAGAATACAATTGCCATTGTCTATGAGTTACTAAAATAAGAAGGTCTGAATTAAAGTCAGCAGAACTGTTCTTCTTTGGCCTTCATGCCTCGCAATCAGTCTAGTTCTTTTGTGTTGAAAATTCGTTAAGGCCTCCATCAGCATTCCAAGAAGTCTCTGCATTTTTGTAGAAACTCTCAGGAATTAGACATTATGTGTGAAAATATTTTATTCTAGAGATGAAAAATCTGATCAAGAGATGACTAGTATATTTGACAGTAAGCAATGTTGGCTTAATTTAACATTTATGTACTTCCATCAGAATGAAAAATAGTCTATGTGGCATTCAGAACATTTAAAAGATGTACTAGGAGCCCACTCTCAAGACTTCAATACACTCGCTGACCTTACCTCCCATGGATTACAGATCTGTGCCTTTTTGGCACAGTAATAACCCTGTTTTCTGTAATCTTTGTGTACCCTGACCACCTGTAAAACATGAAAGCTGTGATTATGCACTGTATTCCCGCTCATCCCTCATCTCTGATGGAACGCAGTGGGTGTGGAAGATGGCATCTCTGTACTATGGCAGGGAGATCCCTGAGCTCGCGAGAGAATAGTGAGCTTCCATGAAGGGTGCCCTAGGACAATGGTAACAATCAATTCTCTTTCTATGTACTCCCTTCATACATTAAGACACTTATTATATAGGCATTCCTTTTAACATGCTACAGGTATGTTACAAATGTTATTCTTGTGAATTGAGGCTTAGGAAAGTGCATTTTTGAATTATGACCAAATGTCTAGCTTCCCTTTGATTGAAGCAAGTCAGCCCGTTTGAACAATTTGAGAGTAGTGGTACCTGAAGCAGGAAAGGGATTGAGTATCTTTAATTTACATTTTGGTGGCCCTTTAAAGTCAGAACTCAGAAACCCAAACCTAAACTCAAGATATAACTCACCAATATATCCATCATTTGCATTTCCCTCCATATTTTTCTTCCTATATAGAAAGCTCAGCGGGAAGTGGTCACACATCTGAGTATTGGATATTTGAGAATTTAACCCCCTTAGAAAATAATATTGTGTCTCTAGAATTGTAATGATGCAATTGATGATAGAATTGTTGCTATAGTAACCCCTAGCCACAAGTGGCTATTTAAATTTAAATTAATTAAAATTAAGCAACATAAAAGATCACTTTCACAGTAGCAATAGCAACATTTCAAAGGCTTTAACAGCCACATGTGACTAGTGGCTATTCTATGGGACAGGGCAATTATAGAACATTTTTCTCATTGCAGAAATTTCTATTGGACAGTGTTGATGATTTAGAACAGGGAACTGTTGGCAAAAGTCACTAGAATGTAGATATTCAGAAAAGGTCTCCTTTCATTATTTGAGTGAGTTTCTGAAGTTTAGTGGAAGTCTATCAATAGGATGTTGTGATATATTTTTGTGAGAAAGGAGCCAAATGTGGTGGTTAATTTTATGTGCCCACTTGACTGGGCCACAGGGTGCCCAGACATTTGACCAAACATTAGTCTGGGTGTGTCTGTGAGGGTGTCTCTGAATGAGATTAACATTTGAATCCATAGACTGAGCAGATTGCCCTCCCTAATGAGGGTATATATTATCCCCTTAGCAGATATACGGTTTGCAAATATTTTCTCCCATATCTTAGGGTACCTTTTCATTTTGTTGATGGTTTCCTTTGCTGTGTAGAACTTTTTAGTCTGATGTACTCCCACTTGTTTATTTTTGTTTTTCTGCCTTTGTTTTTGTGGTCAAATCTAAAAATCATCACCACTGAACCAATGAAAAGTCTGAATAGAACAAAAAGGCTGCGTAAGAGGGAACTCCTCCTGCGTGACCACTTGAACTGGGACATTGATCTTTTCCATCCTGGAAACTTCAGCTCTTTTTGGGTCTTGAGCCTTTTAGCTTTATAACTGGAACTTACACCATCAGCTTTCCAAGTTCTCAGGCCTTCAAATTTGGACTAGAACTACACAGTGGCTCTCTTGGGTCTCCTGAGTGCAGATCTTGGGACATCTCAGCCTCCATAATTGTGTGAACCAATTATTTATAATAAATCCCTTTATATCACCTAGCACAGTATCAGGAAAATAGGTGTACTGCTTGGTAATGTTATAGATCTATTACATATATAAATGTATATTTATTTACACATTTTCTCTAGAGAACATTGACTAATGCACCAAGAAAGAAAGGAAAAAAGGTTTTGGTAAATGATTGAAAGGTAAAATTTGTCCCTTGGGTTTTCTGTCTTTTGTATCTTGACTTTGAAGATACAGCAGGGAATTGATCCAGTAACGGAGGCAAGTGTTTATCTGCGAAGCAGGGAAAAGTGAAAGGGGCAAAGACGCCAGAAGGAACCATATAGTGCAAATATGCAAGGGAAGGAAGATATGAGAGCTATATAATAAGTTAAGAGTTTGGTAAAAACAAAATTCCCAAATAGCAAAATAAAATTACAAAGCTGAAAATCATAATTCAAGGTGAATCTTAGGCATTTAAAAATATGATTGATTATTCTTAAGATGCCTGCCTAGTGACTTAGTGTTTGAAGGATCCCATTACATTGGTTAGAATAAAAGTGGCTGTACCTGAGTTTTCATAAGGAATGGTTTTCCTGCTCTTGGGCCTGAGCAGCAGATCAATGATGGAGGATTTGAAGCTCCCATTTAGCCTGCACCTTATTCTTTTTTTTTTTTTTTTTGTGGTACGCGGGCCTCTCACTGTTGTGGCCTCTCCCGTTACGGAGCACAGGCTCCGGCTGCGCAGGCTCAGCGGCCATGGCTCACAGGCCTAGCCGCTCCGCGGCATGTGGGATCTTCCCGGACCGGGGCATGAACCCGTGTCCCCTGCATCGGCAGGCGGACTCTCAACCACTGCGCCACCAGGGAAGCCCAGCACCTTATTCTTTATTGCAACTTAGCAGCGTATAAAAGACAATTGACTCATCAGCATGTGCAAACAAATAAGCAAACACTCATTCTTTTTCATGAGCAAAGAAATAAATGAGTGGTATTAATTATCTGGCTAAAATAAATTATAATGAATGCAAACTCATTACTGTTGAAATCGATGCATGCATAACAGAAGGTACATTTATTGAAGTCAACATGTTTAATTACATTTGGAGTAATAAAGAGACTAAGCATGAAGTCCAATGTCTCTTGAGCCTAAACATTAATTTTGATCTAATTTTCTTTTCCTTGATGTTGAGAAAATGAAAAAGCAAATAAAATTAAGAGACCAACCTTCACTTCATTAACTTTGCTAACAGGGGATTATAAGCTGCTTATACCATGTGTATTCCACATTGTGATTCAAGGAAAGGTCACTTGATTTAAAAGCCAGTAATGTTATTATAAGAATAAAGGTAGCCATAAGGCTGTTCTCATTCTACAAAAGTGCAAGAGACATACATAATGCTAAAGAGTCACAGTGACAAGGACAGAAGATACATGGAATTTTGACAGTGTGGAAGGAAAGCGTCTTAGTTCAGGCGGCTGTAACAGGATACCATAGACTGGGTAGCTTAAATAATATTTATTTCTCACAGCTGTGGAGACCAACATCCAAGGTCAAAGTACCAGTACATTTGGTTCCTGGTGAAGACCCATTTCCTGGCATGTAGACAGCTGCCTTCTTGCTAGGTGCTTATATGATCTTTCCTGGGTGCCTGCACATGGAGAGACAGAGAGACAAAGAGATAGAAATAGAGGTAGAGACAGAGATAGATATTCCTCTTCTTATAAGGATACTAATCCCATCATGGGGCTTCACCTTCAGGACCTCATTTAAACCAAATTATCTCCCAAAGGCCCTATCTCCAAATACCATCACGTTGGAGGTTAGGGCTTCAACATATGAATTTTGGGGTGACATAAACATTCAGTCCATACAGTCCATAACAGAGAGTCTACTCCTATGACACTTAAGCTAGATGACTCTGGCTGGAATTGAGAAGGAGAAAACAGCATGATCAGATAATCAGCCTGCTAACTGTTCTTGTCATACTGCTTGGCAGTTAGATATTCAGGCTCCAATTCAGATGAGAACACAGATTCAGAAGACCCTTGCACAATATGATTTGAACTGTGAGGGTCCATTTATATGCACTTTTTTTTTTCCCACTCAGTGCATACTATAGTACTACACGACCCAAGGGTGGTTGAAACCACAGATGTGGAACCTCAGATACAGGGGTCTGACTGCAAAGTTATAAAGGGAGATTTTCGACTGTGCAGGGGTTTGGTGCCCCTAACATTGTTCAAGAGTCAACTATTGATTTAGAAAATCTCACCTCACACTGCTTAGAAGATACAAGACTACAGTATCTCTATGAATCACTGTATTTGATCAGCATTCCCATACAGCTTCCTCCCTGGATACAGAAATATTTAGCTCCAGAGAGAATATATTTCCTGTTGCTTTTCACTGGAAGAAATATTCAACTTTTAAAAATTGTGTTATCCATGATAGCTCTCTCACTATGGTAATCACAGGGCTAGGGAAAGGGTGGTACTAGTATGCATTTCAGTATGTTATCTCATTTTTAATATTTCCAGTTGATGAAATAACAATGGATAGGTAAGCATTCAGAAAACAATGGAATGCAATCTCTAATGGAGCAATAGCAAAATGTTACATTGAAAAATATCAAAAGTAAAGCTAAAACTAGTAGACTATCCTATGCCAATACACCAGAAGGAGGCCTTTGTAAAGCCCTAGAGGAAATCTAACTGAGCCAAGGTGCTTTGCTGTAAGCTCATTTTGGCCTAATAGGTGCTGTCAAAAAGTAAGAAAAGAGACCGATCCTTTTTCATATGTAAAATGAAGACATTGGACAATACATTCCCCATGGTCTGATATTATATGTATTAAGGAGAAGCAATTAACATGTTGGGTAATTAACTAGAGGATTTTCTGCTCCATCTGCCTTTATATTGATTATTATATGACTTCCTGCAAAGTTAGTAGTTTCCTGGTAGTTTTATAACAGAGGTCTAAAGACATTTAAGTGGAGCTCAGGCAAGATCTGTTCCAGTTGTATTAGTCCAATGGTTCTCAACTGGAGACAATTTACCCCCCAGGGACCCCAATCCTCAGAGACGTTTGATGATGTCCGTAGACATTGCTGGAACCATATGACAGTATGTTGCCCACCTACTGCCCCATCAATCTCAAGTACCTTTATAGGTATTTCCTAAAAACAAGGACTTTCTCTTATATAGCCACACTGCAATGATCAAGATCAGGAAATTAACATTGATACATTACAACTCTAGTTCACAGACCCCATGCAAATGTGGCCAGTTGACCAGTACTGTCCTATGTAGCAAAAGGATCCAGGTCAGAATCACCTGTTGCATTTAATTGTCATGTCTCTTTAGTCCTCTTCAGTCTAAGGCAGTCCGTCAGTCTTTTCTCGATTTTATAACTTGGCACTTTTGAAGATTACAGGCTGGTTTATTTTTAGGGGGTCTCTCAATCTGGGTTTGTTTGACGTTTCTTTATGATGAGATTAGAACCATGCGTCTTTGGCAGGAATATCATAGAAATGGGGCTGTATTCACTTTCCTGGCATATTTTCGGGTAGTGCCTGGTTTCCATTTGTCCCATCACTGATGATGTTTGCTTTGACCCCTTGAAAAAGGTGATACCTTCACAGTTACTCACCATAAAACAGGGGTCCCCAACCCCCGGGCTACAGTCTGGTACTGGTCCGTGGCCTGTTAGGAACCAGGCCGCACAGCAGGAGGTAAGTGGCGGGTGAGCGAATGAAGCTTCATCTGAATTTACAGCCACTCCCCATCGCTCGAGTTACCGCCTGAGCTCCTCCTCCTGTCAGATCAGTGGCAGCATTAGATTCTCATAGGAACCTACTGTGAACTGCGCATGTGAGGGTCTAGGTTGCGTGCTCCTTATGAGCATCTAATGCCTGATGATCTGAGGTGGAGCTGAGGTGGTGATGCTAGCGCTGGGGAGCGGCTGCAAATACAGATGCTCATTAGCAGAGACGTGACTGCACAGAGACCATATAAATCAATTGCTTGCAGACGCATATCAAAATCCCATCAGCGAGTGCCAAGTGAAAACAAGGTCACACGGCTCCCACTGATTCGGCATTACGGTGAGTTGTATAATTATTTCATTATATATGACAATGTAATAATATTAGAAATAAAGTGCACAATAAATGTAATGTGCTTGAACATCCCCAAACCACCCCCCCCACCGCCCGCCCCACCCCCACCCCCGCCCCAGCCCCGGTCCGTGGAAAAATTGTCTTCCATGAAACCGGTCCTCGGTGCCAAAAAGGTTGGGGACCACTGGTATAAAATATTTTGTGGGGAAGTACTTTGAAACTGTAGATATCTCATTGTCAAACTTTCAATTTATTCCTTTAAATATATGTGGACTAATGGAATCTTATTTTACTCAGTGGGTTATAATCCATTATTATCATTATTTATTTGTATGCTCAACTCATCCCTGATTGGTCAGTGGGCACCCAGTCAAGTTGTCTTTTGTATTCTTTTGACATATCCATGTTCTTCTTTGAGCCCTTCCTTATTTTCTCGCACAAGGTGTTCTAGCCTTCTTTGGACTGAATTATGTCTCCCCAGAATTCATATGTTGAAGTCCTAGCTCTCATTGTGTTGGTATTTGGAGGTGGGGTCTTGGAGAGATAATTAATTTTAAATGAGGTCATGAGGGTGGAGTCCTCATGATGGGATTAGTGGCTTTATGATAAAAGACCAGAGAGCTCTCCCTCTCTCTCTCTTTCTGCCATGTGAAGACATTGCAAAAAAGATAGCTGTCTGCAAGCCAGAAAGAGAGCTCTGACCATGATCTGAAACTGAATTGCCTGGCACTCAGATGAAGGGACTTTCCAGCCTCTGGAACTGTGAGAAATAAAATTCCTCTGTTTAAGCCACCCAGCCTAAGGCATTTTTTACGGCAGCCTGAAGGGGCTAAGACACAGGCCCATGATGTATGTTTCCCTGTCCCAGATCTGGAACCCAGTGGCTATCCCTTTGGCTGTTCAGAACTCTGGACAAGAATACTCTTATTGTTTCCCTGAAATTCACTTCCTGCCTTGGGCTTTTTGCCCCAAACTTGAAAATCCATCTCATTCCCACAGGGTTCTAACTTCTGTCCTCCAAATTATTATGAACAGAAATCCACGTGAACCTAGTTAAAAACTTGTAATGTGCTTACTTTTCCATGTCAATTTTTAACCTCACAGAACCTCTTGGGACTCCATGTTGGAATTATGAGTTTTGGATGGAGTTCTGGGTAGTGCACTTGTGTGGCCAGCTGGCAGATATGGGAGCCTCGGAGCAGACGGCTCCCTGGCCTCAAATTGCACTGTGGGGCTGAGTGTTATAGATTCTGAGTCTTATAATAGATTCTTTTTCTTCATTTCAGGGATGGAACTAGGAATTGGTGATGGGGGGTCTGGGTAAGTGGGTTAGTAGATGGGGGGAGAGTAGGAAACCAGTCCCACAGGGTGGTGACCTGCTCAGGTGAAGATATTTATGCCAGGTGCCTGCGTGGGGGACTCTGCATAGGATAAAGTGACTGGGCATCTGTGGAGAAAACAGGGGAAGCAATTGTATTGGGCACAGAGTTAAAAACTTCACAGCCTAATGGAGAGAAAATCACTTTAACATGGATGCCAAATCAAGTCTGATATTCTCTAGAAGAGCCAAGAATGTGGGCAGTTTCTGGGGAGCTCAGCATACACCTTGCTGTTGTGTTGCCTGCAAAGTGCCCTTTGTAATCTCTCTCTATGGCTGTTCAGTTTTATTTGTGTGATGGTGTGGCTACAGTTTAATTAATTGCTATTTATCAGGCATCATACCAACAGATGGTATAATCTCATTTAATCCACTTAACGTTCCTAATGAGGTAGGTTTTATCACCCACGTATCCCCATTTTATACATGAAGAATCTGATCTTAGAGGGTGAAATGAAATGATTAGCTCAAATTAGCATAGTAGAGCCAGGATTTGACCCAGGTCTGTGTGATTTCAAAGGCCATACTTTATTTCATAGAGGTAGTACTCAATAATGCCTCCAACTGTGGCCCTACCTTTTCTTTTTTTTGGCGGTACGCGGGCCTCTCACTGCTGTGGTCTCTCCCGTTGCGGAGCACAGGCTCCAGACGCGCAGGCTCAGCGGCCATGGCTCACGGGCCCAGCCGCTCCGCGGCATGTGGGATCTTCCCGGACCGGGGCACGAACCCGCGTCCCCTGCATCGGCAGGCGGACTCTCAACCACTACGCCACCAGGGAAGCCCCCTACCTCTTTTTTAAGGTCACAGATCATGGTTATGGAAGAATTTGGCTCTTTAGAAATTCTAGACTCTGACCCTAGCCTTATAATAAGCACTACGTTCTAACTAACTGAAACAGCCAGTTGCTTGCTATATCAACTAACTTTTGCTATATAGTAAGCCACCCCAAAACTAGTGGCTTAAAAACATGATTTAGTTCATGATTCTGTGTGTTGGCAATCTGTTTGGGCTTGTTGGGCAGTCCATGTGATCAGGGCCAAGTTTAACTCTTCTTGGCTGGACTCTATCCCATGTCTGGGAGCTCAGCTTCAATTATAAGGATGACCTTCCTCTGTGGGCTTGTGATCCTTTCATAGGCTTGCCTGAACTTGTTCACACAGTGGCAGAGGGCTTTGAAGAGCACCAAGGGAAGAGAAGCCTGCAGGTGTCAGCACTTTTTAAGTCTCTTTTGTGTCACTTTCACTAATGTCCCATTGGTCAAAGCTAGTCACACAGCCAACCAGAATTTAAAGAATAGAGAAATAGACTCTGCTATCTAGAAGCATCTGCAGCATCCTTTTGTAAGGGCATCACACTGCAAAGGTGTTACATTACAAAGTCATGAGTGCAGGGATGGGAAGAATTCGTGATCATTTTTAAAAAAGTATCATAGTTGCCTAATTCTGTCCACTTATTTTACAAATTTTTGGTACTTCCCATGAAGGAAAATCAGACAAAAATTAGGGACATGTCCTAGAAAACATTCATCATTACTGAATATAGACTCACAGATATGAAGCCCTGTGTCTGGTTGGTCAAGTAGTGAAAACTGCTCATCATACTTAAGCAAATGAAAAAAGCTGGACTGCCATAATCATTACTCTTGTTTCTTTACAAACTGGCGTTTTAATTATAAGGGGGATTCTAAAAATTGCTTATAAGTCACGTATGAATTTTCACAAATGACTCTTATAAAGGCATCCAGAAAACAAAATAGCCTTCGTTCCAACCTGCTTTAGAACCCAAGGAAGTCTACTTATTTGAGCTTTGGATTTTCCCCATGAAGACTGAAAAGCAGGTGATTATGTAATTTAGAAAAACTTCGAGAAGCCAACTTTTTTTTTTTGGCGGTACGTGGGCCTCTCACTGTTGTGGCCTCTCCCATTGCGGAGCGCAGGCTCCGGATGCTCAGGCTCAGCGGCCATGGCTCACAGGCCCAGCCGCTCCGCAGCATGTGGGATCTTCCCGGACTGGGGCACGAACCCGTGTCCCCTGTATCGGCAGTCAGACTCTCAACCATTGCGCCACCAGGGAAGCCCGAGAAGCCAACCTTTTAAAGGAAATAATGAGGAAATGTCCCTTTAGGAAGAAGTTACCATAAAATGCCATGGGGTAAACAAATTACAACAAGAAGAATAATGTCCTCTGTTACATGAAGAAAAAGGGACTTCTATCAAGATTTTGTACCTCTGACATTTGTTGGTTGGTGACATGGCAGAAGTGTTTTCAGTGCAATGGTCCCTTTCCTTCATCGTGTTCTTGATTACTATTGGGTCTGTTTCTCTTCCTCTTGAAAGCACTGAACTATTTTATCTTGACTAGAGAACAGAGGATCCATTCATATAATAGCCAGAAAAGTTGAAGCAGAAGCTCTCTCATCTCTCTGCTTTGTTATTCTTGGGCAGAAATCATTCCCTGGTGGGTAATGAACTCCCTCGCAATTAATCCTTGTTAATAGGAGACACTTTATGATATGAAATAAAAATAAAATTCCATACTGGATGTATAGAAGTTTTGAGGTATGAATGTGTTTCTATGTATACGTCTATGGGAAACCATAAAAAGAGATTACAGATGGTAAACCAAAACTTTTCTTGACCCCAAATCCGAAATATTTCCCCACAAAGTTCTAAATACATATAACAGTTTCAAACTTGGCTTTTCCAACTGTTTTAACAACTGAGTACGTACATGTTTTCCTCCTATGGCAAAAAACAGGCAAAGAGGTTTAGATTAAGCTTTGGGAATTGTTCTTTTAGAAAACCTTGGCTATGAAGTGTAAAACTCTTAAGTCAAGTAAATTTAGTAGTTTATGGACCTTGGGATGATGATGAATAAAATCTTTGACAGTCTCTTGTGGCTTTTGCGAATCACATATTATCGGCTGCAGGTCCATTTTCTAAACATCAGTTTGCCAAAAGCAAGTTTCCAGAAGCTAATTTACAAAATTATGTTCTCTAAGTGGTAAATTTGCAGTGTGGCCAGTTTTTGAATTTAGCGGAATCCATGTTTGCTGAGCGCATGCATAACCTCCATTCCTGCTGCCATGGCTGCTTTGTTCACCTGCCCCTTGGACAATAGCAGAGGGGCTGGGGAAGGAAACTAACTGATGTCTGCTGAAAGTGGTCTTCCAGGCCACCTGATTATTGAAATCTTCCCCTGTTGATGTCATCCTTTGGTGAGCATCATATGAGACACAACTATCTTCACATTCTGTGCTCTTTCATAGAGATCTATCCACACCCCTCTTACCCAGACCTCCTTGATACAAGTTTTCCAATTGTGTTTCTTCCAACCAAACCATTAGCCAGATAGCCCATGGTTTGCTTGCTTTTGGAAAAATGAATGACCAGGTTCAGTACTCAAAATTCTGCCCACTGGGGGTGGTTTTCTGTTCACCACAGTCCTGCAGAGCTGTCCCAGAATGGGGCTGTAGGGCAGCTACAGCTATCCCCTTTCAGGTGATTGCCTGTATATTGTGCAGGATCATCTATGTATAAACCAAGCCTGTTTTTTCCTTTCAGTCAGGTGGTCATAGGGAACTTCATTTGAGCTATAGGTGTGGGTTAAGATAAAGAAGGCAAGTAGTAGGAATAGGCCCTATGCAACTTACGCCTTCTGGTCCTGCTCTAGCCCAATTTCATCTGTACCACTTCCACTTCATGATGGAGTGCGTGCTCAACTTTGTGTCTTGGTCGGTTAGATAACACCCAGTTCACGATTGGCAGTTCAGGTCATGGGGTAACTTGGCAGCCCATGGTCATGTGATCAGTCTCTATTAAAGTCCAATCACAAGCTCCAAATTTGTCTCTCAAAAGGAGAATAGTTATATGCAAAAAATGACATGGCTTTGCTTTAATCACTAAAGCTCTGTGCTGTATTTACTTAAAAGAGTCTGCCAAAGGCTCCATATAACATCTTTATCTGACAGTAACACTTGAAGCATCATCAAATCTGAAATGTTTTACTAATGTGTGTAGAGTGGTCACTGCCTCCTGCTAAGTGGGTCCAATCAGCACAATTTCATCAATGTAATGGACCAGCATGATTCCATTGGAGTGAAAAAGCAATTGAGGTTCCTGCAGACTAAATTATGACAGTGCTAAGAGATCATGTAGTCCTGAGACAGAAGAGTGAAAATATATTGCTGGCTATGCCAGCTGAAAACAAACTACTTTGGATGGTCTTTACTAACAGGTATACAAAAAATATATAACATTTGCCAGGTCAATAGCTGCATAGCAGGTACCAGGGAATGTGCTGATTTGCTCCAGCAAGGAAACCATGTTAGTAACAGCAGCTGCAATTGCTTGATAATGTTTATGATAATCCACTGGCATTGCCTAAGATCCATCTGTCTTCTGCACAGGCCAACTAAGTGAATATGAAATCTTTGCTCAGTGAGCTTACGTTAATCAGTCCAACCTCCTCCATCTTTATATTCCTTCTGCCCTGATCACTCTTAAGATATACTATCAAAAATATTCCTCAAGCTTCTATCAATATAAATTGGAAAAATCATGCAATTTTTTGGTTATGTGTTGCATCTCTACATGACTCGTACTTGGAATCTCATTCTCTGGGACTTCCTGACATATGAGTCTAGAAGCCAAGAGAAGTAGTGGGAGTAGGTTATGAGGAGAATAAGTACTCTTGTGCAAGACATCTACTGCAGAGGAGATCATTATAGTTTCCTCAGTCAACGAGAGACTCTCTTAGGCAGGAATGTAAAGGCTACTTCTAATGGCAAAGAAGGCTCCTCAAAACTCAGGGTTTCATGGTTCAAGGTATGCAGCTTCATTGCAATCTGCCCATAAGTTTCCATCGCAGTTTTCAGCGTCCCATTCCTTCCCGTGAATGCCCTAGTTTTAACAAAAGAGACCCTATGACATCAGCAATTCAGTTTGTGTTGTAAGTTAGTCATGTGCAGATTACACATTGGGTTTCATTTTTAGAAAACTTGGCCCTAGATGAAGATTTTTATAGGGGTTAAGCTCTAGCATATAGGATATAGGAGTTTCTTTTAGGACAGACATAGAAATTTTAAGTTCTCTTATGTGAACTAGGAATTTAAAGCCCTGGGCTCCTCATTTTCTCTCCTTAAGTTCTTTAGCTCATTCAGAGGCAACCAATCCACCCCCGTTAAACTCCTTATTTTTACTAAAATATATGGCAGCAACTAACTGGTCATTCAGAGTCTTGCCTTCTATAGGTTCATAACTACAGGAATCAGCAGGTGATAATTTGAGTAAATGTTTTGCTGTTGCATACCATAGACCACCAGTGTCCTCTTCAACACTGGAAATAGGGTCATTAATATTTTTAAGTAGAATCAGTTTAGGAAACCAATTTCAGAAAGCCCAGAAAAAATGAGCAAATTCATATAACTCACTCCTAAGATTCTGCTCCTCTGGTACCACTCTTGGCACCCAATTCTGTATCAGTTAGGGTTACATCAAAGAAGCATGTTATATATAAATTTGACTTTACACAATTGTGGGAGCTAGTTAAGTCGTAGACATAAGATTTTTCTTTTGTCGGGTGCTGGAATTTGAAATCTTCAGGGCAGGCCATAGAAAGAGGCAGTAAGGAGAGATGTCTGTAGAGCATGGAAGAGCCAGGAGAAGCTGGAACCCGCAGCAGGAGCTGGAAATTAAGTGGATGACCTGGAACCCATCTCATTTCTTGTTGTCTCCAGCCATATGATGTGGGTGTCCTGCAGGAGCAGCTGGCATTTTTCATCATGGAGCTTAACACACACCTGACCCAGGAGTCAGAGAAGCTGAAGGAATAGTCAGGTGAAAATACACACAGTTGCATGCCTGGCTATTTTCCCACGCCAGTGAAGTGAGCCCATAGACGAGCAAAGTGCTTGAGGACGAGCACCCACCCTAACCTTCCAAGCAAAGAAACAAAAGGACTGCTGTTTTACTTTCACCTTCCTAAGGTCATGCAAAATATATTTTCTCTGTGTCTCACCCTAGCTACAAACACCGAGAATGTACTTCCGGGAAACACAGTTCAGCCTGGCCAAGCTGACACGTTACAAAGTCACCATGTAGACTGAAAAAGAGAGCCCATATGATCATCTCAGTAAATGCCAAATAAGTATTTGACAAAATTCAACATTGATTCACTTAAAAAACCCTCCTTGGGAATTCCCTGGCAGTCCAGTGGTTAGGACTCGGTGCTTTCACTGCCATGGTCCTGTTCAATCCCTTGGTTGGGGAACTAAAATCTCACAAGACGCGCATGCGGTGTGGCAAAAACAAACAAAAAAACCCCTCATTAAACAAGGAACAGGAAGAAATGACCTCTAGCTGATAAAGGGCATCGTCCACAATTTTCTCTCCCTGAGGAGAACAGCAAGTCAACGTTATGTGCTATCACCGTTCCTATTCAACATCACACTGGAGGGACATGGATCAACACAGCTCTCAGGAAAACTAAGGAAGAGGAATAACTTGACTCAACTTCCTTCTGCTTGCATATGAAAGTCCCTTCCCTTTCTTTGGGGCCATTGTCCTGTCCTCTTTTCTTTATCTAATATGTGATAAAAGATCGAAGAACTATTACTTGCTAGCTAATATACCTTAGCTGTTGTACCTTAAGTCCTCCCAGAGAATGAGACAAAGGGGTCTTTCAAAGGTCTTTACCTTAAATGTGTAGATATGGACAGATACAATCTCATCTCAGGATTTCTAACAGTGATTTTCAATCATTTTAACATCCATAAAAATCATATGGGGTGCTAATTTAAAACGTTTGGTGTATGTTCTAAATTATTCTATACTCTCAAAAGCAAACAATTGCATTTCTTAATAAAATTCTCACAATCTGATCTCTCACTACTTCTGGTTGCCCATCCCCTCTAAACAATCTGGATCATTGAGGTGAAGCTGAATTACAAAAGAGTTTTCTGAGGCATAAGGTCTCACCACTGGAGCCATCCTGTGGCATTTTATTTAGATTAGAAATTTTATAGCCTAGGATTCATGTCTGTCGGCACAGAGGAGTTGGCAAAGCCAAAAACAGATCATCCAGCATTTGAGAGAGAGTAAAAATTCATTCAAGCTCTGTAGATATTTTTCTGTTCTAAGTGATGATTTAGAAAGAAAAAGTGGCTAAGAACGAGTAAAATGAGTGGAATGAACATAGGACTCTTAAGATTAATGTGATTCATCCCTTATTATTTTCATTAAAGAAGAAACTGTATTTTGAGTATCACTCAAAGTCCTCTGAATTCTAAATCTCATAGCAAAAAACCTCCACCCACCCACAGTTGGCAACAGACATACATCAATACAGATTTCTTTAGAGATCACATTGTCTTGGGTGTGTCTGATGCTTGGAAGATGGGCTCAACACTCTAACTGAATGGCAGATGGAGCTTCATGGTAGTCATTAATCATCCAAACAGTGAGAGGTTCCTAAGGAAGGTTACTACTAGTTGTGAGATAGAAAAGAAATGGCAGAATAGACCAATGAAGCTGCTATGTCTCCATAAAGGACAGACCAAATACTGGGGTCACAAGTAGTTCAGAGTAAGAGGTTGTGAAAGAAATAATTCAATTTATGTTCCTCAATGGTTAGATCCTTTTTAGAGTGGGATGTGTAAAAAATTCAGAAACAGAAACCTCAATTAAATAGAGTCTGGGAGACCAGAGGGGGAGCTCTCATGCCCTGTGACAATAGCAGAGCCCAACAGGAAGAAGAAAGACTCCTCTTCTTTCCTGGCAAGGACTCAGCCAATGAGAAGCCGTGGACACTTTGCTTACTATAGCCCTCCTAACTTCCTTTTCCTCTCTATAAAAGAGTGCTCCTACACTTGCTGTGCAGTAACTTTCATGTGGCTCTCCGTGCAGACTCTCTCATGCAGACTCTGAATTGCAATTTTCTGCTGATCCTGAACAAACTCATCTTTGCTAGAAGAATATCTGGCCATCTGTTTGTTTCAGGTCAACAGATGTTATCATCTGTCATTTCTGATTGAGGATACATGAAGAAGTGGTCAATGAGGGTAGAGGTTTTGGAACCAATTAGTCCTGTTGTTTATGTAGCTGAGCCCAGGGTCATTAAGCTCAGAGCTGGTGTCCTTAGATGGGCTTGGGACTTCCAATCCATCAATGTGCTGCTCTTCTGTCATAAGGGGTGGCCTTGAGAATCCGGTCCCCTATCACCCTAGACTAGTGTTTCTGCAAAGGCTCCAAAAGATATTCTTTCTTTTTTGGAACCCTCTCAAAGGCCACAGATGGCTACCATCAAGACTCACACACCACCTGAACCCTCTGAATGAACTGTCTATACATTTTTATATGGAAGTGAGGAAGGGGGTTTGTTCACTGTGTGTACCAGCTCAGAGTTCATGTTAAATCTTATATTTGTGTCAGTTAAATTTCCTAATGTAGTTCTGTGTTTAGAAAGCTTGTCTGGCGTTTCAGGTATGCTGAGAAAGGGGGTAGGGAATATGTCAGTGTTAATATTCCAAGAAACATGTTACTTATGGGGAATTTGGGGGAAAAGAACGTATCGATACTGATATTGTCACCTTGTCCTGTCAAGAAAAGTTTGCACCCCAAGCTTTTGTACCTTACCTTATTTGCGATTTCTTCTAGGCTTCTGAGCACCACTAGAGCAAAGCCAAACAAAAAGAAATTGTGTGAGTTAGTGCAGCTACAAATTCCTGGTCTCTGATCACAGCTTGGTTTTCAAAGTTGTCAGCCAATCTTTCCATGTGTTTCTATTCCCATTCACCACGTTATCTTTGTCAACTCCATCTCATTCAGACTAAGGCCTCTGACTACCCTCTATCCTCAACTATTCTCATCTCATCTCGCAGTAACAGAAAAATTACAGGTAATCAAATCATTACTGTTTTGACCTTCTCTCTTCTCCCACCTCCAACCTACCTCTCGATGGGAAAATACCTCTATTCTGGTACTTACCTGTACCTCCTGTCTCTAACCTTCTCAGAGGTCTCACTCCAACAGTTATCTCTTCTCTCAGCATTCTCTATGTCACTGATGCTCTTTAACCTGTAAACACACTCAGTCTCTCCTATTTAAAAATAAATTCCCAACTTTTCAGAAGACATGCAGATGGCCAACAGGCATATGAAAATGTGCTCAACATTACTAATCACCAGGGAAATACAAATGAAAACCACAATGAGATATCACCTCACATCTGTCAGAATGGTTGTCATCAAAAAGACAAGATAACAAATGCTGTGAGGATGTGGAGAAAAGGGAATCCTAGTGCACTATTGGCAGGTTTGTAAATTGGTGCAGCCACTATGGAAAGCAGTATAGTAGACGTTCCTCAAAAAACTAAAAATAGAACTACCATATGATCCAACAATTCCACTCCTGGGTATATGTCAGAAGAAAATGAAAACACTAAATAGAAAAGAAACATGCACCCCAATGTTCACAGCAGCATTATTTACAATAGTCAAGATATGGAAGCAACCTAAGTGTCCATCAACAGATGAATGGATAAAGAAGAGGTGAGAGAGAGATATATATATATACAATGGAATACTACTCAGCCATTAAAAAGAATGAACTAATGCCATTTGCAACAACATGGTGGATGGACTTGGAGGGTATTATGCTTAGTGAAATAAGTCAGAAAAAGACAAATACTCTATGTTATCACTTATATGTGGGATCTAAAAAAGGAAACAAATGAATCAATATAACAAAACAGACTCAGAGATAAAGAGAACAAACTAGTGGTTACCAGTGGGGAGAGGGAAGGGGAAAGGAGCAAGATAGGGGTGGGAGTTAAGAGGTACAAAGTACTATGTATAAAATGAATAAGCTGCAAGCATATATGCTACAGCACAGAGAATATAGTCAATATTTTATAACTTTAAATAGAGTATATTCTATAACTTTAAATAGAGTATATATATAGAGTATATAACACATTGAATAACTGTGTTGTAAACCTGAAACCAATATAATATTGTAAATCAACTATACTTTTTAAAAAAATTCCATTGTGTGGATTCACCACAGCTTGCTTATCCACTTGTCTTTTGAGGGACATCTTGGTTGCTTCCAGTTTGGGGCAATTATTAATAAAACTGCTATAAACTTCTGAAAAAAAAACAAACTCCTGACTTTTCCTCATACTCTAACTACAACTATATTTCTTTACTTTCATAATCCAGTTTTTAACTCTGGATTTCTATCTCATGATCTTTCTTTCATTCCTTTATTTGCTGTTATAAGGCTCCTTTTTTCAATATTCCATTAAGTCTGCTCTTGGGAATGACTGCAAAGTTGCTAAACTTAAACAGACACATTCTCAGAGCTCCCAGGCTCTCTCTGAGTGTGTCATTCTCCCGGAATCTCCATGTGCTAACCAACCTGGAAGCTCTCCAAACCCTCTCCTTTTGACTTTTTATGGAGTCTTCATATATAGATATAATTGATTAAATCATTGTTCATTGGTGATTGATCCAACCTCCAGCCCCTTTCCTCCCTCTTTCCAACTCTCTAATCATGTGATTGATTCTCCTAGCAACCAGCCCCCATCTTTAGAAGCATTCACCTCATTAACATAACAAGAGACACCTTTATCACTCAACACTTAGGAAATTCCAAGGGTTCAGGTGCCAGAAAGGGGGATGAAGACCAAATGTGTTATTTTTTATTAGAAATCACCATATCACAGTAACTCAAAATGCTAATATGAATTAGCTGATTGCATATGGATCTCTTTCTTATGCCTCCAAGTATCCAAATACCTAAATGCCTCTCAGACATTTCCATTTGGTGCTGCACAGGCAACACAACTCAATCCATACAAAATTGAACTTACGTTTTCCATCAAACCCACTCTAGAATGTATTTATTCTGTTAATAGGACAACCATCAGCCAGATACTCAGGACAGAAACCTAGAATCATCCTTGAATCATTTCTCAACCTTTTTTCTCATCGTGAACCTCCAATCATATGCAACCAGGCCTCTAAGCCTATTAGATACACAACTTAAATAACTCTAGTAATGACCTCCTCATCTCCATTCTCCCTGCTCTTGTCTTCCTTTAGGCTTTACTCATTTCTCACTTGAAACACTGCAAAATTCTTTTCATTAGTCTCTCACCTACCAGGCTTACCCTTTCTGTCTATTCCCACTTGAGTGATCTTCCTTATAATGTAAACCTGATTAGATCATCTACCTACTTATAGTTTTCCGTTGCCTTCCATAACCTTCAGGATAAAATCCAAGTCTATTTCCTACATTTATCTGGCCTTTGCTAATCTGTGCTGCCCAGTTTCTTGTTATTTCCTAATTCATGCTATGTTCTAGCTTTGCTAAACTATGTCCAGGTAGTTCTCCCAAAGATTTTCTTAAACCTCAGTGCCTTTTGCACACACTTCTCCATCCTCTCAGAATGCCCTGTGTGAGCTTCTTTACCTGGCCAAATCCTTTTCACCATATAAATGCTCAACTTAAATATCTCTATTGAGAATTCTTCCTTAACCCACCCACTTTGGATAAAAGGTATTTTCACATGTTTCCACCTCATGCCTACACATAGCAGAACACTCACTGTACCTTGCTGTATGTCTGTATCTTCTTCACTAAACTGTTATCTTCTTTACTGTATTATGAATATCACAAAGAGCCTTGTGTACAGTTTTTAAAGACAGATTCATTGCATGAATGAATGATAAATAAATAAAATAAAACATGAATCTAGAGGGTATTATGCTAAGTGAAATAAATCAAACAGAGAAAAACAAATAGGCATGATCTCACTTACATGTTGAATCTAAAAAAACAAAACAAAACAGAACAAAAACAGACTCATAGAACAAACAGGTGATAACCAGAAGGAAGGTGAGTGGGTGAAATAGGCAAAGCGGATTAAGAGGTACAAATCTCTAGTTATATAATAAATAAGTTACAAGGATGTAATATTTAGCATAAGCAACATTGTCAGTAATATTGTAATAGCTTTGTATAGGGACAGATGGTTATTAGATTTTTCACAGTTATCATTTCATAAGGTATGCAAATGTCAACTCACTATGTAGCACATCTGAGACTAACATAATATTGTATGTTAACTATATTTCAATAAAAAATAAATTAGAAAAACATATAATGAAAAGAAATATAGAAGACTGAGCTGACATTTAATAACGGATTTGCAATTTTTAATCCTTTCATAAAAACAGCCAGGTTATGGAATGTTTTTGCTGTAGAGTGAAGTAGAATTCTCAACTGAGGATTAAAACTCAGGATCATTATTCCTTAGGGAGACTGGGATTTGTTTTAAACGGTTTCTTTTAATGAAGGCAGATTTTAAAAATCTGATAGATTCTTATGCCTCCGAGTGGCTTATATATGTGTCGTGGGGCCCAAGGCAAGTCATCCTGAGAGGCTGAGTTTTGGAAAAATCCTCAAAGTATAAAAACCACAGAAGCAACATTTCATAATGAAATCTCTATTTCTCTTCCATCTTCCTGGGTCTGGATAAAATAAAGTTTTATGACTCAGATTTTTTTTTTAAGTTTGAATTATTGAATTTAGCTAATTTTAAAACAACTAAAGTATTTTATTAGTTATAAAATTTTGCTCTGAATACTTGAAGATTTATTAAGTCACTCAGATTTTAAGACACTGGGACACTCACTTTTGTGGATGCTCGATTATCTCGAAAACTTACCCTGACAGAATGGGCTTTACTGTTTCAAAGTAAACTGTTATCCTTTACAATGAACTCATGCTGTTTTCTGTTTATGTGTCAATAGTGAACCCAGGATAGTACCAATAAGTTCTAGCTATGAGGTTAAAAACTATTAATATACATAGTAATAATACAGGAAGAATCTTGATGCAACAGAGAGACTAATACTACTTACTTCTGCTTATTGTGTTTATTTTTTTCTTATTTTTCTAGTTTGGGTATAAACCGGGATTGTTTTTTGAGACCTGCTGTTATTTCTCATGTGAGCATTTAATACTATAAATGTTTCTTGAAGCACTGTTTTAGCTGTATCCCACAAATTTTGATGTATTTTATTTTCATTTTTATTCACTTTAAGAATTTTTCTAATTCCTTGGAAGCTTTTGCTTTTATCCATTAGTCATTTAGAAGTGTGTTTTAAATTTCCAAACATATGGGACATTTTATAAACATCTGTTTTTGATATTTAGTTTAATTCTTTTTGTTCAGAAAACATATTTTGTATCATTTCAGTTCTTCCAAATTTAAGGTTTTACTTTTTGGTTTTTGTGGCTTTTTGCTTTTTTTATAGTGTCAGCGTGTAGTTAATGCTGTTGAATATCCAGTAGCAATAGAAACCAATGTGAATTATGTTGTCATTGGACGGAATGTTCTGTAAATATCAAATAGGTCAAGTTGATTGATGGCGTTTTTCAGGTTTTCTATATCCTTGCTGACCTTTTGTCTACTTGTTCTAACAATTATATAGCAAGGAGCATTGATGTCTCCAACTATACTACACTTGATCTTAGCTAAAAGGCTGAAAAGCAATTCCAACTATAATTGTGGATTTTTCTTTTTTCTTTTACCATTTTGATTAGCTTTTACTTCATGCATTTGGAAGCTCCATTGTTTGGTGCATACATGTATAGAATTGTATGTCTTCAAGATGAATTGACAATTTTATCATTATAATATCTCTCTTTATTCCTTTCTTCCTGGTAAATGTCTTTGCTCTGAAGTGAATGTTATCTGATATTAACACAATGAATTAGTGTTTGTGTGGTATCTATTTTCTATTTTTTTTTTGTATTTTAGCCTCTCTATATAATTAAAATTATTATGCTTTTTGTAGCCAACATATAATTGGGTCTTATATTTTTATCTAATCTGACAGCCTCTGTCTTTTAACTGGAATGTTTCTACCTCTTACATGTTGTATAAATATTGCTAAAATCACATTTAGGCTTAACATTTTATTATTTGTGTTCTGTGTTCCTGCATTCTCTTATGTTTCTCTGTTCCCCCTCTCTTGCATTCTTTTGGATTATTTTAATATTTAGTGTATTCTATCTTTATTAATCTCTTGGATTTCTGGCTAAATATCCATTTTTTGGAGTTGCTTTGTGGTTTATATTAATCATATCTAACATTTCACAGTCTACTAAGAATGAACATTTTACCAACTCTAGTAAAATGTAGAACTTTTAAAATCATTTAGGTTCTTTTTCCCTTCCTACTTATGTAGTATTCATATGTATTACAATATTTGAACATTAAAAACCCAACCAGTGTTATAAATCTTGTTTTTAACATACATATTTAAAATATTTATGAGGATAAAAACAGCCTATTATATTTACTCAGATATTTTCCATTTCTGTTGCTTTTCTTTCATTCCTGAAGTTCTGCATTTCCCTGTGGTATCATTTTCCTTCAGCTGAAGAACATTCTTTGGCGTTTCTTTCTTTATTTTTTTGGCGTTTCTTTTAGAGCAGGTGTTCTGGCCATCTGTCCTTTCGATTTATTTCATCTTCAATCTTTTTTTCTTTCTCTTCTTCTTTTGGCTATTTAGCCCATCCAGTAAAATTTTATTTCATATATTGTGTTTTCTGGTTCTCAGATTTCTATCTGCTATTTTTTTTTGTATTTCTCTGAAGAAAGCTTCTATTTTTCCATTCATTTCAATAGTATTTAACATTCCCACAATGAACTTGGTTGTAATAGCTGTTTTAGCGCTTATCTGATAATTCCAACATATTGTGTTATCTTGGTGTTGACATCTGTTAATTTTCTTTTTCTTTGAGAGTTGGCCATGTTTTCATGGTTCTTTGAATGGCAGGTGATTTTGGATTGTATCCTGGGCATTTTGAATATTATGTTATGAGACTTTGATTGGCTAATGTCCTCTGGAGACTGTTGATCTTTTGCATTAGGAGGCGAACATAACATTTAGGTTCTGACCTCAAGTTCTATCTCTTCTTTTGTGGATGAGGGTCTCAATGTGCATTCAGTTTTCAAAGTTTTTGTTATAGTGTTTGAGTCTGTCCATGCATGAGCTACTTGGAGCTTAGTCTGGGACTTGGGAAGTGTTTCACAGAGCAGGTTAGTGCTCAAAGTTCTTGTTACACTGTTCTCAGTCTGTTCTGCACATGCATCTCTCAGGAGTTAGTCTAGGACGTGGATGGTAGCTCAGTGCTCCAAGTCTTTGCTGTGCTCATTTGGATTTGTTCTGCACATGTGCATATTGACAGCGAGCCCTGGATTGAGTTGACTCATGCACCAGAATTCTCTCTAATCCTGGATTTTCCCCCAGATTCTCCAGTCTACAGGGTTCCTTTCTCTTGGTTCTTCTGGCCAAATACATAGGATTTTTCTCTTTGCAACTCCGTGACTGGGGTTGGCCTCAGGGAAGTGTACCAGGAAATAAAACAGATTTGAAGAAGAAAAGAAAAAGGAAAAGTAGGCATTATCTCCTTTTCCCTACACACTGGCTCCACAGGAGTTCCCTTTCCCAATCTTCTGACCAGCAAAAGCAGAGTTCATCAGGAGTTTTTTGTTGTCTGTGCCCATTGTGCAGTTTTAGGGCTTGAGCCATTCACTGTAAAAGAGGAAGTAAAAGAGGAAACTGATCAGAACACTTATCACCGTACTTTTCTTTCTTCAAATTTTACTTCCATCTCCAAGCCACCTGCTATTCTTTGCTTCTTAGAGTCCTTCATATTTGCTTTTTGTATTCTTTCTAAAATTTTTCTAAATGTATTCTTTGGGAGAGAGAGATTGTAGTAGACTCATTCCACCATTGCTAATGTAGAAATTAAAAGTTTTTGGGTTTCTTTCATGGTGTTTAGTGTAACAGTATGCTTACCTCTTTACATTGTTGTGTAGTATTACGTTGTATAAATACACTACTATTTGTTTATCCATTCATGTCTTCATGGGTATTAGGGTTGTATCCAGTTGGGGGCTGTTAAGAATAAAGCTTGTCTTAATCCTGATCACAGGGGAAAACATTCAGTTTTTCACCTATAATTATGATGTTAGCTCTAAGTTTTTCATAGATGTCCTTTATCAGCTTGAGGAAGTTCCCCTTCTATTTCTAGATTATTGGGAATTTTTATTATGAATGAGTATTAGCTTTACCAAGCATTCTCTGCATCCATTGAGATGACCATGTGTTTTTTTCCTTTAATTCTATGAATATGGTATATGACATCAATGGATTTTCAGTTGCCTACCCTACATACACAGAATAAAATCCACTTAGTCATAGTGTAAATTCTGAGTTTGTTTTGCTAATATTTTGTGAAGAGTGTTTATATCTCTGATTATATGTAATAGTGCTCTGTAGTTTGTGTGTGTGTGTGTGTGTGTGTGTGTGTGTGTGTGTTTTGTAATGTCTTTGCCCAACTTTGGTATCAAGTAACATTGGATTCATAGAACAAATTGAGAAGTGGTTCCTTGTCCTCTATTTTGTGAAAGGGTCTGTAGAAGATTGGTCTTATTTCTTCTTCCAAGATTTGACAGAATTTATAAACCAATCCATTCAGGCCTGGGCTTCCTTTTGTGGGGACTTTTTAAATTACAGATCCAGTTTCTTTATTTCTTATAGATCTATTCAGAGTTTCTAGTTTTTCTTGAGTCAGCTTTGATAATTTGTTTCCTTTCAATGTACTTCCCAATTTCATCCAGTTTGTCTAATTTATTGACATGACATTTTAAATAATATTCCCTTATAATCTTTTTTAATTTGAGAAGGGTTGGTGATGATGTCCTTTCTCATTCTTGATTTTGTAAATCTTTTTCTTCTGTTTTTATTATCAACCTTGTTTCAATACAAAAAGACTTTCTTTTAATCCCTTAAGTAAAAACACTACATCCAACTTATCAACACTACATTTTTAAAAAGTATGTCAATTTTAAAATGAGAATATCTAACCTTCCATCGTTTAGTTCATGTAGTTCAGTTACTGATGAAAGAATAAGACAGATACAAAAATTGTATTCTTACAGACTGTGTATAGACATAATATGGACATAAACAGTGTTATATACTAGGAAAAGCTGAGGATTTACAGTCTAAGAGACCTGTATCCTAGCCCTGGATATATAGTGAGATTCATGAACTTAGAATAGTCACTCTGTCTTTGCTTTTTATCTCTCTCTCTAATGAAGCCAAATAAGCTACCACTCAGAATCGAGGTAAGGCTAAAAATGAAATGAAAATTTAATAACCATCATTATAATTGTTTAACTTTTCAGACTTTACTCCATCTCTGAATCAAGTGTCTGCAGAGCATTCACATTACGTAAGCAAAATTTAAATCTCATTGTACAATGCCTTTATTACTGATAGTAGCAACACTTAAATGGTAAAACAATGCAATATAGAAAGACCAGTGTAATTTCAAACTTAAAAATTGGCTTCTGGTCATAAATAATTTTAAGTACAGTTTCTTATTAAACTGGGAGAAATCTTATTACTGTTTTTCACTGTAGGGCAAGTTCTCCTGGCTTTATGCTAGTCCTCTCTTCCTTCTTCCTTCCTTTTTGCCTTTTCTTTTTTAACCTTACACTCTTTTGTCTGTCTTCTCTTTCTCTCTTTCATTCTTTTCCTCTTCTTTCCTTCCCTCTCTTTCTTATCTTGCTTGCTTTTGTGTCTATTGTTCAAAAACATCTACTTGATGCCAATTTTGTGTTGAATCATTTGTTAGTCACTGGAGAAACAAAGAGAAACAATACCTTTGTCCTTAGTAAACTATATCTTTCCTGCTACCTATACCCACCTGAAGACTATACTGATGGGTTCTCACACATTTTACCTATTGGTTAACCTGTAAATGTAGAAAACAGTTATCCATACTCATGACTTTTGAGTCACGTTGCTTCTCCACATCTTGGGATAGGCTTAGTCTCAACCAATGGTTTTAAAACTGCAGAATAGAAATTGTCAGTGCATTAAAAAAAAAAAAAACAACAGCGTTTTAAAAAATGAAATAGAATAGCATATGACAGAAAATATTTCATAACATATAGTGAGAGTATTGCTTTATGAAGCTGTTATTTTAGTTATATTTCTTTTTATCTCATTCTACATATATAGCTACATTCACAAGTAAATATGTGTATTGTTCATGATGCAAAATGTATTTCTCACAGACCATGGTTCAAATGTTTGAAAAATAGTGGCTTAAACTGCTAAGATTCAGGGCTGTTCCAGGGCTTCCAAAAAGGAAAATAGACAAAGATAAGCGGTGATAGAGAAGAGAAGTAATAGAAAAAGAGTCACTTTAGCATTCATCTGTTTGGACTAAAATTCTTTAGCCAGGTTGATTCTTGGTGCAATCATGAGAATATTGTTCTTTTTTCCAAGGATGTGATCCCATTGGAGTTGAATATATACTATATTGTACCACATGTAGAATATCCCTTTGATAAAGAAGACTCCCAGAGGGGCCCCTGGAATTAATTTATCCACTGACAGATTATAGATTCCACCCCCTTCATCTTTAATATACAATGTAACAAATCTTATGATTTGTTAAATCTTATGATTCTAAAATAGGGAAAGATTTCCTGAAATTGAAATTCTGGCAAGTTCTGAGAAACTTAAAAATCAATATCACTTCTAACTGTGTGAAGAACAATAACCGTCGAGCCAGATAGCAGGTGTACTGAGCTCAATGGGAAGCTTAAAGCCTCACTGATGCTTCTTGTTATAAAAACTTCACTAAAGAGAAATATGTTCTTTAAAGAGTAACATAGGAAGAAATGGAAATAAAAACAAAAATAAATAAATGGGACCTAATGAAACTTAAAAGCTTCTGCACAGCAAAGGAAACCATAAACAAGACAAAAAGACAACCCTCAGAATGGGAGAAAATAATTGCAAATGAATCAATGGACAAAGGATTAATCTCCAAAATATACAAACAGTTCATGCGGGTCAATATCAAAAAACAAAAAACCCAATCAAAAAATGGGCAGAAGACCTAACGACATTTCTCCAAAGAAGACACACAGATGGCCAAGAGGCACATAAAAAGATGCTTAACATCACTTATTATTAAAGAAATGCAAATCAAAACTACAACGAGGTATCACCTCACACTGGTCAGAATGGCCATCATCAAAAAATCTACAAATGATAAATGCTGAGAGGGTGTGGAGAAAAGGGAACCCTCTTTCACTGTTGGTGGGAATGTAAATTGATACAGCCACTATGGAGAACAGTATGGAAGTTCCTTAAAAAACTAAAAATAGAATTACCATATGACCCAGCAATCCCACTACTGAGCATATACCCAGAGAAAACCATAACTTAACAAGACACATGCACCCCAATGTTCATTACAGCACTGTTTACAATAGCCAGGTCATGGAAGCAACCTAAATGCCCATCGACGATGAATGGATAAAGAAGATGTGGTACATGTATACAATGGAATATTACTCAGTCATAAAAAAGAATGAAATTGGGTCATTTGTAGGGACGTGGATGGACCTAGAGACTGTCATACAGAGTGAAGTAAGTCAGAAAGAGAAAAACAAATATCGTATATTAACGCATATATGTGGAATCTAGAAAAATGATACAGATGAAGCTGTTTGCAAGGCAGACATAGAGACACAGATGTAGAGAACAAACGTGTGGACGCCAAGGGGGGAAGGGGGGTGCAGGATAAACTGGGAGATTGGGATTGACATATATACACTAACTAATATGTATAAAATAGATAACTAACTAATGAGAACCTGCTGTATAGCACAGGGAACTCCACTTTGCTGTGCAGCAGGAACTAACACAACATTGTAAAACAACAGTAGCCAATAAAAAAAAAAGAAAAGAAAACCTAGACTTCAGCTGACTATACCTACTAACTAGGATACCTTGAACCAGTTACTTAAATACTCAAAATGTTTGTCTCCCTCTATACAAAGTGAGAGAGTTAAATTATATGATCTCCAAGTTTTCTTGCATGCATGAAGATTTAAGCTTTCAATTATCATCAATTCTATGAGTTCTCTCAGTAATTATGCCCCAAAGTTTGATGAAATACTTGTTTGTAGGTACTGAATAGAGGCCAACTCTTGTGAATTGAGGGGTTCTGTGAATGCAGTTCCTTTTGTAATAAACATCATTGTCTCATCAAAAAAAAAAAGAGTGCTAGTTTGAAACATCACATTTTAAGGACTCCAACACTTTTATGTTGTTCTGTTGTGATAAATTTCTAATAGAACACTATATTTTCTGCAGTACTTACAAAGACTTTCACCATCTCCCAACAACATGTACTAAAGCTAAATGTGATTTATACACTGTTAGCAAAGGAAAACATGTCTCCCGTAAGTTTATGAACAAGATATTTATTTATTCTCTTGTGCAGTATGTACAAACATAATAAAAAATGTGATCAATAAATCTTGGGAATATCCTACTCGAAAGTCAATTAACAGTAAGCCTTCTGCTGAGACCTCTGCTGTACATTGATCATGATGGTAAAAGTACCATCATCTTTTTCTTTAAGAAAAGAAAACGTGATAGTTATTTACAGAAATAGTCACCTCTAAGAAATTCACACCATTAGGGCATGTTTTAGTTTTCTATACTGCACAAAAGTTTATCACAAACTTAACAGTTAAACAGTCACATTGATTATTTCACAATTCTTGTGAATCAGGAGTTCGAACACAACTTAACTGGGTCCCCTCTAAGGCTGCAGTCAAGGTGCTAGCCAAGACTTGGTTCTCATCTGGAAGCTCAACTGGCAATGGATTAGCTTCCAGACTCATTCAGGGTGCTGGTAGGATTCGTTTCCTTGTGGCTGTAAAATGAAGGTGCTTGACTTTTCCTGCCTGTCAGGTGGAGGTTGCTTTCAACTCCTGGAGGTCAGCTGCAGCTTCTTTCTGCCAAGTGACCTTTTCCCCACTGCCTCTCAAAATATGGCATCTTCCTTCTCTAAAGCCAGCATGGGAGAAAGAGAACGAGTGAGCTAGAAAGATGGCATTAAAAAAAAATTTATTAAAGTATAGTTGATTTACAATGTGTTTAATTTCTGCTGTATAGCAGTGACTCAGTTATACATATATATGTTCTTTTTCATATTCTTTTCCCTGATGGTTTAGCACAGGATATTGAATATAGTTTCCTGTGCTATACAGTAGGACCCTGTGGTTTAGAAAGATGGAGTTTTATGTGATGTAACATAATCATAGAACATAACATAATCATTGGAGAGATACTCCTTAAATGTTTGCCATCTTCTGTTGGTTTGAATCAAGACATTTCCTGCCTGCATGTGAGAGACAGGGGTTACACAGAGCCCTAAATACAAGGAGGCAGGGATCATGAAGGCCACTTTAAAGTCTTTCTGCCACAGGGTAGGATGACTTTTGTCCTGTTCACACCGGTATCCCAGGAACCTTGCAATGTACCCAGCCCGAAGGTGGCAGTTAGTGATAAATGAATGAAGACTCACTTATTACATGCATGGCAATTTACGTTAGTTATCACTCTGCCTGTTTAATTTGACAGTCTATTAGAACTGGAGTTTCTCTTTTCAAAATCTTCTAAGATAAGTCTGATACATCCCTTTTGCCCCAAACAATGGCTTTATGTTTCTTTTTGGGTTCTATGCTTTTAATCTGGCTAGTCAGCCCCTAGATGAATGAGACATTGAGTGTATGTTCTGTTCAACCGAGTGTATAGTTTAGCTGTAAGAGATAGATTGCATCAATTGTGCTATTTCCTATAAAATTTCCAGATAAAATAATTATGACTCTAGGTAATTACAATCATTAAAATATATCATTTTCAATTTAGAGCAACATTTAAAGAAACCGATGCAGTGTGACACTTATCCATTAATTCACATAAGATCTATTAAACATTTATATTCCAGGCATTGTGGTAGCTTTGGGGAAGGGTTGGGAGATATACAAACCCTGCCTGTTTGAAGGGGGTGCTTCTTCATTCTTCCCCACTGGAATGAGTCAGTGTGGACAACCTCAGTTTTTTTTTTCCATGAAAAACATGCTGTAACAGCTATAGCATGGAGGAGCAGAGCAGAAGTGTGATCCCTATGGGAAGCTCATAACCAGGAGGAAAAAAGCACAAAGGGAAGGAGCTACATACTCGTATTTCCAGCTTCCAAATCAATAATCAGAAAAATCATTACCTCTCCCTTGGAAATAGTGAGTGATGAGGAAGAGGAAGGCCAATGATGTTATTTAATGGAGGTTTTCTCCACATGGAAGAACACATCAGAAGTGGAAAAGGATGAAGAGGCATTCCCTCCAAACAGGCAGGATCATCGTATTCATCACGCTATTTTAAAAATTGGTTTTACCCTTTACATACTTATTTTCCATTAAATAAGCTTTAATAGATGAATCTGAGTTGGAATCGTTAGTGGTGTGCTCAGATCTGAGGTTTTTCTGTTAGTTTCTCAATTTCTAACCAGTATTGTTGATATCAAAAACCCCTTTCTTCTATTGCATATATACCTTTACCCAAGTTTCACAAAACCAGCTATTTCTTTTTAAGACTTAATAAAGAAAATCTCTTGTGTATTTCTTCAAGTTCCCCTACTCTGCTCTTGCTTTCTTTCTCCAACTGACAAAAGACATTGTGTATTTAAATAATGTTTTTGTTCATAAAGATTTACTGATGTTCGGAAGGAAACAGGTTCTCTAATGTATATCTCATGTATATGTTTTTTACTAACTTTACATGACCTCATACTTCGCTTAGGTAAAGTGCTTTAGAATCATTCTTTGATTAATTAAGGCTAGGCATTAACTTTCTGAGTAAGGGGAGGTCTCCAGGTTTAGAGCCTCAAAGAAAGGCATATAATGTTAGATAAGCTTGAAGGGGAATTATGTGTTCCATCTGCCTTTGTGGCATATCAGTGACAAAGTGCACCAGTCACTGTGTCCTGGCACTTTGATGGTTTCGAGTGTAATTTAACTTTGCCTCTGGGAGATTCTGACAGGTGTCACATCTGTATTTCATAAGTTGATTGATAATGAAAATCTGTACAAGAGTTTAGTTAATTACCATTACTAGACCTGACTCAACCCTTTGTGATTTACGCAGAAATATTAATCTCATTATAGAATGTTTTGACATTCTAAATCATATAAAAATAAAAGATGCACTATTTTTTATTTTGACTTAAGCTACCTCTTTCTATTTCATTACTTCCAAAATTTAATTATTGTGGAGCACGGAATCAACTGTACAGTGCAAAATTAATTAATTAATTAAAATTTAAATCTGGAATGTTATTTTATAATCAAATTTCAAACAACGCTTTTGTTCTATACTTTAAAAGAAATCTGAACTCCAATTCTTATTTCAATTTAGTTATTTATTATTTATTTATTTATTTATTTTTTAACATCTTTATTGGAGTATAACTACTTTACAAAGGTGTGTTAGTTTCTGCTTTATAACAAAGTGAATCAGTTATACATATACATATGTATAATACTGCTAATAAATTTACTTTTCTGTAGACAGCATGTTCAAATTTATATATATATATGTTATGATCATTATAAATCCATATTAAATATTAGGTGTATGAACATAAACATGGAAGGGGAGCGGTTATCTATGTCTACTAAGCATGTATATGTTTGCATGTACACACACTATGTTCCATTGTCTGTCCTAGATTCTTTGTATACCTAACTTAATCTACTCTTTAAAACAACCATTTTTGTATGTGGGATTATCTCCATTTTATAGATGAAAAAACTAGGCTGAGGTAAGTTAAATAAGTTGCTTGGGATCACACATCAAAGTTGTGACAGATCCTCTCTTAAAAAAAGTCTTTCTGTTTCCCTAGGCCATATTCCTGTCACCAGGCCAAACAATGTAGATGAGCACTGAAAAGAAACACACAAGGAAATAAAATTATGAGTACTCTAGAGAGCAGGTCCTGATAACCAAAAACGAATTCCCTTAAAACATCTGACTTTCAGCTTCCTATGTGCCACAGTAGCTTTTTCATCTCTTCCTATTTATTTGCCCTTCTCTCCAGTGATCTTAATTATCTTTTTCCTGTCGCCATGGGGTCATTAGAGCAGCTGACATACACAAGACAAGAGAATAACAGGATCTAAGGGTAATTAGGTCCTCATCCATGAAAGACAAGTTCAGAGAGAAATAGACCTGATGAAAATGAGTATCACACATGATGGGGAAAGCTTAGCAGCTGTCATTATGGTAAAAGGGGGGGCTGAGGTGGAAATGGGGAGTTGAAAATTTCTATTTATGTGTATATCCACACATATCAAATGATTTGCATTTTTATCTTTATTGGAGATGGGCTACTGAGAAAAAAAAGAGATTGGTTGAGCTCTATGAATTTTGTTGCCAGTTCAGATTAGATGGAATCACAAAGAGGAAGATACAGCCCCTTCAAGGCCTATAGCTCCTTGTCAGTAACATGCTGATTTTTAATATGTTCTCTACCAAGTGAATTATTATGGCTCAAAAAATGAGAGAAATTGAATGGCATCCTGTTAAAGTCAAGGTGGAAGCACCCTATCAGTGAGTCTGAAAGCTGAAGGTTAAAGTTGAACAGGAGATATGAAACCAGAAATGATGATGTGCTATAGTTTGCAAGAATGTCGATGAGTGATTTTCTAAATGTGGGTGGGAGGGAGTGTGGTATAATGGGTGAGGGGTCTCTGCAATCACACTGAAAGCTACACACTGCCCACTGCATTGGGAGACCTGGGGAATGTTGCCTAACCTTTCTGGCTGCAATTTCCAAATCTAACATGGTATTAATCATAATTATTGCGATAATCCAATGAGCTAATTTATGTTAAGTCTTAGGACAATGCCAGGCATATAATAAATGCTCAATAAATATTAGGCATTTTCATTAAGATCCGGAGGAAGCAGTCTGGGACAAAAACAGGCCCTTGTCATACCCTGAGAAATTAACAGAGAGGGAGAAGCCTTTCTCTAGAGCTGTTGAATTGCATAGTCCTGTTTTATTTTTTTCCCCTCCGGAGTCACTGCATTGATTGAAAACAAAGGGATCTAAATAGTTGATGGCTCACTATATTAAGCCTATTGGTCCTTCAGAATATGTCCAGTTCAGTGGTTTATTTGACAAAAGCAAGTACTATAATTTAACTGAAGACAAATTACTTTTCAAAGTAATGTCTGCTTACTGTGATAGTAAAAACAAACACAACAAAAAACTGCCATTTGGGGAGTATTTTTAATACCTAGGGGTGGTTGTTTAGACACACACACACACACCATCACCACCATCAACTATAAATGTAAATCCTTCTCAGGGGAGATGTCGACACAGGTCAAACCTTCTAATAAAATTAAACATTCATTTGTGTTCCATGGTCATTATCTGTGGGGCTTTTGGCACTATAGAATTAATAACTCACTGTCCAAAGACTCACTTTGTCCTTAGCAGCTGCCATCCATAAACATT